>NC_081411.1:744632812-745350937 GCF_030272615.1 Cryptomeria japonica | reverse complement strand
AGAATCATCAACAAGAAAAAACACCTATCACAAAAGAGATCAAGAACATATAATCTACCCCATAAAAACCCAAGAACTATGTATTATTGCACACAAGAATATTGGGATACAATATTAGAGGTACAATTACAATAAAAGAATTATTTTCATTATACAAAGCAAGAGACTCTATAATCCTAAAATTAGGAGAACTAAAGAAAAATAATTAGGAGTTAAATAAATATTAACCATAGCTAGAAAAGAAAATTTAAAATGAAAAAAGAACCTAAGTTTAGCTTAAGTGAAAAAATAATTAAAGAAACCAATTAATAATTATCCTAATTATTCCAACATCCCCCTTTAAGTTTTTTAAGAGTCTAACATGAATGCATGAATGAGTCTCGACAAAAAGGGCTTTATTAGGTACTCATTCACACACCAATTCAAAGAAATGCAACTCAAACCAATGTAAATATCACAAATGGAGAAAATGAGAAATGCCCAATGGGAAAAAATACCTCTCTAAATGAGAAAATCAAATGAAAATTTGAGAGTACATCTGACAAGAATGAAGGACTCAAGATGTCCCTCCAAGTACTAAGTTGATCACAAAAGTATAGTAAAGATTCCCCCATAACAAGGAAAGGAAGAGATGATGTATCTCACCAATTATGAAGAAGCTCTAATGAAAAAGGTGAATGCTTAAATTCTTAAGATGATCCAAGAGCTACAAACAACATTCCCCCTTTTAGGAATAAATAGATCTAATGGCCAAGGTAGAAGAAAATCCATGAAAGTAGATGTAAGGAATAGTCGAGCATGACATGTGCTATGGAAGATTGGTCAATTGTCCATGTGTTGGAATCATGATATGCTAAATTAACTAAAGCAAGATCAAACAACTATGAAGAAACCTTATGAGAAACCTATAAAGACACTAAATATGGGATGATAGGAATGCTCAAATCACCATCAAGAAGGAATGAAATATCCTCAATTATGTCCCCAATATCTAGACTGTGTGATGTAACAAACAATGTTACAATGTCTAGTGAGTACTCATCCCCTAAAGTGGGAACTAGAAGGGAACAATCAACTTGTTAAATAGAAGCATTGGGGGTTGTTCATGAGCCAATTCCATTCTAATTAGGAACAACAAAATATGTAGGTGAAGATTGAGATCTATTCTCAATATGAGAAGTGACAACTAAGAGTCAAGCCTTGGATCCATCATAACATGAAAGACTTGTGATATACTCAAGCATCTCGAAAGTACCATATTCATAGGGTATACAATCTTCATGTGGGAATGACACAACCTACTAAAGGAACCTCTAGAAATGGAAGGTTATTAGGGTCTCAAAATGTTTATTAAAGTTGATTCCAAAGTGTTTGGGGACACTCAAGGTTGGTTATAGAACACATATTATCATGATCAACACTAGAACTAATCACTCCTACAACATGGTCATTGATGATCCTCCAAGTATGATAACTCCTCTCTAAATCTGGTTGATAGATGCATCCATATATATAAGAAAATAAATCAAGCCACTTTAGATTTTTCAAGATAACCTTTTGCCAAGGATCATAATTGCCATTTGCCACTTGATTTTTATAAAGGATGGAAAGAAACCCCCATGATGAATACTCTAATAAAATAATTAGACCTAAAAAATTGCAACAAATGTAAATCACATCAAATGCAACCTATTTCAACAAAAATGTCCATCCCAAGTGCCAAAAATTATAAGTTAATTCACTAAATAGTAAAAAAACAAAAAATTGACTAAATTATAGCAGGAGAAAAATCTAAGGAAATGAACTTGAGATCTGGATACAAGGTTGTGTGTAATTTTTAGTTATATCTGGCTTTCAAAAAATAGAGTCTAGATATACAATATACAACCCTATAAGTGTGAAAATGAAGACCCACTTTAGAGACCCAATACAAAAAATATGAATAGAATTTAACACAATCAGCTATAGATTTGGATATGTGGAAAAATGATCTTTTTAATGATATCTTGTTTGCAAAAAAATGGAGTTCATATGTCTAAGTTATATTGAATTTATGAAAGTACTCCACAAAGGCTTGCAAAGGCAACTTGGGGATAAAAAATCAACCCCTATTTGTATGGGGGACCACAAGCCATTAATGTCAGTAGGCAATATTCCTCCAAAAATAATATACTTCTACTCTAATAAAATAATTTTTAAAAATGCCTTCACAAAAGAATATTCCCCCTTTTTTAATTAAAAATTGTATGAAAAAGAAACAAAAAGAAATATTCCCAAAATTGTTCGGAGCTTGGTGCATGTGACTTGCTGATGTGACCACTAATTTCACTTGTAGTTTAGTCCTTTTTATAGAATAAAAGGTATGTGCCACTTTTATGTTTGAAACAAATAAAAATTTGACTTCTTTTTTAAAAAGTTTTTGCACAAACTTTAATGAAAAATCCTGCAAAATAATTTTGATGAATTTTGTTTTGAAACTTGAATTATTTTGTGGATTTGCTTTACACGGGTATAGGATGTTGTAGGCATAGGTACATATTCATATGGACCAAAATTTAAATTGAAATATACCCTCCAAAACATTACCAATTTTTTTGATAATGTTTTATTTTGACGATTTGATACACGATCTTAGGGTTTATGGACCTTTTAAGCATGGTGGTGACCTTTGTTTTGATCCAAAGTGCTAGAGGTTTTAACTACCCTAAATTTTTACTTGATTTTTATGTCGTCAACCAAATTGACGTATAACTTTAACTGCTTGAATTTTGGAAAAACAATACCTAATCTTAGGGTATTTTTTCGGATATTGCAAACATAATGGCAACCTCTATTTGAGGCTAATCTCTATGTCTTCAAATTTATATTATTTACATCTTAATCAAAACATCTACAAATCCAAATTGATTCTTCAACAAATTATGATTATCCTCCTTATCTTGATAGGTATGTGCTCCAAAGTTCTTTAATAAATCCTTGAGTAATCACATCAATTCCATCGTGAAAAATTGAATTTAATAATGAAGGTTGATATTGATGATAGTATTTAATATTTTTTTGGTTTAAACCTCTCTCTAATTTAATCAAAATATTATTCAATTCTAAACAATTCATCTATCTTTTTATTTTATAATATATGTATATACATATAATCATCAATAATCAAACTTTTTTCTATTTTTATCTTTGATCATCTGGGGAAAACAAATTATATTTTTGTATGCTTGTGCATTTACTTTTAACTTAAATTTGTATTTTATATATATATATATATATATACAATGATGCAGCCTATCATATGGGTCTATCTTTAACAACATTTGGTCATTTTTTTATTTATATATGAATTAATTTATTTACAATATATTATAGAAATATTCAAGAAAACTAGGTAATATAAGTACTGGGTCAGTAATGTAACAATAATTAGACCTCTAACAATATCTCCCCTAATTTCATACAAGATCTAGTTCTTGATTAAAATAAGTGGGGAAAGACTCCATCCCTTATAGATCAGAATCAGAAACCATAGAAAAAAACAATTGTAGATCAAGCCAGCAAACCACCATAGGACTAGCAGAGTATAAAACTAATACATACAATAAATAACTAACAAAAATTCTAAAGAAAATATTAATAGAAGAATGAAATTAAAAAAAACATAGAAGCATAATAAGCATGGGACTCTAATTGATAAATTCCCAATCCTCCACCTTCTAGTCCACCATGCTATCCAAACATGATGCGTCAACAATTAATAAGCATGGGACTCTAATTAATAATTTCCCAATCCTCCACCTTCTGGTCCACCATGTTATCCCTTTCGTTGTTCTAGTTTATGTCCTTTGTTATATTTTTCTTCTTGTTATCAATTTTTCTCCCCACAGTGACCATTCCAATAATGCCCTCTACATCATACTATAGTTGATTTTAAATAATTTTTCCATGACATTTTTTTTTAATAAAGGGGTAAAAACTTTATTGAAATCTAGAATAGAACATTACAAAGCCATCAAGAAACCAAAGGCTCTGAAAGGACTAAACAAAAACAACATAAAATAGAAACGAACGTCACTCCACACCATATCCATCCATAGCCTCAGTTAAGATCCTCTCCAAATCCTAACAATACTCGGGAGAAAGTTACCCCCACCTTTCAATCTTCCAATCACCAACATGCTCTAAAGCTCCCTTAGCCAAGCAATCAGGATCCCTATTTCACTCTCGTGGAATGTGGATAAACAACACCTTCTCCATTAATGAGCTTATCTAAAAAATCTAGTGAACAACTATAGAAAGTTGCCAATTAACATCCTATGTCTTTCATTCAACCAATAAATTCACTATAACCTGAGAGTCAAATTCAAAGATAACCTCGTGCGAGCCTAAAGTGTAAGCACACTCCCTAGCATAGACAATCACAAGGCCCTCCATCAAATTATTATCCTATTGCCCTTTATGGATGAAGAAGAAGAAAACCACAACACCCAAACAGTCTCTGCCAACCCCAGCAATCCCAGCAAGTCCAAGATTTCCATGAGAGGAATCATCAGTATTGATCTTCACAATATCATCTGGAGGAGGCAACCATCTACCTATTATTTGAACCTTCTTTCTTGCACCTCTACCTCTTCTGACATAGGATGAGGCAAGAGACAAGCCTTGAATACCCAATCTATCCAAAAATTTTGTATCCTCTCTACTAAGAGGAAATATCACCTCAGATTTGGCTTCCGCCTTCTCCTGGATCATCCCAATAGTTTTGTGTCAAAATTGTTGAGCCAATAACCTTTCATTCCAAAAAATCTTATGATTCTGCTCCAACCAAATCTGCCAAATCATGAAGGTGGACCCAATACACCAAACAATCTAGAGGAAAGAAGTCAAAGTAGGAGGCTTACTCAAACTATTCTAGAATTCCACCAAAGATGAAGCATGAACACATGGGTGTTTCCATACACCACTCCAATAATGCTAGAGTTGCACAAAGAAGGAACATCTGAAAAACAAGTTTGAAGAATCCTCTTCAACAATACCACACAAGACACAAATAGAGGGGCCACGAAAGTCATGCTTGCGATTATTGTCCGAAGTCAAACATCTATTCTAGGCTAAAGTCCACACAAAAAAATTACACTTTGACCAAGAGAGCTTATTCCACACATACTTCCACCAGTGGACCTCCTCTCCATTTAGAACATGAGCCAATAACTTTTGATAACCACTAGCAATAGTAAAAACACCGTTAGGATTCAGACACCAAGAAGGAATGTCCTTATCCTTAAGAGAGATACAATGTATGTCAAATAGTATATTATGAAGTGCAACAAACTCCTCTTCCAACCCCTCAATAGGCCAATCGCCTGGGGTCTTCAACCTAGCAACCTCCAATTTCCCAAAATGATAGAGAGCTTTACAATCACTCACTCTTGACCATCCAGCCTCAAGGAACCTCTAGCTAAAAGCTACAAGGCTGGGATACTAAGAAATAATGGGAGGAAATCCATCCAAAGAATCTGACCCAAAAAGGCCCTATGTCCCCCTCCTACGTATCCAAAAAAGACCTTCCTTAATCAAAGAAGCCCCTTTCTTGAGTGTGTCTCGAATCATAGATCCTTTCCCTACCAAAGGATATCTAGGGGTTTCCTCCTATGGAATCCCATGAAAATACTTATGATATAGAATCCTAGCCCATATATGATCCTATTCCACACATCACCTCCAATAGAGCTTTGCAGTCGATTCCATTCCAACCAAAGACGACCACCTGAGACCAAGGCCCCCAAATTGTTCTAGGCTACACACCATATCCCATCTAATAGGACTCCATTTAAAGGAGAACAAGATACCTGCCCATAATAAATACCTTTCTAAAGAATCGAATTCCGTAACGAAGCCCATTAGAGCCACTTGAAGCATACATCTATAAAGAGGAAAAGCCTCCACCATAGATTTATGAAACTGAACTCACCCATCAAAGGACAACCACCTATGGGTCTACTGATCAACCTTCACCCAAATTCTTTTCAAGAATATATTGGTAGGACTCTCTAGGCAGCTTGCCAATTTAGGGATTGGAATGCCAAGATAAGTTATCAGAAAATAACCAATCTGAAACTTCATGATTTGTGCAATCCTCATCTAAATAGCCCTTGGCATATTAGAAAAGAAGATGAAAGATTTATCCTCTTTAATCAATTGACCAGAGGCAATAAGATAAATATCCAAATCCCTACGCAAATTGGTAGCTTCCTTAATTGTATCCATACCCATCAAGGTAGTACCATCCACAAATTGCAAGTGGGACTATGGAGGAAAACCATCTCCCTACCTCCACCCATGAATATGACCCAACTCAACATGACTTTTCACCAATCTTCCTAGACCCTCAACAAGAAGAATGAAAAGATAAGGGGATAGAGGGTACCCTTTTCAAAGTCCATGAGAGGCTCCAAAAAGCTGAGAGTGTTCCCTATTTATCAAGACATAGAAAAAATTAGAGGTAACACAACACATAACCCATTGAATCCCTTCCTCTAGTAAATCCAAAAGCCCCAAGAATATTCCATAGAAAAGACCACCGAACTCTTTCATAAGCCTTAGCCATATCTAGATTAATGAACATAGACTTTTCTTTAGAAGTTGTCATAGAGTGGATGGATTTTGTAGCAATAACCACCCCATCTAGAATTTGCCAACTCGCCACAAACCTACTCTGCTCCTCAAAGATAAGACATTTCAATCATTTTTTCAACCTTTCAGCTATCCATTTAGAGATAATATTATAAATCACATTATAGAGGGAAATAGGGAAAAACTGACTTAACTGATCTGCACCATCCCATTTAGGAATGAGGGCAAGAAAAATGGAATTCAAAGCATGGAGCATCTGTTTATTCCTCTAATATTCTTGAACCACCTCCAATAAGTCCAACTTAATAATATCCCATAATTCCTGAAAGAACTCAATTGGAAATCCATCAGGGCTAGGAGCTTTCCCTTTATTCATATGGAAAACCATCTCCTCCAGTTCCTCAAGTGGGATAAAATTCATAAGGTGCTCATTAATCTCCCTAGTAACCAATTATGGGATACAAGAAAGAACCTGACCTTCCTCAATAGAACCCTACGTAGACTCCTCCCTAAGTAAAGCAATAAAGTATTCTACAACCTCTCTAAAAATATCATGCAAAGAAGAAAAATGCTCTCCCCTATCATTCACAAGAACATGAATAGCATTACCATGCCTCCTAGCTTTCACCAAATTGAAGAAGAAGGTAGTATTTTTATCACCATCTTGAAGCCACTCAATCTGAGCCTTTTGTTTCCAATAAATTTCATCATGAAATTCACATTCCCCCAGGGCTTTTAGGGCATTATCCTCCTCCTGGAGCAAGGCCTCAAACAAGCCACTATCCCTTATCTCCGTAGTTATGCTAGCCAACTTAGATTGTGTAGAATCTTTGGCATGAAAGATATTCTGAAAACACTGCTTATTCCAATGCTTACGCTGATATTTAACAAACTGCAATAGTTTGGCAAAGGTATACATAGTAGTATTGAAACTCAATTTCTCAATCTTCCACCAATGCGCTACATAATCCTATAAAGAAGGATCTCGTAACCACATAAGCTGGAATTTGAATGGAGGAGCTCGAGCCACCCATGCTAAGGAAACTATCAACCTAATAGGCCAGTGGTCTGAGCCATGACTATATAAAATCTCAATGCTAGTATACCACCCACCACCAACCAAAAAACATAAAACCAAGAAGTGATAAGTCTCTTAATGATATAGCTCTCCCCTATCCTTTGGTTGTTCCAAGTAAACTGACCATTACTAGGCTTGATATCCACAAGGTTTAAACTTGATATGTTGTCATGAAATAGGAAAAGAGAATGCTCCAATCCTGCAATACCATGTTGTTTCTCAACCAACTTAGTAATAGAACTGAAATCCCACCATAATCCATGGATGATAAGGAACTTGGCTCCATATAGCATTTATATGGGACCACAAAAGTTTCTTACCCAAAAAATCAATTAGCATATATATATTAGACAAGAGAATAGATTCTCCTGTCTCAAGGCATGCCACAATTACTAAAATAGAAGACATAGAGGAGATCCACCAAAGAGGTCGAATCTTTAGAGGGTTCCATAAACAAGCCACACCCCCAGTAGTACCATGGGCTCCAATACACTAACATTCACCCTAACCCAAGAGCTTTGGCACAAACCTATCCATACTTTCAACTAACAACTTAGTCTACTATAAAAAAAAGAACATCATGAGAATGAAATCTCACCAAATCATGAACAACTTTTTGTCAAGGGCAACTATTCAAGCCCCGTACATTGCATGAGAGAAAAAACATTTTGGAGGATTAAAGCAATGAGAATCTAGGGTCTTAATAGAACCTGACTCAACCAAGGCTTCCCCAATCAACTTAATTTTCTCTAAATCTTTCAATGGCTATTTTTTTCTGTTCTTTTTGAAGAATACCCAATGTTGTGAGAAGCCTTGTCTCCTTTAGCTAACTCTAGACCTACTTTCATAAGAGAGTGAGGGGATTCTCCCTCCACTATCGTCATATTTTCCATAGCTCTAGGTTTCCCAACAACCACCAAACTATGATTAGTGTAATCATCCTTCTGTGAAACCTGCATGCAGCCTAGAATAGTGACTTCCTAAACCACTTCCATTGCCCCTTGATTCATAACCATCATACCTGGGTTCACCTCCTATTGGTTAAGATCATCCTTAACCTCAAATCAATTAAAGGAATCGTCGTCTTTTTTCTCCTTAAAGGTCCTCTTCTAACCCCGATTCATGCTATGTACCTTCACTTGAGTAATATCCTCACCACCTGTAGCCACACTAGGCACGGGAGCTTTTCCTTTGTCAACCCCCGAGGGGTTATAGGGAAGGTGAGGTGGCTGAGACTCCAAAGGTTTAGACCTTGGACATTTTCTCTATAAATGACCATATTCATGACAAAGATGACAATGGAATGGCAATGTAATTTCATAGTCTAACTATTGTATCCAAGAGTAGGAACCCGCATGGATTTCTAAGGAATCTGGAAGACAATTACTCAAATCAATTTCAACACAAATACAAGATAAATGTCATTACCTTTCTATCTCGAGTTTGTTGAGAAGAGCCCACTAGATTCCCCAACAGGGTAGCAACATTATGTAGAATGTCATTGTGCTAACATTCTACTGGAAATCTCAAGAGTCGTACCCACATTGGAACCCATTTCGAAAGCTCCTTCGAAGGGTTAAAACCGGTATGCCAATATTTCATAAATAATCCAACCTGTTTGTGGAAGTAAAGTCCACCTTCAAAAACTTTATTGTGATCTGCCATACAATTGAAAACCACCATGAAGTAATTGTTTCCTAGCAACATAATCTCCATTTCACCCTTAAGAGACCAAGTCCATTGCGACCGCAAGTCCACAAATTGGAGTGAAACCCTCATTCCCATGAATTTGCACAACAAGACGTGCTTAAAAAAAACTCAATATCTTCTGATATCGACTCTAGCCGAATCACCAAAAGAGGACGCTCCTTAGACCGCTCCAAGCAACCATTGACCTTTGGTATCCAAGAACCTCTCGAAGGCACAAAAACTCCATCAGCTGCATCAATAGTTAATAAACTATTATCGAAAACTCTATTTCGCTCGATTTGAGAGAGAAACCCCAATCGCAACTAGAAAATCCATGGGAGCCTTGACTCCAGATGAATCCCTCGAAATCAATACCCATGTGGAGAAAAACCATACCACTTCCAACTATAGGAAACCCACACTAGCCTCAAGGCACGCGTCACACAACCCAGCTAGAAGCAGACAAAAGTCCGACTGCCACTATCCACAACCCGCATGCTTGAATCCGCCCTACCCCACACTCAACTCATGAACACGAACCATAAAAAACCAAGATCAGGCGCATGCTAGATCGGTAGCCTCCTCATGCAGGCCACAGCCTACACAAACCTTTGCTCCCCTTGTTCAATATGCTTCCATTGTTATGGATTGCTACTCTGACAATTCTTTTGAATCATTTCCATCACCTTTTTCAATTGAATAATCCATTTCTTATTCTTTGACATCCAATACAGCTTTGTAGAATCTCAAAATTCTCAACATAAACCACAAATGTTTCAACTCAACTGGAAGGATTTACACAAGATCTAGTTAAGTAAGGCTAGCCTTAAACCACACACTAAACAACATATTAAACATAGAAAATATGAACTTAATGTGTGAAATTTAAACCGTTAAATTTAACACTTGTCATTATCATTGTAAATATATTTTTTTATATATATTTACATATAGCTTAGTCAACCCGATGCTTGGTTTCTCTCTGGACTTAGTCATGGATGAATTGATATACATAAAATGGCTTGCTCACAAATATTTCTTTTTTAACAAGAATATTTTTAGCCGTACACAGTCGGCTCGTTGATCTCTTCAACGATTAAAATCATGCACGCAACAGCCGCCCCTGAGCCAATATTGGCTGCAGACCCCTTCTTGCGGCTTACATCGGTGTTCATCTTAAACTTCAGTGCATCAGATGGGGACACAAAGACGTCCACTTTGATATTGACACCGCTTGGACTACTGATTCGATTCTTTTAACATTTGTCAATCCCTTATCAGCCCAATCTGACTGTCGATTTAACTATAAATATCAGATCATAGAGTTGGCGAGTGTATAAGCTTTGAGAGTGTTTTAATCTGATGTCTGCTGGTTTGTTTTAAATAAGTGTCTTCCATGGTATTGCCTTTCTGCCCTTGCTTAGGAAATGGCTCATTTCGTAAAGTCCTCAAGCTATCATACCGTGTCTTCCCACAAGGTTCTCCCCAGCCATGAATCCCTGATATTCCAAAAATCGCAGAGTACTGGCAGCGTGGAATCCCATAGGGTTTTTCCCAGCCTTGAATCTATGAGCGTCCAAAAATCACTTAGTCGCTCCAGTAGCCATTTCTGTGATTTGGAATTTGAAGGCGATGATGATGACTTGGAGCACCAGTCCAAGCTGGACATAAGCCTTTGTAGTTTGCCAGAAGAGGGTAACTATGTCCCACAACCCACTTTTACCAAAGTACCCTCCAAGAAACCGTCAGAAGCACCCAAGCCGGGTGAATCCCGTATGTGGGTTATACTGCTGGATCAGGGCCTCTTTACCGTTTACAAGCGTCTATTCCTTCTCTCCCTTGCACTCAATTTAGCTGCCCTCATTTTGGCTGTCACCGCCTATTTTCCATACGCTGAAAAGGAAGCTGCTCTCTTTTCAGTGGGAAATATTCTGGCCTTAGTGTTGTGCCGCAACGAGGCCTTTCTTAGATGCGTGTTCTGGTTGGTGGTGAAGGTCTTGGGAAGATCGTGGGTTCCACTCCCTATCAAGACTGCCACAACGTCGTTCCTTCAGTCCTTAGGAGGAATTCACAGCGGCTGCGGTGTTTCCTCCATCATCTGGTTGATTTATTCCCTCGTGCAAACCCTCCGCCATTCTGAGACCACCTCCCCGGAGATAAGAGGCGTGGCATGGGCCATACTGGCGCTTCTGGTGATAAGCTCACTAGCAGCATTCCCTCTGGTCCGCCACTTACACCACAATGTCTTCGAAGGATTCCATCGTTTCTCCGGCTGGACTGCTCTAGCTTTGCTTTGGGTATTTGTCATACTGTCCGCAGCTTACACTCCTGCCCACAAATCCTACCAACTGCGCGGTTCAGTTCTTGCAAAGAAGCACGAATTCTGGTTCACTTTAGTCATCACCATTCTCATAATCCTGCCATGGCTAACAGTGAGGAAAGTCCCGGTGCAAATATCGTCTGCTTCCGGTCACGCCAGTTTGATAAAATTCTCAGGCGGGATCAGAGAGGGTCTTCTAGGGCGCATCAGGAGATCTCCACTCTCAGATTGGCATGCGTTTGGAATAATCTCCGACGGTAAAGATGAACACATGATGCTGGCGGGTGCAGTGGGAGATTTTACTAAAAGCTTGGTATCTGATCCACCCAAATATTTTTATACTCGTTGTGTTAAATTTGCAGGGCTGCCTTATCTGATAAACATGTACAAGAAAGTGGTTGTGGTGGCCACAGGGTCGGGCATCTGTGTGTTTCTGTCTTTCTTGATGCAGGCATGCGCAGCAGAGGTGTATGTCATTTGGGTGGCCAAAGAGATGGAGAAAAACTTTGGAGAGGATATAGTGAAATGGATTAAGAGCTACCCTTATGAAAAGAAGATTATTCACGACACAGCTTTTCTGGGTCGTCCAAACGTACCGCAGATGACAGTGGAAGCAGTGAGAAAATGGGGAGCAGAAGTTGTGATAGTGACTAGCAATCCGAGCGGGAGCAGAGACGTGGTGAATGGATGCAAAAACGCTGGAATTCCAGCTTTTGGTCCAATATGGGACTCTTGATTTCATCTTTGTATTAACTTATCTCCCTACCTATAGATAGAATTATCGTCGGAAAAATATAGACAAAACGAGTGTGGCGTCTAGGTCTCTAATAAATAAAAATATAGTTGTGATTTAGGGTTGATCTATCTCAATTTCAATGAGTATTGAAATGGCCTATGCACCGTTGTATAGATAGAATTAGCATCTAAATATATACAAGACAAAGACAAGTGTGGCATCTAAGGTTTTAATAAATAAAAATATAGGTATGATTTAAGGTTTATCTATCTCAATTTCAATGAGTATTGAGATTAAATTGAGTATTGACATTGTTCATGATATAAAAGGATCGTCATTCTTTCTTAATTTTTATGAGACAATCTAGTGTCTATTTATTATGAGTTAATCTATAATATATTTCATGTGATTACTATTACGTTATGGAATTTAAATTTATTGATTATGATTTTAAAATAGACCATCTTGATGAACTAATGAAAAATGCAAGATGAATTGATGAGAGGAATAATTAAATAACCTCGTTCTAAAAAATAAATAAAAGAATCGAATACTCATCATCCTCCCCTAGGTCATTTGTGTTTTTAGAAATGTTATTTTTTATCTTTCTCATAAATTATCTAATTGTTCAATAGACGTAAATATTTTATCCCAATCACACCATAAATAAGAAAAAAAATTCTAATGAATGCTCCTAATTGACATTTTTAAGGTAATAATAATGTATATATCTCATTTACAGAAACTGAAAGGTTGATTTAAATCTTCTAAACCCTATTTCTAACTATGTTGCACAGTAGAACTCATAGATGTCAAAGATCCTTCTCAAAGTTTGAATGTTGATAAATGCAAAATCATTTCAAAATTCTCATCACTGCAAGTATGGAAGATGGAGGTGGTGCGCTCATTCTCTCATTGACATGAAAGTTTATTTTTAAAGTTAAAGTCTTTTGGCTTTATAAAATGTTAGGGGTAGGGATTCGAACTATTATAGACTTGAGGATACAAAATATAAATCAATAAAAAGATTTAACTTATAGTTTTGTGTAAACATGTCACATTTCAATGTTGCATGAAAGGCAAATAAACCATATACTGAAGGAGATTAATTTAAGTCCCACTACAATTGCTTCTTTTATTTTAACTCAATCACACTCTGAAGGAGGCATCTATAAACCAAAACATCAAATTTAGGAACAACATTTTGTGTTTAAAATCCATCGAAGCATTTGTTGGCGTAAACCAGACTAAATTACGTTGTTTAATATGGTTTGGTTAATTGTATGTATCTGTCTGCCTGTTTCTACCGTTCCACAATGGTATCTGGCTGCCATTCCTCAACGCTGATATAACTGCTTAATGTTTTGTATATATTTCCTTCAGCCAATAATACTCATCATTGCATTGTCTTGATCTCTTATGCTCCTTTATTTGGTATCAGAGTCAATGGACAATCTCTAAGGTGCCTTGAATGTAATGAGTTGAACTTCTTTATTAGAGGCGACGGAATTCTAGACATAGCAGTAGATGATGAAGACCCCTGGCATAATGTAAATATGTGAAGAAGTCGCGACTAAAGAGAAGGAATTTACTTGATTGCGTCTACGTCCTGCATTGTATGGAAGCACTTGAACCACACAAGATGATGTGAGGATAGCGATTTATTGTTCATGGTTGTTGTGAGACTATACAAAGAACTATCAGTAAGCTGCTCTATGTGTTGTTAATGGCGTAGAATGGATTGTTTGTTTTCATTGTATGATTCCATGAGAAAAGTAGGAGTGAATAAATAGAATTAAGTTGTACGAAAGTATGTGAAAAAAGTGTGCCAGTCGTGGAATGAAGACATTAAATTCTGCTCTCATGAATGAAGAGCGCCCAAAGTATGCTTTGGCAACTCTAAATATTGTGAGGAGCAAACTTGAAACTTGAACCAGCACACCAACCTTAATAGTATATAGTATAGTTAGCATGATAAAAGTTTTGAGACTTTGATGCATAAGGAATGGAGATATTTTCCAAATTTTATTAGATTGTTTGTCATGCATACAACCAGGTACATTTATAAATATTTTTGAATGATACGAGATTTAATTAACTCCATTGTTAGAGTAGAATGTTGCAGAAGACACTCTTCCACGTTGAGATTCATTCGGCAGTTTGATTACTGTTATTGTTTTACGCTTCTATGTGCCGTTATCAATAAAAAGAAGGGAGACTCTTAGTTCCGTGAGAAGAGCCATCTGAAAGCGCGAAGCGATCAGGGAATAAATGCGGTATGTGAATGAGTGTATAATTGTGCAAACAAAGGGGCTTTCCTCTGTGGCATAAGCAAGTACTGTTTGAAGACTCGTGGTGATTTAAGGGTGATCTCGTGTCAAAAGTTTAACATTATGGAGATACGAGTTTTGAAAACAATTGTACCTCGGATGAAAGTCAAAGTTTTTATTATGGGGATTTAATTTGATGTCATTAAGGTTGTGTTAGGGTTTAGGCAGATCCAAAGAAAATACAAATTAACAATTATATCTAGATGCAAACACAAAAGATGAAGAAAAAAGCATAACACAGATAACACTGAGATTTAACGTGGTTCACCCAAGATGGGCTACATCCACATAATATTGTCATCCAATCTTTTCTTATTATCCAATAAATCAGTACAACATCATTGTCATGCCCTTTTACATTCCAACTGCTTATAACAACCAATATTTAGGGCAACACTCAAAGTTGGTTATTTTGATTAAAAGACGATTTTTTTTTTCAACAAAAAATGGCAAATTTTTTTTCCTCGGGGGCTACACCCCCAAACCCATGCTTTCTCAAGAGTTATGCCCCTGAATCTGCTTGGGGCCCAAACTAGCCCCGAACCCGAACGAGGATACATAATGAATGTAAAGTACTTGCATGATCAATCGCCACATATCAATAATCTCCCACTTAGAGACTAATTAGGCTCCACACCAAACAATCTCCCACTTGGAGACTAATCCTGGATGACACTGTTGAACTTGCAGCTCCCACTGGATAAAACTCTTGGACTCGACTCTTCCTTAATTCCACGATGTTCAGTCAAGAATGCAAAGAGAAAATGAGGAGGAAATAAGTTTCTCTCGTGGGACTACCTTCGTGAACATATTTGCAAGATTGTCACTTTTGTGACTCTTCTCAAGCCGTAACTAGTCATCCTCCAAAACAGACTGTATAAAGTGGTACCTGAGCTAAATGTGTTTTTTCTTGAATGAAGAGCATAATTCTTTCCAAGATGAATGGCACTTTAGCTATCAATATACAATGGGCTATCCTCCTGCATTTGGCCCAATTTGTCCAGAAAACGTTGTAACCAAATCATCCCCTTGCTAGCTTCAATAGTAGCTACATACTCAGCCTCAGTGGTTGAAAGTGCAACAACCTTTTGTAGTCTAGAAATCCAACTAACTACAGTTTGCTCTACAGTAAAAACATACCATGTAGTACTCATTGTATCAATATCACCTGCTAGATTGGAGTCAACATATCCTCATAGAGCAGGATTTGATCCTTAGAAACATAATTCCTTCCTAGAAGTACCTCTCAAACACCCGAGATTCCATTTGACAGCATTTAAATGTTCCATTCTTGGAATGCTCATGTGTTAGTCCCAACCGGTGCTGAGAGGGGAGGGGTGAATCAACACTTGATCAAATTTTCATAATTAATCTTTTAACTTAAATCTGCATTCATCTAATATCCAACAATATACATAATCACTGAAGTAAAATATGCCAGCATGAATAGTTGACAGTGACACCAAGAAGTTATCTCATGGAAACCGAAATGGGAGAAAACCATGACGTGAGTAGGATCTCACAAAATTTGTACTCTTCTGAAGTATGCCTGGTGAGGAGCCATCCTTGTTAGGAGATTACAAAGAAATTGTAAGGTACCACCTGGTTAAGGGATTTTGTTCAAGGCTAGTTAGTGCCTTTACCTTGTTAAAGGTAGCCTGGTTAAAGGACTTAAGAACATCAATTAAGATGTCACCCGGTTAAGGGATTTTACAAAAGGGACCTGTTAAAGTCCACCCAGTTAAGTGATTTATGTTGTAGTGGTTAGAAAGAAACAAATGGATGATCTGCTGAATTAGCTACTGATAGCTTGATCAGATCACAATATGCATCTCACTCAATCCACACCGGTTGTGTCTTCTCTACACAGCACCGATTTTCTTCTTACACCTTTGGCTCTTCACTCAGTCGATCGCCTATCCCTCGGCACTGCACTTTGGTGATCCTCGGACCTTCGCCTCTCCAGTCTACTAGTTCTCTTTCCTTCGACTCTTCACTCTACAAGTCTACCTCAAACACACTCTATTGTGCTGAAACCTTTTAGCACTACCTCTCTCTGCTCTTCACTTTGGATTGCCTTCAACAAGATCTTCTTGTTGTGCATTTCACAATAAAAAATGTAATGAATAAACTCAAGAACACTTTATACATATCTATCGACACTTTCAAGTATTTCCTCAATCAAAGAAATCATGGATTTCGAAAGATTTCAAATTCAAAAATCTCGCACTCTTTCTCTGCATGCCTTACAACAATGCCACCAAGTGTTCAACAAATTCTGTCACCACCTCTCCCAAAGATAATAACTTTTGGGTCGTGTTCATTCAATTAAGTCCAAACCAAAAAATTCACCGATAATCATGATTGACTGCATGATAACTGAAGTTGACCTTACCAACAAGTGATTTGGCATAGACACAAGCTCACCAACTCATCTTTCGCCACCACAACTGAATAACTGATCACCAATCCAAAATTTATTGTGATCACCTGTCTTCCTTCTGTCATACCAGTCTACATGTATGCCACTACACTTATATATTACCGGTTCATCCTTTGATTGTTGGTTTCTTGTGCTACCATCAAGTATCTTCCCCTGTTTTCCAGTGTGATTCCAGTTTGCATAAAAGATCATGTTCTCTTTCTTGAGTCACCTATTGTGACTTCATCATCATCAGAGTGACCGATCTTCCTAAATGATAGACCGATTGGCTTAGTCTATCTTTCCTTGAGCTGATTGAACCTTTGATCATTCGTTACCAATGTTGTTTCCATGTGTGTGTATTTCATCACTTTTGCTTACTGAAAGAACACCACTTTATCTATACCACTTCATCGATTAGTGTCTTCATTGGTAAGTATTGGACATCAATGACAAAACTTAGCACATATACCAGTTCTCTAAATTCACTGGTGTTGTCAATGCAGAAAATCCAATAATCTTCCCCTTTCGCATTGACGGAAAACACATCAGAATCTAGCTAATTAGTTGCATGTTCTTTTACTTCATCTTTGTACTAGTCTGGTCATTACTACTAGTCTGGTCATTACTTCTGCCCAGAGTAATGAATACCTCCCCCTGTCATTGGTAATACTCTGATGCAGCAACTCAGCTCAATCACTACTTACCAATGCTCAAGCACTCTAATCATATCTCTCCCTTTGACAACAATTCCAAAGAGTCCTTTCTATACACTTACAAGAATACTCCCCCTAACAAGAGTAGTCCACACTCATCAATCTAGTCTATTTTTTTTTAGAGCCTTGTTTGCTTACTCTACTGAATGGAGGGGCATAACCCCCAACTTACCTCTGAGATAGTCAAAAGTGTCCTCTTGTAGTGGCTTGGTGAAGATATCATCCACCTGTTCTGTTGTTGGTATGTACTCCAATCTCACTTCCTTTTCTTGAACTTGGTCCCTTAGATAGTGATATCTGATGGCTATATGCTTCGTTTTGGAGTGCATCACTGGGTTCTTGGATATGTCAATGGCACTAGTGTTGTCACAATGAATCACTATCGGTCCAACCACTTTTTCTTGTATTCCTTCGAGCAATTGCTTGATCCAAACTATCTGTGTGTAGTTGATTGTAGCAACTACATACTCAACCTCAATTGTGGATTGAGATATGCAGTTTTGTTTGTTACTTGTCCAAGATACAATCCAGTCTCTGAGAAAGAATGCACCTCAACTAGTGCTCTTTTTGTCATAAATATTCCTAGCCCAATCTAAGTCAGTGAAGACACTTAAATTGAAGTCTCCCTTATGTGGATACCAAAGGCCATACTCATCAGTCCCCTTTAGGTATTTGAATATTCTTTTGATGACCACCATGTGAGTCTCTTTCAGATTTGCAGAAAATCTGGCGACCAAGCCAATAGCTTGTGCTATGTCTGGTCTACTATGTACTACAACTGCAACTTATCGATCATGGACCGCTAAAGTGTCTCATTCACTTCTTCAGCATCATCATATTTAGATAGCTTGCAAGCTATAACCATTGGAGTTCCAATAGGTTTGCAATCTTCCACTCCAAAAGTTTTCACAATTTCCCTTATGTACTTAGTCTGGTTGATGAAGATGCCATTCTATAGTTGAGAGACTTGCTGGCCAATAAAATACTTTATCTCGCCAATCATGGGCATATCAAATTCTTGCTTCATTTGTTCTGTAAAGATTCTACTCATCTCATCATCTCCCCCATAGATGATGTCACCTACAAAGATCTCAACAATTAGATGTTTTCCTTCAACTCCACTCTTCAGATACAGGTTACTATTATTACTGGTTCTTTTGAACCCTATGCTTAGTAGATATGAGTGTAATCTCTCATACCAAGCTCTCGATGCTTGTTTCAGCCCATACAGAGCCTTCTGCAACATGTATACCATATTCCTTCCATCTTTAGATGAAAACCCTTATGGTTTCTCTATCTATACTTCTTCCTCTAACACCCCATTTAAGAATGCCGATTTGACATCCATTTGGTAAATTTCAGAATTTTTATAAGAAGCATAGGCCAGCAAAATTATGACCCCTTCCATCCTGGCCACCGGTGTGAAGGTTTGTCCATAGTCCAAACCTTATTCTTGAGCATAGCCCTTATAGACCAATATTTCTTTGTTTCTTATCACTTTACTGGTTTCATCCATTTTATTTTTGAACACCCACTTGGTGCCTATTACATTTTTGTTTTCTGGTCTGGGCACTAGAGTCCATGTATCATTTTTCTCAATTTCCTCTAGTTCTTCTTCCATGGCTTTGACCCAGTCATCATCTTTTAGAGTCTCCTCTGTTTTCTTGGGCTCAAAAATGGAGAGCATACAACCATTCTCTCTTGCTCTTCTTCTGGTTAGAACTCCTACATCATTGTCACCAATGATATTTTCTATAGCGTGATTATTTTTGACATACTTAGTCAATACCAGTTCACTCCTCAAAGCTTCCTCTACTGGTTGTGTAGGTTCAACTTCATAGGCTTCTTCATTAGCCACTTCAATGGGATCTTCTTTAGTAGGTTCCACCGGCACATTGTACTCGACCCTTTATAGTCCTCCGGGTCACTCTTACTATCATGTTCATTTTTCTTAGAGTACTCATCTACTCTGACATTTGCACTTTCCACAATCTTATCGGTCCTTTTGTTTAAACACTGGTATGCCTTGCTCTTTATTGAGTAACCTAAGAAGGTTCCTTCATCACTCTTGGGATCAAATTTTCCAGTGTACTCATCCCTCTTGATATAGCACCTGCTTCCCAATACTTTGAAATACAAAACATTAGGTGAGTATCCACTCCATAATTCATAGGGAGTTTTATTTGTCCTTTTCTTTACTTGTATCTAGTTCAAAGTGTATACAATAGTGCTTATTGTTTCTCTACAAAAGATATGTGGAATGTCCTTGTGTATCATCAGAGTCCTTGCACAATCAATAAGAGTTCTATTTCTTCTTTCAACAACTCCATTCTGCTGAGGTGTTTTGAGTGCAAACATTTGCCTCATAGTCCCCTATTCCTCATACTATTTCATGAACTCTTGAGAGGTGAACTCTCCTCCTCTATTTTATCTCAGACACTTCAAATTCTTATTGGTTCCTCTTTCTACTCGAGCCTTAAAAACCTTAAACATGTGAAAGAATTCAGATTTTTACTTCAAGAATGCAGCCCACATCATTCTTGAGAAGTCATCCACAAACAACATAAAATATCGGTCTCCATAAAAACTCTTGGTTCTCATGGGACCACACAGATGTGTATGAACTAAGTCCAACACAATTTTAGATGAAAAGGTTTTACTTCTTAAACTAGACCTGGCCAACTTTCATAGTTGACACTCTTTGCACATAGAATTTTCAGGTTTCACTATGTCAGGCATACCTCTGACAAATTTTACGTTGCTGACTTTTGCTATGCTATCAAAGTTAACATGTCACAATCTTTTGGGCCATGACCAACTATCTTCAACCTTAGTCATTAGACAACTACCTATGGTGGTGTCTAGATGAAACAGCTTGCCTCTTGACTGTTTACCGGTGGCAATTAGACTTCCTAATTTGTCATTTATTTTACATATTCCTTCATTGAATTCTAACTAGTAACCCTTATTGTTAATTTGTCCAACACTTAACAAACTATATTTTAACCCTTCTACCCAATAGACATCATCACAATTTGTCTTATCATTCAGGGATATAGACCCCTTACCTTTTACTGCACAAGGAGCATCATTTCTGAATCTCACAGTTCCTCCATTGCAATCCTCCATGCTAATGAATTTTCTTCTGTCACCGGTCATGTGGTGAGTGCAACCACTATCGATCACCCATTCTCCACACCGGTTTGTGCTAGAGATTAATGTCATATCTCCTTCCTTTGTGTTGTCCTCCTTGACTACCACAAATTCAATACCATCTCCATTAGATCCTTCTAATTCTTCATCAGTGACTCCTCCTTCTGTGAGATAACACACCTTTGTCTTGTCCCTATAGCCTCTCAAACTAAGATTTTTGTCTTTATCATTGTTAGGACATCTTGAAGCAAGATGATCTATCTTATTATAGGAGAAGCACTTTAAGGCTAATTTACCTTCGTACTTTTATTTTCCTCTTGGCAATCTTCTCTCCAATAGACCTTCAATTTCATCTTGCTCCTGTTCCTCAGATAGCAGATTGTCACTTTCATGGGAATGATTGGTTCTGGTAGTAGAACTATCAGTTTCTTTCCTTCTCCTTGTTAGTGCATGCATCATGGATTCTTTGAAAGAAGCATCAATCTTTGGTATGCTATTGTCATAATTGCTCAATTCAAAAGCAGTCAACTTACCAATCAGTGAGTCAAGAGTTACACTGACTGTTCCCAAGGATTTGAGTTCCTAGATAGTAGAGACCCTTATGGCATATTTTGGTAGCAAGGTTCTCAAGATTTTGCTAACCACATCATCATCCTCAAGCTTTCCTCTAGCACTTTTAATGGAGTTTACTACATCCTTTATCCTCTTGCTATACTACTCTATGTTTTCTCCTTCTTGCATCCTCATCTCATCATATTTTCCTCTAAGGCTGTCTACTTTGGCCTTCTGAACATGAGATCTCCCCCATAGACTGTCCTTAGCTTATTCCATATCTGAAAAGTTGTTTTTAAATCTTGTACCTCAGCAAATTCATTATTATAAAGAGTCTTGACTATCAGATCCATAGCAGTAGTATTATCTTGCCTTTTCTTGATCTGATCTGGAGTAAGAGTCCCTGAAGGTTCATTAGACTCTGTGATCACCATGATTCCAGTTGTGTTCACCCAGGGATCTTAGATAGAGTTTCATTCTTCCACACCATAAGATGTAATTCTCCTTAGAGAACTTAGGACCCTCCTTATGCATCATCTTGGATCTTTCCTTAAGTTGATTATGCTTCTTCTGATTCTAAGGACTCGATGCTCTGATACCAATTGTTAGTCCCAACCAGTGCTGAGAGGGGAGGAGTGAATCAACACTTGATCAAATTTTCACAATTAATCTTTTAACTTAAATCTACATTCATCTAATATCCAACAATATACTTAATCACTGAAGTAAAATATGTAAGCATGAAAAGTTGATAGTGACACCAAGAAGTTATCTCGAGGAAACCCAAATGGGAGAAAATAAAGGTGTGAGTAGGATCTCACAAAATCTGTACTCTTCTGAAGTACACCCAGTGAGGAGCCATCCCTGTTAGGAGATTACAAAGACACTGTTAGGTGGCACCCAGTTAAGGGATTTTTTTCAAGGCCGGTTAGTGCCTTTACCCTGTTAAAGGTAGACTGGTTAAGGGACATAATAACATCAATTAAGATGTCACCTGGTTAAGGGATATTATCAAAGGGACCAATTAAAGTCCACCCGGTTAAGGGATTTATGTTCCAGTGGTTAGAAAGAAATAGATGGATGATCTGCTGAATTAGCTACTAATAGCTTGATCAAATCTCAATATGCATCACACTCAATCCACATCAGTTGTTTCTTCTCTACAGAACACCAATTTTCTTCTTACACCTTCAGCTCTTCACTCATTCAGTTGCCTGTCCCTTGGCAGTATACTTTGTCGATCCTCTGACCTTAAGCTCTCCACTCTACTAGTTCTCTATCCTTCAACTCTGCACTATGTTGGTCTACCTCAAACACACTCTACTGTGCTAAAACCTCTTAGCACTACCTCTCTCTCTGCTATTCACTTTGGATAGCCTTCAACAAGATCTGCTTGTTGTGAATTCACTTTGTCAATCCTCTAACCTTTGGCTCTCGACTCTATGGGTTCTCTATCCTTCGGCTCTACACTCTGCTAGTCTACCTCAAACACACTCTATTGTGCTAAAACCTCTTAGCACCAGCTATCTCTCTACTCTTCACTTTGGATCACTTTCAACAAGATCTTCTTGTTGTGAATTTCAAGATAAAAAATCTTTTGAATGAATTGAAGAACACTTTATACATTTTCTACTAACACTTTCAAGGGTTTTCTCAATAAAAGCAATCATGGATTTTAGAAGATTTCAAATTCAAAAATCTCCCACTCTTTCTCTACGTGCCTTACAACAATTCCGCAAAGTGTTCAACAAATTCTATCACTGCATCTCCCAAAGATAGTAACTTTTGGGTCATGTTCAGTCAATGAAGTGCAAACCAAAAAATCCACTGATAATCATGCTTGACTGCATGATAACTGAAGTTGACCTTACCAACAAGTGATTTGGCATAGACACAAGCACACCAACTCATCTTTTGCCACCACAACTGAATAACCGATCATCGCTCCAAAATTTATGGTGATCACCTATCTTCCTTTTGTCATATCGGTGTATCGGTATGCCACTGCACTTCTATTTACTAGTTCATCCCTTGATTTCCAGTTTGTTGTGCTAGCATCAAGTCGCATCCCCTATTTGCCAATGTGATTCCAATTTGCATACAACTTCAAGTTTTCTTGCCCAAGTCACCTTTTGTGACTTCATTATCATCAAAGTGACCGATCTTCCTGATTGACAAACCAGTTGGCTTAGTCTATCTTTCCTTGAGCTGATTGAATCGTCGATCATTCATTACCAATGTTCTTTCCATGTGTTTGTAAGTCATTACTTTTGCTTACTAAAATAACAACACTTTATCTATACCACTTCACCGGTTAGTGTCTTCACTAGTAAGTGTTGGACATCAATGACAAAACTTAGCACATATACCGATTCTCTGGATTAACCAGTTTTGTCAATGCCAACAATCCAACATAATGTACCTTCTCATAACTCCCATTGCATGTGCAATATCTAGCTGTGTTTGTACCACCACATACATCGGACTACCAACAACTGATGAATATGAGATGTTAGATATTTTATTTACCTCTTCTTATGTCTTTGGACACATCTCCTTAGTCAATTTTAAATTACTAACCAAAGGTGTACCAACTACTTTTGAATTCTGCATGTTAAATCTTTTCAACACCTTTATATACTCACTTTAGGACAAAGTTAATGTTCTATCTTTCCTGTCCTATGAAATCCTCATACCAAGGATTTTCTTAGATACGTCCAAATCCTTAATAGCAAATGCGTTTGCTAATTTTTATTTATGTTCATTTATAATGAGTGTACAGTACTTGCATGATTTGTTGCCACATATCAGCAGGTTGTTTATATTAACCTTTTGAAAAATAAATTTTAGAAGCGTCTTACAAATATATTTGATTGGGATTTCAAAGGTTATATTACTTCTTCTGGCGCTACTTTTGAAGGGTAACGTATGTTAGGGTCAATTTGGAGGTTCGTGGCATCATAAGATGGAGGAATTTTCATCATTTCAAGTTAGCTTACACTTTGAGATGATGTTTTTTTGCTTAAGAAGAATTTTTGGTTTTAGTATTTCTTGCTTTCAATTTCCCTTTTGATTCTAACAAATTTGAAGAATACATGTGTTGTGAAGGTTATATTTTAGAGATAGGTTTGAGATTTGTTGTGAGCTCAATATGAATTATTGTCGAGTGAGCTTTAGAGTATATGATCGAGAATTATACCCTTTAATAGTCATTAGACAATGATAGAGATTTATTGTATCTCTCTGGGATCATTAGTGAATAATTCAAGGCTTTGTGATTTGAGAGTTTAGGATTGAGAGCTTAAGAACACATGTCAAAGCTACACCTTTCCAAGGGTCAAGAGAAAACTTGATGGAGCCCTGCTTGTTTTAGGATTTGCTTCTTCAAGAGAAGATCTTGTAAAAATGTGTATTCATATTATGTAATCATCAAGTTTTGTTGTGTAAGCCTTAAGTGGGTTCCCTAGGGCATGCTTTAGAAACAATGTAATAAGGGGGGAATGTTGGCATAAACCTCACTATATTACATTATTTAATATGATTTGGTTAACAACATGTATCTATCTACATGTTTCTACTATTCCATAATGGTATCTATTTGTTGTTCCTAAACGATGATATAACTACTTCTGATGGAACCCCAACTGTTAAAAATTCTTTCCACAACAATTTTGTATAAATATTTTTTCTCTTCAGAGTTATATAAGTCAAACCCCATGTTAGTGTTCACACTTCCACAATGGTGATGATGAGATAGAGTTTGTTCTCTTGAAAGAATAGAGGCTTTAAAGAAATGATAAAGTTAACTTAGGTATGAAATCCTCTTTGGGAATCTCACATAAAGGTTTGATGTGATGCTCATGAGTCATAGATTCCTACAACATGTTACAACATGATAATAAGATAAAATATCATGCCATATTTTATTAGAACATTGATGTAAAAAATTTAAATGTTCAGTTAAATTGGTTGGTGCTTGAAATTCATAAATCATCAACTTTCTCCCTTGAAATTATTAGATTTCTTGCTTCATTTTCTTTCTCTTTTTTATCTTGACTTTGAAATTGAAAAGGAGGTTCTACTTATATGCAACTTATACCTTTTCAAAGAAATTTTTTGGAGTGAGTAGACAAAAATGGTGGGTTTATAAAAATTATAAGGCCAACTTTCATGTCGCAAAAGATGAGCCTATCTTTTTAAGACATGAGCATTAGGTTTCCTAGTCCTAGCGAAATAAGATAACAAAGGGCCCAATAATATGGAAACTATTATAGATTTCCAAACCATTCCTAAAACCAGGCACATTCATGCACAATTAGGTACACAAAATAGGTGCTAAACCTTGTGGGAAGTTGTTAGAAATATTACACAAAGTATTTGGTAGTTTAATCTTAACAATTTCAGCCATTCTATTATAATAGAATAATAACTATTAAGTTAAAACATGTGACACATATGCATGTTGTTAAATTTAAATTAAGGGGATATGATCCTCATTGTAATGGATTCTAGGACTTTTTATTTTTGGTATGATTTTCTAGTAAGTAGCATGTTTTATGTATACACTATTGGACTTTATAAATGATACTTTTGTATGAATAATATAAATTTAATTGGTCAATGGAGTTGTGTTCAAATTAAAAGGCCATCAGGTTCTCATGTTGGAGACCCATGATTGAATCCCCCAAAGTGACAAATGTTTGTTTGTGGCTTTATGTGACTTATAAGTTGATTAGGTGGCTTATTAGTTGATTATGTTGAATGGGGAGGAGGTGCCCCTTATGACCACCCCTAGCTCAAACTAGGCTAAATATTATCGATCTTCACAACTTTGGTTGTAATTTATGGATTAAGAAAAAAGAATATACATTTAATTGAGTCATATAACAATGTTTCTTTTGGCACTATCTTTTCTTTGACATCAGTGGTAGCCCTAGAGGATCTCTTGTCTTATGTTTTAGAGGTCTTTTGACCTTTAGCATTTGGGGCTCCTAGATCTTTGTCTTTAGAAACTCCAACATTTTGAAAGGAGCTAACAACCACTTCTTTAAACATGCCACCATATCAATTTCTACATCTTCAGAGGTAAAATCCTTAGGAATTTAATTATCAATATTATAAATTAGAATAATGAAGACTCCCATAGAATGTTACATTGGACGCAACTTTTTTTGCCTTCACTTAAGTCCTTGGGGGTCTTGGTAATATTATTGGCCTTTATAAGATCAATTTTCAACCTACAATAATTCATAAGCCAACTCTATACTCATTCACATAATTTTCCCAATGATCTTCCAAGGCTAGTTAATGTTTGAATAAAGATCCTATGACTAGGTTGATTTTGATAGTTAGGTCAAATTTTCTTCTTATGTCACCATATAAATCCATGTATAGATGTGCAATCTCTATCTTTGATGACTTTTTATTTTTCATATTAGCATAGGAGTAGGTGTCAATCTTGATGTGAAATTAAAATATTTCTTTGTGCTAATCCCACCATCAACATTTATGTGAAGATTTAATAGGAGGGATGCCACTAGTTGAATAGGAGATACAATTGTCCATGGAAATATGATTAATAAGGACTTGAAATTGAAAGTGATCAATATTGTTGTGCATATAGGATTCTTAAAGGATTTGGTAAAAGATTCTGTATGATAAAGGGATATGTGATGGATTTTGAGGATAGAAATTTGTGTGCACATCTACTCAAAATTATCAATGAGGTCACATTTCTTCTCTATATTAATTAGAGAAGGAGCTTGGATAGAGACTCTATTGTGTTGTGTAGTTACAAGACAATCAAATGATTTTGTCTTGATGATGTGATCTCTTTCATTAGATTGATCAATATGTCGAATGTCCAAATCAAAATAATGATCAATATGAAAGCGTGTGAGTATATACTATATATACTATAAGGAGAAGTTGCTAAGCTATGTGTACTCTAAATAGAGAATAAAATAGTGAATATTATAACGTAATCCATATATGATATAAATATATGACTATAAAAAATTTATATGCTCATAATATTATCAAAATCTAAAATGACACTTTAAAAACATAACATCTTTCTTATAATCAAGAAAAGTGTTATATGTTTCACACTAGGAGACTCCTATAAAAGCCTGATTTCTGTTTCACACTAGGAGACTCCTATAAAAGCCTGATTTCTGGAACCACTTGAAAGATATACAACTTGTGAAACAAGAAACACCACACTCTAAAATAGCAAGGTTAGATAAAAGATTAGCATGTTCAACTCGTTTATAGGATCGAAAGTGCATACACCACGTCATTCTTTGGAGTTTAATTGTCTAACGAACATCAAAGACTATCCAAGTTTTCCTCTTCAGACAAACTAGAAATAAATCAAATGTTTAGTGCGTCTAATTTTTGTGAGCTTCATAAGATTGTACATAATCGAAAGTTCCATGGCAGTCTGATTAAATTCTATGCATTCATAATGTCTGAAGCGTCAGAAATTTGTAAGAATTTCACATTTGGTTGGCCGCAAGATATGGTTTCAAAAGCTTATCCCACGCATTATTTTCTAAAAACAATCATGATCTTTAGTGAAAAGGATTTTCATAAATACTGTAAGCCACAATCTATGGTCTCGAAACTTTATGTAAGGCCCACAATACTCAGAAACAATTATTGAACTCAATCAAACTCCTTCCAGATAATGTTTTAGTGAGAATCTTGTTATAAAATCTGTAAAATGGCACAAGATTGCCGATAATATTGATGACATTAGGAGTTAAGTCGTTATAAACTACACCCATATTGCCCGTACGGCGCATCTAAATGCCATATCCTGACGTTGAGGGAAGAGCACAGATAGCATTTCTTATGATTATTCTTCTGACTTTTAATTAATAAATAAACACTATTACGGTCAAATGTAAAAATTTGAATGTTGGATAGACAATACCCTAATGATGGGCTGACCGAGAATGAGTGCCCACACACAAACTTTGACATCTACACCGCTTGGACTATAAATACCATTATTTTTACATTTACCAATGCCTTAGCAACCCGATCCCTGGTTTGATTGTCGATTTAACTAAACAATATCATCATAACGTTCGGAATGTATAAGCTTTGAGAGTCTTTGAATTTGTTTGAATTTGTTTTGGTTAAGGGGAAAACTGGTTTTACAGGATCAGAAACCCAAAGTATACAGAGAAAAAGAAATAAAAAACAATCCGGACGCAAATGTCAACAAAACGCAAAACAACCCAACAAAACAAGGCACAACAGTCCAAACAAAAAACAAAACAACAACCTAACAAACTTACAGAAGCTTGCTTAATTCATCATTCTTCCTAATGACCTCTTTTTTTAATCAACAATACTTTCTTATTAACACCATCAACAGGGGTCGTACCCTTATATTTGTTGTGAAGCCTAGTCGCAGGACCCGGCTAGGGCACCTCGATATCCTCCATCTCATCCTTCACACTATCCAAAGGCTTTCTGGGAATCTTGCTTGTCCTTGCATCAGTAGCCTTAGTAATATTATCCATCTTCATATTGCCTGAAGGGGAAATGTCTTGGGAAGTGACATGCTGTAGCGTCCTAAAATTGCGACACTTGCAATTTTGACTGCATTTCGGTCTTCACGATGGCGACGCAACACGCAACCTGAATGGAGACCCCGAAACTTGTCCACGACATCAAAAACTGCATTTTTCAAGCACCCTGGCCTGAACCTCCTTGCACTCTGCTGTCCCGGGAGGTGGGACCAGAGCGCCCAGCGCCCTGGTCCTTCAGGACCAGGGCGCCCAGCGCCCTGGTCCCCCAGGACCATGGCGCCCAGCGCCCTAGTCCCTGGGCCTATTTTGGACCCGGTCTCCTATGGGGTCTCGGGTCTTTTTGTTTGCAATTTGGAAATTAACTTCCCTAGTCGGCCTAAGGTCGGGAAAATTAGTCTTTTAACCCTAACAGGCAAGTATATAAACTACATTTTTCTCTCTCATTTGGCATGAGAGGAGGATATGTGTACAAGCGTGGAAACTATACTCAAGCATTCAAGCATTCAAGCATTCCTTCTAAGTCTCCATTCAAGGCTAAGTGTTGCATTCAAGACAAGGATTCAACCATTGAAGAGGAGATCACATATAACATACTACATACAACAACATACAACATCTATACCTTCGCACATAAGGATACAAACATCCTTAGAACAAGGTATTAGTACTTGTTTTACATTACATACATTTACATTTACAGCATTTCTCATTTCTTGGTTAATTCCAAAACCAGGGTTTGACATAAAGGCAAACCCCTAATCCCTAACCCCCCAATCATTTTCGCTTTTCTGTGTGTAGGTTGCAGGTACGCGGCTGAAATTGAAGATCTGGAATCCTTGTGCAGAGACGAACAGATCCCCCTTCGTTTCGTGGATTTTTCGGAGGACCGTGGCGCTGGGCGCCATCGTCCCAACAACTTTTGCTCAAATTTGCAGGACAGTGCCGTATCGACATTTTACTGCTAATTCCAGGTCCACAGCTTCATCCTATATCCCTAACTCAGTTTATAAGCGAATCTTTATCACTTTCTATGCATTCCTAGCTTAATTCTTCTATCAACATTCTTTACAAAAGAGGGTAGCCTTGCTGTCTTAACCCTTGAAACTCATTTAGCATCTAATCTTGCCTTGTGTGGGATTGGATCTTGTGGGTTTCAACCCCTCTTTTGAATGTAAAGTCTCTCTCCTTAAGTGAAAACCATCAACCCTAGCGACCTCCCTTCTCTCTCCTCGGAGTTGGAAGAGGGGAGAGCAACTAGGGTTCAATTGCGATTTTCCGCTTTACATTTTGGTGAACCCGACGTGAACATCCTGTCTAATTATTCATGGTTAGATTTGAAAATTTGATTCCTTGATTGCATTTCCATGTTTGATCTTTTGCAAATTTTAGAGGTTGATTGCATAAAAACCCTAAAATTTCTTTTTAGTAATTGAACTTGTGAAATATTTAATTGTTAATGCTTGCTTCAGATCTGCCCTTCTATTACAAATTATCAATTCATATCTGTGCTTTAATTTTGAAAATTAAGTGGTTAAGTGTCAAAATCCTAATTTTTGAAACCCTCTTGATTCAACCTTTGTCCGACAATTTGACTGATCAAAACATCTCCAAATCAGCTGTAACTTTGGATTCCGCAATAAAATCACAATATCTTTCATCCCTGAAAATTCGAAAAAAAGTTGTGAGGACCGTGTGCACTCCGAGCGCCATCGTCCCCGACATTTTTCCGAAATTTCGGGAGCAAGATCTTACTGTATTTTTCTGCTAAAATCTAGAATTTTGGCTGATTTTATCAATTATAACACTTTCAAATTTACAGTCAAAGTTGGTCTTGTGATTGCTTGGTTTAAGGCTTCTAATCATTCAAAAATCATCGAAATTGAAATTTTGTGTCAAAATTGTGTTCTTACTGTCCTAAATCTGAAAAGTGTGTTTGCATTCATTCGAAATTTCAGTGCTTTATTCAAATTCTTGCAATTTGTGACTTTTGAAATTAAGTGCTTAATTACAACAACTTTGATTTCCGCTTTCAAAATTGAATTTTGTGTGAAATTGAGTCAATTTTTAAATTTCAAAACTTGCATTGCTTTTGACATTCCCTTTAAAATCATAAAATTCAAAATTTCAGTTTCCCTCTCTTTTTCAAAATTCAAATTTTGCATTTTTCGACAATCTTGGTAGGGTTCAATTTTGAGATTGCAACTTTAATTTGGCCTATCTACAGATCGTATAATCACTCAATTTTTTCAGATTAGCTTTAAAATCATCATAACTTTCATCCCTGCAAATTTCGAAAAAAAGTTGCAAGGACCGTGTGCACTCCGACCGCCACGGTCCCGGACATTTTTTCCGAAATTTCGGGAGACTGTCGTGATTGCATTTAACAGCTTAAATCCAGAAGATTGGCTGATTTTACTCAAAATTGCTACCTCTAAATTCAAAATCTTCTCTCTCTTTCTAGTGCATGAGTTTTACAACAACAAGCCCTACTTACACTATTCCTGTTAGACAAAGCCGTAGAATTAAGTTTTTCCGAGGTTTAATTACTGAGGAGATGGAACCTAATTTGAATAGCCTTTTTAACAAGGACATGGGTAATTCCTCTAATCCTCCTAATGATGAAGAAGCTCTCCATGAGGTTTCTGTAGAACAACTTTCGAAATTGGATAACCAATTTGACGATTTTCACCAATGGATGTCTCATGAGTATCCCGATAGTCAAGCTCTTCCTTTAATTGAGGGTCTAAAATGTATGGTTCAAAGTGATAAGAATGGAATTGATATCTTGCGTGGTATTTCACACATTGTGAATTCGAATGTGATGCCTATAAAGAGTTGTGCTAAAACTTTAGGTTATACACAACCTCCTACACAAGTTAATCATTCTATTCCTTTGACAACTTCTATTGCTAGCATACCTACCTTTACATCAAACATAATGACTACTTCTATACAAGACATTCCCCCTATGATTACCAGTCATGGGGGCAATCCTCCCTCTTCAATTAACCGTCTTCCTTCATTTAATCCGACTTCTTCATTCATTCCTTCAATGAGTGTTCCTATTACATCTCCACAAATGAACATGACGCAAGGGGGCAATTCATTTAGCCATTCCATTCCTCCTTGTAGTGTTCCTCCTGTCCAATTATCTCCTATGACTAACTATCATAGAGTCCCACCACCTTACTCTCTACCTTCTTTCAATAACATAACACCTCCATCTCAATCTAACACATCCAATATGAACTCTTCGACTGAAGCGACCATTAACAATCTTGCACAAACTGTCTCTTCTTTACAGCAACAAATTGCCTCTATGAATCAAACTAAGTTTAGTGTGCCCACATTTGATGTTGCGAGCCCACTTTCTCTTGACATTGTTCGAGCTATTCCCCCTAAACATGTTGAAATCCCGCATTTGGAGCTTTATAATGGTAAAGGTGATCCTCTAACACATGTTAAGACTTTTCAAACCATATGTACTGATTTTGCTTATGACCAACGGTTGCTTGCAAAACTGTTTACTAGAACATTAAGAGACAAAGCCCTACAATGGTATTGCTCGTTGCCTTCTTATTCTATTACTTCTTTTGAACAACTTGCAAATGCTTTCATTCAACAATTTCAAAACAATATAAGTCCTAAAGTTACTTTGATTGATTTAATGCATTGTAAACAAGGTGTTAAAGAAAAAGTGACTGATTTCATTGGTAGATATAAGCATTTGTATGCTCAAATTTCTTTTCTAGTGCCTGACAATGATATTCAAAGAATCTTTATTTCTAATTTACAAAAAGATATTCGAGACAAACTTCTATTTTCTGAGTTTACTTCTTTCCAACAGTTGTGTGCGACTCTTCACAATTATCAACTGACTATGAGTCAAATGGAACAATCACATCCTATGGCTCCGAGTGATAAGGGTGATAGCAGTCAACAACCATTTGGGAAGTTTAAACCGAACAGAGATTCCATCAAATTCAATGAAAACATCATCAACAACAATGTGAATGCAGCATCAGGTGTGCCTCCTATTTCTAAATTTTTCAAGAAAGAAAGAAAGTATACTCCTTTGAATGAATCATTGCATAGTATTATGAATAAGTTATTGGAACAAAATGTGCTTACTCTTCCTCCTATAAGGCAAATTGATCCTACAAAGATTACTTCACCTTGTTTTGATAACAAAGCTTTTTGTCAATTTCATCGTTAGCCTGGGCATGATACTGAAAATTTTTTTTCTTTAAAGGGTAAAATTCAAGATTTGATTGATAATAATACTATCTCTATTTCTGGAGTGAATGATAAAGGCAATACATCTGTAGCTCCTCCTAACCAAAATCTTCAGATTTTTACTGACCCATTATCTTCTCATACTTCTCATACCTCTAATGCGATTGAGGCTAATGATTCCTCTCTCTCATCTGATGGTCTTGTGTCTATGACTCCGAATGTGATTAACTTTGTAGAGCAGCAAGAAAACCCTAAAGAACCTTCCATCACATTTGATTCTAGTGAAACCATTAGAGCACTTGATGGTCCTTTATACATAGTTGCAAAAGTCAAGAATACACCTTGCCGTGGAGTGCTTATTGATCCTTCGTGCATGGTTAATGTTATTACTGAAGAATTTCTTTTTACTTTGCAATTGAATCAAGTGATCTATGACAAAACAGATGTGGTTGTGAAATTATTTGATGCATTTTCTTCTCCTGCAATTGGTTCTATTACATTGCCTATTGAGGTCCATAACAAATCCCTTGATGTGAGCTTTGCTATTATTCCTTCATCCGAACAATTTCGTGTGAAGCTTGGCTATCCTTGGCTATCTTCCATGAAAGCTATTGCTTCTCCTATACATAAGTGTTTGAAATTTCCCCATAATGGTGAAGTTGTTACTGTCAATCATAGTCTCTTTAAACCAGCTGAAAGAACTTCTAACATTCCTATTGATTACTTTTGGCCTAAACAATTCCAATCCCTTCCTCCGCGAAGTGATCATCTTTTCAAATCTTATCAAAAGTGGAAAACGGATATGATCCTATCTCTAAGCGAACCTAGAACACCCAAACTTGACATTCCTATCATTCTTGAGAAGGAAGTTCTTCCTTTGAAAGATAAAACCAATGTCTTTCCTCAAGAAGATTCCCAACCCATCCCCATGGATGTGACCATGTCTATGCCTAATAAACCTTCTAAGAGTAGACCTATACCTCCTCGTCATGATGGACTTGGTCTTCTTCCTAAACCAAAAATTCCTCCTTTATATGGAGCAGTTCCTCCTCCGTCCTTCTATAGAGAGAAGAAACCTTCTTCTTCTCCTATTATCCAGCCTAAGAGACCACAACCTAAACACCCAAGTGGTAAGGATGAGAACCTTCCTCCTCCTCAATCTTCTCCACTTCCTACTAAGACTAGACGAAATCGTTCTGCATGTGAACGTCGACGAAAGCGTCGTCTAAGGGCTCAAGCAGCTGCTTCTCAAACTTTACAATCTCCAAAAACACCTTCAACAAGCATTATTCCATTTTCTCCTCAGCTGGACATTGAGCCTAAATCTCCTAAACATAAGATACATGATGGTCTTGATCCTGTGCGAGTTAAAGATCCTATTTTTATAAATCTTGATAATGATATAGATGAAAATGTTATTCATGATGAAAATGTTACTTCTCTTGCTTCTGATAGTGAATATGAACTTGTTGATGTTGATAACCATTTATCTATTGAATTTTCTAAAGCACTTATCCTAGCTCCTAGACAAGAACAACGTGGCTTGGAACATGAACATAGCCCTTGTTTGGATCTTGTGATAGCTCCATCTGCTGTGTTGGATGTTCCTCCTCTAGCGTGTTCCCTGCCTTCTTGAAACATTGATCAGCAAGATCGGGGGGTAGATGACGTGCTAGAATAGTTACATTAGCATAGCAGATTCTCTCCCCCTCTCTTTTGTTTCTTCTTCTATATGTTATTCTCATTCTTCTATTTGTTGTCCTTAGTGTTGTCTACTTGAGGACGATGCAAAGCATTGAGATCTCTTTTGGTCTCTCTCATGTTGACTCAAAAGACACATGTGCTCCCTTCTTCTAGGTGACCTTCCTTGATTGGGGAATGAAGAAACAATTATGCATACATACATATGATATATATACATGACTTATCATACAGCATACTGACCCCAAGGAAAGCGAAGTCACCTTGTGCTTTGTTTTTTGTGTCTATTATCCTTGGGTTTATCTCACACTTGGGGGCTAAATCTTTGTGATAACGTGCTCCTTTCCCTTCTCAGTTCTTATGTGTATCACTACGTTAAAACAATCACCCCCATTGAGGCGCGTGCGATCGCTTTAACGTAGGGGGGCATACACCCCGTCTATCCCTTCGAGATACTTGAAAATTTCTTGGCAAACTTAGCTTTGCCTTGAAAATTTTTGGTATTTCTTTTGCATGACTCATAGTGAGGGAACCTTACTACTGATAGTCATGGTTCTCCCTCGTGATCTTCCCTTTTACTTTGTCAACCAAAGTCGTAAGATCCTTAGTCCACTGGGGGCTTGGTGTGTCTTGCCTCCTTGACATGGTGAAAGTCTTTCAATGATTGTTCCTTGTACTTTACCGGAAGTATGAGCATACATACTCCCGCTAAAGTGGGGGCTAAATGTAGCGTCCTAAAATTGTGACACTTGCAATTTCGACTGCATTTCGGTCTTCACGATGGCGACGCAACACGCAACTTGAATGGAGACCTCGAAACTTGTCCACGACATCAAAAACTGCATTTTTCAAGCACCCTAGCCTGAACCTCCTTGCACCCTGCTGTCCCGGGAGGTGGGACCAGAGCGCCCAGCGCCCTGGTCCCCCAGGACCATAGCACCCAGTGCCCTGGTCCCTGGGCCTATTTTGGACCCGGTCTCCTATGGGGTCTCGGGTCTTTTTGTTTGCAATTTGGAAATTAACTTCCCTGGTCGGCCTAACGTCGGGAAAATCAGTCTTTTAACCCTAACTGGCAAGTATATAAACTACATTTTTCTCTCTCATTTGGCATGAGAGGAGGATATGTGTACAAGCGTGGAAACTATACTCAAGCATTCAAGCATTCAAGCATTCCTTCTAAGTCTCCATTCAAGGCTAAGTGTTGCATTCAAGACAAGGATTCAACCATTGAAGAGGAGATCACATATAACATACTACATACAACAACATACAACATCTATACCTTCGCACATAAGGATACAAACATCCTTAGAACAAGGTATTAGTACTTGTTTTACATTACATACATTTACATTTACAACATTTCTCATTTCTTGGTTAATTCCAAAACCGGGGTTTGACCTAAAGGCAAACCCCTAATCCCTAACCCCCCAATCGTCTTCGCTTTTCTATGTGTAGGTTGCAGGTACATGGCTGAAATTGAAGATCTGGAATCCTTGTGCAGAGACGAACAGATCCCCCTTCGTTTCGCGGATTTTTCGGAGGACCGTGGCGCCGGGCGGCATCGTCCCAACAACTTTTGCTCAAATTTGCAGGACAGCGCCGTATCGACATTTTACTGCTAATTCCAGGTCCACAACATCATCCTATATCCCTAACTCAGTTTATAAGCGAATCTTTATCACTTTCTATGCATTCCTAGCTTAATTCTTCTATCAACATTCTTTACAAAAGAGGGTAGCCTTGCTGTCTTAACCCTTGAAACTCATTTAGCATCCAATCTTGCCTTGTGTGGGATTGGATCTTGTGGGTTTCAACCCCTCTTTTGAATGTAAAGTCTATCTCCTTAAGTGAAAACCATCAACCCTAGCGAGCTCCCTTTTCTCTCCTCGGAGTTGGAAGAGGGGAGAGTAACTAGGGTTCGATTGCGATTTTCCGCTTTACACATGCAACACTTCCACCTGCTAACTCAACTTGCGGAGACCTTCATTAGCGTTATCGATAGCTACCTTACTAACCACCACCACCATAGTCAAACTCTGTTTGAGTTTGTGACTATCCTCCTCCAAAGCTTTGATTAGGCTCTCATGCTCCTTCTCAAGGTGATCCGAATAACCCTTCATCTTATCAACCCTTCTCCTTAGGTAATTGAGCTCCTGAATAATCCAAGAAAATAGAGAGTTTAGATGCTCTTGAAAGTTATGCAGGCAAATGTTGGAGACCATGGCATCAGGGATAGAGGAACCCACTTCCTTTGATGTAGACCTACCCCCATCAGTAGGCTTGTTGAAATTGACATCTTATTCCATCTCTTTCCTAGTAGAATCCATATGGCTCACCTTTCTCTTTTTCAGCAACACTTTAGAAGCATTAACCATCAGGGACCTAGAAATCTTCAATTTCCCTTTCGTGCTGGCAATAGAGACCCTAGCCAACTTATTCTCCTTCATATCATTGCTAGGGTACACAGAATTAGGAATAAAATCCATGTCATCATCTTCATCCAAAATCACAAATTTCCTACCCCTGAGATTGGGGTTTTTGGAAGAGGACAACGCTAGGCCCTAGTTTTCATAGATATGATAGGCATCATCCTCTTCTGAATCCTCCTCCTCATGTAAGGACGTATCCCCATAATTCACCTAGACATTCTTCTGAAATTCAATGCCCATCTTAGCCCTAGTGTTCCTCTCCACATGCAAGGCTTTGACATGTTCCATGATCAAAAGTATCAAGCCCTCACATGGAGAATAGGGGAGGAAACCCTCTTCACATGAGCCCTCATACTAGGGAAGCCACCAAATAAAAGGGTAGGGAAATACATTTTTCATGGCAAAAGTGGTTCAAAATAACAAAATGGTAACTGAAAAGACTGCAATATTTACCATCCAAAGTGAGGTATTGCATGATGACCTCTAAAATCGTCTTCCAAGGCTCAAGAAGTGTAGTTCTATTCAAACCCTCATTTGTGTTCTTTATTTTCTCCCTCTTTGTCGATGTAAGAAAGGTCTTGAACGCTTCAATGGTACATTTCTTCTCCCTATAGAATTTAGCCCCTTCAATCAACCTATTAGAAACCTTGGCCATGAGTTCCCCATTAATTTCCAAATCGATGCCGAAGGCATGAAGGACACCATCCTTCCAACCCTGGATAAATGAATTAGTGACTAGGGTATTCAACCTGTGCAGTGTCTCCATATATGAAGTTAAGCCTCCCACAGATAGCTCACTTCAGATGTCTTCATTATTACATCATTCCTCATACACCTTTGTGGACTCTAAGTGGTTTCTATCCCCTCCCATTGAGCAAGAAATCCCAAACACCACAATCTACAGAGTAAAAGAAAATAAGGTCGACCAGAGAATGAAGAAAATGATATCCTCTAGAATATTTGGCTCTTTCTTATTAAAAGTTGTCCTAGCCAGGACATAATGCCTACTTTCCTTCATCATTTCCAAGAACCCCCTATGCATCACACACATTACAATCATTATGAATGAAGCTGAGGAGATCCACTAGGATTCTATCATTAAAATCCCACACTCTTTTATTAGCTAAGACAACCGCGATATTCACCACATTATCAACAACCTTGTTAACTTCCCAATACACGTGTGAAATTTGAAAGTCTTCAAATTCACTCAGAAGGGAAAGGTATTCCTCAATGATATGCTTGATGGACCAGCTAGGGGAAGAGTATCCCTTAAGAAATTTAATAATATTAAGAGAATCACATTCGAGCCAAACCCTTCTCATGTGTTTCTCCTTAGCCAACTTGACCCCAACATAGGTTGCGTAAGCTTGAGTATAGTGGTTTGTCTAGGTACCGAAAGGGAGGGCCACCATTGAGACAAGCCTGCCATTGTGATCATGAACCACTTGCCCACAACCATCAAGTTTGAGATTCCCCTTTGCTACCCTATCCATATTGATTTTGATCCATTCCAAAGGGGGTGGATGACACTTGATGCCATCTCTTCTTCAACTTGTGCAGAGGTTTGGAAATGTCCCAATTAATTTTCCACATGTAAGCAATTTCCAAGTCCTTAGAGGGGGAGAGATAGCCAGCATCATTAGACCTATCACAAATAGCTTAGAAATTTTCTGTAATAGCCAAATGAATTTTATCGGCAACAATATTAGCACAACAAACTTTATCCTTGAAAAATTTGAATTTTGTTCCTTCCATAATCCTTGTGCAATATGAGGTAGCATAAGGCTCCAAATGCACCAAAAAGCCTGGTTAGTTGAGGGGGACACCCACTGAAACTAGCATTCGGAAAATGAATTGTGAAAGACCCAATCCAAAGATCAAAGGGCCCAAAAGTAGGTCCACACATCATGTGCAAAGTCACAACTGAATAAGATGTGGAAGGCAGTTTCAACATCCTACAATGACAAATAACAATGGTTGGGGATAGCCATTCCCCTTGGCAAATCTCTAAAAGATAGATATGAGAAATGCATTAGGCTAGCACATGAGAATGATATGTTGAGAACTGAGTTGGTGCAAATCGAGAATAATGAGCAGGAGTTGGAAAGATTGATAACAGTCCTAAGAGGAGATCTGGATACTACAAATGAATACAAACAAAAGTTTATGGGTAGTTCTGCAAACCTTGATGAGCTATTAAAGGGTCAAAATCATAAAGGAGACACTAGAGGTCTTGGATTTGAGAATGGAGAAAGCTCTGGTACTACAAATGAAGTTGAAGCAATCGATCACAAGGAGAACCCACCTGTCAACCGAAACTAGAAATCACCGGTAAGGTAACCCAATGCACATAAATTCAATGGTAGATGTTTTGTTTGTAATAAATTTGGTCATATGGAAAGACATTACAAAAATAGAAGAAATCAGGACAATAATACAATTCTCAGTCAGTGTTCAAATTGTAAGAAATGTGGTCATAAGACAAAAGATTGTAGAATGAATGTGAAATTTCATGCATATGAAAAGTTTGGACATATGGCTAATCAATGCAGGTCAAGGAATGATCAAGGATATAGTAAAGCAATTCAGAAAAATAATGTCACTTGCTATGCATGCAACAAAATAGGATATATTGCTAAATTCTGCAGAAGCAAAAATAATCCGATAGGAAATGATGAGAAAGGAAAACAAAAGGTTGATGATATCCGGAAGGATCATGAGAGGAAATGGGTTAGGAAATCTGAAGATCAACTGACAGAAACAAACAACTCAGTTACTCAACCGGCAGAGCGCAATGTTCCTACACCAACAAGAAAGTCATCCGATAACTAAGGCATTAGCCTTAGGGGGAGGTAAATTAATGATAGATCTTACATTACCCCTGGTAATAGTCTAAAATCTTGTTTCAGATCTTGGAGAAGTCAGTCTGAAGGTTATTCAGTTCTGAGCTTATGAATTTTTTATCCGGTATGATAAGTCGACACGCATTTATGTCAATGTGAAATTAGGGTTTTTGCAGAATAACAAGGAAAATGCTGCTTCATTTCTAATCACACAACATAAATAGTGAAGCGAAGAAAGTTCAAGGCGATATAAGGCGATCAAGAGCATTCTCAAGCAAATTTCAGTGCATTTAGAGTGGATTTTGAAGAGCTTCCACTGGTGAAGGTTGTGAGGTGTTTTATCAATTTCCAAGCTATCTTTTATTTGCAATGGCTTCTGGATTAGCTCCCACTCTAGTAGGTTTGGATACCCCTGTTGTTGTTGACACCAAGGATCGTCCACGCCCATTTTTTATGCAATGCCCACAGATTGTGAAGGTCAATGATTTAGTCAACACATTTTCTAGGGTTCCAAATGAAGTTCTGTATATTGAAGATGTCCATGCATATATCCACTGCACTCTGAAGGATTTAGGTTTTGCTGAAATCAAAATAATATACATGACAAATCTGTTGGATATGAAGGGATCAATGAAATTGAAATTCCAAATTCTGAAGGATTAGGTTTTCACAGACATTTTGGAGATGTCAAAATTTGAAGATGAAATGATCTGGTATGTGCTGAGCCATATCCATGGGGAATTCATGTGGCTAGACCGACCTTACAAAATCACCAAGGAGGCTATTTGTGCAATCATTGGTTTGCCCCAAACTGGTCAGACTCCCATAAAGAAGAAAATACCTAATAATGAGGTGGAGAAGATAGCTGGTGCAACTTTTGACAACCGCTCATTGAGGATAAGCACTATTGGAGGCAAAGTTGTTCAATTTGCAAGCATGATCATCGGTTACAAGGTAACCCAATCAAACCGATTGAACTTTGTTTCCAGTTCATGCATTTACTATGCTCATCAGATAGTCAAAGAAAATGATAGGTATGATCTCTGTTAATGGATGTGTGAAGAACTTATTTCAAACCTAGGGAAGATTAAGGGTGAGAAGAAAGGTGTTTTTTGGTATGGCAACCTTATTGTTTGCTTGATGCTTTTCTTTCTGAATGATTTACCGGGATTCGATAAAACATAGTGGGCATTTGATATGCCAATAGGGAAACAAATAAAAGATGCTATAAGAGGCTTGGGATAGGACAAGGAGAGAGACTCCATTTTGTGGGGTCATTTAAAATATTTTTAGAAGACAATGAAGAAGAGAGAGAGAGTGCCTAAGCATATTGTTGATCAATACTCTACAAAAATCTACTTTATGGTTAAGAAGGATGAAAGAATTATGGAGGCAGTGCAAACACAAAAGATCTGGAACACTGAGATGGGTTATAAGGTTGATGCTAAGATCTTGGACTTATATGCCACGACTCTTATTGATGCCTCGGTTGATGAAGCTGAGAAAACCTTTGGGATAGCAAAGCAAAAGGAATCTAAAGTTCAGATAGGTTTTAGCAAAAAAAATAAGAGGGAAGGAAAAATCAAGAAGGTTAGTGAAGTTGTGGAGAAGATGTCCTCTGAAATATGACACATCATTGGACTAGATGAAGGGTCATCCCTAGTAGTAGTTCAGACTCCACCGACAACAACAACCGGCAAGGGTGTATTGAAAAGGAAGAAACTAGAAACTTATATTGCTCTTGTTGAATCCAGTTTTGATACTGATTTGTTCTCTCATAGATTCCCAAGACATACATCAAGATACCAAGGAATAAGCCCGAGGAAGGAAAAAAATAGAAAGTGAAGGTCACTCCTCTAGCATCCCCAAAGGATATTTTGAAGGAGAGGAAACCTATAGAGAAGAGGAAACTGGTTAAAGAGTCTACTTCTACCCCCAGTAAGAAGAAATAACATATATATATTGCTCTCGAATCTGGTAAGAATATTGAAGTCATTCCTCCTCTCTCAGTTGCTGAATTGATAGATCAAATAACTAAAGATGGAATTTTCAGTAATATCCAACATTACTATATACATATGGATGATAAGGAACAAATGGAGATTGAGGAAGCAATTTTGTTATACATAGATATATATAAGAAGGCATTACTTGAGATTGAAAATTAAATACCGAGAGATTTGTACAATAAGCTAGATGCTAGGATATTGTCTGTAGTTGAAGAGGATAAAAATATAAAGATGCAGGAGACTATTTGTGGTGCAATAATTAATGAGGAGTTGCAGTAGTGTCTATAATATGCAAATAAAATAATTTTCTAGAGTAGACACCAACATGTGATTCTAATGGTAGGTAGAGTAAATGAAATAGTTAAGGAGACCCACAAGCCATGGGTAAATTTCTTTGTAGATAAACCTAGTTTTGTTTACTCTATCGGTATTCCCTCCTAAGTCTGGTATTCAAGACACATCAATTGATGGTAAGGGGAAAGGCATATTAGGTTTGGATTCACCGGTTTTGGAACATAAACTAACAGAAGATATTCCTCTGGCAGTATCACCTACACATAATGTAGAGAAACTGGTAGATAACACTGAAGCTATGCATGATAACCAGGATACACTGGAATAGAACATTATCGATGTAGAGGTTATTGATGTTGTTTATATTGTCACCAAACAACAATATTGAAAGACTAAATAGATTCAACCACAAAACCCTAGCTTAACAACAACAAAGATCCACCATAACATATGAAGATTACCTAAGACAATACAAATCAACAAAATCACAAAGATTATACCATCACATGTCTAATAGGGTTTGAATATCCATTCTTCCTATGTCCATTGATCTTGCTTGATATATTTTCTCTCAGATTTTATGTGTGCACAAGAGCTCAACAAAGAACAGAAATGTGGTTGATAGCTAGATCGCATATGAAATTTCAAATGCTAGAATGTTTAGGAGTTGAATTAGTTGAATTGAATAGGGTTTATAATGAAGGAAGCATCTCCTTATATAGAAGACACTATAAGAAATGGAGGGATAAGATTGAGAGGTGTAAAAGATAAATGGTCGGCTAGGATTAGATGGTAGGTAAAGGAAATAAGAAAATAATGAGAGGGTAAATAGTGTGCAAATTAAGAGATGAATGACATGTGTCATGGGTAGAAAAGGCTAATGAATTAATTAAATAAATAAAGATTCATTTAATTAATAGAGGAAGTGGGATCAATTAAATAAATAAGAGTATTTATTTAATTTAGAAAAAGGATAATTTAAATAAATAAAAGTATTTATTTAAATGAAGAAAAAGGCTAGAAGAGGATTAATGAATTAATTAAATAAATAAATATTTATTCAATTAATAGAAGAATTAGGCTAAAATAATTAAATAAATAAAGATATTTATTTAATTGGACTAGACAATTTTAGGTGTCTACATTTTGCCCCTCTTTGAGATAATGCAACTTGTCACATTGTTTCGAAGAAGATAAGATGAACTAATACAAAGTTGCCCCAAGATGGGAATGATATGCCCCCTTGAGAGATTGGATAAAAATGGCTAGAAAGATCGCAGACAATCTCTCGATAAGGAAGAAAGGATAGAAAGGATTGACAAGATAGGATAGGGTGACAAAGTCATGGGATAAAGGAGACTGACTCAGGAGACTAGGGCTAGGGTAGTCTATAAGATAGACTACGAGGGAAAACATCCTCATTGTCATCCACATGTCCAAGAGATCAGAGTGTAGAGAGAGAAGAGAGTAGTCAGCAACGATGGCATTGGTGCACAGATTCGATCACATTCACCGATATCAGAGGCCAGCAGATGCAGGAGAACTGGTAAGTACCACAAAACCTCCTTGTACATTGTTGCATTAATTGTTGTCATAAATGCATGTTAGGTATTGCAACAAATACGCTCTAGGTAGGTCTATAAAAATATCAAGCAGGGGGAAAAATGTTAAGGCGTGTCTGTGTTGGTGCCAGGTGCATCTGTGTTTGTGCCAGGCATGTCTACGATTTCAGTAGCATCTGTGTCAGATGCGAGTACGTCTATGCATTTCAAGAACATTTATGTCTTCAAGGTTGAATTAGCAGTTCTATGATAAACATACATTGTCAATTGGATAAGCTGTTGAGAGGATACACTCAAGCAAGTCATCTAGGGAAGACAAGAATAATAGATAGGGCTAGGATTGAGAATTCTATGATAGAACATATGTTGCCAATTAGGAAACTACTCAAGAGGATACACTCAAGAAGAGGCCCTAGGATAGGATAGAGCAAGACACTTTGTGATGAATAGGGAGTACCATAGAAATTGACAATTCTGTGATAGAACATACGTTGTCAATTGGATTAGACTAAAATTGACAATTATGTGATAGAACATACATTATCAATTGGATAGCTATTCATGAGGATATAGTCAAGCAGTAGCCCTAAGATATAGGATCGAAGCAGCACTTTGTGATGAACAAGGAGTACTACTAGGATAAAAGCAGCACTTTATGATGAACAGGGAATGCCACTAGGATATAGTGCCATATGATAGATATAAGAACTAGGATAAAAAACAACACTTTGTGATAAATAGGGAACGCTACTAGGATTGACGCAGTTGATTTGCTTGACTGCAGGAAGACTTACCTATGTTGGAGTCATGAGAGAGATTCCCTTTGACTCAGAGTTTACAACCAGAGCTGAGATTGGAGGATAGAGCATAGCAGAAGTTGAGGCTATGGGCCTGCTATATATTATGTATGTGCCTGAGTTTGAGGTGAACATGGGATTGTTCATTGCATTAGCTGAGAGATGGCAGCCAGTGGCTTGCACACTTCATTTATTGATTGGTGAGATGACAGTCACCTTGCAGGATGTATATAGGATATTGTGGATATCGATCGATGGGGAGTTAGTTCCTTACGATAAAGATAGAGATAGGGATAGGGACAGGAGCAGCCACAAAAGAAGTAACAGGGACAGGGTGAGGGGAGAGAGGAGGAGGATGAGCTACTATCCTTGAGGGAGATATGCTAGGGATAGGTAGATGAGATCCAAGATCTAGAGAGGGATACAACTAGGATAAAACTGAGGGACACTCAGTGGGAGAGGGATTAGTCTATTCAGCACTATATAGAGGCTAAGATAGCACTGAGGGCAAGGAGATAGGTAGCATTGGACAAAGGGGCTAGATATGCCTATGTTCTATGGGTAGGGGAGGAGATAGAATACTAGAGAGACCTATACTATGGAGTGGTGCTACCAGATCAATGAGATAGGAGCTTCCAGAGACCATCATGGACTATGACAGCAACTAGAGGGAGAGACAAGAGACAGACATCTAACGGTGGGGTCATGGGTCCTCCACCACCACTAGATAGAGGGGGTAGGAGAGATGATCCTGGGGCCGTTCCTTCCAAGGCTTAAACTCCATTGAGACCAATTGGCTTTGAGGGAGAGAGTTCATCATAGCCTTAGAGGGCTCCCTATGTATCAATTTTTGTACCATTTTTGTATGATGATGTAGACACCTTCGGGTGATTCTGTAGCCATATGTATTTTGACATCATTGTATCATGAAACTTATAATTATGATATATATCTATGACATGATTCATCCTTGTGGTAGCTATATGCATGTGTACCTATGTATGTATGTTTCTATGTGATGCATGTTTCTATGTGCTAATGATATGGATGGAAATATGTACATTATGAAATACAATATGTTTTTGTTCTTTTATGTTTTTAATATGATGCATATGTAAATGTGAATGTATGAAATGCAGATGAATATGATAATGCAAATAACTATTTACATGATGAGAATGTAAAATGTGCTATCATATGTTGTGTGTAGGATGTGGTGCAATTGTGATATCTATATGTATGTATGAAATGTTAATATGTGGCAATGTAGGTGCAAACTACATGAAATGCAAATATTTTTGGCATGTCATTATACTCAATCATGTGATAGGAGGCTACACAAACTTAGGGAGAATGATGGAGGTCAATCAAGAATGGGGGATGAAAGATAAAAGATATGGAAGTGAAAGAGATTCTTGTGCTATTATCATCATTGAGCTTTATTATGGAAAATAGGTTATGACAATCCAGATATATGTTTGACCTAGAAAGTCATTGTACCTATTTGCATGGATATCAGACAGTCACAAAGAAGGAATGCCCTAGTTTACACTAGACTCGTAGTGTCTTCATATCCTTGGACAAGTCATAGAATTACTAAGAGACAATCCACAAACAACAAAGAAAAAAGAGGTGATGATACCCAATCCTTGCCTTTCTAGTCAAAGACATCTTGGAGATAAAATCTATAGTCAGAGACATCCTGGAAAAGATAAAATACATGCCACCAAAAAGATAAAAATCAAAAGAAAACCAAGACTCAACCCCAACATCCACTGTAGTCCTCAAGTTTAGTGTCTCTTGCCACTTGTATAAGTCTATTTGATTGTGGTCATAATGTTTACTTTCACAAAAGGATAGATAGCACTGAACCATAATGTTGTCTTAGTCTGCTGAAAGATTTGATTTATTGAAGCCCATTGTTGCTTGTGTCTCATCTAAAACTGATTGAATCCATGAAACTGAAACTTTATTGTGGAGAAGATGAAACTTTATTGCGGATTGGCGATGCAAGTGTTACTTTATTGTGGATTGTGTGCAAATAGACTAAAGAAAGTTGGAAGAGATTGTACTTCTCAAAACATGTGATGCTCTCAATTCCACACCCATCACTAGATGTAGGATTTGCCTTAGCCACAGATAGGAGTTGATTTATTATGGATGGAAAGGGGTGAAAAGGGAGTTTTTTTAATTATGAATGGCTAACCAATCTTAGGTAGATCAATAACAAGACATGATGGGAATGGGTAAGTTTATTATGGATGGATAGGTTGTAAGTGTGTGCAAAGTGAAAGGATGAAATTGAATCCTGAAGGAGGGAGGAGCAATGTCTCTACACATGGCACCAATAACCTGGTTTTCACCATGGTACTTGCCTAGGGCACCACCAAAGTGGTTTTCACCATTGGACGAATTTATTTCTCTTTACTTTTTTTTTTGAATTTTTGAATTTTTATGATTTTTTTTTTTGAATTTTTGATTTTCTTTTTTGAATTAGGATACTCTTAAGAGCTATGTGTAAAACGTGCGAAGGTGCATATTGTTGATAGGATCCTCCACAAGTTCGCCATCTGGAGTTGAGAGCTAATATGCACCAAATCCATAGGCTGTTGTAATGATGTAAGGACCAAGCCAATTTGGTTCGAACTTGCCCTTCTTCTCTATGTCTTGCTGATTTTTACGATTTTCTTTGAGAACTAAGTCACCCACCTCAAATGTGTGAGGCTTTACCTTATGATTGTAGCTGCATTGTTCCTTGATTGAATGATGTGTAGCTCAAGTGACTGTCTTGCTTGATAAAGGAACTGAGATTGAATTACTAGTGTGTGGACTATGTTGGCCCATATGCGTGTCACCTAAAGAAGTTTGAGCACCCTTGATAACAAAGTCCCTCGAGGAATCTCCATTAAAGGTCCATGATGTATCACCAGAAGGGGATGTACGTGTGGAACAAGTGGATGAGTTATGAAGGTTTATGATTACGAAAAGAAGTGAAAGTACGATAGCATGATGGAGACCTAGTATCAACAAGTATTCTTTTTGACTTAAAATTTTAGAAGTTTTGTCTGCCAATTATTTTGATATTAGGGGAGATCAACTCTTGCTCTTTTTTTTTAATAGGATTTTTATCATTGACCTTGATGTTTTTAGAGTCCAATAGCTTTTGATTTGGATTTGGATTGAAGGACTTCTCTTTATTTTTGACTTTTAGATTTTTCTTTTCAAAGCTTGATTTTTCATCCCTGATGAGTAAGGGCTTTTGTAATTCTTGTTGATCTAAGTTTGGGAGTGAAGTGGAAATAGAATGAATGGATGAAATGGTAAAGCTATGTGAGTTCTCAAGAGGGCTGACGATACGCCTAATAGATTCTTCCTTGGAACCACTCTTAGGGCTATTGATATCAAGTGATGCTTGCACCACTAGAGGAGATTTGCATTCGGACTTAGTAGCCACAAAACTAGGTGGTTCATACCCAATTCCTTGGTCTTGCATATTGCTTGTAGACTGTTCATGTTGACTGAATACCTTAGGAGATAGTGGGAGTTGATCAACATGAAAGATATACTCACCACATCTGAGGTCTTTAACCTTGAATTTTTTTTTACCTCTGCTTATTTGGATGTAGAAGCTTTCAAGGATTTTGGATCCACATATGTTGAAGAAGGAACAACCTCTCAATTGACTGGGATTGTTATTTCTAATCTAGGTCGCATATTGTTACAATAAATGAATGGGTTAGGATCATCTTTGATGGCCACTTCAACTCCATTATGTGGGAACTTGATACATTGATGATATATTGATAGAGCAGCTCTCATTTCATGAATCCATTGGCATCCTAGAAATATTTTGTATGTGAGATCCTGGTCTACGACTTGACAAACCACATCCTTCGTAATTGGCCCAACTCTGAGAGGCAAGGTGACTATTCCTTTGGATGAATGCTCTTCATCATCATTTGCCTTGATGGTAATTTTGTTTGTAGCATTCACGACTTTATATGAATATCCCAATTGTATTATTGTGTTCAAAGTACATATATTGAGACCAGCTCCTCCATCTATTAGGACTCATTTTATTCGATGTTTGTGTAGGAAGGCTTCAATATGTAAAGGTGCATTATATGGTCAGCTCATGGAGGCATTGTCGACTTCTATGAATGTAAGAGAATGTGGAACAGAAAGGTATCCCACCATGGCTTGAAACTGGTCAACATTCAGATCAGTGGGGATAGTAGTGTCTCTTAAAGTTTTGTCAAGAATGCCCTTATGTGCAGGGGATATGCGTAAGAGCTCAAGGATGGAGATAAGCACGGGCGTCTTCCCTAACTATTCTACTAGGTCGTACTCAGGTATGGTTACTGAGGAAGTGGTTGTTTTAGCTGGAGCACCTTGAAAAGTGACCTTACCTCATCGATTTGTGACATTACATTCAAAGGTAGATTTAGAAGAAGTTCCAATGCCTTAGGACAACCTTGGGTCTTTGGGTAGAATTTTCAGGCATTTTGTCCTTTATGATAATGGTAGAGACATAATTGTCCATCGAAATGTGATTAACAGTTGAATCATAGTTATAGGATTCTCTAGTATAGTTGGTGTAGTCATCTATGGCTTTAGGTTTTCCCTTGTCATGTTTTGGGAATGGTTCCTTAAACATATCAGGTTCTTGATTGGATGAATGCCCTTCAATCTCAGTGTCACCTCTATCAATAAGATCTTTTATAATGTTCTTCAGTTGATGAAAATTTCTTGTTTTATGTCCTTTGCTCTTGTGAAAGTCATAATACTCATCATGATTCCACCAATTTGGTTTGACCTTTGGTTCATATAGAGGATTGTCAGGAATTGTTATCATCTTGTTTTGCACTAGATTCCTGAAAGTTGATTCAAGTGGTTCTCCAAATGGAGTGTATTTCCTTTGTGGTTTGGATGTTGTTTGAGTATTCACTTGGTTATTTGTAGAACTTGATCCAGATAGAATGATTCTGGGTCTTACTATGTTAGCATCAACAACACCATCATTTACTATGTTCTTGTTCTTGATCCAAAATCGTGGCTTGTCTTTTCCTTTAAAGTCCTCTTTATTTTCTTTGAATATTTTGATGATGCCTTTATCAATTAAGAACTTCTCTATTGCTAAGCCTTTCTCAATGACGTCCTTGAAAGTGGACAAACAAGATTTTTTCAAGTCATAACCAATTTCTCTGTTGACATTTTGTGTGAACATCTCTACCATTTTTTTTGGTGGAATTTCACAAGAGCATGTGTTGGCAAAATTCCTCCATCTTTGAAGGAATGATGAAAATGACTCCCTATCCTTTTGCTTGGTGTTGCACAAAGTGTTGACTAATATATTTGTCTCTATGTTGTATGACAAATGTTGGATGAATGGTTCTAGTAGATCACCCCAAGACTTAATTCCAAGTGGGAGTTGGTAGAACCAATCCATAGCTTGATCACCTAAGCTTTGTGGGAATAATCTCATCAAATATGTCTCTCCTGTTGCTACCTCAATGCCAGCTATGAAAAATTGTCTTATATGTGCCTTAGGGTCTCCTTTGCCTCTGTACTTATGAAAATTAGGTGTCATGAAATATGTAGGAAAAGGAGGCATTGGAATGCTTATGTCAAATGGATAGGGACATATGTCTCTCATTGTGTAAGCTGGCTTCGATGTATTTATGTCCTCCATTTTCATTTGTAAGTCCTTAATTTGTTGTTCCAAATTATTCTTAGGTGGAGACCAACTTCTTGGATCATATCCCATGCTTGAGCCACCTAGTGGAGGAGGAGCATGTTGCATATATGGATGGTATTGATCATACACATGTTCATATGGAGGTGGTCTATAGTGATGTTGTGTATAGGGACCACTTGGTATAGAGGCATGATGAGGAATGGAATATTTGTTTTGTCCATGTATACCATACTCTACAGGAATGTCATGAGTTTGTTCTAGTGTGTTGCCCCCAAATTTGACGCAGGGTTTCCTTGTGTCCAAATTTTGAACATGCCTTTGGATATACAATTGATTTTGTGGTTGGTCCTTAGAATTTGTATGTGATTGAGTATATTTTTCTGCATAAGACTTCCATAATGGTTTGTGAAGGTGAGTATCATAAGCTTGACCATGTGTATATGGGACCTCAGGTTTTTGAAACAAAGATGATGGTGATTCACTCACAAAATGTGGTCCTCTATTACGTCCAGTATTAGGCCTCCTTTGATCCATGTTGAGTTGCAGTTCTTGCAAAGGTCGATGTTCCATTATTTGAGACATGTCAAAATCATGAAGAATGTTGGCTCCACTTTGCACCATTACTTGGAAGAAATATTGTCTATCTCTTCTCATGATTGCCTTAACCAATCGATTGAAATGGGGATCCATAATGGAGTCTTCCACTTTTGCTAAATGTACACAAGAGTTGTCCATATTGTCATTGTGTGTATCATTGTTATTTGTGTTATCCATGTTCTCAACATTTTGAATGTTTCTATAAGAGTCCATATCAAGTAATGTGGTATGATCAAAATTGAAAAAGACATCATTTTCATACTCATAGGAACTCATGTTTGTGGACTCTTGAGCCTCTTTAGTTTCTCTTCTAGATTTTTGGGAACGGGTTTCAACCATGAACTAGGTATTGACCAAGATGTGGGAGACTAGATGCAAATGGAAAAGAGTATGGAAGACCAAGAACTGGATGGAATGTAAATGAATATGAGGTTTACTTGCAATGTCTAAAGTGTAAGACCAAGTATGTATGTAGTAGAGTAGGTGTGGCTTCCAAAGAGATGATAGTTTCTATTGATGAGGTAAGTTGACCTTGACTCTAAGTAAGAGCAAATGAGACCCAAAGGTGATAGATCTTGATGAGGGACCACTTAGCAAAATGTTGTTGTATCTAGTGTGTTGACAAAGCAAGATGAGGACAAGCAAGTGACCTTTTGGCTCAAGTTAAGATAAATGTGAATGTAATGCAAAGGTAAAGCAATGATGAACTTTGTGAGACCCAAAGATAGGTTGAATGCTAGATGAAAAACTAGAGAAATAACCTAGGAAGCTCAAGAATTTTGAAACTGATAGCTCTTGTTTGTTGGACTGTAAATTTTGCCAATACTGAACACAAACATGCCTGTATACTTCACAGACGCAGTTTTAAAATATGAGTGCAATTTTTTCCAATTTGTGAAGTTGTTGTTGTGATGAAATCTGAATTTGTGACTATTTTTCATGATAAGAGGACACAATATTGATCAGGACTCAATATTTGCAAGTGTTTGGACTCGAAATGACTCCAAAGAAAGTGTGTTGTTTGATGTAAAAATATTTTTGAATACACTTGAAGACACAAAAGACACAATGTTTTGATGTTTGATCTTGAATGTTTGGATGTTTAAATGAAGGCAAGCACAATTCCTAAGGTTGGTCAGGACAATAGTTGTTGATCCCACATGTAGTTTCTCCCAAGGCTACACTATTCAGAGTGGATACTTAGATGCTTGACCCCATTGGCTCCACCCTCGGCACTCACTTCTCTAGGGTAGCCAAGCATCAGTTCCCATGAAAACTCCTCGTGGCAAACTTTGTATCTCTACTAAGAACCATATGTGTGTGGGCCGCTCCAGAGGTCCGACCTCCTGTCCCAAAAACTAGAAGGATTTTGGCTTTCTAAAATAAAAAGGTGCTAGGAAGGGAATCCACTCATGTGGCCATACATGTGGCACTTTCAGCTTTGTAAATACAGAATGCTCCCAACCAGTATGGGTTACGCTTTACAATTGATCAAATAAATTTGATCAAACGGGTTTATGGGAAGACATAGTGGCAGTATGAACTAATCAGCACATGTTACCCATGACTTTCACCATGGATACAATTATTTATACTAGTTCGGAAGAGGTGGGTTTTCCTCACTACCACTTGGGTTGTTCTCTCCTCACTAGCAGTCCTAATGACCACATGGGGAGACAAGCCCTCTAGAGAAAAAAACAAAAAGAGCCTATTGCTCAAGACACAAAAGACAATGGTTCAATTTTAGTGCACCAATTAAAATGTTTGGTAATATATGAAAACAAGGCTCACAATAAAGATAAAAAACCCTTGACAAAATATTAAAACAAATATTTGTTAGTAGTTTTGCAATAATACCCCTCCTGCAAGCACACAAGTTAGGTAAATTTTAGATCCAAAAGACTTTGTGAAATAGGGGCCTTCGACAAGATATTTTTTGACAAATTCAAAGATCTGATTTTCCACTGTAAAATTTCAAGGCATTTCCAGAAATGTAAAAAAATCCAAAAAAAATTATAATTTGACCCAAAAATTAATTTTTTATGAAAAATAATAAAAAATTCATATAAAATGCACAATTGATCCGAAAACTCTAAAATTTTAATTGGACACGGGCAAGTGCAAGGTAATGAGTCACAAATTCACGGAAGTCCGCACGTTGGAAAATGCACTCTTATAAATGGGGGCCCGTTTGTGCTTCGGGCTCCCAAGCCGAAAGGTAATGGGGGTCCAAAGCAAAAAAAAATGGGCCCCCATTTTGTTCTAAAATGGGGGCCCGCTTTTAAACAAAATGGGGGCCCGCTTTTTAGAAATAGGGGCCCATTTTTAAAAATGGGGCCTGTTTCTAAAAATGGGCCCCCATTTTGTTTAAAAGCTGGCCCCCGTTTCTAAATGGCATTTTTCCTTTTTTTTCCACAAGCCGCCCTTGTTTGAAAATGGGGGCCCGTTTTGTGGAAGTTGATTCCACAACCCGCCACTTGGCTCGGGATTAGGCCCAGGATAGGCCTGGGATGGCCACACCTGAGACATGGACCTACAAATTCAAATCTCCATGAATGAAAGCACAAATATGAACTTAAAAAATAGTTTAGGCACCTCTAATCAGAGAATTTTTATACGAAATTAAAACCCATTTCAGATTATATTGTCTAGATTCTAAATATGTAATTTATTTAAAAATTGATTATTTTAACTATTTTTCATTTAATTTATACTAAATCGGGTCCATAAATTTGAAATATTAACTAATTTTGTTAATTTAATGACTTTTTTATTTTAAAGAATTTTGGAAAAAAAATTATATGTCATCAATCTACAAAAAATTATTTTGTATTTAAAAAAAAAAAATCAAAAAATGTTAAGTTTACATCAAATTATGTGGGGCATACACGTCAAATTTTTAAAAAGATAATTACGGCCATTAAAAAATTAATTAAAAAAAAAATATAGAAAAATATGCTCATCAATCTTCAGTGTGTTACAAACCATTTCCCAAAATGGTTTGAGAAAATAATTTTAATTGTGTCAAAAAGTGTGGGTCGTACACATGCATGGTATGGTCCTGAAACAGGCATTTTTAAAACATAGTTTTCAGAACTCCATTTAAAAAGTTATTTTTTATTATGCGGGTATTAAAATAAATTATATATTTGGAAAGTACACTCAGAGGGCTATCTTTTATATTACTGATTTTTTCCAGGATTCAATCTCTAAGTGTTTCAAAATTTAAGCTCAAATGAGACAAAATCTGAAAATCAGGGAAAACACTTCCAGTTTTTGGCCAAAAATTGGACTCATCTTCTTGCACTGACCCACACTCCTGATAGATTTCCAAACCTGCATAAAATAATTCCAGCAAAAATTCCAAGTAGTTTGTGCAATATGATCAAAATAATGCAACACCCTAACTTTTAAAGATTAAATTTTTTATGAATTATTTTGCTTCAAAATTAAAATCACAAACAATAGATCCTATGTATAATTCTGAGAGATTTCCAAAACTATAAGAAAATCCAAAACATCCATTCATTTGCTTTCAAAAATATTTTTTATGAAAATGCATAAAAAATTCATAGAAAATTCAAATATTATCCAAAAAATTTGATTTTTTTACTTAGCACCTTTGATAATGTTCTTGACCTAAAAAAAAATTGGATGCCAAAATGCAAAGCATTTGTTAGATCTGATCAAAATAATGAAAAACCCTAATTTTTAAAGATCCAAGTTTTAGGAAATATTTTACATCAAAATTAACATCACAAAGAACAGATCTTGTGCATAATTCTGAGACATTTCCAAAAATGTAATAAAATCCAAAAAATGCTCTCATTTTCTCTCAAAATTATTTTTTTATGAAAATTCATAAAATATTCATGCAAAATGCAAATGTGCTCCGAAAATTCTGAATTTTAGATTGAGAGCTCTTGATACTAGCTTCAATCTGCCAATAAAATTTGGTGCAAATATTCTAAGCCATTTGTGAAATACAATCAAATCTCTTCAAGATCTTAATTTTGTGTCCAAAACCCTACCTACACAAGGTTATTCTCCAAATTGTTTTAAAAAATAGCAATATAGGGTTAGAAAAATCTACAATATAGATCTAACAAAAATCCATGTCCCATTGGGCGTGCCAAAATGTTTATGGTAAAAATGGAAACAAAAATATTGAAAGACTAAATAAATTCAACCACAAAACCCTCGCCTAACAACAACAAAGATCCACCATAACATATGAAGATTACCTAAGACAATGCAAATCAATAAAATCACAAAGATTATACGAACACATGTCCAATAGGGTTTGAATCTCCATTTTTCCTATCTCCATTGATCTTGCTTGATATCTTTACTCTCAAATTTTATGTGTGCACAAGAGCTCAAGAAAGAACGGAAATGTGGTTGATAGCTAGATTGCATATGAAAGTTTGAATACTAGAATACGTAAGAGTTGAATTAGTTGAATTGAATAGGATTGATAATGAAGGAAGCATCTCCTTATATAGAAGACACTATAAGAAATGGAGAGATAAGATTGAGAGGTGTAAAAGATAAATGGTCGGCTAGGATTAAAGGGTAGTTAAAGGAAATAAGAAAATAATGAGAGGGTAGGTAGTGTAGGAATTAAGAGATGAATGACATGTGTCATGGGTATAAAAGACTAATGAATTAATTAAATAAATAAAGATTCATTTAATTAATAGAGGAAGTCGGATCAATTAAATAAATAAGAGTATTTATTAAATTTAGAAAAAGGATAATTTAAATAAATAAAAGTATTTATTTAAATGAGGAAAAAGGCTAGAAGAGGATTAACAAATTAATTAAATAAATAAAGATTTATTCAATTAATAGAAGAATTAGGCTAAAATAATTAAATAAATAAAGATATTTATTTAATTAGACTGGACAATTTTAGGTGTCTACAGATGTAGATACAGAAAATAAATAGGATGAGGCTATTGAACCTCTGACAACAAATGTACGTACAGAAGAGGTTAAGGTTGAGCAGGTTACTACACCAAGTGTCGAAGCCACTAGTGCTAGTTAGTAGGTTGGAGAGTCCAGTAATTCATTGTTGGCACTTGGCTCATCTGGTGAGGTTGATTTTGGATAGAGGAATATTGAGCAATAGAGTAGTTTTGAATTGATGTATGTTGCAGCTCAAAAGTTAAGGAAGGAAGGAAGAGAAGACAAGCAAGTCATTGAGTAGGCCAATCCGGTTCTACTACAACTAGTTCTAGGATACACTAGTCGGGTAGCTAGCCCCTCTAGTAAGCTTAAGAGTTTGACTGAACATATTGCGAAAGAGTTTCAAACTATTCAACAGATATCAAACCAACAATTAATAAAGAGATACATTGTAGCTAGGAAGGTCATCTGTGACAATATGATCATATCAGACAAGGTGAAGATGACAAAGCAACTAACAAAAATTGATGAGGCTCTTAACTACTACAGTTGTATATATAGGTATTGTACTAACATTGGCAAACTTACAGCTGACCTGGAGGTAAAAATAAAAGTGGCGAAGGCCTGGTTGGAACATTTGGCTAACAATTTTGATGGTACTCAGTCATTGACCAATGTTATTGATGGTCAAATTTTGGTTACTGAATCAGAGATATTAGCCTTGCAAAAAGATATGGACAGATTAATCTAGCAAGCTAGGGAATTGAGAGGATTGGTATGTCCCTAGTTGAACACTTTGTTACTTCATAAGCAGGAAAGTTTAGAATTGATGAATAAACCCACACCGATAGACCTAACTGAAGAACTACATGCATACATTCTTAATGGGTTTGTATCTATTTTGGGAACATTGAAAACTAGTTGGGATAATTAGTTAGGATTTTTGAAGGGTGCTTACATGGATATATTCAAGTACATATAGATCTGGTAAACACATTCTTTTGCCCCACCTGTGTCATTGATGTCAAAGGGGGAGTGGTTGTTGTGAAAAAAGTTAAGGACATAAGATGTAATGTATAGCTTAGGGGGAGCACAATCAGTTTAGGTCATCAGTTTTGGGAGGAACTGGGAGTGTTGCCATCAATGCCAAAGGGGGAGATTGTTGGCAATTGACACTCATCCAGTTTAGTTGTATTGTCATTGATGGCAACACACATCATTTTGGGCTGGACACTTAACTGACACTCATCGGTATTCATGATTCGGCGACCAACATTCAAGTCATCTGAAAGACAAGGGGAACCAGTATATGAGGCTGACATAGGAGATTGATCCGGTAGGTCTACACGACAACAATCAGTGGCTCTAGTCACAAAGTTTAATGTATTTATTTTTGTCTAGGCTGACATGTAAATAAATTGTAATATCATTGTAAGCCGACATAAGGCATTCATTTTTATGTTTGGGAAGGATATTTAAGTCAGTTTGGTTAGATTATTTTGCATATACATACAAAGAGAAGGAATATATAGTGGTGTGATATTGTGTGAGAAATGTTGATCGACTAAATGCGAATATAATATTCTGTAGTTGGTCTTGGTTATTGGTTTAGAAGTTTGTGATGTGAAGTTACTAGTAAAGGAGGACACAGTGAAAGCCAGTACATATAGTGCTTGAACCGAAACTCATCTAGCATAGCAGACGCATTCTTGGAGTTCAGAATTTTGTTTGTAAACCAGCATTTGTTGTTTGTAGTCAGTGAGGCTCCTTTTGTGATGAGCACTACACTCTAGGGTGTTGGCCAGTGGATAGATATTGTGGGTTACCAATCCCACCATGGTTTTTCCTCTTTAAGGTTTTCCACATATAAATCTCTACATTATGGTGTATGTTCTTATGGTGGCATCAATTCTACTTACTGTTATATTCTTTAATGGTTACCGGTTATTGAATTACTTTGTTAATAAGGTTAAAATAGATTTCATCGGCAGAACACTGATTCAACCCCCCTCTCAATGTTCTTGGATTCCAATAGTTTCTGCAGATGAGTCAAATTAATGTTAATATCTAATCTACTAAAAGTAAAGTCATTACATTGGAACAGGGTGATGGTTGGATTGTCTCCAGGGCTGGTGTTGACAATTTGATTTCTAATGAGGGAAAAACTGGAATAATTTGTATCCTTGAGAAAGCATTCTACAAATGGACTTTGTACAACAAGTGGCCCCTCTCTCATAATTTCAAACAAGACTTTATTTGTTACCATTATTAATTTCATTATTTTAATATTTAAAAATAGCTTAATCAATCACATGCCTAATTAGTTGTGGACTTAGTCATGAATGAATTAATTGTATCTAATTAATACACATAAAATGGCTTGACTTTAATTAATAAACATAAAATGACTTGATTTTAACCAATGTGCACAAAATGGCTTGCTCATAAAATACACAAATACTTCCCTTTAACCAAAATATTCTTGCCGTGTACAGCTGGCACGTTGATCTCTTCTCCATGAAACAGGATTCAGCCGCTCAATATAAGCTGCAGACCTCTTCATGCGGCTGAGGTGTACAAGTTTTGAGCTCTCTATTGGTTTATTTTACAGCAGTTTACGGCCTCAGCTTCGATATTATTATTTTCTAATGATTATTCTTTTGCTTTTATTCTTTTATTTTTTATTAATTTTTAAATACAGTCAAATGTACATATGGTTAGGAAGACAATGCGTAATGATTAGCCATATCTAATGATTAAGGAAAAAGGAAACTTGACATCGACACGGCTTGGACTATTAATTCGATTATTTTAATATTTATCAATCCCTTATTAAACCAATCTGACTGTGAATTTAATTATAAATATCAGATCATAAACTTGGCTTTGAGAGTGTTTGAATCTGCTGTCTTCTGCTTTGTTTTACAGTGGTGTTCGTCCCCCTCTTCCACTGTATTGGTTGTGTACTCCACAGTTAGAAATGGCTGATTTCACGAGACAGCTATTCTGGGTCGTCCAAACGTACCGGAGACGACAGTGGAAGCAGTGAAAAAATGGGGAGCAGAAGTTGTGATAGTGACTAGTAATCCGAGCGGGAGCAGAGACCGGGTGAATGGATGCAAATCCGCGGGAATTCCAGCTTTTGGTCCAATATGGGACTCTTGATTAACTTATATCCCTACATGTAGATGAATTACCTTCTCAATATGGACAAAACAAGTGTGGCATCCAGGTCTCTAATAAATAATAAAAACATAGGTGAGATTTAGGGTTGATCTATCTCACTTTCAATGAGTATTGAAATAGATAAAATGTGTGGCATCTAGGTCTATATTAAATAAAAACACATCTCAATTTCACTGATTATTGAAAAGGTTCATTGATATTAAAGGATAGGTCTCTAATTATAAATAAAATACAAGTGTGATTTAGCAATGGTTTAGCAATGATTTATCTTAATTTAAGTGAATTTTGAATTGGTCAATTGATATAAAAAGATCATGATATTGTGGCGTTTAGGTCTCTAATAAATATAAATATAAGTGTGGTTTAGGATCGAAATAGTTCATAGATATAAAAGAACAGTGTTAAAAAAAATTCACTTCTTTTTTATTTGTTAGTATGAGTTAATCTAGCATATATTTCATGTGATATATTATTGCGTTATGCAATTTAACGATATTGATCATGAAGAGTATTATTAAAGTGCTCTAGTTCTAAAAGAGAAATAAAAGAATCAAATATTCATCATTCTCACATATGTCTCTAATAAATAATAAAATCATAGGTGCCATTTAGGGTTTATATATCTCATTTTCAATGAGTATTGAAATAGATAAAATGTGTGGCATCTAAGTCTATAGTAAATAAAAACATATCTCAATTTCAATAATTATTGAAAAGGTTCATTGATATTAAAGGATAAGTCTCTAATTATAAATAAAATAGAAGTGTGATTTAGCAATGATTTATCTTAATTTAAGTGAATTTTGAAGTGGTCAATTGATATTAAAGGATCATGATATTATGGCATTTAGGTCTCTAATAAATATAAATATAGGTGTGATTTAGGATTGAAATAGTCCATAGATATAAAAGAATCGTGTTACAAGTTTTTCACTTCTTTTTTATTAGTTATTATGAGTTAATCTAGCATATATTTCATGTGACATATTGTTGCAGTATGGAATTTAATGATATTTGTGAGATTTTGTCAAGATCAAGAGCTCAATGAAATGTACAAAATAGAGACACAATATAATACAAGAATAAGCTATATTCTCATCAATAGAAAATGATCAATAATATCCAATTACATACAATGTAGACGAGCTTGCTTATATAGGCAAGGCTAGGGATATGTGAGCACACAAACATGACATGTGGCTCAATAAGAAACAAGGGTAGGTAGGAAATAGGTGTGGGTAGGTAGGAGAAATAATATAATAGTCCACATGAGGTGGATCACCCAATGAATGTGGAGTGTAACAACAAGATCAACACCATAAAAGGTGGAATTTCTCTACACACACTATCCCAATGTGGCACAAACACCCAAGTGTCCCATACCCAGACTACTATGAAATGCATTTCCTAAGTAAACTTAAGTAAGTGTAATAATATCCAAGATGAATAATTATTTACACCAACAATATTGATTATGAAGAGTATTATTAAAGTGCTATAATTTAAAAAAAAAAAAAATAATCAAATATTCATCATTCTCGCATATGTCATTTGTGTTATTAAAAATATTATCTTTTAACTTCCTCATAAATTATCTAATTATTTAATACAGATAAATAGTTCATCTCAATTGCTTCATAATTATGAAAGTAATAAAAAATTTTATTTTCTAATCAATGCACTTAATTGACATTTTCAAGGTCAACACCAAGTATATGTGTATATATTGTGAAATAGTGCATCTGAAGAAACCAACTTATTTTTTTTTAATTTCATTTACACTTGTAAGGTGGAAGTGAAACTTCTAAACCTTATTTCTAGTTATTGTAGACACTATAACTCATAGATATCAAATATCCCCCTCAAAATTTGAATGCTGAAAAATGTAAAACCATCTCAAAATTCTCATCGCTAGAAGTAGGGAAGATGAAGGTGAAGTTCCCATTCTTTCGTTAACATGAAATTTTGTTTTTAAAGTTAACAATTTTGTTTAGCTCTATAAATGACAAGGATAGGGATTAGAATTGTTATAAACTTGAAGATACAAAAGAGAGATTAATATAAACATTAAACTCATACTTAAATGCCTACATTAGTATAAAGTTGGCTATGAAAGATAACTATAGAAGAATTTGGTTGGAAACTAACTCCCCAAACATTGTTAAATGCCTACTTGGGTCATAAATTTGTAGTTGGACAATAAAGACCTTAATTGAAGATAGTAAATAGTGATGCTTAAGTACCTTGATAGCTTTAGAATTTTCCATCTCTTTTGGGAAGGAAATAAATTGGTCGACAATTTGGCAAATCTTGGATTTAGACGCACTTGGATTAAGTGGTGGGGGACCATGATGTTTCCTTTGTAGATATTCATAACCTCATCTATGATGATAGACACGTGTTAATTTGGGAGCTATCTAGGTTTTAATTATACACTATTTTTTACATGAGTGGAAGGAAGGGATCAACTGTCCGCATCATAACACCATTGGGAAAAGAAAGTTTTGTTCTCTTTCCAATTCCAAAATATTCATTTTTTTTTTCTTTGTTTTATTCTGGGGTCGAGTGGCCTTCTACAAGGTCTTTGCAAATCTGTTTGTAGGCCTAATATGGGAGGTTACTATAATCGACTAGAACCTATTCTGTATGAGAAATGGAGGAATAAGATTGAGGTGTGACTTGAGGTTTCTAGTAGAGGACTAACCCCCTAAATTGAAAAAATTTACGGTCATGACCCTAGGCCTACCGGGAAATTCATCGAGACCTAGAATAATGGTAACTTATAGGCATTTAGAGGGTCATTTGTGCTAGATTAAATCTTCATTTTGGAGGTTACTAGGATACTCATTGATGAGAGAAAGATCTATAAGGATATGAAAGCTACAGAAGAAGCCCTTGATATTTTCTTCAAAATAATTACTCAAGGGATAAAGTTTGACACATAAAGGATGTAGGATACAACTGCAAGGATCTCAAGTCTCTATGGGTGCATGTCCTTGAGGTGAATCTAAGGTACATCACCTTAGATGGTATTTTAAGAGTATTTTCACCTATCACTTTACTATTTTGGCTCACTTTAAGCATGATAGGTGTATATCTAATCCATTTTACCTACTTACTTCCTTGAATAATAGTCTTAAATTGAATTTCCAAAAGTGGAAATCCAATATTCTTCATGAGGGGTTAATTCTTCTAAAAATGGACCATGCTAAGTCCCTCGAAAATAGGCCTCACCCCTCGAATTCTAAAAAAGAATAGTATTCATTATTCTTAGAGTATTCATTGGTATTATACCATAGAGTCGTAGGATTCCCCTTTTAATGAAAAGTCTTATTTTCACCAAGGCACCCATAAAAAACATAACAAGGACTCTACTCAAGGTAACATGTATGAAACTGACAAGGAGATTCAGATATGGTGGACTCCGACTACATCCTATCTATTGAATTCATCCCTAACTCCTTAAGCTTTGGTTTCGGTAAGAAAGGCAAAGAATGTGTTTCCTCAAACTCCCTAGGTCATAGCAAGAAAAAAGAGAAAATCCCTATTTCGAGAGGGAAAAGGAAATTCGATTTCCCTCCTTCTGCACTCAAACAAGACAAAAAGGCTTCAAAAATTAAAAAAAAGAGGGAAAATAAGATAATAGTGGCCCACTAATGGTTGATGGCGAATAGTAAGAGATAGGAATCTAAATTGAAATCCCAACTGATGTTGAAAAGGGATCCATGCTGGATAGGGACATGGGATACTCAATGGCAAGTGCAGGGTATGTGGAGAAAGTGTTGAAGGAAGTGGTGGATAGACAGAATAGCCTTTTCAAATGGGTGGTGTCAAATATTTCGGAGCTAAAATGTAGAATCAGTGATTTAGCACCTGGACATAACATTATGAATATCCTCTCCTCGGATAATGAGGATAAACCATAGGACCTCATTAAAAAACCAACTATAGATGTGAAGGCCATGAAAATTGAAAATGAGGAGAAAATCAAGAACTTCGAGACGACGATGGAAAAAATCATGATAACCTAAGAGCAATTATTGTAGTCGGTGAGATGACCATGACAAATAGCATAGAGGGACTTAGGAGACTAAACAAGAAAGATCAATCTCTCAATGTCTCCCCCTTGGCCACTCATGTCTCCCCCTCCATATCGGTATGTGGTAAAGGAAGGAAGGAAGGAAAAGTCTCTTAATCTAAAAAAATGATATTGAGGTTGTTTTCGGACCTTATCATGCACCCGTAGTAGGGACAAAGGTAAATTGGTGAATACCAGCATTGTTGAGGACTTAATTGAGATTAATAGGAGTTTTATAGATAAAAATGTTAATTATGTCCCAAAGTTGAACATTGTTATGTAGTTCTTAGGTTATTGGACAATGTTTTGTACTAATTTTTTTTATTGGCTTGTTGTGGATAAGCATTTGGTTCATCCACATGATTGATTAATTTTGAATGGGTTTCAAGTCTCTGTAGAACCTATTTTACTCTAATAAAAATATTTAACTTATAGTTTTGTGTAAACAAGTCACATTTTATTGTCGAATGAAAAGGCAAAAAAAATATATACTAGAGGTGATTAATTAAATGCAGCTACAATCATTTTTAATTATTTTTTCAATGTTCATGGGAGATACCTAACCACACATTAGAATCTAAACCTTTTGAAAAGCTTGTATTCCTTCCATTGAAACAATATATTTTTGTAAAGTGAACTTTAATCTCCTCCAATTTTTTAACTTCAATTTAATTTCCTTGGAACTCTTTTAATTCCACCAAACTTGACATTGGTTGACTATAGAGTCGGCTTATTTTTCTAGTTTTTCCTATACCATCTCAACTTTATACCTTTTCTTTTTAATTTCTATTGATTGTTATTTGAGGGCATCTAGTTCATTTATATGTCTAGGAATCCAAAACAAGAGACATTTCCTTGGGACTCTAACCCTTCAATCGTTCGATTCTTAGCTACTTCCATTTTTTATGATTCCAAGTGGATACTTTTAGGATCCTCTTTATTTGTAGAAAATACTTTCTTGTTCTTTCCCCTTATAAAAATGATCCAGAATCATTCATAAAAATGTTGTCTTCTTCGTGAGTATGATGCATGTCAAAGTTTTACAGAAAAACAACATATTACACTAAGGAAATTTATGTACATATAAACATTTGACCTTGAAAATATTGATTAGGTGCATGCTATTTTGTTGCCTAATTTATGTATATATGTATTAATTCTTATGTTATTTTATGGTTTCTCTATTTCATGGTGTACTCTATCATATTCCTTCTTGGATCTCAATATTACAACTCATGACAACATCATCATTATTTTTAGATATTGGGAAAATTGTTAAAATCAATTCTTCTCCCTCGGTCCTCCCACATCTCGATGCTAGACTGCTCATTGCATTAAAACTAGGCATGGTATATCATGCAGAGATGGTTATTCATCTCCATAATAAAACCTACTAAGATGCCTGTCACTTTTGTAAGGTTAGTGGCCACTTTAGAAGCAAATATCCCTTATTATTGGGCAAATTTTCAAGGTCTAAAACTAGGGCCTCCGGTCCCCCCTGTAACTAAATTCATACCCTCTAAACCTACCCCTTCTTCCCCCCCCTAATTCCCCTTTCTCTCCACCCCCCCACCTACTTCTTCCCCCCCCCTCACCACCCCCCCTCACTCCTCGATGGCTAACTCCATCTTACACTATAGCAATGCTATCAAAGAGGCCCTCATCGCTTCTCAACCTCCCCCCTTCCCCCCTCTAAATCAGTTGATACTCCTTCCCATATTTCTAACTCGAGGACCCTTAATGCACAGTAACTAGTGATGGAGAAACTGAGAAAACCAGCGGAAGCAAGGAAAATTCTTGAACTAAACCTCCTGAAGCAAAAAATGGAAATTGAGGCCTCTCGATGTCAACTACTTGACCATAAAGACATTGATAGAGGTGCTCCAGATATGGTAGTCATCATTAGTAGGTCCTTGGCCCAAGACTCTAAATTACCCACTAGCAAAGAACATAATGGTCTCAATACTGAGGATCCCCTTACCCTGCAAGGGGATAGGAGAGGACCTAATCTAGAAGAGGTGCTCTCAACCCCTCTAGATCATTTTGGTACTTTAGAGAACTCTAGGGGAGACCCTGCTAGTGGTTCCCCCTATATTGCTAGCACCTCTATTAGTGCCTTGAAGGCAGAGCTAGTTGCCACTCAAGTTGTGGAACCCCCCATAGACCCCTTCACTCTAGTGGAAGCCAATTTCGAACAAGGATTGACAGCCCCTCAAGATGGATTTATAGTGGTTAAACACAGGAAACCTAGGAGGAAAAGATCTCCTAATAATAGAAAGGATAGTGCTAATAGGAAGGAATCTATAGGCCCTGAGAAAATCTCAAAGACAAGGAAAAAGAGAGGTGGACCCTCCTCTTCTATTGCATTTGATGCTAGCAATATAGAAAACAAAGAGGATTGCCCCAAGTATTTTGAGGGATTTAAATCCCAAACTGAGCCTCCCCAACCAAGTGAATCATGTTGAAGATTATATCTTGGAGCATCAGAGGCCCTTGATCGGAAATCCATCATAAAGAGATTTCTTAATGCACATAAGAATATGGACTGCCTCCTCTTAAAGGAGATAAAGGTAGTGGGTTTCACACTACAAATTGGTCTCAAATGTATCTAGAGGGAGGCCACCTCTTTTTACACTAACCATACCAAAGGAAAAGGTGGATCAACCATACTCCTTAGCCCTGCATGGGCGAACAAAGTAGTTAACTGGGGTCAATCACCTTGTGCTAGAGCTATATGGGTCTCCATTCAAATGGAGAACCAAAAGTTTGGAATATGCTGTATATATGCCCCAAATGACTACAGAGAAAGAGGTGAGCTTTAAAACTGGCTCACAACACTAGAGGATATCCCTTGGATTATTAGGGGAGACTTCAATATGGTGGAATCTCCCAGTGATAAAAAAGGGGGCAATAAATTTGAATGGAAGGGAATGGAAATACTTCAATGGGATAGAGTGATCAATAAATTAAATCTTTTTGACCCTATTTCTAGGAAGAAAGACCAAATGAACACTATATGGTACACCTGGTGTAACTATCAACAACTGAATAAAGGGTTCTACTGCAAATTGGATAGGTTCTACCTCAATAAATCCCACTTTATGGTAGACAAAGGCCCTAGTGGTGACCACTATTCTATCTCCCCATACACCCTCTCAGATCACACCCTGATAATAATGGGAATTGACCTCTCCCTAGAGACCCCCCCCTCCTCCTCAAGAGCTTCTTCATTTATCCTAAACACTAGACTCCTAGAAGATGAAGATCTCTACTCTGCCCTGGCCTTTATCAGATTGTTGAATAAAAAAGATAGGATACATCCCTCTAAAGAAGATGTCTGGAATGCAAACATTAAAACTTGGACCATCCTCTGTCAAATAGTGGGCAAGAAGAAGACCAAGGATCCCATGAGGGTAGAAAGACTTCTCTAGGAGGATCTATGTAATGTAGAAATGAATCTTCAAAACTCTCCAAATGATGAAAACCTCACCTACACACTGATGACAATCAAAGATCACCTCAGGAGGTTTCGGAACCAGAAAATTAAATGGTTTAGAACCAGGTTCAAACTAAATTGGCTGGATTTGGGGGACAAGGGCTCCAAATTCTTTTTCCACATGCTCAAAGTTAAGGAAGCTAAGGTGAACATCAACACTATATGGGACAATAACTCTCACCTCATAGATTCCTAGGAGATTCTAGATTGTTTCTCCCGCTATTATTAGAATCTTTTTGCCTCAAAAGCAGTAAATAAAGAACACAGACATGCTAGAGTGCTTATTAAGCAATTGACCCCACCCAAAATTAATGAGGAGGACTATGAGGTTTTGGGGCACCCTATTTCAAAAGTGGAAATAGGTATGGCTATCTCCTCTATGGGAAATGATAGATCCCCTAGTCCAGATGGATTCCCAGTGGAGTTCTATAAGAAAAATATTAAATGGATTGTAGATGACCTCCATGCCCTATATATGGAAGCTATATCCAAGGGAAACCTTGGCAAAGAGATCAACCAAGGGCTTATCAAACTCATTCCCAAGGAGGGAGATAGGACTTTGGTCAAGAATTGGAGGCCTATCACGCTACTAAATGTACCTTACAAAATATTAGCTAAAGTAGTAGCAAATAGGTTAATCAGAATACTGCCTAAGATTATCATTCCTACCCAAATAGGATTTGTGAAAGGAAGGTTCATCCTTAAGAACTTAGTGACCTACTGGGAATCTCTAGAGTGGGCCAAGATTTTTGGTCAAAATGGGGCTATGCTACTAATAGATTTTGAGAAGGCATATGATAGGATAGAATGGGGAGTCATAATTTAGATGCTAGATAGTCTGGGGTTCCCAAACTCCTTCTGCAAGATTGTCCAAACACTTCTTAGTGATGCCAACGCAGTTGTGGAAGTAAACGGACTAAAGTCTGATAACATCACTCTTTCAAGATCAATTAGGTAGGGGTGTCCTCATGCCCCGACCCTGTTTGTCCTGGCTACAAATACTATGCACTACATTCTAAAAGACTTCAGCTTATCCCCCACGGTTAAAGGAATAACACTCCCTAAAAAAGAAGAGGTCATCAATATACAATTTACAGATGACACAACCATCCTCTTCTCCCTAAGGGAGGAGAATCTAACACATCTTCTTTGCAATATTGAGATATTCTGCAAAGCATCAGGTAGTAGAATTGTCCTCCACAAATCTACTCTGTTAGGTTGGACTGATGCCCCTCCTATTTGACTATCTAAGTTTGACCTAAAGTGGGGAGGCCTAGATACCATCATTAGATACTTGGGTGTCCCTTTCTCTATCTCTCTGAACTTGAAAGAAATGTGGGAATGGTTCAGAAATAAGGTTGATAAGAAACTTACCAAGTGGAACCAGAACTTCCTCTCCCTGGTAGGTTGATATCAGGTTTGTTAGAAAATTTTGTCTTCTTATAACATATATTGTTCCTCAGCCTAGTTATTCAGCAATTATCAGTTCAATTACATTCAAAAACAAATCAGGAACTTCCTCTAGTCAGATGGAAAAGGCAAAAAGAAGCAACATGTAGTTAAATGGGACTGCTGTATTAGATCTAAGACTCAGGGAGGTATGGGTCTCAAAGACCTTAAACTTCAAGGAATAGCCTTGGTTGCCAAATGGATTTCTAAAGCCATTGATGGTAACAAACCCTAAAAGTGCTTGTTAGAAACAATATCCAATGCTCCACCCCAAAATCAGCAAAAAAATGGAAGAACCTACCCATCAGTGATTTGATTGTTGGGAGTTTTGAGGTCTCCCCTGCAAGGTTAGAAGTCTTCAAGTCAATATGGAAAGCCTGGAACCATGTTAGGCAATACAGTAGCAATAAAGACATATTAGACAAGGAAGGACCCCTTAATCTAAAAAGGTCTATATGGTGGAATCTTCTGCACAATGGGAAATAGCTAGCCTATCTTCAAGGATTCTCCACCCTAAAATGGTACAACCAAGGACTAATCTCATTTGAACACATTCTGCAAGATGGCACCCTGATCTCCTGGGAGTCCCTTAGCTCTAAATTCAACCTCCCCCTCTCCCAAGCTATAACCTACTCCATCCTTAACTCTGCACTTGCTCCCATCCTTCCTGCTCTCATCCCCGCCTCCCCCCACTTTAGCCTCTCTCTGCTAGATAGATGGATCTCCCCTTTTTCTCACCAAAGCTAAAATGATTTGCTCTGCCCTTACTGATTCTGTAGATATTCTTGACCACCTTAATTGCTCCTGGAACCTTTCTTGGGACTCCAAACAATGGCATTTTACCCTCTCAAGATTCTAGACTTCACTGGCTGAACCAAAGAAGAAATATTTTGCCTGGAGACTCATTCTACATAAGCTACCACTAAAAGACAACAACAAAGACCCCTTACTATGCAAACTCTGCCACATCTCTGAATCTGTATAGCACATCTTTTTTGGTTGTGATTTTGCTAGAGAAGTTTGGAATCTGTTTGGTATCTCACTTAATAACAACTATTTTTCTATTGAAGAGATGGTATTTGGTTATATTAGAGGTGGCAATAAACATGCTAATATTTTCTGGTCTACTTGCTCTTTGGAAATTATGTGGATCATTTGGAAATATAAGAATATGATGATGTATTTAATGGGAAGAGCAGGAACCTCACTGAGTCTCTTAGGAGACTCATCTTTTACCTTGTTGCTATGCAGGTCACAGTGGTACTAAGACTGGAGGAGGACAAATTTGACAATTGGCTAAAGAATGGCTCTACTCTAGTCTTCATAAGAGAACTCTCACATGGCTTCACATGGGACCACATGGGAAGCAATAAGACTCATTTTAAACAAGCACTGATGAGGTTCACACAAGAGTTGGAGGCACGACAGTAGAGAGAAGACTTCATCGAACTGGAGCTGGAAGGAATGCCCTCCCACCCATATAGAGAACAGTTTGCCGAAGGGAATGTACTGGTTTGGTGTGAAGGAGAGCTAGGCTAGACTGCATGGCTCCCCTTAGTGGGCGATAACAATGACCCTGCTTCCTCCTTTATGTTCAGTTAGCTGTACCCCCATGATGCTTGGTCACATCTATCATTTTGTATAATTTTGTAATTCAGTTCCTATCTAAATGTTTGTATATCATATATTGAGCTTCTGCCTTATATAGCTCCTGCATCTTATGTTTTAACTCTGTAGACTAGCTATATGGTTCTCAACCCAAACTCTCTAATTTTGTAACTACTGTTTATATGATGCTTAATACAAAAAAATATATTCACCCATCATTAACATCCACTCTTCATCTTCAATTTTCATAGTTGTACCTTTCAAAAATCAATTATTTTTTCACTTTTAACATCCGTCATTTAACAACACCTATCCATGACAACCAATATATTGACCTATCATTCCCATTGCAATATTTCATCATCTATCTTCTCCATACATTGCTAATCATCTTTTCTAATATATAACTCTTTGATTTATATAGTATGCCCATATTATTTGAGTGTGACCACTTCCTAAAGAAAGCATCTAAATATAAATTTAGGACCAACATTTTGAGCTTAAAATCAATCCAAGAATTGAAGTATCAAAATATCAATCAACCTAATTAATCATCTTCAATCAATCAATCTAAATTAAGATTAATTATCAATATTTTTTATAATCACAATGTATAGGTCATATTATAACCAATTTCATCTCTCTAAGTAGTTATATATAAATCCTTTATAATTTTCTTATTCTTTTAATTGTAATTTTATTTCAAAGAAACTTTAAATATAGACATTCATATTTCACATGCTAACATCACCTTGTAAGACCAAGTCATTGCCATACTACTAATTAATTTAATAGTTAGTTGATTAGTTAGATTATTTCTAATTTATCTCAATTAAACAAATAAATTTAATTTTCACTAATTAACTAAATTAATTTAATTATTTTATTAATTTATTAAAATTTAATTGAAATGATATAATTTACATTTCCTATTATTGATAAATAAAAAAATAAATAATTCATTTAGCCATATGCCTAATTAGCAAATAAATGTCAAACTAATCTTGCATTGCTAGTATTCATTTCTATCTTCCATTTTTAATGTCAACCATTCACATAAAAGATAACCTCCAAACAACTCTCACAAATACTCTAACAAATTCAAATCAAATAATTTCAACCATTCATTTACACAAAATCTTTACTATTCATCTTTAAATTAGTTTTAAAAACAAATTGTAAAAAGTAATTCATCTCAATCCTAAATTTTAATATATCTTCAAATATTTACAATAATATGTAATTTGTACTAAAAAATCAAAGGAAGTGTAGATCTCTTAAATTTCATAAGAATGGGGTACACTCAAAAGGCTAAAATATGAAATGTGGTTGTTTCCTATTTCAATTAATTATGCCAACAAATTTTAATATGCAAGACTAAAAATTAGGATAAGATGACATTAACCTTGCAATCCTAAGCCATTCATCTCTCCATGTTCCTTGGAAAATGTTCCCTAGGAAATGTGTGAAAAATATTTAATATTGGTACTATTCCATGACAACCCTAATATTTTTTTGTTTATTTTTTGGTTCATATATGTATAAATTGAGGAGGCCAACTTGATTACTGCTAAAAAAACCCTAAAGACACACCAAAAATAAAATATAATTTTATCTTCATTCATAAGAACCAACTCATTCACAACAACATGAACCGTTCCTTGTTCTCTTCTCATTATTTTTATTTGAAAGTTGATATGAAGATGTATCCAATACTAACATATTTATAATACTTTTTTCAATTATATTTATGAGTTAAATAGATATTACTAATGAATTGTTTTGTGTGTGTATATGTTTGGAAGCACATCTCTATCTATATAAAAAAATAAGAGTGCATTATAAAACTATATTAATTTCAGTTTCATATCAACCATCACAATGTACGGTATATCTTTATTCAGTTAAACCTAGATTCTCAATAGTGTTGTTAGATAGAGTTTTTGTGTGAGTATAAATTTGTTGTTCCTTACATCAAAGGAAAGGAGAATATTGTCGTAGATGCCTTGAGTCCTTGTAAGAGACATGAGATTTCAGTTTCCACCATTGGTATAGATTTCTAAGTTTTCATTCTTGAGGTAGTTCCTCGTGATATGTAGTATCAAGAGCTGAGACAAAACATAGAGTCAAAGAGAGCATTAAAGCATATCCTTTCAAGTCAATACTTGGATTCTGATGGACTTTACAGCATATTGGTTATATTTATGTCCCAGTTTCTCATGATATTTATTCTATTGTTTTATCCAAGGTACATCATGCTCCCTATTCAGTAGATCTTGCCCTTAGAAAGATGCATGTTGTATGATTAGGCAAAAATTAGGTGAGATGTTGCTCATTTTTTGGACAAATGCCTAGAGTGTTATAGGTGAAGGTTGAACATTAGCATCTAGAAGACCTCTTACAACCATATGTCACCCCCAAGTTGAAATAGGATATGATTTCTTTTGATTTTATCAACCATAGGAAGACTGTATAATGCTCAACTTTAAATTCTAAACCTAAAAGGGACTCATCATGTCACCAACAAGAGGGGCATTTAATATTCATGGAGATTCTTTTTAAGGAAAGATAAAATAACTTTTTTTGGTGTTAAATTATAATATCTTAAGTCTACGCAAAGAAAAGAAATGTCTTAACGAAACCTAACCCTAAGAATCCTATCTCTAATTTCCCCTTGGTCACCTTTTTTCATCTTTATTCTTTTATTATTTAAGTCAAACAAGATGCATCCATATAGGGTGAAATGAATTAGGATGCCAAAGTTGAAACATGTGCATCATTTCCTCTGTGGTAAGTTGAGTTCATTGAGTTATGTGATAATATTGTTATTTCCCCTTATTTCGCATTGTTTATAATTAATTTAATTATTATTTTTATTATTTTCTTTCATGCTACAGATATTATTTAGTACTAGGGTTTTGTTGGGAATATGAATTATATTTCTTTTTTTCTTGTTTTTTTGTTTCATATTGTATAAAATGACAATCCTTATTTTATTTTTTTTATTAACTCTAGAAGGCATAGATATTTCAAAAAATAGCATTCACTCCTTCTGGATCTATTGTTTAATTTAGGACTTCAAAGGTAACTCTTCCTTTTGTTTATTTTAAATTTTATTACTTTTTTTATAATGGTTTAACTTTGCATAGGAGTTATGGGTTGTTATCATTGAGTGACTAGAAAATATTCAAAGAGAAGGAATACAATCTCAAAAAATAACTTTGTAAAATTATTTGATGTATCAACAACATCAAACCTAAATGGGGGGAAATGTGCAATGTAGTGGTGCCTTTGGTTTTTTCAATTTTTCCATTGATGAAGTATAGCTAAAACTATGGTACTATGATTCTCAAAATCATTCATTAGTGTATGAATTCAAATTTATTTTCCCCTTTCCTTCACCAAACACATATCAAATCCCATCATTGTAGATATTACATATTGGTGTTGTTATTATAGGTTCAAGATGAACCCGAGGGTGTTCTAATAACATTATATTTATGAGATTTCTATTGAAGGGTGAATGAAAATTTGATATTATTTAAACATATCTAACTACTTGGTATGGTTGTGATACATTAGGGTTTCATTTTTACTATGTTATTAGAGTAATAAATTATTTCTAAATATTGTTATATTCTAGTTGCATACGATTTACATTCACATAATAAAATCTAATATGATTAAATTTGTACTTACCTAATATAAATGGTAAAAATATTGAATAATAGAAAGAGTTAAAAAATATATTGATGTGATTAGGGAAGAGGAAGTGAGAAGACAATAAGAAGATAGAGAACTAATTTGACCTTTTATTTAGTGTGTTAATATGGAATAATCATATAAATATCTCCCTAAACTTGTAACCTACATACTTTTTCTTACGTTAGCAATAATGATAATTTATGTATGCATAATTTTAAATACTAACTATTAATTTATGTGAAGAGAGAGAGAGAATATATTCTAGTTCTAATTTTAAAACTTATTCACTAATCAACTAATGGGGAAAAGCATTGTCCACTTATCCTTATGGAATCATCAAGCCATAAATTTCTAGCCAACACTAGTTCAGAGCTTACCATAGATGTACATGTGAACAATACACCAATATGTTATGAAAATGGTGTCTCAACCTTGCATTTATATGAGGTTACTATTTATAGTAAGTTTTTGTTTCAGCATGAAGTGCTGTGAATTTTTTCCCAAAGCTTCAGATTATCTAGATAAACACGTCAGTGAATTTTTATTGCAAGATCATAAATAGTTTTGAAGATATTAAAGTTTTTGCTTTTGAAGGGTTCGATGAAAGGCTTCATTTAATTTCGAGGACTTTAGAGGCTTTGAAAATCCTTGAAAAGTGGACATAAATGGCATATGGAGTTATGAGGTGATAGAGAACTTCGCAAGCTTTCTATCACTTTTAACAATTCATTAAGCGAACACCTTGTTCACAAGTTATGGCCTCTAGAAGTTTGGACTCCTGAAATAGGAAATATAAAAAATGAATCGAACATATAAATGAGCTGTAAAAGGGAGGTACATGTGTTGATGTGTGTTTTGACACATCATAGGTAATCTAAATTAGAGATAAGGTCGGCTCTACTTTATTGTGTTCTTATAGCCCATAGTTCTTCAATATTGTTTGACAGTTTCTTGTATTGTATCTCCTATATATGGGGTGCATGAGATAGAGGTTGTGTGTAAGAGTCTTATTTCTATTGAGTTACCTCTAAATCCTTGGTTGGTGATACTCTAGTGAAGAGCTTTCCTTTCAAGTATATTGTAATCTATTATTGATTTCTAAATAATATATTGCATGACTCTTGGAATGTGGGGTTTTCTCTCGAAAGGTTTTTCCCCATGTAAATCACTATGTTGTGGTATGCATTCTATTATGTCTATTTTTGATGATCTATAAAAAAAAATTGCATTACCATCACAAGGTTAGTGTAGGAATTTTCTCTACTACTTAACTTCCTTACAAGTGGTATAAGAGCCTAATCACCTTTGGTTTCAGTTGTGTCTTGTTGGGTTTTTTTAACTAATCTAGATTTGAGTGGGAGATTCTATACAAAATACATTTCGATATTGTTGTAGGAATTTTCAAATGGCAAGTTTGTCAGGGAGAATAGAGTTGGAGAAATTTTTTGGAAATAGTTTTGAGATGTGGAAGCTAAACATGGAGACTTTTCTAATAGATCAAGATCTATGGGATGTTGTTGATCCTAATGTCTCAAGGCCCTTAGATCCTACCGTGGTTGATAAATATGATCTTATAGATTGCAAATCCAAGGTTCTAATCAGATTATGTTAGGAAAATTTTTTTTTAATCAATGTCCATGAAGAGACCTCTGCAAAGAATCTTTGGACTAAGCTTGGTGAGATGTATCAAGCCAAATCTTTATTGAATTAGATTTTCTTGAGGAGGAAATTGTATTCCTTGAGAATGGATGATGGTAGATGGATAATAGACCACCTAGAAGCATTTAATATGTTGGTGGATGAATTAGTATCAATTGGTGTTAATATGGATAAGGAGGAGAAATGTTAGATCTTGCTTTGTTCTTTGCTTGATTCGTTAGGTTCTCTTGTTATGGCTATTACTAGTATTTTTGTTGTTTTTTAAGTTTGAAGCTATGGTGGGAACTCTTCTTCATGAACAAATATAGAGGAAGGTATCCTTTAGTTCGAAGGAAGCCCTAACTATCCTTGGAAGGCCTAAGTAAAAGGAAAAGAAGAATGAGAAGTGTAATAAATTCAAGTCCAAAGGGAGATCAAAATATCGTAAAAAGTCCAAAGTCATATGTTACGATTGCAGTAATTAAGACACTTTCGTAAGGACTACAAAGAAGAAGTCTCATTTTTATTTTGAGTCTAAGAAGGAAGATGGTGATGCATTCATTGTAGCTTTGTCTACTCATGCAATTAATGATGCATGGTTAATTGACTTAGGTGCATCTTTTGACATGACTTCTAGTAGTGATTGGTTTTATGAATATGAAGAATTAAATGGAGGTAAGGTGTACTTGGGTGATTATTCATATTTAGATATTTTTAGTCATAGTAAAGTTAGATTAAGATTCCTTGATGGTAGAATAAAAAGGATTAGCAGTGTGTTGTATATCCCTGGATTAAAAAAAACTTTATTATATGTGAGAACAACTGATAGATGTGGGTGTGCAGTAGTACTTTTTTATGCAGGATGTAAGGTGATTAAGGGTGCTATGGTGATTGCTAGAGGTTTCAGGTTTGACACTTTGTATATGTTAGAGGCATACACTATTAAGTGTAATAGCACTTTAATAAAAGTAAATTTGTGGAAACTTCATTGAAAAATTGAGGGTTTCATCTTTAGTTGATGGACATGGGTTTTGTGTACCTAATAGGACTTTTTATTATGTCATTTTGTTGCTATTATGATATCTAGTCATGTTATGTGATTCAGCGCACTCTAGTGATTATATATGTGAGTTTGTTTTGTTATTGTGTTATTTGGACTTGTTTTAATTTCATTTCCTTATTATTATTTTTTCAAGACTTGTGATGTCATCGGGAATTGTTATTTGATTATATATAGGACTTTTTATTATGTCATTTCATTTCTATTATGATATCAGGTCTTGTTATGTGATTTGGCACACTCTAGTGATTATATATGTGATGTTATTTTTTTATTATGTTATTTGGACTTGTTTTAATGTCATTTCCTTATTATTATTTTTTCAAGACTTGTTATGTCATCGTGAATTGTTATGTGATTATATATAAGACATTTTATTATGTCATTTCATTTCTATTATGATATAGGTCTTGTTATGTTATTTGGTGCCCTCTAGTGATTATATATATGTGATGTTGTTTTGTGATTTGCTGCCCTCTAGTGATTATATATGATCTATTTATGAATTTCTATTTTAACATTGTGATTGATCATCTTATAGTGCAACAGTTTATAATTCAATAAAATAATTATCCCAATTTACAATAACATTCTATTCTTAAAATAATAATAAAACCAAGAACTTACAATTAATCTACGAAGAGATTACAATAAAATAAATATATCATAAAAAATTAGAATGATTGTTACACAATTACAATGTGCACAAAATAACATTAAGAAGAAGAGAACTAATACAATGTTGTTTATGAAACCAAAATTGTATAAAATGTAGACAAATACAATGCTAAAGGGACAAAGAAAAACAATTATCATGATTAAATATAAAAGAGTTCACACAATTAACACAAACTTACATGCATATAAATTTGATTCAACCTAATGTACCATCTGCATCCTCTCTCTTCTGCAATGTGTCTATGATTGCCTCATACACTTCTACTAAAAGTGTCCACAATACCTTATTAGTAGGTCTACCTTTGTATCATTCTAATTTGATGTTTGTTGTCACCACCAAACCAGAATAGTGTATAATCTTATTTTCTGACTGGTAGTCTTCATAAGCTAGTAAGCCATTCCTTTTTGTTAAAATATTTGTGTAGCCATGTGCCAACTACCACAATAGACCCAACTGGATACTGAAAATTATCGTTATCTACTTGATCACATATCAACTTTTTCTTAGGTTCTATACATCTAGCTAGCCAATACTCAACCTGATCATCATTATCCTTAGGTGCAACAACAACATACACATGTCCGAGAAAAAAAAATTAAGTAAATGTAGAAATAAAACTTGTTAGAATTTATAATTCAAATACAATCATTAATTATATGACAATACATAAAAATATATAATTTAAAGTTATAAACAAGACATTGAATTAAATTACCAGGTTGTATGAGGTTTGAAACACGATCATAATCTTCTGATGCAAATGCATGATCTGGGTCTTTTAACATCTTGATATTGTGTCTCACTAGGTGTTAATGATTTGTGTTGTCATTCTTCGACCCATTCTATATTCTCACATTCTTCCCACTCACCTGCAACACAAAATTGACAAAAGAATGCAAGATCTCTAGTCCATATAGTCCAAGTGTTAGAATTAGAACTCTTAAATGAATGCCATCTAGCTGACCCATTGATTGTATCACAATCATATGTTGGAAGGATATTTTCCTGTTTAACTAGCCAGAAGAAATATCTAATTGTAGTGTTCTGACTTGATCTTGTGGATAAAGTTACACTACACCAATCCACAATTGCACTTGCATTTTTAAATTTAGCCTTTTCCTTGAATTTGAGTTGCTCTCTGCAAAGGGCTCTCTTAACACATACACCAGCGCCATCATGTTCTCCTTTCCCATGTCCAACCTTAAAAAAACTCCACATGTGTTCGATATTAGTTTTCTTATGAATCCTACTCAATCAATAAAACATTCTAGCATTCTTGAATTGTCCTGTGCAATTATCAAACCATATTAGATGTTGTGTCATCTGAATTTCTCTCTCCCTCAAATTTTGGAAAAATGTCTTGAAGCAATACTAGACAAACTCAGATGAGTGTAATTTATTAATAAAGGTCCTGATAAGCTTTAATTTTATCACCCTATTGCTCTCTATAATGTGGTCTATAAGATTATTACTAAGTTGATTGCAGAGAGGCTCAAAACTTGTCTTCCTCTTCTGATTTCTAAGGAACAATGGGGTTTTATGGTTGGTAAATAGATCTTGGATGGGGTGGTGGTGGGTTCTAAGGTTATTCATTCTATGGTGAATTCAAAGGAGCATGCTATGTTTATCAAATTGGATATGGCCAAGGCTTTTGACAAAGTTAAATGGATTTTTCTTCAGAACATTCTTTTAGCCTTTGGTTTTAGTAAAGAGTGGGTGAGCTGGACTATGAGTTGTGTTAGCTCTCTATCTTTTTTGGTGATTGTGAATGGTGAACCTTCAGTTCCTTTTAGTGCTTCTCATGGCCTTTGCCAAGGGGATCCTCTTTCACCTTACCTATTTATTATTATGGCTGAAGGTCTAGGTCATCTTCTTAAGTTTCATGCTTCTCAAGGCCTGATTCATGGTTGGCAATGGGGCAATGGGATGCCTCAGATTTCACATCTTTAGTTTGTAGATGATACTACTCTTATGGGTTTGGCTCATAATAAGGAAGTTGAATCATTTCGTCATGTGTTAGATATTTACCTTGCTTCTTTTGGTCAGAAATTTAATGAGCATAAATCTTTCTTCTTCTTCTTTAATACTCCTCAAGCCATTCAGAGGCGCATTGTTGCTATTCTTTGGTTTTAGGTTCGGTCTCTTCCCTTTGTTTATTTGGGTATTCCTCTTACTATTTATCATCATCACAAGTCTTATTGGTAGCTTCTTCTTGATAAGTTGCACCAAAATTTTTATCATTTGACTCACTATTGGTTATCTACTGTTGCCAAACTGACTCTTTTAAAAAAATTTATTCAAGCTTTTCCTATCTACATATGTTTTGTTCAAGCTACTCCTATGTATTTTCTTAGGGAATTTGATGCCCTCTCTGGACAATTTATTTGGAGTGGTTCTTTTTCAACTTCTAAATGGAGCCTTGTTAAGTGGGAAACTATGTGAAGACCTAAGAATGAGGGTGGTCTTGGTTTATGGTCTTCTATTTTGAATGGGCAAGTTCTTGCTGCTAAGTTGTATTGGTGTTGGTGCACTTGTCAAAATCAACTTTGGGCTTGTATTCTCACCCATAAGTATCTTCCAGAGGTTACTGGGCTTGATGTACCTTGATTTCCTATGGAGGGATGGGGCTCTATGATTTGGAATACTCTAAAACTGGGGGCTCTTTTGGATATGTCATTCTGGTTCTCAAGCTCTTTTTTGGCAAGATTTTTGGGATGGTCATCCTCACCTTCAGTCCCTTTCTAATATTTTTACTATTGCTGGTTGGGATTCTATTGACCATTATAAGACTACTCATAGTGGCGGGTTGGTAGTTCATTTTCACTAGAAATTTTTTTCTGAATGGCTGCTTGGAGGTTCTATGGAAGATAGAAAAGAGTTGGCTCAAATTCTTGAGTCTCCTGAGTGCACTGCCTTGCCTTGGAATGATGTTTTAGCTTGGGCTAGTAGTAAAATATTTGGAAAATTTTATGTTTCTACTGGCTATGCTGAGCTATTGCGATAGACTTTTGGGGACATTTAGGTCCTTTGGTGGAAGTAGGTTTGGTATAAGTTGTCTTGGCCAAAGTGTGACTTTTTCATGTGGTTGGTGGTTCATAATTGGTATCTTACTTGGGATAATTTATGTAAGTGTGGTTTTCAAGGCCCCTCAATGTGTGTGTTGTGTTGTAATAGTGAAGAGAGTGTTTCTCATCTCTTTTTTCAATGTTCCTTCACTAGGCATATTTGGCATTTATGGTGGGAGTTGTGGAACCAATCTTGTTGACATGTCTCTTCTTTGGTTGAGGTTTTTGTTAGATGGAGAAAGGCCCCTGCCAGCCTCTTTTCTTCAAGTTGCTTGGACTCTTGGCCCTTCTTTTATTCTTTGGTGTATATGATTGGAAAGTAAGCATCATATTTTTCAAGATGTGGTGCTGGGAACCCACCCCTTGTGGTGGAAAATTCTCCACTCCTTGGGAGAAACTATTTTAGAAAAATGTGACTTGTCCGAGGATATGGATTCAGGTGATGTTATGTTCTACAATTGGCTCCATCTTCCTCCTCCATAACACCAACTCATGAGAAATATATGTAGATACCCTTTTCAGAAGATAGATCGAGTGGGGAGGTGGTTTCCTCCTCCACAGAGTATTTTGAAAATCAACACAGATATGTCTTCTTGGGGTAACCCTGGTCCTATTGGCATTGGTGGCATTGGTGGCATTGGTAGAAATAGCTTAGGGATTGTTTTGTTTCTCTTTTCTATTTATAAAGGTTGTCATACTAATAATTTGATGGAGTCTCTTGCCATTTTATTTATTGTGGAGTGTGCTTGTTCTCTTGGATGGAGCAGGATCATTTGTGAATCAGATTCTTAGGTGGTGGTGAATTTGTTGACTCAGCAACATTTTGCAAATGGTAGTTGGCAATTGAGTTCAGTTGTTAACTAGATTCTTCATTTGAGTGATTCTTTGATTTTTGTTTCTTTCAAGCATATCCCTAGGGAGTGGAATGGTGTTATCGATTGCCTTGCCAAATGGGCATCTAAGCACATGCATAATTCATATATCATGGATAAGGGTCAATTACCCTTGGATTTGTCTCATCAGTTGGATCACTTAGTGGATCTTGACAGGGTTGTTTGATGCCCTTGCTTTGTTTTTCTTCTGCTTTGAATAAATTTTAACCCCTCCTTTATTCTTAAAAATAACACACATAAATTTCATTAATATTTCTACATTTCATCAGGTTACATCATTTTGAAATTCAATTTATAAATGTCACTTTTATGCGGTTAAAGTTAAATAGTTTTAGTTGTGTTGGACTCTTCCTTTATAAAAGTGTGACACAACATTGTGCTTTTACCCTAACTCAATAGATGAATTTTCAAATAATAATACTAATCTTAATTCTACAAGTACAAGAGAAGATGTATATATGATTTTTAATCAATATCTAGTGAAAAAATATCTAAAAAGAACAAATAGCCTTGACCATCTCTCGACAAGTATGAATAATCCTTCAAGGTAAGCATTATTGTTTGCCTATATATAAAAAATATTTACTTGATATAAAGTGATTAGTATTTATATGATTTAATAACATGATAATCTATTTGAAAGTCTAGCTAAGTTGTAGTAAATCTAATTGTGAATAAATTCATTATAATTACATCTACAACTCTTTAGAAAATTAGTATAAGATCAACTTTTGCTACCATGCTATGATTTATCTCTATTTTTATCAAATATTTTATAGAGATTTATAAGTCCTCACATGTGCACTTGTACTTCTGTCAAATATCTATATGAATCAAGTAATCGATATAAATATTTCTAGCTTAAAATGTGGGTACTAAACTAAGAAATGGACAATAGAGAATTAATTGTATTGTTAAGGTTGCAATGTCCCTACTAGTTAGAGGTCACTTTCCTACAAAACAGATTGTTAGAATGCAACATAATATATATTATTGATCTCATTTGCAATTAAACTTTAATTACTTAATTAAACTAATCTCAATTCTTAGGTAATAAAAAGGATATGAATGAAGTATTGGAATATGTCCTTAGACGGTTGTAATGCTTGCCTTCTTGGAGCCCATCATGGTTCCAAGCCTTACCAGGGAATTCGATGGAAAATTTGATTCCCGTCTTGGATGTAGCATCTTACATCCAAGCCTACCAAGGAGGATCATCATATATGATCAATTCCTTGCCTTGGATGATACATCTTATCATCCAAGTCTACTAGAGAGGACCGAAAAGATCCATCTCTTCTTGGGTGAGCTTCCGACACCCAAACCTTTAACATATATGCATATGAGTACTCAGTATATACTGCCTATCGAGATTATCATAATCTTGAATTAGGCTAAGGAGAATTTCCCCAATAGCCTCCATCACATAGCCAAATTATTGTTATTTGTATATCATTTTATATTTCATTATCATTTATTAATTTATAATCTATGCTTGCCTCTACATATTTCTTAATTACTATTATTGATCCTACATATATCCTACATACATACATATATATTGGTACATATACATGAGACAATATTATGTTAAGACTATAACTTTGTCAAAAAGATTCATGATATATCACATATAATAGATCCATTATAAATATATATGTGTGTGTGGCACACACATCCACACACATATATATTCCTATGGCGTACAACTATCCTCTTACCTTTTTCGCAGTCTGTTGCCACTGCCTCCCTTCCCCCAATGAAATGAATTCAATCTTCTTTAAATATCCTTTGCACGAAATGGTTGCAACTTAGGGTGAATAGTTATAACCTTTGTCAATGATTATACTTATTTAATATCGCACCTCTCCATAGAAAATCAATTTGACTTAATCTTGTTAATTTAGTTGATATTTCAATCCCCTTGCTTAAGTACACATCATTACCATCCAGCTCATTGTATGCTCCTTAACTCGATATTACTTAATATTGTTGTAACATTTGTTTGCATTATTAATATAAATTTGCTACTAATGTCAGGAGGTCTTTTGTGGCTATTTTCTTATTTAATTGCTCCGCTATTATTCATAAATCGATTATTCCTCTCTCTAATTTTATTCTGCATAACCTAAAAAGTGTCGTAGATAGGTGCCCGACTGTAGCAAAACCGAAATATGGATACCGTTCCGAAAATAATCTTTTTTCCTTCCCTCTTGGAAAGAATTCGTATCATCTTAATGTATGATGAGGAATAGTGTCTAAAGAGACACTTCTCTTGTCTTTTTGTAATTGCTTCTCTTATCTATCCTTGATCGCACCATTTCGTTAACTTGATGATAATTGATTAGATTCACATCCGTTCACTATTTAATTGATTAGCCTTTAAATCCAAATAGGTTAATAAACATTGGATGCTTTATCGAACCATTTAGTTATTTGTTGGCTAGATAGTTTATATGAATTATGTGGTGACTGAATATTTTCCTGATCGGGCTTATGTGTTATGGCATTCGATGAATACTTGAGTGTGGCTAATACTATATCTGAAGATTATTATTTCAACAGCATAGGAAATGATATGCCTTAAAAAAAAATTATGTGTGAATGAAGACAAGAAGTTATGTGGCTCAGTGTGTGACTCATATTTCACTTCAGAAGAGTTTGAAGACTTTATATTGTTGCTAGGGAGAGCATTCTGACATGTGTCAGTTCTAGTCTGCCATAGAGATTACCATTTGATATGCTAGACACTTAAAACAGTAGCAACAATCAAGCTCAAGGAACCAGTGAGTTGAGGAATTTTTATTTGTGTTTTCTTGGGTCCTTTCATTATCTTTAGCTACCAGCCATTAAGAAGGGAGAAGTGCAGCCCACAAGGAAAATCCCCCAAATATAAATATCAGCTCCAAGGATTAAAAATATAAATAATCAGAAAATACTCCCTATATGAGGTATAGCATCTGAATTATATGTGAATTGTTTTATGCATCTGAAATCAGTCAAAACGCTTTCTATATAAGGAATTGGTTTTATATATATATTTTTATCTTTAAATTGTATTATTATTGTATTATTAAATTCTATTTCAGAGCGGGCATTAATATGTTTTGATTGTTTAGATGGGACATTCTCCCCTCCTTGAATTTGCTTGCCCTCAAGCAATATAATAATCTTGATTATTGGATCTCCAATCACATTTGAATAATATATATGCATCTCCCATTGAAAGGATTAAGGAACTACATCATAAATAATATAAGCATTATAGATTTTGTGGAAGAGACGGGATGGGTTTGCTGAAAGTCATTTTCACATCAAGGCCTCATTTCCCTAAGCACTTACTCTCTTGCGAAGTTGGGGGGAGAATGTCAACTCTATTGCAACTCAAACCCAACACAAGACTTGTGAAGTTGGGGGGAGAATGTCAATACTTTGTTGCATCTCGGGCCCACCACACAACATTTGTGAAGTTGGGGGAGAATGTCAACACTTTGTTGCATCTCAGGCCCACAACACAAGGTGGTTTTCAATCTTTCAATCTTTATGTATTTCTTCTTGCCATTTTGTTAAGTTCGGGGGAGAATGTAGCCAGGTTGCTTGACTCTATATGAGCCCCTCAAAACCTCTCAGCTCACTCTCAAGCCTACTCCACAAGATGGGTTTTATACAATCAATCTTTATCCATTGCCTTTTATAGGATTAGAGGGAAGACGTAAGGGGGTGAATTGAATCTTCCATTGTAAGTAATTGCTTTTAGGTTACTTACGAGCCCCTCATGACCCAACTCTTACTCTTCAAACCCTTTCCCATAAGATGATTACAAAAAATATTTATCATGCATGTGAAAAACACAAAATATACATATTAATGCATGAGTATACACAAACTATACACTTGTACGAACATAGAGCATACACTTGAAAACACGAAGAATACACATAGATATCCAAAAACACAGAGCATACATGTGAATACACATATTGTTAGATTCTTTTCCCTTGTCTACAATAATTCATTGATTCATCTTTAGATTCTTTACCCAGTAGGATGGGAGTATCATTCTCTGATACCACTGTAATGTCCCTACTAGTTACAGATCACTTTCCTGCAAAACACACTATTAGAATGCAACATAATATATATTACTAATCTAATTTGCAATTAAAATTCCATTACTTAATTAAACTAATCTCAATTCTTAGGTAATAAAAAGGATATGAATGAAGTATTGGAATATGTCCTTAGGCGGTTGTAATGCCCGCCTTCTTGGAACCCTTCATGGATCCAAGCCTTACTAGGGAATTCGATTCCCATCTTGGATGTAGCATCTTACATCCAAGCCTACCAAGGAAGATTGTCATATATGATCACTTCCTTGCCTTGGATGATACATCTTATCATCCAAGTCTACCAAAGAGGACCTGCAAGATCCATCTCTTCTTCGGTGAGCTTCTGATACCCAAGCCTTTAACATATATGTATATGAGTACTCAGTATATACTGCCTATCAAGATTATTATAATCCTGAATTAGGCTAAGGGGAATTTCCCCAATAGCCTCCATCACATAGCCAAATTATTGTTATTCATATATCATTTTATATTTCATTATCATTTATTAATTTATAATCTATGCCTGCCTCTACATATTTCTTAATTACTATTATTGATCCTACATATATCCTACATACATACATATATATATCAGTACATATACATGAGACAATATTATGTTAAGACTATAACTCTGTCAAATAGATTCGTGATATATTGTATATAATAGATCCATTATAAACATATATGTGTGTTTGTGGCACACACATCCACACACATATATATTCCTATGGTGTACAACTATCCTTTTACCTTTTTTGTAGTTTGTTGGGACCATCTCCCTTCCCCCAACTGAATGAATTCAATCTTCTTTAAATATCCTCTGCACAAAATGGCTGCAACTGAGGGTGAATAGTTAGAACCTTTGTCAATGATTATACTTCCTTAATATAGCACCTCTTCATAGAAAATTGATTTGAGTTAATCTTATTAATTTAGTCAATATTTCAATCCCCTTACTTAAGTACACATCATTACCATCCAGCTCATTGTCTGCTCCTTAACTCGATATTACTTAATATGGTTGTAACATTTATTTGCAGTATTAATATAAATCCACTATTAATGTCAAGAGGTCTTTAGTGGTTATTTTCCTATTTAATTTCTCTTCTATTATTCATAAAGCAATGATTCCCCTATCTTATTTTATTCTGTGTAACCTAAAAAGTGTTGTAGGTAGGTGCTCGACTGTAGAAGATCCAAAATATGGAAACCGTTCGTAAAACCATCTTTTTTCCTTCCCTCTTGGAAAGAATTTGAATCATCTTAATGTATGATGAGGAATAGTGTATAAAGAGACACGTCTCTTGTCTTTTTGTAATCATTTCTCTTATCTATCCTTGATCGCACCATTTCATTAACTTTATGATAATTTATTAGATTCACATCCCTTCACTATGTAATTGATTAGCCTTTAAATCCAAATAGGTTTAGAAACATTGGATGCTTTATCGCACCATTCAGTTATTTGTTGGCTAGATAGTTTATATGAATTATGTGGTGACTGAATATTTTCCTGATCAGGCATATGTGTTATGGCATTCGATGAATACTTGAGCGTGGCTAATACTATTTCTGAAGATTATTATTTCGACAGCATAGGAAATGATATGCCTTAAAAAAATTTATGTGTGAATGAAGACAAGAAGTTACGTGGCTCAGTGTGTGATTCATATTTCACTTCAGAAGAGTTTGAAGACTTTATATTGTTGCTAGGGAGACCATTCTGACATGTGTTAGATCTGGCCAGCCATAAAGATTACCATTTGATATGCTAGACACTTAAAACAATAGTAACAATCAAGCTCAAGGAACCAAGGAGTTGAGGAATTTTTATTTGTCTTTTCTTGGGTCCTTCCATTATCTTCAGCTACCAACCATTAAGAAGGGATAAGTAGGGCGCACAAATAAAAGCCCCCAAATATAAATATCAGCTCCAAGAATTAAAAATATAAATAATCAGAAAATACTCCCTGTATGAGGTATAGCATCTGAATTATATGTGAATTATTTTATGCATTTGAAATCAGTCAAAAAGCTTTCTATATAAGGAATTGGTTTTATATATATATTTTTATCTTTTAATTGTATTATTACTATTTATTATTAAATTCTATTTTAGAGTGAGAATTAATATTTTTTGATTGTTTAGATGGGGACATCATAGTCTCCCCTCCTTGAATTTGCTTGCCCTCAAGCAATATTATAATCTTGATTATTTTATCTACAATCACATTTGAATAATATATATGCATCTCCCATCAAAAGGATTAAGGAACTACATCATAAATAATATAAGAATTATAGATTTTGAGGAAGAGACGGGATGGGTTTGCTGAAAGCCATTTTCACATCAAGGCCTCATTTCCCTAAGCACATACTCTCTTGCAAAGTTGGGGGTATAATGTCAAATCTATTGAAACTCAAGCCCAACACAAGACTTGTGAAGTTGGGGGGAGAATGTCAATACTTTGTTGCATCTCGGGCCCACCACACAATAGTTGTGAAGTTGGGGGAGAATGTCAACACTTTGTTGCATCTCAGGTCCACAACACAAGGTGGTTTTCATTCTTTCAATCTTTATGCATTTCTTCTTTCCATTTTGTTAAGTTGGGGGGAGAATGTAGCCAAGTTGCTTGACTCTATACGAGCCCCTTAGAACCTCTCAGCTCACTCTCAAGCCTACTCCACAAGATGGGTTTTATACAATCAATCTTTATGCCTTGCCTTTTATAGGATCAAAGGGAAGATGTAAGGGGGTGACTTGACTCTTCCATTGTAAGTACTTGCTTTTAGGTTACTTACGAGCCCCTCATGACCCAAATCTTACTCTTCAATCCCTTTCCCATAAGATGATTACAAGAAAATATTTATCATGCATGTGAAAACCACAAAATATACATATTAATGCATGAGTATACACAAAGTATACACTTGTACGAACACGGAGCATAGACTTGAAAACACGACGCATACACATAGATATCCAAAAACACGGAGCATGCATGTGAATACACATATTGTTAGATTCTTTTCCCTTTTCTACAATGATTCTTTACCCAACAGGATGGGAGGATCATGCTCTGATACCACTGTAATGTCTCTACTAGTTAGAGATCACTTTCCTACAAAATAGACTGTTAGAATGCAACATAATATATATTAATGATCTAATTTGCAATTAAACTTCCATTACTTAATTAAACTAATCTCAATTCTTAGGTAATAAAAAGGATACGAATGAAGTACTGGAATATGTCCTTAGGCAGTTGTAATGCCCGCCTTCTTGGAACCCATCATGGTTCCAAGCCTTACCAAGGAATTCAATGGAAAATTAGATTCCTCTCTTGGATGTAGCATCTTACATCCAAGTCTACCAAGGAAGATCATCATATATGATCAATTCCTTGCCTTGGATGATAAATCTTATCATCCAAGTCTACCAAAGAGGACTCGCAAGATTCATCTCTTATTGGGTGAGCTTCCGACACCCAAGCCTTTAACATATATGCATATGAGTACTCAGTATATACTGCCTACTGGGATTATCATAATCCCAAATTAGGCTAAGTGGAATTTCCCCAATAGCCTCCATCACATAGCCAAATTATTGTTATTCATATATCATTTTATATTTCATTATCATTTATTAATTTATAATTTATGCCTGCCTCTATATATTTCTTAATTACTATTATTGATCCTATATATACCCAACATACATACATATATATATTGGTACATATACATGAGACAATATTATATTAAGACTATAACTCTATCAAAGAGATTCATGATATATCATATGTAACAGATCAATTATAAACATATATGTGTGTGTGTGGCACACACATCCACACACATATATTCTTGTGGCATACAACTATCCTCTTACCTTTTTCACAGTCTGCTGGCGCCGCCTCCCTTCCCTTAACGGAATGAATTCAATCTTCTTTAAATATCCTCTGCACGAAATGGTTGCAACTTAGGGTGAATAGTTAGAACCTTTGTAAGTGATTATATTTCCTTAATATCGCACTGCTCCATAGCAAATCGATTTGACTTAATCTTGTTAATTTAGTCGATATTTCAATCCCTTTACTTAAGTACACATCATTACCATCCAGCCCATTGTCTACTCTTTAACTCGATATTACTTAATATGGCTGTAACATTTGTTTGCAGTATTAATATAAATCCACTATTAATGTCAAGAGGTCTTCAGTGGCTATTTTCCTATTTAATTGCTCCGCTATTATTCATAAAGAGATAATTCCCCTGTCTAATTTTATTTTGCGTAACCTAAAAAGTGTCGTAGGTAGGTGCCCAGCTGTAGTAGATCTGAAATATGGACACCATTCCTAAAACCATCTTGTTACCTTCCCTCTTGGAAACAATTCGAATCATCTTAATGTATGATGAGGAATAGTGTCTAAAGAGACACGTCTCTTGTCTTTGTAATCACTTCTCTTATCTATCCTTGATCGCACCATTTCATTAACTTTATGATAATCGATTAGATTCACATCCCTTCACTATGTAATTGATTAGCCTTTAAATCCAAATAGGTTAATAAACACTGGATGCTTTATCGCACCATTTAGTTATTTGTTGGATAGATAGTTTTTATGAATTATGTGGTGACTGAATATTTTCCTGATCGGGCTTATTTGTTATGGCATTTGATGAATACTTGAGCATGGCTAATAACATTTCTGAAGATTATTATTTCAACAGCATAGGAAATGATATTCCTTAAAATTGTTTTATGTGTGAATGAAGATAAGAAGTTACGTGGCTCACTGTGTGATTTGTATTTCACTTCAGAAGAGTTTGAAGACTTTATATTGTTGCTAGGGAGACCATTCTGACATGTGTCAAATTTGGTCTACCATAAAGATTACCATTTGATATGCTAGACACTTAAAACAACAACAACAATCAAGCTTACGGAACCAGTGAGTTGAGGAATTTTTATTTGTGTTTTTTTGGGTCCTTCTATTATCTTCAGCTACCAGCCATTAAGAAGGGCGAAGTGGGGCCCACAAGGGAAAGCCTCGAGATGTAAATATTAGCTCCAAGGATTAAAAATATAAATAATCAGAAAATACTCCCTGTATGAGGTATAGCATCTGAATTATATGTGAATTGTTTTATGCATCTGAAATCAGTCAAAAGGCTTTCTTTATTTAAGGAATTGGTTTTATATATATATTTTTATCTTTTAATTGTATTATTATTGTTTATTATTAAATTCTATTTTAGAGTGGGCATTAATATGTTTTGATTGTTTAGATGGGGACACCATAGTCTCCCCTCCTTGAATTTGCTTGCCCTCAAGCAATAATATAATCTTGAGTATTGGATCTGCAATCACATTTGAATAATATATATCATCTCCCATTGAAAGGATTAAGGAACTACATAAATAATATAAGCATTATAGATTTTGAGGAAGAGATGAGATGGGTTTGCTGAAAGCCATTTTTACATCAAGGCCTCATTTCCCTAAGCACTTACTCTATTTTGAAGTTGGGGGGAGAATGTCAACTCTATTGCATCTCAAGCCCAACACAAGACTTGTGAAGTTGGGGGGAGAATGTCAATACTTTGTTGCATCTCGTGCCGACCACACAACATTTGTGAAGCTAGGGGAGATGTCAATAGTTTGTTGCATCTCAGGTCCACAAAACAAGGTGGTTTTTCATTCTTTCAATCTTTATGCATTTCTTCTTTCCATTTTGTTAAGTTGGGGGGAGAATGTAGCCAGGTTGCTTGACTCTATATGTAATGCTCCGCCAGGAAACCCCGAAGGGATAAAGCTAAAACACACGAATGGAGTGCAATATTTTGTTTCATAATAATTTCCCTAATTTTCTCAATGTTCTCAAAATTACATTCTTCCCATAAACTAGAAATACACGTCAGGCATGGATTTTAAAACAAAAATTGAATTCACCAGAAGAGGGTTTGTATTCGACAATAATTTTACACACACACGTCAATCAAAGAAAAATAGAAATATATACTAAAAACCCACAACTAAGAATTTATCCAACTTGGTATAGCTTTCCTGGAAGATATCTGTAGAAGCACCCTAACCTTTTCAATAAGCTTCCAATAAATTTCTTCACATAAATTCCTGACCAGTTTCTGTCTAACTAAAATAAAGACCTATTCCGCTTTTTAAACTAAAATTCTAGGTTCAATAGTTTTTTCTCAAAAACCTAAATTTAGAATAAAAGTAATTTTATTTTATTTTCTAATTTTATTGAAAAGATAAACTAACATGCAATAATTAAAAATCATTATTTTTTCTTCTCTTTTCTCATGCAATTAATTAATTTTCTAAATAAAGAATTAAAACAATACTTTAATTCCAATTAGTTCTTTTATTCATTTTTTTTTAATTTATTCTTTTATTTATTTATTTAAAATCTAGGAACAATAAATATAATTAATCTAATTTATTTTTTCCACTAAAATAAAAATAAAAATATATTTCTAATATCATGCAGCTTGCAACTTAATTTAATTAATTAATTAATTAAGTTTATGGAATTATCTCATAGTTGAATTGTTTATGCATTGAGATTATAAATATAGTTAATTAAAAGAAATGATTTTCTCCCTCATTTAATTTTTAATTAACAAAGCTAATAGTTGCATTTCACAATATTAATGAGAGTAAAATATTTTTAATTAAATTAAATTCTCAAAATCAATCTTACACACTATATAAAATAAATATGAATAAAACTCACTTTTCTAATCAAAATTGATTTTCTTAAATAATTAAAATTAATCTTTCTATTCCAAAAAGAAAAAGAGATTAAATAATTTCTATTTCGAATAAATTTAAATCTTTCCTTTTTAAAATGCATAAATTGAATAAATTAGTTATTTAAAATTAACCATTAAATTAAACTCGCTACAAACATAAATAGAACGATCTTTTTAATTAATGATTAATCACATAAAAGAAACCTATTTATTTTAATTCCTCAATTACTAATGCGTAAATGAACACATTAAATCAAAATAAATACTTAGGGTTAAATACTCCATTTACCACACACCAAGCACACAAACCAAGTAAGCCAACCAATTACCCGACCCGCAAACCCAGATGAAAAGGAAACTGATGGATCACAGGTGATGCTCACTTGAGTATGACTAGGGTAAACTAAGGGTTTTACGACCACCTAACCCAAATTCTAAGGACGAAAGAGGTATACTCAACCCTATGAATCTAGGTGAAGATGAACCTCGCACCTAGGCGGTACTATACCTGCAATCTCCTGCAACCAAGAGTCACACAAGCATACACACACACACACACACACACACACACACACACACACACACACACACACACACACATATATATATATAATGAAGATTTTAGCTCGAGATTAATAACAAGAATCAGGAGGACAATTAAACTTACATAAGAATCGATGCGAAAGCACATTAATAGGTACGCACAATAATCATAATATCTGACTACAACATTACTCATGGTAATTCAACCATTCAAGATTGCCACATAAAAAGTCAACCAAGGTCAAACTGGTTTTACAAAGCTGACTAGGGTAGGGGTACTACACTATACGAGCCCCTCGAAACCTCTCAGCTTACTCTTAAGCCTACTCCACAAGATGGGTTTTATACAATCAATCTTTATGCATTCCCTTTTATAGGATCAAAGGGAAGACGTAAGGGGGTGACTTGACTCTTCAATTGTAAGTACTTGCTTTTAGGTTACGTACGAGCCCCTCGTGACCCAAATCTTACTCTTCAAGCCCTTTCCCATAAGATGATTACAAAAAAATATTTATCATACATGTGAAAAACACAAAATATACATATTAATGCATGAGTATAAACAAAGTATACACTTGTATGAACACGGAGCATACACTTAAAAACACGAAGAATACACATAGATATCCACAAACATGGAGCATACATGTGAATACGCATATTGTTAGATTCTTTTCCCTTGTCTAGAATAATTCATTGATTCGTCTTTAGATTCTTTACCCAGCAAGATGGGAGGATCATGCTCTGATACCACTGTAATGTCCCTTCTAGTTAGAGATCACTTTCCTGCAAAACGGACTATTAGAATGCAACATAATATATATTACTGGTCTAATTTGCAATTAAACTTCCATTACTTTATTAAACTAATATCAATTCTTAGGTAATAAAAAGGATACAAATAAAGTATTGGAATTTATCCTTAGGCGGTTGTAATGCCCACCTTCTTGGAACCCATCATGGTTTCAAGCCTTACTAGGGAATTCGATGGAAAATTTGATTCTTGTCTTGGATGTAGCATCTTACATCCAAGCCTACCAAGGAAGATGGTCATATATGATCAATTCCTTTCCTTGGATGATACATCTTATCATCCAAGTCTACCAAAGAGGACCTGCAAGATCCATCTCTTCTTGGGTGAGCTTCCGACACCAAGCCTTTAACATATATGCATATGAGTAGTCAATATATACTGCCTACCGGGATTATCATAATCCTGAATTAGGTTAAGGGGAATTTCCCCAATAGCCTCCATCACATAGCCAAATTATTGTTATTCATATATCATTTTATATTTCATTATCATTTATTAATTTATAATCTATACATGCCTCTCCATATTTCTTAATTACTATTTTTGATCCTACATATATCCTACATACATACATACATATATATTGGTACATATACATGAGACAATCTTATGTTAACACTATAACTCTGTCAAAGAGATCTGTGATATATCGCATATAATATATCCATTATAAACATGTGTGTGTGTGTGTGGCACACACATCCACACACATATATATTCCTATGGCATACAACTATCCTTTTACATTTTTCACAGTCTTCTAGTGTCATCTCCCTTCTCCCAACGAAATGAATTCAATCTTCTTTAAATATCCTTTGCACGAAATGGTTGCAACTTAGGGTGAATAGTTATAACCTTTGTCAGTGTTTATACTTCCTTAATATCACACCTCTCCATAGCAAATCGATTTGACTTAATCTTTTTAATTTAGTCGATATTTCAATCCCCTTTCTTAAGTACACATCATTACCATCCAGCTCATTGTATGCTCCTTAACTCAATATTACTTAATATGACTGTAACATTTGTTTGCAGTATTAATATAAATCCGCTATTAATGTCAAGAGGTCTTCTGTGGCTATTTTCCTATTTAATTGCTCCACTATTATTCATAAAGTGATGATTCCCCTATCTAATTTTATTCTGCGTAACCTAAAAAGTATCGTAGGCAGGTGCCCGACTGTAGCAGATCTGAAATATGGATACCGTTCCTAAAACCATCTTTTTTCCTTCCCTCTTGGAAAGAATTTGAATCATCTTATTGTATGATGAGGAATATTTTCTAAAGAGACACGTCTCTTGTCTTTTTGTAATCGCTGCTCTTATCTATCATTGATCACACCATTTCATTAACTTTATGATAATCGATTAGATTCACATCCCTTCACTATGTAATTGATTAGCCTTTAAATCCAAATAGGTTAATAATAAACATTGGATGCTTTATTGCACCATTTAATTTTTTTGTCAGCTAGATAGTTTATATGAATTACGTGGTGACTAAATATTTTCCTGATCGGGCTTATGTGTTATGATGAATACTTGAGCATGGCTAATAATATTTCTAAAGATTATTATTTCGACAACATAGGAAATGATATGCCTTAAAATTGTGTTATGTGTGAATGAAGACAAGAAATTATGTGGCTCAGTGTGTGACTCATATTTCACTTTAGAAGCATTTGAAGACTTTATATTGTTGCTAGAGAGACCATTCTGACATGTGTTAGATCTGGTCTGCCATAAAGATTGCCATTTGATATGCTAGAGACTTAAAACATCGGCAACAATCAAGCTCAAGGAACCAGTGAGTTGAGGAATTTTTATTTGTGTTTTCTTGGGTCCTTCCATTATCTTTAGCTACTAGCCATTAAGAAGGGAGAAGTGGGGCCCACAAGGAAAATCCCCCAAATGTAAATATCAGCTCCAAGGATTAAAATATAAATAATCAGAAAATACTTTGTTTATGAGGTATAGCATCTATATTATATGTGAATTGTTTTATGCATCTGAAATTAATTAAAAGGCTTTCTATATAAGGAATTGGTTTTATATATATATTTTTATCTTTTAATTATATTTAATTGTTTATTATTAAATTCTATTTTAGAGTAGGCATTAATATGTTTTGATTGTTTAGATGGGAACATCACAGTGAACTTGGATAATTGATTGTCCAAGCATTACAAGATGGATCTAGGTAAATTCATATTTGTGAAATTATGATTTATTTTTTGATTAATTTGGATAACACATACATGATTACATTACTATAGGATTGATGAATTTGATAAACTTATAAGGCACTGAGATGGGGGTGTGAATCAATGCAAGCAAAAACTTAATAAATTTGATAAATATTTTTACCAACTTGAAAATCAATAAGCATGCAATAAATATAACCACATAAGCAAACATCCAACAAAGCATGCAAACCATAACACAATATTTTTATCGTGAAAACCCAACTAGGAAAAATCACGATGGGAATTAGTACCCACAAGGATCTTCTAACTACAGTATAGAGATCTAACCAGTTAAGGTCATACAATAACCCTATTAGGGGCACAGCCGGTTAAGAGTGTTTTAGCCTGGTTAAGAGCTATACAATAAGGCTTGTTAGGAGCTACCCACGTTACTAGGATTTACAAACACAAGCTAATGTGTCACCTAGCTAGAGGATTTCACCTTTAGACCTGTTAGGATCCTATCGCACCCTGTTTGGAGTGACCTTGTTAGAGGATTTTCTTGCTGCAACTATTAGGGAGACAACAAGCTCAACTGATCTGAAGTAATCACCTTTGTGCCTGATTAGTTCTACTTCTACTCAGCTTCTATCACCAACTAGACATCAATACCTAACTTCTCCTTCAACCGCACGATCAAATTCTCACTCTTGATACATGAAATCATACAACTTACATCTCCTTATAAAGAACTATGTTAAGTCGGTTAAGAACCTTGGAACAATTCCCTAGGTTCATTGAATCTAGTCACCTTTTAGATTTTCCCACTCATTACACTTTTCTCTTGTCGGTAAAATAATTCATAACTTAAAAACATAATAATAAGTCTACTGGTGACAGATCAAACTAACTTTGCTATATCGGTTCGTTGTTCTTCCTTACTATGACTAGCAAATACATCATAACTCATTTAATACATTGAATCCGATGATGTGGTTTGGAACATAGGTGCATGTTTCTATCTCCAACACTCCTAAAGAAACACAACATCTAACTCTTCTCCAATCGTCTATACCAGTCACTTGATCATCATTTTGTTCCTGTTTACTGGTTGACAACAGCTTAACAGTTTTGTTGTCTAACTAATTCCACTACTGGTTGGTATAGATGACCTCGATGACTAAACAAACATGGTTTCCATCAATGACAACACAAATAAATTCATCAAACAACCTATTACAACTATATCATCATCATCAAGCCAACAAAATTAACCTTAATTCTCTTCTAGTCAGACACTTTAATCAACAAAAATGATCAATATTTTTCAAAGTGTAAATTATTTATGTCTGATTCCAAAGGAAACTTGAGAGTTCAAAGGGTAATAAGCATTTATTCATTTATAGTTCAAATTTTCCCATTTTAGTTGTGGATACTTTTTATTTTCTACCAATCCAATATCTCTAGTTGCAAATCTAAATGAGACTAGTACTATATAAGCTAGTAACAAATAATTTTGGTCTAGGACTATTTATTTACAATCTAGTTTCAATTTACAATAATTTTTCATAGAAATTTTATTCACGTGCTAAAATTATTAAATGACCACCATCTTGGTTGTTTAAAGCTAAAAGTCTAAAGGAGTTTGAATCCACTAGCATTAGCCAAATTTTTAACCATTGAATGATAATTTGCTTTTAAACTTGACTATAAACATCAAAGTTTTCTAGAAATTGTTCAATGAGCATCATAGAATTATTGTAAGTGGGCATTTATCACTAATATGACCTTAATTTGAACTCTCTTATACATGTGGCCCTTAGGTGTTTCATTCATTTTATATTTGAAAAAATGTTGATTAGGAGCACATATTTTACAATCAAATAAAACTGGAATGACACAATTTTTAACATGATCATATCCTTAAACATAATCTTTTCAAAATGTATAATTTTTATAACAATTATAATATTTATTTCTTATTTTATAATGAATATATATTTTTAGCTAAACATAAAAATTTAATAAAAAATGAAAAAATTATAAAAAACTATGTATTCCCTAGATATTAGTGTTAACAACATATGTTTAAGAAATTAGCTCAAGTTATGTAATATGGAAAAATATTTTACTCATGAAAGATAAAATAACTTGTCTATGAATAAATTTATTAACAAATTTTTCAAAGACAGATAATTTAAAAAATATATAAATAGAATCTACACTCAAAGTACCAAAAATTGCAAGTTTATAGCATCTTCATATTCTTAATAGTTTGCTTTCTATAAGCGAGAAATAATGAAAATGTTAATTTGAGTGTCCCACTTAGACAACAAATTGGGAAACACCTTTATGCTTCCACCCAAAGGTTCCTTAGGGAAAATAATTGCATGTGTTGAAAAAAGTCTCATTATTTTGTTTCTATGGAGCTTAAGATTTTATAACACTCATTCTTCTATATTTAATTATCAATAATATTTATTAACAATATATGAGTCAAGATTTACAAATTCTTGTGATTGGAAACTATTAACATTAATAGAAAATAAAAAATATAAAGACCAAACAAAAAGGTATTGTTATATACATATCATCAAAGATAAATATTTACTAGCTCTTCCTCTTAAATATGACCTATCACCACCAAATAATGGTACACTGATAAATGATATATGATCAACATAAATAATTTCAATATGACATGGAAATATTAAAAACTCTCAAAATTATAACATACAAATAGTTAAACAATTCTCAACCAAAATTTAAGAAAATTTGCCACACAAAATGTTTCATATTTTTTGATAATACATTGCACAACATCAAAATATGACAATATATGCTACATTATTATCTTACTAATAAAAAGTATAATACATATGATCCCATCTCTAATAATGAAATTTCTCTCTTATCATTTGAAATAGAGAAATGATAATGTCATCCATGAATTTGAAGCATGGGACACTCCATGTTTGTTGAGCCACAAGTTTCCCATTACAATTGAAAAGATAATCAAATAGCCTATTGTCATTCCCATATCCCACCATATATCATCCTCTAAATCTTCATTATTTTGTTCATGTGCCTTTGGAGAATAAAGAGGGTTACTTAAGTATGACACATAGATTTGTAGGCCACATAGGTCTAGATTGTTTGAGAAGTATGTAGAATTGAATGTCATCATCTGTCCTCCTTGTGGTATCACCCCTGATAGGTTATTATAGGACACATCAAAGTAACTTAATGATGTCAAAAGTTGCAACTCTGTGGGAATAGTCCCAGATAGTTTATTACGTGAAAGATCAAGTGATTGCATTGGTATCATATTGCCCATGGATTTAGGAATCTCACCACTTAAATGATTTATTGAAATATTGAGAATAATCAAACCTTTGAGTGATCCAATATTTTTTGGAATGTTTCCTAACAAACTATTGTTGGAGAGGTCAAGACATTTTACCAATCTCAAAAATCTCACATACTCCAAATCTTGTCCTTTATTCTTAACTATTACTTCATCTATATATAAAGGAATGTTAAATGTTTGTTCCCTTTTATTAGAAAATTGTTCAAGGGTTTTTATGTTTTCCGATTGATTAGTCATTGCAGTTAACTTCATAAAGTCATTTGGAATAACCCCTGAAAAATTATTGTTTGACATGTCCAAAATTTGAAGATTTTGTAATTTTGTTAATTGTAATGGTATTTTACCATTAAAATTATTATTTTTTAACATTAAAATTTGGAGATTGTGCAAGCTTTGAACCCAATCTGAAATGTTCCCTTCCAAACTATTGTTTCTCAAATCAAGGATTATTGGATTCTTACATTCTCCAAGTGATGATGGAACTTGCCCTTCAAGTGCATTTTCTCCAAGTTCCAATACCTCAAGAGAGTTCATTTTCTTGCATATATTTGGTCTTTTACCAATTAATGTGTTCTTTTCTAGATTTAAGGTAAACAAGTTAGGGCACTTCTTTGGACATTGGGGAATCCTACCACTTAACCTATTATTTGACAAGTCTAAAATATTCAAACCCTCCCATTCAAAAATAGAAATTGGAATAGAGCCACTAAGATTATTTTGGGCCAATAAAATAAAATTAAGATGTGTATATTTTTGGGATTGATCCATCAAATAATTCATTAGATAGATCTACATGTACAAGGTATGAGATTTCCCAAAACCAATTTGGAATAAAACCACTAAGAAAATTGTTTGACAGATCTAAATATTCAATGAAATATTGAGTTGAAATAAATGTGGGAAAACCTCCTCTAATATTACATTGATGTAAATCTAAGTAATCAAGCTGAAATTTGGGAATGATAGAGGTGCTAATTTTGACAATCAACATATTGCTTGAGATATCCAGAATATAAAGTTTGGGGCAATTGTTTAGAATAAAAAATGAGAAAGTTCCATTTAATCTATTGTTGGCCATATCGACATGCTCTTTGTTTGAACAACTTGACAAAGGAAGTTGCAATCAGACCACATATATATATATATATATATATATATATATATATATATATATATATACATATATATATATATACATATATATATATACATATCTATATATATATACATACATATATATATATATACATATATATATATCTGTATATATATATATATATATGTATATATATATGTATATATATATATATATATGTATGTATGTATGTATGTATGTATGTATGTATAGATACATATGTATATATATATATACATATACATATATATATAAATATATATATACATATATACATATATATATACATATATACATATATAGACATATAGATATATATATACATATATATATACATATATGTATATATGTATGTATGTATATGTATATATATGTATATATTTGTATATATGTATATATATGTATATATGTATATATATACATATATATACATGTATATATACATATATCTACATATATATACATATACATACATATATATATGTATGTATACATACATACATACATATATATATATATATATATACACACATATATATACATATGTACATATATGTATATATATGCATTTGTACATGTATGTACACACACACACATTATATACATATACATATATATATATATATATATATGTGTGTATATCACTTTTTATATCTTTATCTCCTCTCTCTCCTTCTCTTTCATTCTCTCCCTCTTCCTATTTATATTTCTCCCTCTCCCTCTCCCTCTCCCTCTCTCTTTCCATATCTCCCTCTATGTATTTATCTCTCTCACTCAAGCCTCTATCTTTTTCAAGTTATATATGTCTTTCTATTTCTCTTTTCTATTCGTATATCACCCTCTTTTTATCTCTCTCTCCCTCTCTCTCTCTCTCTCTCTTCATATCACTCCCTCTTTCTATATATCTCCACTTTGAGCTCTTTCTCTATCTCTCCACACACACACACACACACACACACATCACTGATGCATATGTTGTCTATTTATCCTCTCAAACTCAATCTTTATCTTTATCTCTATTTTTATCTTTATCTTTGTCTCTATACTTATACTTTTCTCTCTTTATTACTTGTTTCTGTCACCTTCTTCCTATCTTACTCTTACCCCCTCTATCTCAATCTCCTTATCTCCCCCTCTCACTCTCTATCTATACATTTATCTACCTCTATCTCCCTATCTGTCAATCTATCTCCCTATCTCCCTATCCCTAGTTGATAATACATTGGGGATTGAGAGCCTACTAGTAGTATTAGCAACGAAGCCATTGGGTAGATATACCCTTATAAATGGACTCTCTTGGCTTAAACCAGATTTTATAAATGAGTTAATCTCATAAGAAAAATTAGTATTAATATGTATTATATTTTATACATAATTATATATATACATAATATACTATAATTTAATGTATATATTTAATAAATTTATTTATCTTTAAAATACAAAAAAATATTTTCTTCCAAATCAAATATAATATGTAATATATGTAAGTTATAATGTTAAATAAATAAAAAAATGAAGAATAACTATAATTTGAATATATATAGACTATTAGGTCAACCAATCTTCTATCTACAATGCATTCTCTTCAACACTAACATCTTACCTTTGAAACAAAGATCTCCTAAAACATCTTTATTAATAACAAATTCTCTCACATGAAACTTGAATTGAACTGAATTTATAAACTTGATACTTTTAAGTTGCTCGAAGCCAAGTTTTACAAATTTATAGTTTAAAAAGAAAGCAATTTCAATGTCTTGTTTTAGTTGTTTAATTTCACTTTTTCAAATTTTATGAATTATATGTAAATGATTTGATTAAGATGTCACAAGGAATTACACTTGAATGGGAAAATATATGCGAATACAACCTACAACTCCACGACAATTCAATTTCAAGTTTAACTCAAATGAAAAAAATGATGATTAGTTATTTACTACCATACAATTATATAAATCATGATAACATAAAGAATTATTATCAAAATCTAATATATATGTTTAATTATTAAACCAATATAATAACTAAAAATAGTACATGTATTTAGATATCAAGCCTCTGCATGTGACAAAGCATCTGAAAATTCATCGGATTGCCCTTCTTTGCTGCAATCTAATTGTAGGTATGCACTCAAAGCCATTTGAATTGTATGTGCACCATTGAAACATTTTGAAAGCGGAATTTTTTATCTGATATTATATTTTGAGATGCCTCAACATAACATTATCTCTTCTCCCTCTCTCTATCTTCCCCTCTTTATGTCTCCCCATATCTCCTTCCCTCACACCCTCCATATTTTCTTATAAATCTATTTTTATATACCTCTTTCCCCCTTTCTCTTCTAATATATCACTATTTCTCTCTTAGAGCAAGTTGTCTACCATAAATGCACAAAAACCTTGTAGAGCAGGTAATGGCATTATTTCACCATGCAATCCAATCAGTGTGATGATGAGGCCTTGGCTCTAAATTCCAAACACTTTGAATGTGAGCCATCGTGGTTTGATGATTCAGGAGAGACGTGTTGAGGTAGAACAACATTTTGGAAGGACATTGCCTCGCCGGCTGCCATTCAATGCTAAAATTTATGGGGAAGTGATCAGAAAGCATCACATCAACAAGAGGAGTGTCGAGCAGATCTTGATCTTTAGAAAAAGAAAAAAAAGATTGCCTAGTTATCATAGCACGATCAAGCCTTTAAAGAATTTTGTCAGAGCTAGCTCTGAAATTAGACCAAGTGTGTCAGACCCCACCAAGGCGGTAGTAGTTGGTGTTGGGGTCGAAAAGACCCAACTTATTATGCATATAGTACCAAGCTTCTTGCTCAGTAATTGTCTAGCAAAAAGGCAATATTATGTCCTTATCGGTTGCCATCTCAACCATATTGAAGTCCTCACACATGACCCAAGTTGTAGGTGGCAAATTGTCAGCAATCCAGTGCCAAAGGTATGATCTATCAACCACATTATTAGGAGCATAAACATTAATGATCCCAACGGAATGATTATCAATTGACAGTAGAACCCAGACGGTGTTAGGATTCCCACAGATACTGAGAGGGGGGGGGGGTGAATCAGTATCTAACCGATGTATTAAATTTCTTAACTTAAAACATGTAGAACATATTAAAACTATGTACCGGTAAACAAGAAGTATTGCAATAAAAAGAGATAAAAGAAACCACATGAAAAACACACCATAACACAAAGATTTAACGAGGAAACCCGGTGTGGGAAAAACCTCGGTGGGATTTGTGACCCACAATATTCACTTACTAGCCAATAAGAGAATATTACTGCTACAAGAGGGGCCTATACATGCAGGAAGGCCAAGTGCCTAGAGCTCACTGCTTAATTACAAAATGGGAAGTCTCACTAACTTACAAAATGGATTATATAAATCCAGTGTCTTGTACTACTTCAAAATAGCATCTATAATGGAAGATCCAGTACTGGTTTCTGCTTTGCTTCTTACATAAACCCTTAACCTATAATTCACATAATAGGTCTACCTTATTTCACCTAATTAAAGTCTACCATCCTCTTACAAATGTTCTACAATGATCTCTTATATATAGGAGTCATTTTAAAATGTTACCAAGTCGGCTTATAAATATTTTACAATAATAAACAAAATATATTATAACAAATCCTGTCGGCCTCTGTGTGGGTATGCTTCCTTTCACTACCGATGCTGGTGGTTTGAGTGTTGGTGTAGAGTCTGATCTTGCTAGTGTCAGTGGAATGTCTTGCCAGTGTCATAGGATTGTATGGTTGCCATCAATGACAAAACCTTCAATCACCTACAATGTCTCATTGGAGTGTGCATATGCCAACAATCTCCCCCTTTGGCATTGATGGCAACACTCATGAGAAAATTCAAAAAGTGTATCCAAAACCTATAGTCCAAAAATTGTGTACCAAAAATATATGAGCTCCCCTTGAGCAGATAAGTCTTTTGCTGATTATTTTCTCATACTACTACTTTTCCTTTGGCATCAATGACAAAGGTTGTCAAAGTGTCAATAGAGTTGTAGTTTTCTATCTCAACCTTGTAACTGGGTGGTTACAATTTGAAAAATATCTGCCAAAACCAAATTTATGCTTTCCAAAAACTTCTTACTGTCTTTTATTGCTGCCTCTATTCTTTGAACTATACTGGTGAGGTGTTGCATATGCTCTACCGATGTTTTTTGTCCTTGTACTAATGCCTCAAATATTTCCTTCCTCAAGGATGCTAGATAGTCTAGTCTTGGACTTAGTCTTAGTCTCAGATTCTTAGCCTTGTTTATTATTCTCTCATTTTCTCTCTCTAGCTTCAGCAATTCTTCCTCAAAAGTTGTTATCTTTTTCTCAAAAACTGATAATGTATCAGGTGAATTAACAAAATTGTGAGCAAGTTTATTTATTTCTTCTTGTACCTTGCTCATTTTCTTATCTATGTCAACTGTCAAGAAGTTTGTCTTCCAGATGTCTCTATACAAAGTTTTAAATTCCTTCAATGAGTTGCATAGTCCTAGAACAAGTGTGTCAAATTCCCTAGTACACTTCTTTATTTGATCCTCAAAGAATTTTTGTTTTCAATTTCCAACCTGTCTTTGAATGCATCTTCCTTTATTTGCTCAACTGTCACTGTGTTGTCAGTAATGTACTTAGAAAAAGTGTCAAATTGGCTCAAAGAATCCTTATTATCTACATTGAATTTTGGAGCTATCATCTTCAAAATTGGGATTGTGTCATCTATAGCTTTATATGCCTATGAACTACAATCTGTTATTCTCTTAATGGAGTCCAAAAGAACTTCAGTTATATTTGTTGATTTATATCCTGCAAAGGAGGAACCAACATTCTGAATTTTGCTGGTGGAGAAAATAACCATGCTTGTAGTGACCTCTGGTAGGTCAGTCTGTGTTTCCATTTCCTTAAGAAAAGGTTTTTGTTTCTCTCCTGTTGCTGATGGCATTGTTTCCACATGAACCTGTTGTTGTTCTGGAGCCTGTTGCTCTGCTTGTCTCTCTGTTTGTTGATCTGTTTCAGTCTCTATCTGAGTCTCTACTTGTTGCCCAGTTTTATCATTTTCCTCTTTCCCTTCATTGTTACAATGTTATCAGTTGTTGGTGGCTCACTAGCCATATCTGTGTTACCAGTTGTGTCCTGGTCTATCATAATGTTGAATTTTTGAGTATCAACATCAACTATGTATAGTACCTCAGGATTAGGATTTGTATCCTCTATATCCATACTCTCATCTGCTGGTTGATCTTCAGTTGTTGCTACCAGTGGAGTAATCAGAGGCGGTGGGGATAAGTTATCTCTTATTTTGATACTAGGAAGTCCACCAACCTTTCCTTTTCCTTTGTCCTTATCTTTCTGGTATACTTTTATTGGTTTAGGGTTTCTATTCTCTTCCTATTTTTCCTTCTCAACAAGGAATATATCCTATGCATTTTTTGTTTCCTTTGTTACCTCATTTACCCTTCCAACCATTAGTGCAATATGCCAGTGTGCAGTAGAGAATACTGATCGGTTGGCTTCTGCAGTTAGATCATCTATCTCCTTCGGTGAGTTAATTGGGTAAACAACAAGTAATTTTTCAACTTTAATTTTCTTATCAAGCTCTACAACAGCTTGTCTTCTTGCTTCCAGTCTCTTTAATAGTTCATCTGGTAGTTCATCTACAACTTGCATTAAGAACTTCTTATAGATATCCAGGTGTAAAATAACACTGTTTTCAACTTGCTCTTTTTCATCAGCTGATAGTGTATCATATTATTTTTCTATGTTCTTAAGATTTCCTTCCTCATTTATTTCATTTAGTAGTTTGTCAATTGGGGCAATGTTTTGTTGAGTCCTTTTCTTCTTTGGTGTTATCTTTTTCTTTGGAGTTGTCTTCTTGACCAGAGCCCTCACTGCCTATTGTTTTTGTCTGGTTCTCCTAGGCAATGGTGTGGTTGCTGGTGAAGGATCCCTTTTCCTTATAACTCTTTTAAATGTTGTTGGCATATCATTCTCTGAAGAAGTTGCTACCGATGATAGGTGAGTTTCAGGCTGTAATGTTACTAACTCATCCTCAGTGATACTGGTTTGTTTTAGTACATCTTCTTTGATAGCCTTAGCCTGCCTTGAATCTCTTCTCACATTTTCTTCAACTTTCTTTACTCTCTTCTTAGATTGAATTTGGCTTTCAATAGTTTCAGCACTGCCAAAGACCTCTTCCTTAGGTTCGTTGGGGGCATCCGGAAGGGCTTTTGCATATGTTTCAATGATGTGATCATCGGTCTCATAACCCATCTCAATAACCCAAATTGTTCTTGGGATAACTACTTCCATCCAGATCTCATCCTTTTTAATCACAAAACATATATCATCATTGTATTTTTTAACAATTTCATGTGATAGTCTGACTCTAGAGTTCATTCTAGCCTTTAGTGTTTGAAAATACTCATCAATATTCTTTTGTTTGTTTTCACCCATGTTGTTGAACAAGTATGATAACTGTTTCCCTACCGGTATGTCAAATCCAAGGTTCTTGTTACCTATACCAGGTACCTGTTTGGTTATATGTAGCATTAAGCATACAAGTAAGTTGCCAAATCTAAATGTGCCTTTCTTATCCTTCTTGATCTTCCCTAAATTGTCAATCAATTCATCCTTTCACCACTCACATACATCAATTTTCACATTTCCATTTACCATATCATGTGCACTTTTTATGCATAAACTAGAAACTGAGTTAAGTCTATTTGTATGAGTTACTTTGTAACCTAGAATCATGCTAATGAATCTCACATTTATGTCAGTTACATCATTAACTCTCAAGGAACTTTTGTCGGATGTTGCACCTGTTAGGTTTGTTACTAGGTCATTTGAGACTTTATTTGTCTTGTCTGGTCTATTACCGGTGGAAGTTAACCCTGTTATAGCTTTCATAGCTTCCTTGGTAATTTTGTGAACCGAATCTAACCAAAAGAATGCACCATGTACCCTGCTCAATACTATCCTAATAACTTCCTTAGGAAAGTCCAGAATGCTGAGGATTTCAGTGAATCCTAGGGTTTCAACAATTTTATGTTCAGGTTTCACATTTCTGGAATCATCACATATAATAATTTTGTACATTTTTTTTATTTCTTCATCTCCTAATTCTTCTATGTGGCAATGGATATACATTCTACGATCTTCTACAAAAACAACTCCTTTGGGGATTTGGGAGAATGCACCAACGTTGTCATCCTTTTTAGCTATCTCAGGAACTAGCTGAAATACGGGCCTAGGGCGTTTGATTACCTCAACTACATTAGGGTTTGCTATGAATTCAGGTATAGAAGAAGATGCCATGTTAATAAATACCTTTCTCTGCCTTAGGATTGATTGATTTTCTGAAATGCTTCGCCTCTTGCTCGGAATGCCTTAGCTCTGGAAATTTCGCACTCTTCGAATGTTTGAATTCTCGGTGAAGTGAAATGGAGCCAAAATCACAAATTTATAATGTTAATTTTCCATATACCACATTAAATGCATGCTGGTTAAGTAGTCACTTAACTTTGTATGTCGGTATAGAAGTAATTTCAACTTCTCACCATTAATTGAGGGAATAATAGCATATGTCCCATTTGATTGTCAAACCCTCAAAGAAATTTTCTTCAATTAGATGAAGAGCTTCCTGTCAGAGGAGTACTACTCTGTTCTGTCGGTGGAGTGTTGATTGGTTCTACCGGTGGAGGAGTGTTCCCAACATTATTTAGGTCTAACTTTCTAATCCATTGTTTTGAGAATTCTCGCTTAACCTCTTCAACTTTTTCTTTTCCTTTCAAACTAGAACTTTTGTTGTATGCTGGTGATGCTTTACTTCTGCAGAATTTTGCAATATGTCCAATCTTGTTACATGCATAGCAAGTCACATTATTTTTCTAAATAGCTTTCCCATTACCTATGCTGGTTTGTGTTCTACATTGATTAGATAAGTGTCCAAATCTTCCACAAACATAACATCTCACATTCATTCTGCAATTTTCAGAGTTATGACCAACTTTGTTGCATTTTGAACATTGACCAGTGGGGGTGTTGATATTCTGATAATTTCTAGATCTACATTGATTTTCTCTATGACCATACTTATTACAGTTAAAGCATTTTCCATTAAATTTGTAAGCAGTAGGTTGTCTTACCGGTTTGCTATGATCTTGTGTGTTTGCAGTACCGGAGCTTTATCTTGCCTCAAAGCCAATTCCACAAGTGTCACCATTAGGTTTCTAAATCTTCAAAAATTCACCAAGTTCTTCTAAGCTTTTCTTGAATTTTTCTTTGTGTTGATTTGCAATATCCAGTTCTCTTTCTAAGATCTCTTTCTGCCTCATCAGTTCATTGAAGTCATTCTATGTATGCATCAAGTCTGTCTTCAACAAGTCATTTTCATAGCTAAGTCTTGTGTTCTCATTTGTTGCATCATTTAGTCTTCTAGTCAACTCCTCTTCATTCTTCTTCCTATATTCAATTTCCTTACAGAATCTCATAGTCATGTCCTGCATCTCATTCTTCATTGTTATGTTTTCTTGTTTTAGCTTGCATATCTGATCATTAAGTGATTCCTTTTCATCATTTTCATTTTGCATATGTTCACATAGTTCTCTTCTCTTATTTCTTGCAATGGTAAAATTTTCTTGAAGTGCTTGAATGATATCCTGAGCTACCTTTAAATCATCTTCAAGTTTGATGTTTTTAAATTTTTTTGTATCATAGTCTGAGAGAGTTGCTTCTAGTTACTTCATCAGATTTTCCATCTTTACCAGTGTCAAGATCTTCCTCAAGGTGTTAGGCTTCTAAAAATAGAGGACCAGGCTTTGATACCAATTGTTAGGATTCCCATAGATACTAAGAGGGGAGGGTGAATCAGTATCTAACCAGTGTATTAAATTTCTTAACTTAAAACATGTAGAACATATTAAAATTGTGTACTGGTAAACAAGAAGTATTGCAATAAATAGAGATAAAAGAAACCACATGAAAAACACACCATAACACAAAGATTTAACGAGGAAACCTGGTGTGGGAAAAACCTCGGTGGGATTTGTGACCCACAATATTCACTTACTGGCCAATAAGAGAATATTACTGCTACAAGAGGGGCCTACACATGCAAGAAGGCCAAGTGCCTAGAGCTCACTGCTCAATTACAAAATGGGAAGTCTCACTAACTTACAAAATGAATTATATAAATCCAGTTTCTTGTACTACTTCAAAATAGCATCTATAATGCCAGATCCAGTACCGGTTTCTACTCTGCTTCTTACATAAACCCTTAACCTATAATTTGCATAATAGGTCTACCTTATTTCGCCTAATTACATTCTAGCATCCTCTTACAAATGTTCTACAATGATCTCTTATATATAGGATTCATTTTACAATGTTACCAAGTCGGCTTATAAATATTTTACAATAATAAACAAAATATATTATAACAAATCCTGTCGGCCTTTGTGCCGGTATGTTTCCTTTCACTGCCAGTGCCAGTGGTCTGAGTGCCGGTGTAGAGTCTAATCTTGCTAGTGCTGGTGGAATGTCTTGCTAGTATCATAGGATTGTAAGGTTGCCATCAATGACAAAACTTTCAATCACCTACAATGTCTCATTGGAGTGTGCATATGCCAATAGACGGTGCACTGCATGGGATCAAAACTGTGAGAAATAATTGCAAAGAGCCAATGAGCTGAAATGAGTATAGCAACTCCACCTTGACCAACTTCATGCTGGGAGGCAAAAACAAGGTTATCCAGCCAAATAACATGGCATACAGCATTGAGCATGAAACCAACAATTTTGACTTCCTGAAGGCAGAGAACATTCGTACCTACAACACGTTGACAAGCATCATGAACAGAATACTTTCTAGTGAGGTCTATAAGACCTCGAACATTCCATGAGATGTAATTCATAAAAAAACTTGCATATCTTCCTCGTCCCTAAGAGAGGAGAAGCTATTGCACAAAAAATCTGTATACCCACTTGAAATAACTCATCATTTTTCTGAACCACCATCTACAATCTCAACACACCCAGAAGGGCTACGAGAGCGGCATAGAGAGTGTGGAGCAGAAATTGCAGACACAACCTGAGGAATGCGCACCCAAGGTGGTCAAGCAGCACCCTTAGAAGAGTCCTTCCCCTGTTGGTCAAGGTTTGAAACCGAAGTAGAAACTGCTTGAGTAGACGGTGTCTGCGTAGGAGGTTCCATCATCAGCTAAGAACAACAACCGAGAGGAGTCTTTTGGGCCGAAGCCACAGATTTTTTGCCTTTGCAAACTACAGTGGTCCATTCATCATTCTTAGCTCCCTCCACAAGTCAAGAGCCGAACTCCATAACAAGGGATTATATTTTTGGAATAGCCAAGGGACAATCCCTGATCTTGTGTTTCGTTGACTAGCACCGATAAAAAGTGTTGGGAAGATTCAAATAAAGCACCTTCTGAGTGAAGGTATTGCCTCCCACTTGGATATCAATAGTTTCCTTCAGGTCACATGAAAGGTCGACCTCAATGCAAACCCTCTTTTGAGGGTGAGCATTAAAAAATTGGTTTGGCTCAAGGCAAACAACTTTGCCAACAGACTGAGCAATGGTTTGCATGAAAGGCCAACAAAGCAAAGGAAGACCAAGGATCTCAACCCAAACTGAGACCCACAATGTTTTGTCATCTGAGACATAAAAGTCATGAGACCAGTGCTAAAAAACCATGAGGGAAGACTGAACGGTCCATGGACTATGGGAGAGGATAGACTCAACATGGGAAGAGTTCTAAAAGCGAAACAAAATGAGACCCTTCCTGAGACTTTGGACACCATCAAGATGGACTCCATGAGGAGAACAGGCTTTGGCAACCCAATCATGAAGCATGCTTTCAGGAGGGATCCTACCCACAAAATATCCTATCAAAGTGCATTTTTCAAGCCACTCATAGGCACTATTAAAATCTTGAACAAGAAGTACAACATCAGGTGAGGACATACCTCATGAAACACTTTCAGAACAAATTAGCGAGGGCGCTTGTTATGAGGCGTTGTGAGGGTCCGTCGCAGCAACTCCAGCACCAACATCAACTGCTGGGATAAAGTTGGTCGGAGCCATAATAAATGGAAAAATCCCACAATAAATGCGGTCTGAAGAAAGCAATACTTAATACACAACCTCAAACCCTATCAAAGCACATTTCCTCTCATTATGTATGTATCAGTATGTATGTATGTATGTATGAGTATGAAATATGTATCTCTCCCTCTCTCTCTCTTCATATCACTCCCTCTTTCTATATCTCCACTTTGAGCTCTTTCTCTGTCTCTCCACACACACAAACACATCACTCATACATATATTGTCTATATATCCTCTAAAATTCAATCTTTATCTTTATCTATATTTCTATCTTTATCTTTATCTCTATACTTATATTTTTCTCTCTTTATTACTTGTTTGTCTTCCAATCTCACTCTTACCTCCTCTATCTCAATCCCCTTATCTCCCCCTCTCACTCTCTATCTATACCTTTTTCTACCTCTATCTCCCTATCTATCAATCTATCTCCCTATCTCTCTGTGCCCACCCCTATCCCTCTCTATCTCTCCATATCATCCTTTATCTATACTCCCCCGTTCACTCTCCCTCTCTATAAATTGAGCTAACTCTCTCTCCTTTCCCCCGTCTTTTGTCTCTATATGTTCCTCTATCTCTCTATCTCCCCATATCTCCTTCCCTCCCCCCTTTTCCTTTAATTTATCTCTTTATCTCTACCTATCTCTCCCTTTATCTTGTACAATATATCTATGCATCTTTCTCATCTCTCCCTCTCTCCATATCTATACTTGTTAAATATGTAAATTGAGAGAGGATTAGTAATATAACAACCAATATAATTATAGTGTAGATCTAATATATAATTTAAATATGTAATTGAATAATAAATGTATGTACATATTACATTTAATATAATATAAATTTATAAATTAATTTTTTTATCTAATTTGGTCATATTTGACCTTTGGAATCAATGGATGTTCTCTTCAATAAGAAAATGCACATGTTTTATATTATAATTATAATTTTTGGTAGACAGATTAACATTAAGGGAGAGGAAGGTGAGAGAGGGAATGAGTGAGCTAGAGATATAAGGATATAAAGAGATGGAGGGAGTGAAAGAGAGAGGGGGAGGGAGAGAGGGGAGACAAAGGGAAATATAAAGCAAGGAGGATAGAGAGATGGCAATAGAGAATGATATATAGAATGGAGATGTGGAGAAAGAGAGGGAGAGAGAGTATGTGAAAGGGATCATAGAAAAAACACAAAGAAAATGTGAGAGTGATAGAAAAGGATAGAGGGAGAGGGAGATGGATAGAAAGAGAGGAAGGGGGGATAGAGAAAGATAAAGTATTGTGGATTGCTATAGTTGTAAAACTTTTGAAAATTTAATATTTAGGAGAAAGTGTAAAGACCAAACAAGTAGGTATTACTACATACAGATCATCAAAATGAAAATGCACTAGCTTCCTTTTAAATCTAATAACACCACCAAATAATATACATACAAGAAGGATGTACAATCAACGCAAATCAACTCAACCTCACTAAAACTTTTACTAAACCTCAAATTATAAAACACAAATAATTGAACAATTCGAAAACAAAATAAATGAAATTTGACACAAAATAGGCTTCATAGCAGTTTGCATGCATTGCACAACTAGTATCGTTCTATACATTTTGCACTCTACAACATGAAAATATGCCAATACATTATAGATGATTAGATTATTGATCAAAAGTACAACATAAATCATCCAACATTTAAGAAAAAAATTGCTCTCATTGTTTGGAATATGCAAATTATAATGTCATCCGTGAATTTGAAGCGCATGATGCTACATGTTTTGTTGAGACACAATATTCCCATTACAATTGAAAAGCTTATTACATACCCTATTGCCATTCCTATATCCCACCATATATCATCCTCTAAATCTTCATTATTTTCTTCATGCTCCTTTGGAGAATTAGGAGGGCTACTTAAGCATGACACATAGATCTATAGGCCACATAGGCCTAAATTGTTGGAGAAGTATGCATAATCAAATGTCATCATTTGTCCTCCTTTTGATATCATCCCTAATAGGTTATTATAAGACACATCAAAGTAACTTAAGGATGTGAGAAATTGTAGCTTAGTAGGAATAGCCCCAAATAGTTTGTTTTGTGAAAGATCAAGTGATTCCAACAGTGTCATATCTCCAAGACAAATTATTGTCAGATAGATCAAGACATTTTACTAATCTCAAAATTTTTAAATACTCCATATCTTGTCCTTTATTCTCAACTATTATCTTATCTATATAAAATGGTAGTTTACTATCATAGTGAAATAAATATAATTTACTGAAAGGTCCAACCATTGAAGCCGTGAGAGATTCGCAAAGAATGGAGAGGTGATGCTCCCCAACGGAGTATCTCCTGCAATAAAATAAAATATTACAATTTTCATCTCTTCAGTCAAACACGGCATTATTGCTCAATGCAATAAAATAAAGACGGCATTGATCAACAAAATAAAATATCACCTTTGTATTTCCCATTACGTTCGGTCAAGCACGGCATAAATTTGGCAGTTTATTCAAAATAAATAATTTGTATCGCTATTTGATTACGCCCATTTGATGTTACCACAAAAAAAAACATTTGTCATGGATTAATTTATTTCCTACGGACAATAATTCACAAGCACGCGTATTGAAATAATATGTATATTTATATTAGGGAAATATATTTTAAGGGAAAACCACGACTTCTAAGGTGTTTATTTGTATAAACAATTAATTTGAAATAATATTATAATTAATTAATTAAATGCATGAAGGTGTAGTTTTAATTTTTTATTTTTTCTGATGATCATTATTGACATAAATTTAGTTGTCTAATTCTATGCATATAAGCAATATTGATTTTATAGACTTGAATTTGATGCACAAAAATAAACTTATAACTTTTAATCTCGATTTGACCTAAACCTATAATTTTGAATAATTTGAATAATTTTGGAAGTTTATAAATTTTGTCAAAGGTAAAAAAGATTAACATTAAAGAAACAATTAAAAGTCTACTACTTTATAATACTTTATAAAGAAGAGGAAAATAAGTCCCTTTACAAATTTATTTATATTCTATTAGTAATTATAATTGTGAAATTTACATATTTATGCATTTTTTAGTTAAATTTTGTGCTATTTTATTTCTAATTTGCCTATTGAGTTTCTAAGATGTGTGCTTTTGTTGCTTTGTTGTGATTATAGTCTATGGGTCTCCACTAGACTATTAAACTTGCAAATTCAACACAAAGGTGATAATACATTGGGGATTGAGAGCCTAGTAGTACTATTAGCAACGAAGCCATTGGGTAGATATAGCCTTATAAATAGGTTCTCTTAGCTTAAACTGGATTTTAAAAATGAGTTAATCTCATCAAAAACTTAGTATTGATATGTATTATATTTTATACATAATATACCATAATTTAATGTATATATTTAATAAATTTATTATATTTTTAAAATACAACAAATTATTTTCTTCTAAATCAAATATAATGTAATATATGTAAGTTATAAAGTTAAATTATAAAAAAATGAATTATAACTATGATTTGAATATATAGACTATTAGGTCAACCAATCTTCTATCTACAATGCATTCTCTTTAACACTAACAACTTGCCTTTGAAATAACAATCTCCTAAAACATCTTTGTTAATAACAAATTCTCTCACATGAAACTGGAATTGAACTGAATTTACGAACTTGATATTTTTAAGTTGCTTGAAGCTAAGTTTTGCAAATTTATAGTTAAAAAAGAAAGCAATTTGAATGCCTTGTCTTAGTTGTTTAATTTGACTTTGTCAAATTTTGTGAATTATATGTAAATGATCCGATTAAAATCTCGCAAGGAATTACACTTGAAAAGGAAAATATATGTGAATAAAACCTACAACTCCACCATAATTTAATTTCAAGTAAATAACTCAAATGAAAAATATGATGATATACACTTCTAGTTCTTTACTACCATACAATTATATAAATCATAATAACATAAATAATTATAATCAAAATCTAACATATATGTTTAATTCTTAAACCATTAAAATAACTAAAAATAGTACATGTATTTAGATATCAAGCCTCTACATGTGACAAAGCATCTGAAAATTCATCAGATTCCCCTTCTTTGTTGCAATCTAATTGCAGGTACGAACTAAAAGCCATTCAAATTGTATGTGCACCATTGAAACATTTTTCAAAGGGGAATTTTTTATCTGATATTATATTTTGAGATGCCTCAACATAATGTTATCTCTTCTCTCTCTCTCTCTATCTCCCCCACTTTATATCTCCCCATATCTCTTTCCCTCACTCCCTCCATATCCTCTTATAAATCTATTTATATATACCTCTTTCCCCCTTTCTCTTCTAATTCATCATTATTTCTCTCTCTTACTCTTCTCATCCATCTCTATATCTCACTCTCTCTGTATCTTCCTCTCTCCATATCTATTTTTTATACCCACTTATATTTATTTGTATGTTTCTCTATTTTTCTCTCTATCTCTCTCCCGCTCTCTTTGTACCTCTACCTATATGTCAATCTATCTCTCCATCTATATATATCTCTATATCTCCCTATCCCTCCTTTTATTTTTATATATCCCTCTACCTCTCATGATCAAGCTTTACATATATTTCTCTCTTCCTCTCCCCCTCTTCTTTTCCCTTCTTTCTCCCTCTCCTTTTTCATAGACCCGTATGTCTATATTTCTTTTCCTCTCTATCTCTATATCCATATTTATTATTTCATCTCCCCCTCTATCTCTATCTCTATTTATATCACTTCATATCTCTACCTCTATATTTCTTTCTCCTCCTTTTCTGGTATCCCATCAAAACAACCCATCTGAAATAACCCACGACAAAATAATCTGGTCATAATAACCTAATGAAAAAAAATCTTGGGGTAATAATATCATATCTTCACAATAACCCTACTTTAAATTACCTAGGATTCAAAACAACCCATGGTGGAAAGGAAAGCCGACATATGATAATCATTCACATTTACTAAGTGCATCATATTAATTAGTGTTAATGAAGTCTTTAAGTAGAGAGTGTGTGCTATTTTTATCAAAATATCGATGATGATTCATTTTTAATTTTAAATAAGCCAAAAAGACAAGAAATTACTTGTTTTAAATGGTTACAAATTTTTGCTTTATCGACAAAGCACAAATAAAATGATCTAGCATTATACAGATTATTTTACAAATAAATGTTTAAGCTAGTGTCATACAATGGTGGGAATAGAATATGGTAATGTGATAAGAAGTACAAAACATAATCACGCTCCAAAACATAAGATGATCACTATCAAACGCAAACTCAATGAAATGAAAAACATGGCATCCTCACCTCAATATTCAATAAATATCATTGTTGCTTCATGTTCTAATACCCAAAGTCACATGTGAGAATCCCCAAGTTCAAGTACCCAAAGTTCTCCTCAAGATTTGAACCATCACAAGAAGTGTGATCATCATGTGTAGAATCATCATATGTGAAATCATCATCATAAAAAAAATCTGAAAAGGAGTATAACCGAGATGCGTGATCAACCACCCCAGTTGCAATGATATCTCTAGTCTCCAAGTCTCTAATGAAAACTAACTCAGGTGTGAACTCCACAATTCTATTAGCTGCACCATGTGTGATTTGATAGATGGGAAGAAGATTGTTTGTCAAGTGGGGTACACACAACACATCATTGAAGAAGTTATCCTTAATGGTAATGTATCCTTTCCCAATCACATCCATGTATGTATGATTTCTCATCAAAATCTGTGGCATGGTACAAGGCTCAAATGTAGAGAACATAGACTACGAAGATGCCATATGATGAGAAGCCCCTGAATCTAGAAGCCATCTCCTTGAATCATGACTCGCAGTAGCACAAAGAGCTTTTCCTTTTTTTTGTCCCAAAAGAGTGAGTCTTCCCACTTGTTGAAGCCATGAATGCTTGCCCTTTCCCTTTTGATTGTGAGGAAGTGGAAGTTGGTGAATCATCCTTCTTGTAGACATTAGGCAAATCAATGTTATGCTTTTTGAGGATATGTGTGAGCTCATCAATCTTCTTAGAATGGCAACATCGCTCCTCATGACCAAACGTTTTACAATAGGCACAAGTAGGTCTCTTCCTCTTTGGTGAATTGTCCTTCTTGGAAGAGGATGAATCTCCTTGTTGTGGAGAAGGTGATGCTTTGTTCTTAGGCTTTGATTGTCATTTCTTCTCGTTTGAGTTGTCCTTTCATTGATTTCCTTTGTTCCCTTTATTTTCCACTAATGCTTGAGACTTAGAAGTCTTAAGAATGTCCATGCTTATCAACTTAGTTTGTTCCATCATCAATATTTCGGTGAACCATCAAATGTACGCATTGTGTAGCTTGAACCCATTGTCATCTTACGGGTTTGGAAACTAGAAACAAATGCAGCATACTCAGGTGGAAGTTTGGCCACCAAGTTGAAGATCAATTGAGTATCCTTCTTATCAATGCCACAATCCTTGAGTTGTGCCCTCAACTCTTTTGCCTTAGTGACATAATCTTGTATAGTATCAAAGATCTTTGGATCTAACATGCTGAGATCTTGTATAGTATCAAACTTTTGCCAAGCATCCTTGATTAAGGTACATTTCTCAATATGAAAATGAGATCCTTTGATACATACTTTCTTAAGGTACCAATTTCCATGATATTTTTAGTGATCCAATCCAAGCGACCAACTGGATCAGTGAGAGCAACAATAGTTTCATCTATATAATGAGTTAGTCCTTTTTCCATAAGTTTACTCCATGCATCAATTTTCCAAGTAGCATAATTATGAGGAGTTAAGAGAGGAAACTTAGGAGAAACCATAACAGCAAAACGGAAAGAACACAAGAGCACAAAAGCATAAGAGACAACCCCCCAAATTCAGTCAATCAAAGTACCCCCCCCCCCAAAAAAAAAGATGATTTTGGCACTTTATATGTAGTGCATGTACAATAGGCCACTTGCAAACAATGGCAAGGTGGACTTCTGATTTTGTTTTACAACCGCCCCAATAGGCTGAGAACTACAATGCAAAAGACTAGCAAGATATATTTATGCAATACAAGTGTCAAATTGGCCAAAAAATTCATATGCTGAAAGTACAATTTCTACCCAAAATCATTGCAAATTGATAGCATATTACGAGAGTAGAAAAAAATTATGCACTTTAAAAAAAAACAGCACCTAAAAAGTAGTTTGTATGAGCCCAAACGAAGTCCCGAAAGTTGCAAAAATGGGGATTGGGCAGGTAGAGTTACCAAAAACTAAGATTTCCAAACCTCTATCCATAAAAATCAGAAAATATGCCAACACAAGAAAGTACACAAAATTCTAGCCCATTTCAAAACAAATTACACCCAAAAAGGAGCAAAAATGAGCAAGATATGGCCTTCCAAATTTGGACTGCAAAATCAAAAAGCTCAACGGAGAGGACTTGCCAAATTTTTAAAAAATGATGTCACCAAAACATGAGGTTAAATTTGACGGTCATCTAGCCATCACGAAAACTTCACCTCCCTGCTGACTGGGCATTCATACATACTATACGGATTGACATGTGGTAGAATCTGATTGGCTGAAAAAGCTAACGTGGCAGTACAAAAAAGATGACATGTCACAGATATGGCAACTGAGGTAGTGCTAACCGGGTGATTTGGCCCATTGATATGGTGGATCTCAGCTTGTGCATAGTTTGATAGTGTCGACGTGGTGACCCGGAGGTCAACGTCAGCAGTGAGGCAGCCCAGGCGGGGAGATCGCTGACAGCGGTGTAGACCGGCAACCAAGGCGGTAGTAGGGGCCATGGAGGATCACGTAGTGGTTGAAGGGGTCGTTGGTGAATCCAGGAGCAGTCACCGGAGTAGAAAGCAAATGGAACAACAGTCGTTGGAAGCCGGCAAAGAGCAGAGACCATCAGGAGGTGGTCGATGGTAGAGAGTAGGCCTGACAACAACAATCGGAGGTGCAAACTATCAGGAAGACCACGAGCAGTGGCAGGTAGACCACGGGCAGCGACAAAATGTACAGGGCCTGCAAAAAGTTGTAGATTGTACAACAGGGTTCAGGGGGTGGAATATCCCCGTAAAAATATATTTTTTGATTTTTTGATTTTTTTTAGTTTTGATTTTCAAAAAACTTTTACAATTCAAAAAAAATTTCTGTCGATTTGAATTTATTTTTTTTGCAGAAAAATTTAAATTGTTTTTCATAAATTTGTACCATACCCGTCCAAATTGGGCAAAAAATTTCCTCCAAGCCCGATATTTGACTTTTAGCAAATATAGGGGAATTTATAGTCAAAATTCATGGAAACAACCGCTTGGACGCGATGATGAGGTCAGATCTAGTCTAGGACGCATCCAAAAGATGTTGCTCCTCAGATCTATCTGTTGACATCGCAATAATGCCTCTCAAGGACGAATCAATGATGCTCTAATGGCTCTTATACCATGTGATATTTTGCCAAGGTCAAGAGCTCAATGAAATGTACAAATAGAGAGATGAAATATAGGAAAAGAATAAATTGTATTCTCATCAATAGATGAATGATCAATAGATCAATAGTTGTTCATACAATATAGATGAGCCTGCATATATAGGCAAGGCTATAGGGATATGTGAGCACACAAACATGACATGTGGCTCAATAAGAAACAAGGGTAGGTAGGAAATAGGTGTGGTAGGTAGGAGAAACAATAAATATTCCACATGAGTTGGATCACCCACTGAAGGTGGAATTATCACTCCACAATAATTAGATATGATAGAGTAGTAACAAGATCACACCATAAAAAGTGGAAATTCTCCTACACATACTATCCCAATGTGGCACAAACACCCAAGTGTCTCATACCCAAAATACTATGAGATGCATTTCCTAAGTAAACTTAAGTAAGCTATAATAATATCCAAGATGAATAATTATTTAACACTATTAGGTCAACCAATCTTCTATCTACAATGCATTCTCTTTAACACTAATAACTTACCTTTGAAACAAAGATCTCCTAAAACATCTTTATTAATAACAAATTCTCTCACATGAAACTTGAATTGAATTGAATTTACTAACTTGATACTTTTAAGTTGCTCGAAGCAATGTTTTACAAATTTATAGTTTAAAAAGAAAGCAATTTGAATGTCTTGTTTTAGTTATTTAATTTGACTTTGTCAAATTTTATGAATATATGTAATTGATCTTATTAAGATCTCACAAGGAATTACACTTGATAAGGAAAATATATGCGAATACAACCTACAACTCCACCACAATTCAATTTCAAGTTTAAGTCAAATGAAAAAAATGATGTTATACACTTATAGTCCTTTACTACTATACAATTATATAAATCATGATAACATAAAGAATTATAATCAAAATCTAATATATATATTTAATTCTTAAATTAATATAACAACTAAAAATAGTACATGTATTTAGATATCAAGCCTCTGCATGTGACAAAGCATCTGAAAATTCATCGGATTCCCCTTCTTTGCTGCAATCTAATTGCAGGTTTGCACTCAAAGTCATTCAAATTGTATGTGCACCATTGAAACATTTTGAAAGGGGAATTTCTTATCTAATATTATATTTTAAGATGCCTCATCATAACATTATCTCTTCTCCCTCTCTCTATCTCCCCCTCTTTATGTCTCCCCATATCTCCTTCCCTCACTCCCTCCATATCCTCTTATAAATCTATTTATATATACCTCTTTCCCCCTTTCTCTTCTAATATATCACTATTTCTCTCTTACTCTTCTCATGCATCTCTATATCTCCCTCTCTCTGTATCTTCCTCTCTCCATATCTATTTTTTATATCCACTTATATTTATTTGTATGTTTCTCTATTTTTCTCTCGATCTCTCCCCCCCTCTCTTTAATATATCCCTCTACCTCTCACGATCAATCTTTACATCTATTTCTCTCTTCCTCTCCCCCTCTTCTTTTTCCCTCTTTCTCCCTCTCCCTTTTCATAGACATGTATGTCTATATTTATTTTCTTCTCTATCTCTATATCCATATTTATTATTTCATCTCTCCCTCTATCTTTATATCTCTTTATATCACTTCATATCTCTACGTTTATATTTCTATCTCTTCCTTTTCTGGTATCCCATCGAAAAAACCCATCTGAAATAACCCATGACAAAATAATCTAGTCATAATAACCCAATGAAAAAATATCTTGGGGTAATAATATCCTATTTTCACAATAACCCTACTTTAAATTACCTTGGATTCCAAACAACCCATGGTGGAAAGGAGAGCCGACATATGATAATTGTTCACATTTAATAAGTGCATGATATTAATCAGTGTCGATGAAGTCTTTAATTAGTGAGTGTTTGCTATTTTTATCGGAATATTGATGATGATTCCTCTTCAATTTTAAATAAGGCAAAAAGACAATAAATTACTTGTTTTAAATGGTTACACATTTTTTCTTTATCGACAAAGCATGGATAAAATGATCTAGCATTGTACAAATTATTTTACAAATAAATGTTCAAGTGTGTGTCATACTATGGTGGAAATAGAATCTGGTCAAGTGATAAGAAGTAAAGAACATAATCATGCTTCAAAACCTGAGATGATCACTGTCAAATGTAAAATGAAATGAAAGATATGTCATCCTCGACTCAAGATTCTACAATAAATATCATTGTTGCTTCATGTTCTAATATTTCATCACCCATAGTGGGAGCATTACTATCAACCAGTGCATTGTCCAAAACGATTCAAAAATAATGATTAAGGTTTTAAGCACTACCACCAAATCCTCGGACATCGATAAATCTTATCTTGTTGGAATCAATGAACACTGAGAGGGGGGGTGGTGAATCAGTTTTTATAATTAGCAAACTTATCAAGTCAATTCTTAAACCATTGGATGCATGAGAAAGTAATCAAAGTGTAGAAACATAAAATGAACAATCACACAACCATAACACCAAGATTTTTTCATGGAAACCTGGAAAGGGAAAAACCACAGTGGGATTGCGTACCCACAATATTATTATACTATGGCCAATAGTAGAACAATATTACAAAAGGAGAATGCACTTGCATTCAGGCTCACTGCCTAGAGCTAAGAGATTACTCAGGGCTAAGAGATTACCTAGAATAGACGGAACGTTGCCATCTAATTTGTTTGAGGTAAGTTAGAGATACTACAATTATGAGAGGCTACCTAAAGAGGAGGGAAGAGAACCTTCCAAATTGTTGTCAGCAATAGAAAGACTTGACAAAGAAAGAGGTTCACCAAAGGCAAGGATCTTACCTCTTAATGAGTTACTTGAAAGTTCCAATGATTGAAGCCATGAGATATGCATTATATGTATGTATGTATATGTATATATACATATATATAATATATATATATATACACACATATACACATACACATACATATACATATACATATACATATACATATACATATACATATACACATACACATACACATACACATACACATACACATACACATACATACATACATACATATGTATGTATGTATGTAGAACAAGATCACTAAGTGGAATTGTAGCTCAGTAGGAATACCCCCAGATAGTTTGTTTTGTGAAAGATCAACTGATTCCAACAATGTCATATCTCCAATGAGTTTAGGAATCTCTCCATTGAAATTATTTCTTGAAATGTTGAGAATAACCAAAACCTTTGAGTGATCCAATGTTTTGAGAAATGTTGCAACACAAATTATTGTCAAATAGGTCAAGACATTTTACTATTCTCAAAAATTTTAAATACTCCATATCTTGTCCTTTATTCTCAACTATTATCTTATCTATATAAAAAATTTAAATACTCCATATCTTGTCCTTTAGGATCAGTGGGAGAAACAATAGTTCCATCAATATAATGAGTTAGTCCTTTTTCCATAAGTTTACTCCATGCATCAATTTTCCAAGTAGCATAATTATGAGGAGTTAAAAGAGGAAACTTAGGAGAACCCATAGCAACAAAATGGAAAGAACACAAGAGCACAAAAGAACAAGAGAAACCTTCCCAAATTCAATCAATCAAAGTAAACCCCCAAATGATGACTTTGGCACTTTATATGTAGTGCGTGTACAATAGGCCACTTGCAAACAATGGCAAGGTGGACTTCTGATTTTGTTTTACAACTGCCCCAATAGGCTGAGAACTACAATGCAAAAGACCAGCAAGATAGATATATGCAATACAAGTGTCAAATTGCCCAAAAAAGACCATATACTAAAAGTACAATTTCTACCCAAAATCATTGCAAACTAATAGCATATTATAGAGTAGACAAAAAATTATGCACTTTCAAAAAAAATGACACCTGAAAAGGAGTTCGTATGAGCCCAAACGAAGTCTCGGAAGTTGCAAAAATGAGGATTGGACAAGTACAATCACCAAAAATTGAGATTTCTAAAAAATTTGTCCCTCAAAATCAGAAAATAATGCCACCACAAGAAATTACATGAAATTATACCCCATTTCACAAAACATTGCACCCAAAAAGGACCACAAATGAGCAAGATATGGCCTTCCAAAGTTGGACTCCAAAATTGAAAAGCTCAATGGAGGGGGCCTACCAAAATTTCAAAAAAAATGATGACATCACCAAAACAGGAGGTTAAATTTCACCGTCATCTAGCCATCGCGAAACTTCACCTCCTTGCTAACTAGACGTCCATACTATACGGACTAACACGTAGCAAAATCTGATTGGCTGAAAAAGCTGGCATGGCAGTACGGAAAAGATGGCATTTCATAGATGTGGCGGCTAAGGTGGCATTGACCAAGTGAGTTGGCTCAATGACATGGCAAATCTCAGGTTGTGCACAGTCTAACAGTGTCGACGTGGCGGCCTGGAAGTCAACGTCGGTGGTGACGCGACCTGGGTGGGGAGGTCACCGACGGAGGTGCAGACCGGTGACCAAGGCGACAGACCGGTGACCAAGGCGACAACGGGGGCCATGAAGAATCATGGTGGCGATGGTCAGTGGTGGTTGGAGGGCCTATCGGTGAAGCCAGGAGCAGTCATTGGGGCAAGAAACCAATGGAGCAACAGTCGCTGGAAGCCAGCAAAGAGCAAAGACCACCATGAGGTGGTTGGTGGTGGAGAGCAGGCTCGATGATGGTGACTGGAGGTGTAGACTTCTAGGAAGACCATGGGTAATGGAAAAATGTACGGGGCCTGCAAAAAGCTACAGATGATACAACAGGGTTCGGGGGGTGGACTACCCCCCGTAAAAATATATTTTTTGATTTTTTTTTTTGTTTTGATTTGCAAAAGAATTTTACAATTCAAAAAAAGTTCTCCCGATTTGAATTTTTTTTTTTAGAAAAATTTTCAAAAATCTATACCGTACCCACCCAAATTGGGCAAATGTTTTCCTCCAAGCCTGAAATTTGACTTTCACCCAATATAGGCAAATTTATAGTCAAAATTCATGGAAACGGCCACCTAGACGCGATGGTGAGATCGGATTTGGTCTAGGACACCTCCAAAAGATTCTTCTCCTCATATCTGCCTCTTGACATCGCAATAAAGCCTCTCAAGGACTAATAAATGATTCTCTAATGGCTCTGATACCATGTGATATTTTGCCAAGATCAAGAGTTCAATGAAATGTATAAATAGAGAGATGAAATATAGGACAAGAATAAATTGTATTCTCATCAATAGATCAATAGTTGTTCATACACTGTAGATGAGCCTGCATATATAGGCAAGGCTATAGGGATATGTGAGCACACAAACATTACATGTGGCTCAATAAGAAACAAGGGTAGGTAGGAAATAGGTGTGGTAGGTAGGAGAAACAATAAATATTCCACATGAGTTGGATTACCCACCGAAGGTGAAATTATCACTCCATAATAAGTGGATATGATAGAGTAGTAACAAGATCACACCATAAAAGATGGAAATTCTCCTACACACACTATCCCAATGTGGCACAAACACCCAAATGTCTCATACCCAAAATACTATGAGATGCATTTACTAAGTAAACTTAAGTAAGTTGTAATAATGTCCAAGATGAATAATTATTTACACCAACACTCTTCTAGCCTTTTTCCTCATTTAAATAAATACATTTATTTATTTAAATTGTCCTTTTTCCTAAATTAAAAAAATACTTTTATTTATTTAATTGATCCCACTTCTTCTATTGTTTAAATAAATCTTTATTTATTTAATTAATTCATTGGCCTACCTACCCTCTCATTATTTTCTTATTTCCTTTACCTACCCTTTAATCCTAGCAGACCATTTATCTTTACACCTTTTAATCTTATCCCTTCATTTACAAAGTGTCTTCTATATAAGAGGATGCATCTTTTATTATCAATCTTCTCCCAAGCATTCTAGTTAATTTTATGAAATCAAGCCTTTTTACGATCAAGCTATCAACCACATTTCTGTTCTTTGTTGAGCTCTTGTGTACACATAAAATCTGAGAGCAAATATATCAAGCAAGATCAGTGGAGATAGGAAGAATGGAGATTCAAACCCTAGTGGATATGTGATTGTATAATCTTTGTGATTTTATTGATTTGCATTATCTTAGGTAATCTTCATATGTTATGGTGGATCTTTTTTGTTGTTGGGCTAGGGTTTTGTGGTTGAATTCATTTAGTCTTTCAATATTATTGTTTCCATGATCCACTTTTCACTATACACACCTATTATCTCAAATTTGTTTTCCCTTTGGATGTATGTTCTAACTCTAGAAAGGAATATGTGATGTTTAAGGGATCTACTTAATTGCGAGTATCATAAACTCCTCAATTAAACTTTTGGATAAACCATTTCAACAATGGTGAACCAAGGGCAAGAACAATAAGCAAGTATGCATTATTCGTCTAAGATTGTAATGTTGAAGTCATCTACTTTATCCAATTGCAAATAAGATTACATATGAACAGATTCATTTCTAAGTCCTTGATGATTTATTCAAATTATGGTTAGCCTTTAGTTACAACACCTTATCTTACAATTTCGAATGGTCCATATTTTAATTGGTGTGGTGAATTCTTCACTACATTTGAATTAGAATAAATTTGGATGTTTATAAATTTTGTCAAAGGTAAAAAAGATTAACGTTAAAGAAACAATTAAAATTCTACTACTTTATAATACTTTAGAAATAAGAGGAAAATAAGTCCCTTTACAAATTTATTTATATTTTATTAGTATTTATAATTGTGAAATTTACATATTTACGCATTTTTTAGTTAAATTTTGTGCTATTTTATTTCTAAATTTTCCTATTGAGTTTGTAAGATGTGTGCTTTTGTTGGTTTGTTGTGATTATATTATATGGGTCTTCACTAGACCATTAAGCTTGCAAATCCAACCAAAATTGATAATACGTTGGGGATTCAGGGCCTACTAGTAGCATTAGCAACGAAGCCATTGGGTAGATATATCCTTATAAATGGACTCTCTCGACTTAAACCAGATTTTATAAATGAGTTAATCTCATCAAAAAAAATAGTATTAATATGTATTATATTTTATACATAATTATATATATACATAATATACTATAATTTAATGTATATATTTAATAAATTTATTTATTTTTAAAATACAACAAATTATTTTCTTCTAAATAAAAAATAATATGTAATATAAGTTATAATCTTAAATTATAAAAAAAATGAATTATAACTATAATTTGAATATATAGACTATTAGGTCAACCAATCTTCTATCTACAATGCATTCTCTTTAACACTAACAACTTACCTTTGAAACAAAGATCTCCTAAAACATCTTTATTAATAACAAATTTTCTCACATGAAACTTGAATTATATTGAATTTACAAACTTGATACTTTTAAGTTGCTCAAAGCCAAGTTTTACAAATTTATAGTTTAAAAAGAAAGCAATTTGAATGTCTTGTTTTAGTTGTTTCATTTGACTTTGTCAAATTTTATGAATTATATGTAAATTATCTGATTAAGATGTCATAAGGAATTACACTTGAAATGGAAAATATATGCGAATACAACCTACAACTCCACGACAATTCAATTTCAAGTTTAAGTCAAATGAAAACAATGATGATTAGTTCTTTACTACCATACAATTATATAAATCAGGATAACACAAAGAATTATAATCAAAATCTAATATAAATGTTTAATTCTTAAACCAATATAATAACTAAAAATAGTACATGTATTTAGATATCAAGCCTCTGCATGTGACAAAGCATCTGAAAATTCATCAGATTGCCCTTCTTTGTTGTAATCTAATTGCAGGTCTGCACTCAAAGCCATTCAAATTGTATGTGCACCATTGAAACATTTTGAAAGGGGAATTTTTTATCTGATATTATATTTTGAGATGCCTCAACATAACATTATCTCTTCTCCCTCTCTCTATCTCCCCCTCTTTATGTCTCCCCATATCTCCTTCCCTCACACCCTCCATATCATCTTATAAATCTATTTTTATATACCTCTTTCCCCCTTTCTCTTCTAATATATCACTATTTCTCTCTTACTCTTCTCATGTTGTTACTATTCACTAAGTTGTCATTAGTTTTTTAGATTCAAAGTCATTCTATATACTCTAGTCGGTTACTACTACCGAAATATTCAATCGGTAAGCATAGAGTATTCGGTTATAGAAGAAAGTAGTCATAGAGCCTAGTCTACACCAACTTGTCTACCGAGTAACATTCTATTTCTACCGAGCAACAAAGATGATATACCGAGTTAACACACATCGAGTGAAACATGTTACCAGAAGCATTGAGCCTAAACACATATGGGAAACATGTTACAAGATCGAGGAATAGGGAATATTTGTCACTTAGGAAATTGTACCTTAAAGATTTTTTATGATTTTGAGGATATCTATCCAATGAAATATTTTGCATGGTTACTCATTTAATGAACCATGTTTGTAAGATTGAACCAATGAACAAGATCACTGACATAAGAGATCTATTTATACAACATGAATTAAGGATCAGATATGTGTGTATAAGTGTGTGAAGCAAGAAATAAGGAAGAACAGAGTATTGTGACTGTCAGAGACACAGAGGTCACCAAGAAGGATTTCAAAGAACAATCAAGGAACAAAGTAAACAGAAGGGTTTACCAAGCTACTTTATGGGTTACCGAGGTATGCTATGAGCAAGGTAATCTCATTTTGAGCACATAGATCTGCTATAACATTTCAGATGTGAAGTTGCAGATATTTGTAATATTTTGATTGTAATAGTTTGAGTTGTAAAAGAAACCTTTAACAGGGTAAAAAGACTCTAACAAAGTCTATAAATTGTAAAGCCTTTAACCAGGTGCAGCATTTAGAAAAAGTGTTCTAAAATCCTTTAGCAAGGTAGATCTAATGATCTTTGATACTCCTAATAGGGTAAGCTATCAGAAATAGCTAAACATGTAGCTCTAACCGAGCAACCTTTATTATTGCAGTAGTGAAGTTGTGGGTACCATCCCCACCGCAGTTTTTCTCTCTAAACAAGATTTTCTGCGTAACCAAAATATATGTGTTATGGAGTGAATCATGTTGATTGTTATTCATTTGTTTTAGCATTATATTATGTTTCAGCAGTTTTTGGTTTATGCTTAACAATAAAGTTATTGTTGAAGAAAAGATTTGAAGTACTGATTCACCCCTCCCCTCTCAGTACATTAGCTTTCCATATTGGGCCTAACAATTGGTATCAGAGCTCGAATCTTGGAAAATGGTTTAACTGCCCAAAGAGAAAGATCTTATCAATGGAAGGCTATAAACAATCTCGGAGAATTGTGAATCTTCAAAATGAATTGGATCATGCTAATCAATTGATAGCTGACATGCAGAAACAAATGCAAAAATCTCTGAAAGTTAGAAGAAGATTGTCTGATGATTTGCAGGACTCTCAAGAGTTAGTGGAACAAATTGAGACATCATCTGAGAATAGTATATCTGAAGAGACTAAAGAAATGATTGGAGAACTGAAAGAAAAGATCAAAGCACTGACTTATCAGTTAAAAGCAATGAAAAGAGAACATGAACATTTTAGCAAACAGATGACTGAAAATCTTGATGCAATGAGGACAACCGAGGATAAATCAAGAGATCATGAAAGAGAAAAACAACAACTTGAAGCATTAGTATCTGAAAAGAATGATGAAATCACAAGGTTGACTGGGAATCAATAAAATCTGTCAGATCAATTGGGTTATGCACATTATGAAGTAAATCTGAAAGATGATGAGAATCAAGCATTGAAACTTGAAGTATCAAGGTTGACCGATGAACTTGAAATAGAGAAGAAATCCAAAGAAACATTGAAAAAGAGTTATGAAGCATCAAAGATGTTGGATGAGCAACTGAATACAAAAAGACCCAACAAAGTTGCAGGACTCGGTTACAAAAGAAAAGACTCTACCGAAAAGGGAATCCACACTACTGAGAGAGGAGAATCATCTAAGCAAGTTGGAAATAAGAAGAACATCAAAGGAAATAAGCCTATTTGCAACTACTGTGGAAAACAAGCACATACTGCTAACATGTGCCAAATCAAAAAAGGTAAGCAACCAAATGTCACTAGGTTTAATGGTTATTGTTACAATTGCAATAAATATGGTCACACATCTAACCAATGTAGGACAAAGTCTTCTAGCAATTATCAGAAGGCAAAATTCAAAGGGTTTTGTAAAAACTACAATAGATATGGACATAGTACCGAGAAGTGTTGGTTTCAGCAGAAGAACTATTTGTGGTCTGCACACCGAGCAAATACTAGAGGCTACCGAACTCACACAGATCCTAACCGACAGTATTCTGTAGTACCATGGGATTATAATACAAGAATATGGTGTGAATATTGTGGAAGATATGGACATATAAGTGCCAACTGCTTTGTAAGGTTTGGAATGAACAACTGAAGATCATGGAGAAATCCTGGTATGGCATGTTTTCATTGTCACAAAGTTGGACACTTGGCTAGAGATTACAGAGATCAACCTAGAGGAGATACTGAGCAAATAAAAGGCAAATTACAGATGATTTGGAAAAAGAAGGAAATTGTGTCAAATGAAGAAAGCACCTTAACTATCGAGTTAGGTGCACCTATTCCAAATTAATCGGTAAAGGTATGAAGGGACTACATTCTCTCAAGGTTAAATCTTAACAGTTCCTATTTTATCATATACTTAATTCAAAATCTGCATAGCTAAAGATGCATTAGGAAATTTGAAATTTTATTAAGTCTTTTGGAAGCCTGTCAAGTCGGTAAATGCAGGAAGTTTGGCTACTCAATAAAAGCATAAAAAGTAAGAGGAACCGAGTGCATTTAATGTTTTCTTACCTACCTGCACGGAGCCCAATAAGGTAAAAATGAGTACTTAAAGCTTTTACGCGGTCATTTTACACTTACCAAGTTTTCAAAGAGCAAAGCAAAGCGATTCAAAGGTGACCAAATTTCTTCTGAAGCGAATTCAAAGGTATTTACATCAATCTCAACGCATTGTCAAGATAGTTTACCGAGCATATCAAGTTGTTACTATTTGCTAAGTAGAAAGCATTTGTTGTTTGAAAGTCTTCAAACCCTAAGGATCTTTTGTTTAGTGTTTATCCGAAATCTGCAATGGCACCTAAGATCCAGAAGCCCATTGTTGTTGAGAACATTGAAAAGCCCTTGCTAAAATACTCTCTTACTCCCAAAGTAGCATCTGAATCGAATGATAAAACTGCTTTTTCACTCATTCTGGATAGGGTTTTATTAGTTGAGGATGTGAGATTCTTCACTAAGTGTTGGGTTGAGGAACTAGGTCACATAGAAATCAAGGACACATATGATGAATTGTGCACCGATGGTAAACTAGATAGCAAATTTGAACACATCAAAGTCAAGGGATTGATCGAAGCCCTAACCTACCCGCGAGTCTTCAAACCCCAGTGGGTTAAATTTGTTTTGAGCAGAGTTCATGATGACTTCATGTGGTTAGAGGAGCAACTGTTCAAGATTACCAAGGAAATCATCCACTTGATCATCGGTTACCCTATTTTTGATCATGCCCGAGCTCAGAAAATGATATCACAAAAGGAATTGATCAGCTTAACCGGAGTAGAATCTAATTACAGAGGCCTAAAACTAAACAATGTTATAGATGCAAAACTGAAGTTTGCAATTAGAGTTATAGGATATTGTTTCTTTCAATCGGCAAGGGAAAATAGTGTACCCTGTGTACCTGTCGATCTAGCATACAAAATTGTGAAGAAAGGCATGAAAATTGATTTATGCGAAGTATTGTTGAAAAACCTGTTTGAGAATCTCAATACCATAAGGAAGCCAAAGAAGAACAACTCGGCAAATACACTGAAGTTTGGATCAGTTTTGATATGCATATTTTTCTATTTTTAGAAATTCTTTCCATCAGTCAGTAAAGTAGTTTGGGAGCTACACCGACCAATCACCCATCAAATCAATGACTTCATCAAGAAGCTAGGTGATAACTTTAATGAGATTATGGATGATTATTTCAACAAGTTTCAGGAAAATATGCACAATAGGTATCGGATTCCACCCCAGCTAGTAGAGAAGTACAAAGATGACATATGCTTTCAAGTAGACACCGACTACTGCTATGTCAACACTGTGGAACTGAGAACTCAATCTTTGCCACCTATGGGTTATGAGATTGATTTTAACATTACACAACAATAGATAGATTCTTTTCTTACACTTCCAAGGCATGCTACCGAGCTGATATACGATACATTTAAAGAAGTTTAAGAGAAAGTTAAGATGAGCATTGTAGTACCCAAGGCTACAAGGAAAGCAACAAAAAAGATCAAGCCACTAACAGAGAAATTTGGAGAAGGTTCTTCCTCCACACCTGTCAAGGGCACTCTAGTCATCACCGAGGAGGAATCAAAAGCCCAAGAAGCAGCCATTACTTTGAGCACCGAGTTGCCTAAAGGGAAAATTTTGAAAAGCAAGAAAAGGGATACACCATAGGTATCACCGACTCCTATAGTTAAATGCCTAAACACTAGATCATCTACAGTATCACTGAGTAAGAAACAAAAGAATGTTGTCATACCGAAGGTAACCAAAACTTACAAGAAATCTACTCAAAGACTCATTTTGACTAAAGAGTCTAGTGACACCGAATCAGAAGATGCAAGTAAATTTCAGATTGTTAAGAGCAAATAGAAAGATGTTCATAGCATTGATAACTTCTGTGCAAATCTGAAACAATATGGTGGTTTTGGTGCATTTAGGTATGTTAAGTATGAATCCAGAGATGATGCAGAAAAGAGACAAATAGAAGAAGCTGTCATCTACACACTTCTGAAATTTCAATTGGTCCCATTGGAAGTATCTAACTCTCTTCCAAAAGAATTGTATATGCATATTGATAATAGGTGGAAGTATGCTATGGACTTGGAAAAATAGATGAGAGAAAAGAGTCTGGTACATCTCTTCTCAGACATGTCAATAGATGAAATAAATGAACATTTGAAAAACTACCAGACCAACTTCCTTGTCAAGCAAAGAGCCTTAAAATTGATGAATGGCCTTTATCTGGATGTAGAGAATGAGACCAAGGAAAAGTGACAGGAAATCTTCCGAATCAAGAATGTTGGTGAGCAAGTTGAAGTTAAAATAGTTGATGTCACCGAGCAAGACCCTGCTGAGACCATACAAATTCATGAGTATATCATGGATATCGAGGCACTAGAATAGGAAATGATAGAAGGGAATGCATATGCCCAACTGGTATCCAGTGAGTCAGTTTTGCAACAAGTTCAACCCTATCCTCCGGTCACTCAGCTTGCTTCAACCAAGGCCCCTCAGGATACTGAACAAGAAAAAGAAGGTCACAAGTCTATAGAAGGAGAAGCTACTTCTTAGGCCATCAGAGAACAGACTTCACAAGCACCTTCTAGCATTGAAAATGTTACAACTGAGACCCCGAGAAAGGATTCACTGAAGGCTACATCAGAGGTTAAAGAAATTGACAAAAGTGTTGCATCTACTGAGCAACCTACCAAGGGTCAACAAGCCTCACAAGCCATTGTCTTAGTTCAACCAGTGAAAACTAAAGAGAGGAAAATGAAAAAGAATAGTTTCAAATTAGATTTATCAAAGCCAATAGTGTTGTCGAATGTAGACATCTCCAAATTAAAAGGGCAAGCACTCATTGAATTTGGTGAACTATGCAAGGCCAAAGCAGAACAGAAGAAGCAAATGGCTATTCAAAAGAAAAACAAAGTACTTCAAAAGGTAAAATCACTCTTAACCGATATGCTACCTGAAGCTACAGTGACTCAAGATGCAGCCATCCATGTTCAACTGGATGAACTCCTAACTAAGATAGAGACATCTAGAGTAGATGCATCAGAATATTTGAGCAAATTGAAGGATAAAGAGATCATTGCTAAAATGATTGAAGAAGTACCAAAAGCCATTTCTATTGGCAAGGTAAAACTTGCCTCTCTACTGCTCTCACCGATACCAGAACAAAGTCCAAATCCATTTTTGACTAGTTGCCTCCACCAAATGGTAACTAGTCTTGATGTTTGTCAAAAAGGGGGAGTATAGTGTGTATAAGAAGATCAATATATTCGAGTATATAGATAATTTTGACATGAGGAGCAGTGCAGTGAACCGAGCAACAAATAACAAAGCAGTGATCATCGAACAGAGAACTGAGCAGTGAATACAGAATATTGATCACAGTGCATGCAAAATCAAAGTTTTGTATAGTATATTGATAAGGGGAGTATATTTGAGTACACTATTTTATTGATAATTGTATATACTGTCAGTTTAGTCAAATTTTCTAAGTATATAGATTTTTGGGTTATGACTTTGAAAGAAAGTTTTGTCAAACATCTCAACTAATGTCAAAAGGGGAGATTGTTACTATTCACTAAGTTGTCATTAGTTTTTTAGATTTGAAGTCATTCTATATACTCTAGTCAGTTACTACTACCGAAATATTCAGTCGGTAAGCATAGAGCAGTCAGTTATAGAAGAAAGTAGTCACAAAGCCTAGTCTACACCGAGTTGTCTACCGAGTAACATTCTATGTCTACCGAGCAGCAAAGATGATATATCGAATTAACACACACCGAGTGAAACGTGTTACCAGATCGATGAACAGGGAATATTTATCACTTAGGAAATTGTACCTTAAATATTTTGTATGATTTTGAGGATATCTATCCAATGAAATATTTTTCATGGTTACTCATTTAATGAATCATGTTTGTAAGATTGAAGCAATGAACAAGATCACCAACATAAGAGATCTATTTATACAACATGAATTGAGGATCAGATATGTGTGTATAAGTGTATGAAGCAAGACATAAGGAAGAATAGAGTATTGTGACTGTCAGAGACACAAAGGTCACCGAGAAGGATTTCAGAGAATAGTCAAGGAACAGAGTAAATAGAAGGGTTTACCAAGTTACTTTATGGGTTATCGAGGTATGCTATGAGCAAGGTAATCTCATTTTGAGCACACAGAATCTGCTATAACATTTTAGATGTGAAGTTGTAGATATTTATAATATTTTGATTGTAATAGTTTGAGTTGTAAAAGAAACCTTTAACAGGGTAAAAAGACTCTAACAAAGTCTATAAATTGTAAAGCCTTTAACCAGGTGCAGCATTTAGAATAAGTGTTGTAAAATCCTTTAGCAAGGTATATCTAATGATCTTTGATACTCCTAATAGGGTAAGCTATCAGAAATAGCTAAACCTGTAGCTCTAACCGAGCAACCTTTATTATTGCAGTAGTGAAGTTGTGGGTGCCATCCCCACCGCAGTTTTTCTCTCTAACCAAGAGTTTCTGCGTAACCAAAATATATGTGTTATGGAGTGAATCATGTATGATTGTTATTCATTTGTTTTAGCATTATATTATGTTTCAGTAGTTTTTGGTTTATGCTTCACAATAAAGTTATTATTGAAGAAAAGATTTGAAGTACTGATTCACCCCTCCCCTCTCAGTACATTAGCTTTCCATATTGGGCCTAACACATGCATCTCTATATCTCCCTCTCTTTGTATTTTCCTCTCTCCATATCTATCTTTTTTATCCACTTATATTTATTTGTATGTTTCTCTATTTTTCTCTCTATCTCTCCCCCCCCCTCTTTATATCTCTACCTATCTATCAATCTATCTCACCATCTATATATATCTCTATATCTCCCTATCTCTCTTTTTTATTTTTTATATATCCCTCTACCTCTCTCGATCAATCTTTACATATATATTTCTATCTTCCTCTCCCCCTCTTCTTTTCCCCTCTCTCCCTCTCCTTTTTCATAGACCTGTATGTCTATATTTATTTCCCTCTCTATCTCTATATCCATATTTATAATTTCATCTCTCTAATATGTATCTCTCTATATCAAATTTGCAGGTTATAATCAAAAGGATTCAAGGCCAGAGCTTTTGTGGGAGCATAGAGATCTTTGGTGGTTACGTCATACGACTGCCTACAGTACATGGCAAGCTGTCTACCATAAATGCACAAAAACCTCACAAAGCAGGTAATGGCATTATTTCACCACGCAATCCAATCAGTGTGATGATGAGGCCTTGGCTCTAAATTCCAAACCCTTTGAATATGGGCCATCGTGGTTTGATGATGTAGGAGAGACATGTTGAGGCAAAATTGTGTTTGGAAGGACATTGCGTAGCCAACTGGAATTCAATGTTAAACTTTATGGGGAAGTGATCGAAAAGCATCACATCAACAAGAGGAGTGCCGAACAAATCTTGATCTTCAAAAAAAGAAAAAAAAAATTGCCTAGTTATCATAGCATGATCAAGACTTTAAAGAATTATGTCAGAGCTAGCTTTGAAATTAGATCAAGTGTGCTAGACCCCACCAAGGTGGTGGTAGTTGGTGTTGGGGTCGAAAAGACCCAACTTATTATGCATATAGTACCAGGGTTCCCGCTCAGCAGTTGTCTAGCAAAAAGGCAATATTCTATCCTTATCGGTTGCCATCTCAACCATATTGAAGTCCCCACACATGACCCAAGTTGTAGGTGACAGATTATCAGCAATCTAGCACCAAAGGTATGATCTATCAACCACATTATTGGTAACATAAACATTAACGATCCCAACATAATGATTATCAATTGACAGCAGAACCTAGATGGCACACTACATGGGATCAAAACTGTGAGAAATAACTGCAAAGAGCCAATGAGGTGAAATGAGTGTAGCAACTCCACCTCGACCAACTTCATGCTAGGAGGAAAAAAAAAGGCTATCCAACCAAATAACATGGCATGCAGCATTTTGAATGAAACCAACAATTTTGACTTCCTAAAGGCAGAGAACATCTGGACCTACAACACATTGATGAGCATTTCGAACATAATACTTTCTAGTGAGGTCTGTGAGACCTCGAACATTCCATGAGATGTAATTCATGAGAAAACTTGCATATCTTCCTCATCCCCAAGAGAGAAGAAGCTATTGCACAAAAACTCTGAATCCCCACCAAAAATAACTTGTGGTTTTTCTGAACCACCATCTACAATCTTAGCATGCCCAAATGGGCTGCGAGAGCAGCGCAGAGAGTGTGGAGCAGAAATTGCAAACACGGCTTGAGGAGTGCACACTCAAAATGGTTGAGCATCACCCTTAGAAGAGTCGTTCCCCTGTTTGTCAAGGTTTGAAACCTAAGTAGAAACCGCCTGGGTAGACGATGTCTACGTAGGAAGTTCCGTCATCGGCTTAGAACAACAACTGACAGGAGTCTTTTGGGATGAAGCCACAGAGTTTTTGCCTTTGTGAACTACAGTGGTCCATTCATCCTTCTTAGCTCCCTGCACAAGTCGAGAGTCAGACTTTGTAATAGGGGGTTTTATTTTTCGAATAGCCAAGGGACAATCCCTGATCTTATGTTCCATCGACTAGCACCGATAACAAGTGTTGGGAAGGTTCAAATAAAGAACCTTCTAGGTGAAGGTATTGCCTCCCACTTGGATATCAATATTTTCCTTCAGGTTGCGTGAAAGGTCGACCTTAATGCAAACCCTCTTTTGAGGGTGAGCATTAAAAAATTGGTCTGGCTCAAGGCAAACAACTTTGCCAACAGACTGAGCAATGGTTTGCATGAAAGGCCAACAAGGCAAAGGAAGACCAAAGATCTCAACCCAGACCGGGACCCGTAATGTTTTGTCATCTGAGATAGAAAAGTCACGAGACCAGCACTGAAAAACCAGGAGGGAAGACTGAATGGTCCATGGCCTATGGGAGAGGATAGACTCAACATGGGAAGGGTTCTAAAAGCAAAACAAAATGAAACCCTTCGTGAGACTTTGGACACCATCAAGATGGACTCCATGAGGAGACCAGGCTTTGGCAACCCAATCATGAAGCATGCTTTTAGGAGGGATCCTACCCACAAAATATCCTATTAAAGTACATTTTTCAAGCCACTCACTGGCACTATCAAAATCTTGAACAGGAAGTACAACATCAGGCAAGGACATACCTCGTGAAACACTTTCGGAACAAATTAGCAAGGGCGCTTGTTCTGAGGCACCATGAGGGTCCATCGCAACAACTCTAGCACCAGCATCAACGGCTGGGATAAATTTGGTCGGAGCCATAATAAATGCAAAAATCTTGCAATAAATGCAGTCTGAAGAGAGCAATACTTAATACACAACCTCAAACCCTAGGAGAGCACATTTCCTCTCATTATGTATGTATCAGTATGTATGTATGTATGTATCAATATGTAATATGTATCTCTCCCTCTCTCTCTCTCTTCATATCACTCCCTCTTTCTATTAATCTCCACTTTGAGCTCTTTCTCTGCCTCTTCACACACACAAACACATCACTCATACATATCTTGTCTAGATATATCCTCTACAATTCAATCTTTATCTTTATGTATATTTCTATCTTTATATTTATCTCTATACTTATACTTTTCTCTCTTTATTACTTGTTTGTCTTCCGATCTCACTCTTACCCCCTCTATCTCAATCTCCTTATCTCCCCCTCTCACTCTCTATCTATACCTTTTTCTACCTCTATCTCCCTATCTGCCAATCTATCTCCCTATCTCTCTGTGCCCACCCCTATCCCTCTCTATCTCTCCATACCATCCTTTATCTATACTCTCCCATTCACTCTCCCTCTCTATAAATTGAGCTAACTCTCCCTCTTTTCACCCATCTTTTGTCTCTATATGTTCCTCTATCTCTCTATCTCCTCCTATATACCTCCCCATATCTCCTTTCCTCCTCCCTTTTCCTTTTGTATATCTCTTTATCTCTACCTATCTCTCCCTTTATCTTGTACAATATATCTATGCATCTCTGTCTTCTCTCCCTCTCTCCATATCTATACTTATTTTATATGTGAATACTTATATAATCAGAGAGAGGATTAGTAATATAACAATCAATATAATTATAGTGTAGATCTAATATATAATTTAAATACATAATTGAACAATAAATGTATGTATATATTACATTTAATATAATATAGATAATATAATATAAATTTATAAATTACTTTTTTAATCTAATTTGGTCATTTTTTATCTTTGGAATCAATGGATGTTCTCATCAATAAGAAAATGCACATGTTTTATATTATAATTACATTTTTTGGTAGAGAGATTGACATTAAGGGAGAGGAAGGTGAGAGAGGGAATGAATGAGCTAGAGATATAAGGATATAAATAGATGGAAGGAGGGAAAGAGAGAGGGGGAGGGAGAGAGGGGAGACAAAGGGAAATATAAAGTAGGGAGGATAGAGAGATGGCAATAGAGAATGATATATAGAATGGAGATGGAGAGAAAGAGAGAGGGAGAGAGTATGTGAAAGGGATCATAGAAAAAACACAAAGAAAATGTGAGAGTGATAGAAAAGGATAGAGGGAGAGGGAGATGGATAGAAAGAGAGGAAGGGGGGATAGAGAAAGATAAAGTATCGTGGATTACTATAGTTGTAAAACTTTTGAAAATTTAATATTTAGGAGAAAGTGTAAAGACCAAACAAGTAAGTATTACTACATACAGATCATCAAAATGAAAATGCACTAGCTTCCTTTTAAATCTAATAACACCACCAAATAATGTAAATACAAGAAGGATGTACAATCAACTCAAATCAACTCAATCTCACTAAAAATTTTACTAAACCTCAAATTATAAAACACAAATAATTGAACATTTTGAAAATAAAATTAATGAAATTTGACACAAAATAGGCTTCATAGCAATTTGCATGCATTGCACAACTAGTATCGTTCTATGCATTGCACACTCTACAACATGAAAATATGATAATACATTATAGATGATTAGATTATTGATCAAAAGTACAACATAAATCATCCAACATTTAAGAAAAAAATTGCTCTCATTGTTTGGAATATGCAAATTATGATGTCATCCATGAATTTGAAGCGCATGATGCTACATGTTTTGTTGAGACACAATATTCCCATTACAATTGAAAAGCTTATTACATACCCTATTGCCATTCCTATATCCCACCATATATCATCCTCTGAATCTTCATTATTTTCTTCATGCTCCTTTGGAGAATTAGGAGGGCTACTTAAGCATGACACATAGATCTGTAGGCCACATAGGCCTAAATTGTTGGAGAAGTATGCATAATCAAATGTCATCATTTGTCCTCCTTTTGGTATCATCCCTAATAGGTTATTATAAGACACATCAAAGTAACTTAAGGATGTGAGAAATTGTAGCTCAGTAGGAATAGCCCCAAATAGTTTGTTTTGTGAAAGATCAAGTGATTCCAACAGTGTCATATCTCCAATGAGTTTAGGAATCTCTTCATTGAAATTATTTCTTGAAATGTTGAGAATAATCAAACCTTTGAGTGATCCAATGTTTTGAGGAATGTTGCAAGACAAAGTATTGTCAGATAGATCAAGACATTTTACTAATCTCAAAATTTTTAAATACTCCATATCTTGTCCTTTATTCTCAACTATTATCTTATCTATCTAAAATGGTAGTTTACTATCATAGTGAAATAAATATAATTTACTGAAAGGTCCAACCATTGAAGCCGTGAGAGATTCGCAAAGAATGGAGAGGTGATGCTCCCCAACGGAGTATCTCCTGCAATAAAATAAAATATTACAATTTTCATCTCTTCAGTCAAACACGGCATTATTGCTCAATGCAATAAAATAAAGACGGCATTGATCAACAAAATAAAATATCACCTTTGTATTTTCAATTACGTTCGGTCAAGCACGGCATAAATAATTTGTATCGCTATTTGATTACGCCCATTTGATGTTACCAGAAAAAAAAACATTTGTCATGGATTAATTTATTTCCTACCGACAATAATTCACAAGCACGCGTATTGAAATAATATGTATATTTATATTAGGGAAATATATTTTAAGGGAAAACCACGACTTCTAAGTGTTTATTTGTATAAACAATTAATTTGAAATAATATTATAATTAATTAATTAAATGCATGAAACTGTAGTTTTAATTTATTATTTTTTCTAATAATCATTATTGACATAAATTTAGTTGTCTAATTATATGTATGTAAGCAATATTGATTTTATAGACTTGAATTTGATGCACAAAAATAAAATTATAACTCTTAGTCTTGATTTAACCTAAACCTATTATCTCTAATTTGTTTTCCCTTTGGGTGTATGTTCTAACTCTAGAAAGGAATGTGTGATGTTTAAGGGATCTATTTAATTGCGAGCATCATAAACTCCTCAATTAAACTTTTGGATAAACCATTTCAACAATGGCGAACCAAGGGCAAGAACAATAAGCAAGTATGCATTATTCTTCTAAGATTGTAATGTTGATGTCATCTACTTTATCCAATTGCAAATAAGATTATATATGAACAGATTCATTTCTAAGTCCTTGATTATGGTTAGCCTTCATTCAAATTATGGTTACCCTTTAGTTACAACACCTTAGCTTACAATGTCGAATAGTGCATATTTTAATAGGTGTGGTGAATTCTTCACTACATTTGAATTAGAATAAATTTGGATGTTTATAAATTTTGTCAAAGGTAAAAAAGATTAACATTAAAGAAACAATTAAAAGTCTACTACTCTATAATACTTTAGAAAGAAGAGGAAAATAAGTCCCTTTACAAATATATTTATATTTTATTAGTAATTATAATTGTGAAATTTACATATTTATAAATTTTTTAGTTAAATTTTGTGCTATTTTATTTCTAAATTTGCCTATTGAATTTCTAAGATTTGTGCTTTTGTTGGTTTGTTGTGATTATAGTCTATGGGTCTTCACTAGATCATAAGCTTGCAAATTTAACAAAAAGGTGATAATACATTGGCGACTGAGAGCCTAGTAGTACTATTAGCAATGAAGCCATTGGGTAGATATAGCCTTATAAATAGGCTCTCTCAGCTTAAACCGGATTTTAAAAATGAGTTAATCTCATCAAAAAAATTAGTATTGATATGTGTTATATTTTATACATAATTATACATATACATAATATACTATAATTTAATGTATATATTTAATATATATATTATATTTTTAAAATACAACAAATTATTTTCTTCTAAATCAAATATAATATGTAATATATGTAAGTTATAATGTTAAATTATAAAAAAATGAATTATAACTATGATTTGAATATATAGACTATTAGGTCAACCAATCTTCTATCTACAATGCATTCTCTTTAACACTAACAACTTGCCTTTGAAATAATTGTCTCCTAAAACATCTTAATTAATAGCAAATTCTCTCACATGAAAGTGGAATTGAACTCAATTTACGAACTTGATATTTTTAAGTTGCTTGAAGCTAAGTTTTATAAATTTATAGTTAAAAAAGAAAGCAATTTGAATGCCTTGTTTTAGTTGTTTAATTTGACTTTATCAAATTTTGGGAATTATATGTAAATGATCCGATTAAGATCTCACAAGGAATTACACTTGAAAAGGAAAATATATGTGAATACAACCTACAACTCCACCACAATTTAATTTCAAGTAAATAACTCAAATGAAAAATATGATGATATACACTTCTAGTTCTTTACTACCATACAATTATACAAATCATGATAGCATAAAGAATTATAATCAAAATCTAATATATATGTTTAATTCTTAAACCAATAAAATAACTAAAAATAGTACATGTATTTAGATATCAAGCCTATCCATGTGACAAATCATCTAAAAATTCATCGGATTCCCCTTCTTTGCTGCAATCTAATTGCCGATATGAAGTAAAAGCCATTCAAATTGTATGTGCACCATTGAAACATTTTTGAAAGGGGAATTTTTTATCTCATATTATATTTTGAGATGCCTCAACATAATGTTATCTCTTCTCTCTCTCTCTCTATCTCCCCCTCTTTATATCTCTCGATATCTCCTTCCCTCACTCCCTCCATATCCTCTTATAAATCTATTTATATATACCTCTTTCCCCCTTTCTCTTCTAATATATCAATATTTCTCTCTCTTACTCTTCTCATCCATCTCTATATCTCCCTCTCTCTGTATCTTCCTCTCTCCATATCTATTTTTTATATCCACTTATATTTATTTGTAGGTTTCTCTATTTTTCTCTCTATCTCTCTCCCACTCTCTTTGTACCTCTACCTATATGTCAATCTATCTCGCCATCTCCTTTTCTCTTTATATGTCCCTCTACCTCTCACAATCAAGATTTACATCTATTTCTCTCTTCATCTCCCCCTCTTCTTTTCCCTTCTTTCTCCCTCTCCTTTTTCATAGACCTGTATGTCTATGTTTCTTTTCCTCTCTATCTCTATATCCATATTTATATCGATGAAGTCTTTGCATTTTGGATCATAAACTTGATGCATTAACTTTCGTGCCTCAGATAGACATAATTGATGCATTTCAAAAAAATTTATAATGTCCTTATTATAAAAAACATGAGGAGAATTTGCAAGGCATGATTGAATATTTTGAAGACACTTGGATTGGTAAACTAACCAAAAGAGGCAACAAACAATCACTCAAGTTTCCACTCACAACGTGTAATTTCTATTAGGATATTCAAGATGATCTTCCCAAAACCAATAATGTTGTTGAGGGATGACATGGAGGATTTAGTGAATTGCTTCAAACATCGCATAGCTCAGTCTAGAAATTCATCAAAGAAGTGGAAAAAGAATAGGATCTCCAAGAGAATAAAATAGAGAAATATATGGTTGGATGCACTGGGAAATTGAGAAAGAAAAAATAACATGATCTCAAAGGAAGACTAAAATGATTGGTCGATGGTTATGACAACTGTAACATTTTAGATTACTTAAGAGGTATCACTCATAATTTGGCACTATGGTTGAAAATTTGAATGATAAAGTTTTTTCAGAAATGTACATGTAATTTGTAAATTTTGTTTTCCTTCCTCTATAATCTTATGGGGATATCCTATCACTATTTTATTTTTACTAGGGGTTATTTTCACCTTGGATCATAATGACATGGGGTTGTTTTTACATGGGTTATTGTGTCAGGAGATATTTTCATTGGATTTTTTTTACGTGCAATCCCCTTTCCTAGACCTCTATGTTTATATCTATTTACTTATCTATATCTTTCTCTAAGCCATATTTCTTGTTAAATCTCTCCCTATATAATTATACAAATCATATACACTTCTAGTTCTTTACTACCATACAATTATAAAAATATGATGATATACACTTCTAGTTCTTTACTACCATACAATTATACAAATCATGATAACATAAAGAATTATAATCAAAATCTAATATGTATGTTTAATTCTTAAGCCAATAAAATAACTAAAAATAGTACATGTATTTAGATATCAAGCCTCTGCATGTGACAAAGAATCTGAAAATTCATCAGATTCCCCTTCTTTGTTGTAATCTAATTGCGAGTATAAACTAAAAGCCATTCAAATTATATGTGCACCATTGAAACATTTTGAAAGGGGAATTTTTTATCTGATATTATATTTTGAGATGACTCAACATAATGTTATCTCTTCTCCCTCTCTCTATCTCCCCCTATTTATATCTCCCCATATCTCCTTCCCTCACTCCCTCCATATCCTCTTATAAATCTATCTAAGTATACCTCTTTCCTCCCTTTCTCTTCTAATATATCACTATTTCTCTCTCTTACTCTTCTCACGCATCTCTATATCTCCCTATCTTTGTATATTCCTCTCTCCATATCTATTTTTTATATCCAATTATATTTATTTGTATGTTTCTCTATTTTACTCTCTATCTCTCTCCTCCTCTCTTTATACCTCTACCTATCTATCAATCTATCTTGCCATCTATATATATCTCTATATCTCCCTATCTATCTTTTTCTTTTTATATATCTCTCTACCTCTCAAGATCAAGATTTACATCTATTTCTCTCTTCCTCTCCCCCTCTTCTTTTCCTCTCTTTCTCCCTCTCCTTTTTCATAGACCTGTATGTCTATATTTCTTTTTCCTCTCTATCTCTATATCCATATTTATTATTTCATCTCTCCCTCTATCTCTATCTCTCTTTATATCACTTCATATCTCTACCTTCATAATTATATCTCTTCCTTTTTTGGTATCCCATAAAAACAACCCATTTGAAATAACCCACAACAAAATAATCTGGTCATAATAACCCAATGAAAAAAAATATCGGGGTAATAATATCATATCTTCACAATAACCCTACTTCAAATTACCTAGGATTCAAAACAACCCATGGTGGAAAGGAGAGCCGAAATATGATAATCATTCACATTTAATAAGTGCATTCTATTAATTAGTGTTAATGAAGTCTTTAATTAGTGAGTGTGTGCTATTTTTATCAAAATACCGATGTTGATTCCTTTTCAATTTTAAATAAGCCAAAAAGCCAAGAAATTACTTGTTTTAAATGGGTACAATTTTTTTCTTTATCAACAAAGCACAAATAAAATGATCTAGCATTGTACATATTATTTTACAAACAAATGTTCAAGCCAGTGACATACAATGGTGGAAATATAATCTGGTGATGTGATAAGAAGTACAAAACATGATCATGCTCCAAAACCTAAGATGATCACTATCAAACGCAAATTCAATGAAATGACAAACATGGCATCCTCGACTCAATATTCTACAATAAATATCATTGTTGCTTCATGTTCTAATATTTCATTATCCACGGTGGGAGTATTACCATCAACCAGTGCATTGTCCAAGGTTTGAAGCACCACCACCAAATCCTCAAACATCAATAAATCTTACCTTACCTGTTAAATATACAATTATTGATAGAGGGGAAAATTTTATTTTTCATGACAGTAATGATGAGAATAATTTTATAATATTCACCACCATACACAATTTGCAATTATTGAAAGAATCTGAAAACCGGTTCAATGACAATAAATTTAAAACAAAACCAAGTATTTTTCAAAAGTTGTACATGATTCATGGCTTGAAAACTGATGCAATATTTCCACTCATTTATATTATTATGACTAATAAAACAATAACTACTTATACACAAGTACTTGTAAAATTAAAACAACTTCAACTTGATCTAAACCCGAAAACTATACTTATTGATTTTGAATTATGTTTCGTGGGAGCTATGTCTAGAAAAATTTCAAATTTTGATACTTGGGGATACTTTTTTCATTTCTCCCAATTCTTCTGGAGGAATGATCAAGAAGAAGGTCTACAAACACATTACAGTGTCGATGAAGTCTTGCATTTGGGATCGATGGTGTGGGAGCACTTCCTGTGACATGGAGGCACATGAAGCCATTTTGGTATAGAACATGGAGTGAAGGGTTTAAGGGACCTAAAAATGATGTAATAAAGCCTATTAAGGCATTTAAATGTAATAGGAAAAATGAAATGAGTTATGAGTGCAAATGGACCTAATAGGGGTCATTAATTTTAAATATGTTAAAATGGCACAAAGGATGCCTGATGAGTTTAGTAAGGTCATGTTGAGTCACATTGATGTAATAAGGCTCAAATAAAGACTTTGGTGTTGGTAAATTGGGTTTAAGGGGATTATGTCTAGTATTGTGAAATTCAAATTTGAAAACCAACGTTTAGTTAGCCAAACAACAAATTAAAGAGTTTGTTAAAGATGAAAGGTGGTTATGGGAAGTTTGGGAAGGTTTGTATTGATTTATACCTCATGTTACATGACCTGGAGGGGAAAGATTGAAGTTTGGGAAAGGAATCACAATTGCATTGTATGGACTGCTCTTATTGAATACAAAATCTGGAAACTACTTTCTACTTTGGATTGTTCTCTTTCATTTTTGAGTGGCAATGGATTGCAGGTGATTTCCTTTGGGTATTGATGATAATTTGAATCCATTTTGAATATTTTTACATCTATTTTTGATCATTTATTTTGACTATCCCAAAGAACCCTGTTGTAGGTGCACATTTTGTGTTAGTTTGGAGTCAAAATGAGAAGTTAGGGCTCATTCCTCTTTATGTCTTTACTGTTCCTTGAGGAATGAGACCCTATCAATGTATTTTTAACCAACGCAATGACAATAATGCAAGAAAAAGAGATTGAATAGGTGATCACCAAGAAAAGTGACTGTTAATGTGGGAAAAAGCATGAAAATGAAGGTATGAGTATAGCAACAGAAGAATTAGCTTAACAAGGTGGTGTTTTTATGTTGGAAGATGTTTGTGGCGTTTGAATAAAAGGTGAAATGACCTTTGGTTGAGTCTGGAAGTGAATGGAGGAGTGGTTCTAAGAAAGCCCTAGGTTAGAAGGCCTAAAAAGGAGGGTTTGATATCTAACCTATCAAATGAGTGTGTCTTGCCTTGAAAGTTGAAAAATATATTGTTTTGAAACATTTTTTAAGACTTTTTTTTGGTTTGGTGTTGTGGTCGTACCATTTTTTGGTACTTGCTTTGGAAAAGAGCGCTAATAGGGCCTAGTCAGTGTGTAGCAGGGTATTTCATCCAAAGAAACCATAGCTGAGTTTCACATATGCTATGCAACTTCCAAAAGGGTATCTGGAAGTTTAAATTTTTTTGTAAGTGTTTTGGGAAAAAGTTGAATTAAGTGGGGAAAACCAGTCTGGTGGGGCTACTAGAAGTAGGCCTAGGTTGCACTCGAGTAAGAGGGTTGTGTGTAAACCAAGCAAATGGGTATGTGTTTATTGTTGAGACAAGTTGGTTGGGGAATGTGAAGACCCTAGTTGGTAACACAATTTGAATCCATTGGTGAAAGGGGAAGACTTGAGTACCTTGAAGGTTTCAAAGGTCAATTTGACAAAACATAAAGTATTGCTTATTGGAGTGCTTGCAGACCAGTATGCTCTGCATCATAGTGGTATCAAAGCCACTAGTAGGTTCGTGAGGGAACTAAGGAAGAGGGAGAAGTTGTGAACTAGTTGGGGTATATACAAGATGCATCCTAAACAACAAATAGCCAGGGAGAACCAAGAGTTCAAAGAGACCTTGGAGATGGAAAGGAGAGAAAGGAGAGAACAAGAAGCAACAAGGGATAGAGAGATGAGACAAATGGGAAGGGATAATGCGGCATTGCAGGAAAGGTTGGAAGCCTTGGAGAGAGGATCTAGAAGAGAACCACAAAGAAATAATGAGGAAGAAGATGCTGAAGCAAATGATGGAGCAGATGAGAATCAGAATGAAGGGAATGGAGAAGGGGAACTAGACCCTGAAGAGAGACGGATGGTAAGGTTATTGAAGGTAGTACAAGGAGGTGGCAGTAAGACAACCATTGATTTGCCTATATATCATGGCAAGATGGATAGTGAAGAGGTATTGGGGTGGATTGATGCCCTAAAAAACTACTTTGAGTATGAAGACATGAATGAGGACAAGAAGGTGAAGTTTGCCAAGACAAAGTTGAGAGGTACTGCTCTAACATGGTGGAGTAGTGTACAGGAAGAGAGAGTGGAAAGAGGTATGTTTAAGATCACCACATTGAGTAGGATGAAGGCCATGATGAAGGATCAATTCCTTCCATCGGATTATGCTATTCAGACAAAGAGGTTGAGACAAAATCTGAAACAAAAATACATGGATGTGATGACCTACACTGAGCAATTCCACAAGTTGAGTATAAGAGGTGGATTGGAAGATGAGGATGATAAGGTTGCAAGATATCTCAATGTGCTTCGATACAACTTGCAAGATGAGATTGGTTTGAGTATATCAAAGACACTTCGAGAGTGTTTTCAGTTAGCTATAAGGGCTGAAGAAAAGGTAAGGAGGAAGCAAGAGAGACAAGGAGGAAGTGGCAGAAGTAATGCAAATAGAGGAAGGGGCAGCAGGTCTAACAATGAAGGATAAGGACAAGGTAGCAATGATAAGAGTAAGGAGTCATTTTCTAATCAGAGAAGTGGATATAGAGGTGGAGGCAGATTTGGATCAGGTAGAGGATCAGGAGTCTTCACAGGAAGGTGCTTCACATGCAATGAAGTTGGGCACACTTCCTTCAAGTGTCCAATGAATGAACAAGGTGGCAAGAAGACTGAGAAGAGAGTTCAATTGGCCCAAGGGGAAGAACAACCAGTAGAAGAGAAGGTTGGAATTGCTGCTCCAGAACTTGAAGGTGACTTTTGGATGTTTGGAAGAGGACAAAGGTTTCGGCAGGTATTGTATGCGGGAAAAGTGAGTCGATAAAACTCAATATGTGAAAATATTGCTAAATAACCTGTCCACACACACACACAAGACTTCTTGGTGCAAGCTATGGAGTAACGGAGTATTACTTAGCTTCCCAAGGTGGGTCCCATGGTTCTCTATCTCACAATGTCCCTCAAACCAATGTTTTTGCTCTCAGATCACTGAGCAAAATGGTTTAGGGATGGCAAATGCAAGAACGAAGTATGTTTTGATAGATTCTAGAATGAAATGCATCCTAAGCTATACATGATTCTAGAAATGCAATAAACTAGATGATAAGATGACAAGGTTAGTATGAATACTATCCTAGCATGATATATTTAGTCTATGATTGAGCTAAATGATAAAGAAAGTATTCTAAACATGCATATTTAGACTAATTTCTTTTCTAAAGAGAGGCTAAATGATGAGCATAAAATGATATATGAGAGCTTAAATGTATTTGAGCATAAGTGTGATACTACAAATTTGGATGATGATCAAAATGGAGGAATGAGAGCTCTATTTATAGCAAAAATAGGGCAATGGATGGTCAAGATTAAAAGATTTAATCAAGGGTTGAGTTTGAAAGTTGGGGATCCATGTTTGTAATTGGCACCAATGAAATGGTGACAAGTGTCAACATAGGGTTGGGTTGAGAGAAGGGGTTGGAGGCATTAAATGCCTGAGGAGACCTCATGGTTATCTAGAGGGTAAGGGTCAAGCTTTAGTTAGGCTTACCCAATGGATTAAGAGTTGATCCAAGGATAAACCTTTGTGCAAATGATTAAGAGATAATCATGGTCAAAGCATTAAAGGCCTGATGAGACCCTTGGGTTGGGTGAAGGTTGAGTTAAAACAAATTCTTTAACCATGTAAGAGGGTTTGAGTTAACCATTAATGGTTATTGAAGACTTTGGGGGACTAAGTGGTTGAAGGTTGGAAGCCTTTAATGGTTATCAAAGACTTTGAGGAATTAAGTGGTTGAAGGCTTGAAGCCTTTAATGGTTATCAAAGACTTTGAGGTTTGAGAAGTGACTTCCCTTTGCTTAAGGATGTGACAAAGTTTAGAATGATGGGTTAGGCTAATTAGAAGCGATTAGAAGATTCTAGAAGGGATTAGAAAGGGGTTTAGGATTTTGCAAGTGGATGGAGGGATAGTAGGATTTAATTGAAAGTAAGTAATTTAATTCAATTTGGTTGCAATTAAATAAATTAGATTTATTTAATTTAGGATAACTATTTAATTAAATTTGAATTTAATTAAAAGTGGATAGGGGGGATTTAATTGAATAAAATGATTTATTCATTAAATGGGTATAGTTAATTTTATTTAAATAAATTGAGTAATTTACTTAATAAAATAGAAGAATGTGGATAATTTAATTAAATTGGATTTAATCAAATAGAGAAATGAACATAAAATATTCATTTAGAAATATGGTCATTTTTATGCGTCTACATTTTGCCCCTCTTTGAAGTGACGTGTGTGCACATGTTATTTCAAAGAAAATGATGTGTTTTTGTGATTTATGATCAAATGCAATTTTTGTGTCGCTCTTTGATTTGCAAGTCGTGCCCCAGATTTGATATTTGATGTGCGATGCCCCAGATTTTCTATTTGATGGTGATGCCCCCTCGGGAGATGAAACAATATTTTGAAAATTTTTGATTTAATTTGATGAGTTGCGTATGATGTGTAGGATTTCATTTATGTGAAATGTGGGTAAATTGATTCATCTCCCGATAAGTTACAAATGTTATGGTATAGGGGAGACCGCGACCATATTACAGGTCCAGTCGGCTAACCCTAATTTCATTTTCCTCCTATAAAAGGGGAAAAGGGCTTGAATTAGATTCATTTGTGCTTTGTTGACTTTGGAGAAAGAGAATTTGGTCTGCAGAGAAAATGCTTATTCCGTATCATAGATATCATTTCGAGCACATTCGGAGGTACCGGAGACCTGCAGCGTATGGACCACCAGTAAGTCAACATTTTTGACCCTCTTTTGACTTTTCATTTGATCATTTTTAGTCATTTTTTGATTTTCAAAGTTCGGTTTTAGCGGTTTAGCGCGTCTAGGGCGTAGATTAATGCATACAAAGTTTGAAGTAGCGCATCAAGTTGAATATTAGGGGTCGCATCCGAATTAGATAGGATAGTGCATAGAAAAAATAAGTTAGCGCATAGATGTAGAATAACGCATGGCGACAGTCGGGTAGCGCGTCAGGTCAGCAGGTTAGCACATAGGGTAGACCTAGCGCATAGGGGTCACAGGGGTTCACATGGGTAAGGGGGTTTAGCGCGTAGGGTTAACCTAGCACATAGGGTCAAACAGGTAGTGCCTAGGAGGTGTAGATTAGCACGTCTGCGAAGTTTAGTGCATGGAGTAGGTTAGGTGGCACATGGGGGGAAAAGATTAGCGCGTAGAGTTAGTCTAGCACATAGGGTAGATAAAATAGTGCATAGGAAAGATAGCCTAGCGCGTGAGGGATTTTTAGCGCATTGGGTATCTGTTTTAGCATATCTGGAAAATTTTTGCAAGATGAGTGGATTTGTAAAAAAATTTTGTGTCGTGCTATCATGATTTTATGGATTTGTCCAATATGAGTGTTGATATAACTTGTTTTGATTTGCGATATTTCAAGTTATGTAGATATCAATGTGTTGTGTTGATCAAAATATGATTTATTTGCATGTTCTATTTCAAGTTCAATGTGTGAAGCCTGATGTGTGTTACAAGCTGATATGGGTTGGAAACTTGAGTTGTTTTACAAGCTGATATGGGTGGGAAACTTGAGTTGTGTTACAAGTTTATGTGATTTTGGAGACTTGAGTTATTTTACAAGTTTTGATATGGTTTTTGAGAACTTGAGTTGTTTTACAAGTTGATATGAAATGATAGGATTTTGAACTTGATGTAGATGAGCAAATTTGTTTCATGTTGTTGATGTGAGTTTGATTTTGATATCGTAGTTTTGCTGTGGAAACTGATATCGGATTTGTTTTGCTTGTTTGACAGGAGCAATTGGGTGTGGTTCAATCACGGGAGAGATTTCCAAGACCGTGGACATTGATACCACGATTGTCGCAGGCCGATCTCGATATCATCGAGAGATGTGGGTTGACTTCCCTCTTGGATATGCCTTGGTTCACTATGAACCGGGGACTACTGATAGCACTTGCGGAGAGGTGGCATAGCGACATGAACACCTTCCATTTTGCTACTGGAGAGATGACAGTCACACCAGAGGACTATTACAGGATCTTGCGCATTCCTCTAGTAGGGGCACTACTACCATATGAGTAGTCGAAGGAGGGTGGTACAGAGGCACTGTGCCGCATATTCCAAGATGATACAGTCTACGGCTATGAGATCCCATGGCAAGAGTTTTTGGACCTAGATTATGCATCGCTGCCATCCATACTAGCAGGGTTTATTGGTGGATTCCTTTGTCCTGATCGCAGGTCAAAGGGATTTTCGGTTGGATGGGGGCTGGTTTTGGAGGAGATGGTCACACAGGGTTGGAGGTTTTCATGGGGGTCAGCTATGCTGGCCCATCTATACAGGGGCTTGCATGAGGTAGTATACCTCGGCTACGGCAGTTTGTTAGCTGGCGTGACATTATTACAAGTATGGTGCTGGGAGCATATTCTAGCGGCGAGGCCACTAGCAGATAGGGACAGACCTGTAGGAGCGGCATATTCCTATGGATATAGGGGTCTAGTTGTCGAGCGTAAGCTTGGCAAACTAGAGCACTGGAGGAGAGTGTTAGATGACATTGATATGGTCACCTGGCGACCATATACAGGATGTGAGGTGTGGGCTGAGGATGGGCTGGAGATGCCCTTTGTATTTATGACCAGATACCTGATCAGGAGGACCCCGTTTGTCATAGAGAGGTTTGTGGTGACCCAAGTTTTGAGGCAGTTTGGGCGCCAGCAGGGTATACCACAGGGAGCTTGCCTTTATGCATGGTGGAGGCAAGATGTAGTTGATTGGGGGCCAACCATTGATAGTGCAGTGGCGATGGAGGAGTTTGTGGGGTTAGCAAGGTAGATATGGGATTATGCCCCAGAGATTCAGGATGCAGGCATGACTGATGAGTTTGCCAAATTATTTGCTACGCGGGCGGTGGTTAGGATATCTGATCCTGAGGAGATGGGGCTAGCATTTGATGACAATGAGGAGGAGGGAGACGGAGGAGATGACGGAGATGATGGGAATGATGGAGGACGAGGACGAGGGAGAGGAGACAGAGGGAGGCGGGGAGATAGAGGGAGGAGAGGAGATAGAGGTGTGGAGAGAGCGGTGAGATAGGGGATGATAGACAGGGGGAGAGGTGGATTGGCTATTGGAGCTAGTGGAGAGGGGAGAGTGGGGGAGGTGCTAGCTATAGTGGGTGGCATGGAGGAGGCTAAGCGACCAGTGCAGAGGAGGAGGACAGATGTACTCCCACCTCCAGCATCGAGGACAGGCTGAGTGGGAGGGGTTCCCCCTGCACAGGTACCGCTACGAGTTCGGGTCTCAGGTCACATTGAGGATGCTCAGATCCGAACCCTACAGGTTACTATACAGCAACTGCAGGCACAGATGTTGACATATCAGTGATAGATTGCGCAGTTGACCATGGAGCGAGATACTGAGATAGAGAGGAGAGGACGAGCGGAGGAGCTGGTATCCAGCATGCAGAGAGCAGCGGCGAGTGGTCCGATGAGAGACACCCTGAGAGAGATGGCATTGAGAGCTCAGGAGGTAGAGTAATATTGGTGGCATTATGAGGCTACAGTACCTAGGGATCACCGAGTACAGAGCTTTGCACAGTCAAGATCTAGTTGATCTTGAGATACTGGGTCACGATCTGAGAGTCAAGGTGTCACAGGGCCACTGAGACAGGACCCTCCTGGAGATCTAGGAGTAGGGACATCTAGAGCGAGACCATCTCCGTCAGGGGATAGTCATATGTGAGCGACATGGTCTCTATTGTATTTTTGAGCGGTGTATTCTTTGTACTGGACACAGTGTTTTGACACATTTTGTACATTTTGATCATTTTGAGATATATATATTTGGGACCATTTTCTTTGATCATGTGATGTGTTTATATGGATGCATGTTATGTGGGTTATTTCATTACTTTATGATGATGCAATGCTTAAATATATGATGTATGATGCAGGATGTATGCTTTTCTATGATGTGAGATTGTATCATAAAAATGAGATGTATGATAATGATATGCAACTAATTGTAAAATGATATGCAACTAATGTTTTTGGAGCATCCTCATTTTGCATTTTGCCATCTCGATACAACCATATGTTATTTGCTTTCTTGTAGGTTTCATCATTGAGCATTGATTTGTTTAGGATATGTTGAAAATTTATACAAGCATAATGGTATAATTGAACCATGATGACCTGAGAAAAATTTACATGATGTTTGATCTTGCAAGATAGCACAAGCATCAAGGTATAATTGAACCAGGATGACCTAAGTGCGTATTGCATAAACAGACAAGATTAAATCATTTGTATGCATGAAGTGGAATCAGGCCTTCAGTGATATTTGATGTATCATGTCTCGAGGCAAGGATTCACACAGTACAAGTGATTGCCTCCCAGATAGAAAAATAAGAAAATATTGGAAGTTCCCCATGATCTCTAGCTTTGAAGCCTTTTAGTGAGAAAAGGAAAAGATTCCAATAATTTAGAATGTTCAAAATGCAAAATAGTCAAGATTTTTATGCGATAATGCTACATTTAGTACTTCAGAAAATCATCCATCCTTGGTATTTTTGTGAATTGTTTTGTTTTGTTTTTGCGATGAAGCATAGTTTTTGGTTGTTGGATGTCATGCTTCTGAGTTTTTGCAATAGTTTTGATGTCTTGAATGTTTTACAAGTTTTGAATAAGTTAATGCCCCTAGCTAAGTGTGCCTCTTTGATATGATCATGTATAGTGATTTCCAAGCCATGGTGGAATGCGGTAAGAGGATATAGATGGATAAACCAGGATAGTGACTATGCTAAGTATGCCCTGAATGGATATGTGCTAAGTGTTGGGCGATGGCCAATAACGTTTGTACGGATAAAATGGCATGGAGATAGATAGAGGAGCCATTCTTTCACAAGAGCGCCTATTTACCAAGTTTTCACCAATTGTTTTTATTGTACTTTGTTTTTGCTTTTTCTGGATTTTTTTTTTTTTTTTTTGATTGTTTTTTTTTTTGGCGTTTTCTGTGCACTAGGCTATTTAAGTATAGTACTTCTTCAGATGGATGTTGTTAGTTGGTTCGTCGAGCACATCTCTTTCAGAAGTGGTAAGCTGATAGACACTTGATCCATAGACTGATATGATGACATAGGGACCCAACCAGTTAAGTTCAAATTTCCCTTTCTTTTCTCGATCTTGTTGATTTCTTGGATTTTCTTTGAGAACTAGGTCACCAACTTTGAAGTTTCTCTGAATGACCTTGTGATTGTAGCTCCTGCACATGCGTTGTTGATATGCTTTGAGATGAGTGTAAGCATGTTGGTGTCTTTCATCTAATAGTTCAAGTTCTTGCAGTCGGTTAACTCGATACTCTTCATCTGGGATTAAACCTTTCAAAGAGACTCTGAGAGATGGAATTTCTACTTCTAGGGGTAAAATGGCCTCTGATCTATATACCAGTGAGTATGGTGTTGCTCCTGTATGTGTGCGGATGCTGGTTCGGTAAGCCCAAAGTGCTGGATTGAGTTGTACGTGCCAATCTTTGCCTACATCATTTACTGTTTTCTTTAAGATTTTCGAGATTGTCTTGTTAGATGCTTCTACTTGACCATTGCCCTGTGGGTAGTATGGTGTAGAAAACCGATGTTGGATTTTGAACTTTTCACATAGTTCCTGTACATCATGGTTTTTGAAAGGTCGTCCATTATCTGTGACGATTGAACTTGGAATACCATATCTGTAGATCAAATAATTTAGGATAAAAGAGGCAATTTGTTTCCCAGTCACTGTGGTCATGGGAACTGCTTCAATCCATTTGGTAAAGTATTCTGTTGCAGTTATAATGAAATTGTGTCCATTTGAAGATGAAGGATGAATTTTGCCAACCAGGTCTAGTCCCCACTGACAAAAGGGCCAGGATGTTGTAAATGGCTGCAGTTCCTGTGCTGGTGCATGTATCAGATTGCCATGGATTTGGCATTTAGGACATTTCTTAGCGAAGTGGTATGAGCCTTTTTCCCTTGTAGGCCAGTAGTATCTCATTCGTAGAAGCTTTTTAGCAAGAGTAGTGCCACTTGAATGTGTGCCACAAATACCTTCATGAAGCTCATGTAAAGCAGAATCGGAATCATTACAATCAAGGCAACGAAGAAGAGTACCATCTAGACCTCGATGATATAAGGTATCAGTGGTAAGGGTATAATGGGTAGCTTGTCGGATAAAGTTACATTTTTGGTTACAGGATTGGTCAATGGGTAAGATATTGTGCTTGAGGTAGTCGTATATTGGTCCATATAACGAAGAATCTGAACTAGTCAAGGCATAAATCTGGGATTCGGAGTGGTCATAGGTAGGGGAGAACAGTTGCTCTACCAGGAACTCGTAACAACTCTGTTGTTCTGGAATTTGTAGTACTGAAGCGATAGTAGCCATTGCATCGGCTGCTTTATTGTTCAATCTTGGTATTTGTTCAAAGGTGATGTGCACAAAATACTGTTTGAAGCCATCCACCATTCCCTTGTAGGGTAGTAGCTTGTCATCTTTTGTCTGATAGTTGTTGTTGATTTGATTGATGACTAGTTGTGAGTCTCCATAGACTTTTAACTCTGTGATTTTCCATTCGACAGCCATTTTGATGCCTATAACCAATGCCTCATATTTAGCCACATTATTTGTGCAGGAAAACATAAGCCTATATGATCTTGGCATAGTGTGTCCTTCAGGAGTGATGAATAGAATGTCAGCCCCTGAACCATGTTGTGTATAGGATCTATCAAAGTATAGGATCCATTGTTTGGGAGAAAGAGAAAGAACATCCTTGTCTGGAAATTCAATCTCCATGGTTTGTTTTCCTGGTAGCGATGCGTCAGCCAGCTGATCTGCAATTGCTTGTCCTTTGATGGCTCATCTTTTTGTGTATTGGATGTCGAATTCATTGAGAATCATGACCCATTTAGCCAATCGGCCTGTAAGAGCTACCTTGCTGAGTAGATATTTGAGAGGATCAATTTTTGCGACTAGCTTAATGGTGTGTGCTAGCATATAATGTCGGAACTTCTAAGATGCAAAGACCACTGTTAGGCAAGCCTTTTCAATGAATGTATAGTTGAGTTCATAGCCATTCAATATCTAACTGAAGTAATATATGGCTCATTCCTTTCCTTGTTGATCTTCTTGTGCCAATAGTGCCCCCAGCGATATATCTGTTGTTGAGATATATAGGATAAGTGGCTTTCCTGCGACTGGTGGTACTAGAACTGGTGAATTCATCAAGTACTGTTTGATTTGGTAAAAATATTCTGCACACTTAGTCTCCCATCTGAATGGTACATTTTTGTGTAGTAAATGGTTAAATGGTAGAATTTTATTTGCTAGTTGAGCGATGAATCACCTGATTGATTGAAGTCATCTCTGTAGAGATCTGAGTTGACTGATATTCTATGCTGGTGGCATGTCCATAATAGCTTGTACCTTTGCTGGATCAACTTCAATACCTTTAGCTGAGACTATGTAGCCTAATAACTTGCCTGATGTAACCCCGAAGACACACTTCTTAGGGCTGAGCCTGATCTAGAATTTCTCCAATCGATCAAAGATCTTTGTTAGGATGTCGAGATGTTCAGCTCTGGTGAAGGATTTAGCTAATAAATCATCCACATAGTCTTCCATAAATGTGTGCATCATGTCATGGAATATTGTTGTCATTGCTCTTTGATAAGTGGCCCCTACATTCTTTAAGCCAAAAGGCATAACATTCCAATAGTACGTTCCCCAAGGACAGGTGAATGTTGTTTTATCTTGATCTTCAGGAGCTATTTTGATTTGATTATAGCCTGAGAAACCGTCCATTAGTGAGAACATTGCATGGCCTGTTGTGAGATCTACAATTATGTCGATACTGGGTAGAGGAAAGTCATCGTTTGGACAGGCTTTGTTGACGTCCCTGAAGTCAGTGCATATTCTGATACTACCATCTGGTTTTGATACTGGAACGATGTTGGAAATCCATTCTGCATAGTCAATGGGTCGGATGAATCCGACATCTAATAGTTTCTTCAGTTCAGTTTTGACCATGAGTGCCACTTGTGGATTCATCTTTCGTAGCTTTTGCTTGACCGGCTTAACTTCTGTAGAAATGGACAAGTGATCCATGATTAAGTGTGGATCTACTCTAGGCATATCAACATATGACCAAGAAAATTTAATTTGTTGTCCTTTAAAGAAGATGATGAATGCCGATCTTTCTTCCTCTGTCAGAGATTCTGCAAGGTGTATGTTTCTGGCTGCTTCTGTGGTACCAATGTTGATTGATTGAGTGGGCTCAATCAAAATGGGTGATCGCTCATGAAAGTGTTCAGGAAGAGTGTCAAGTCTCCCATCATCAGGTGCCTTAAAAAGGTTTTCACCTTCAGATGCATCCTTTATTTTTACTTTTTTGTGATCTAGAGCTGCCATTGACTGGGTTTCAGCATCAGATCCTTTATTTGGTTTATTTTTGCGATTGAGAGACTTGGCACTCCCTGATTGATAGACATCATTATTTTGTTCACTGGTAGAGCCTGTTTCTGGATTTACGGTACATAGGTAATGGATAATAGACTCATCATCTGGGAAAATTGGTATATCATGGGTTTCAGGTTCATCCCAGTCGATGAGGTCAGGAAAGACAAGCGGTAAGGAATCGTTGGGTGGATCAAGCTCTGCTATTGTAAGTGTTAGGACAGAGTGTTCAATGTGATTGTTCTTGGTTTTAAAGAAGTCCAGGGTTTCATCGAGGTCTTCGATGGTATCATCTTCCACATAGACTTGTTTGTAATGTTTATGTTCGCTTTCCTTGGCGTCATAGATATTTTGTGGTCCAAATTCAAGAGGTCTATCTTCTGCATTATGTTCTTCTTGAGAAAGGGATATAGAATCAGTATCATCCAGGATATTTGTAGTAGAATTGGAGCAAGTACCCCATTCATATTCATTGGAATCTGTCTCATAGGCATTATCCCAGATTCTATCTGTGCTATAAACAGGTATGTTGTATGGTGAAAACAAATTTTTGATGATGGATACCATTTTGATATTTTGTGTTGATTCTATGTCCGATCCGTCTTCCACTTTCTGGATTTGCTCATAGACTGTGCTTCCTTGAGGAGGAATGATGGTATCTGGAGATGACATGATTTGTTCTTGAGACATTGGTGTTTGAATATGAGCTACTGCTGGAGATATGGCCTTCTTATGACTTAGAAGCTTTCCCTGATGCAACTTCTGATCTTGACGTTTCCGTGCCTTGCGGATTGTTTCTGCTGATTCAAAGAGTGCTTCCTACCAAGATTCTTCTTTGTACTTCTTCTTTACCTTCCATTGAGGTTTTGTAGTTGTGCTGGGTAGCTTTTTCAATAGGAACGTGAGTTTAGAACCCAATCCTGCTTTGTTTCTACTAGGTTGTGAAGGAAGATCTATAGGTTCAATGACTCCTTCCTTATGTTTCCCAATAGGTCCTTTACTATCATATCCCATTTGTTTCATGATCAGGTATCCTTTTCCATATAGGTGTGTCGGTAGAACAATGTCCAGAGTGGCTACTCTATGATTTTCTTCTTCATCTTTGTATAACCAGCTAAGAATGTCCTTGTCCTCTGATTCATGTGCTAGAGTACCCAATTGGATGAAGGTACCATCAAATTTAGTGATGGACTGAGTGGCCAGATGTGTTGATGTAGTAGGCAAACCATGAGATCTAGGTGATGTTGGCAATTTGGCCAAACATAAAGGCTCCAAAGAGTATTCTCCCATGCCCTAGTCTTTGATTTGCATCTTCTGCTTGAAGTCTCCAAATAAGGAGTTGGGCTTTGCTATTTGTAGATCTGATGTCAAGGATCGTTGCTTTTCTCTATTATGAGGAACCAAACTGTCTTGGGCTGCCCCCATTGCATTACAATGTTGAAATCGATTATGATCAACTGATATGGAGATTTCTTGTCCATCATAAGGAAACTTGACACACTGGTGATACGTAGAAGGTACTACTTGCATTTCATGTATCCAGGGTCGTCCTAACAAAATATTGTAGGTTAGATCTATGTCTAAGACTTGACAGATAGTATCCTTTTGTACTGGTCCCACTTGAATAGGTAATATCACTGTTCCTTTAGAGGACCGTTCCTTATCATCATATGCTTTTATGGTAATCTTTTTGCAAGGATCAATAGACTCTTCTGAGAAGCCTAATGCACAGATAAGCTTTAAAGTACAAATATTAAGTCCAACTCCTCCATCTATTAAGACTCTTTTCACTCAATGTTTGTAAACAATGACTTCAATATGGAGAGGAGTATTATGCGGATGACTCAAGGAAGTATTATCATGCTCTGAGAAGGTGAGGTTATGAGATCCTGTCATATGGGTGACCATGGCTTGAAATCTATCTGTATCCAGATTTTGAGGTACATTGGTTTCCAATAGCGCTTGTTCCAATATGTCTTTGTCCTTTGGTGATAGTTTCAACAATTCTAGTATAGATATCTTAGCTAGAGTTTTGCGTAGTTGGCTAACCAAGTCATATTGGATTTTTGATGTGGTATTTGCAGGTGCAGTATGTCCTTTCAAGACATATTTCTAAGTTTGGGTTGTTACATTGATAGATTCATGATCATGCTGATCTCGAATGGTGATGACATTGACGTGATGATCTTCAGCTGATATGTGGTTGATGGTGTTGTTGTAGATGTGATTGATACGAGCTCCGCATGTATCATCCAAAGTTGATGCTCCATCTTTGTTGTAATTTGGGAGAGGATTTTTGAAGGCTCCGTGATCACCATTTGTTTTGAGACCATCCACCGTTAAGTCACCGCGATCAATCATGTCCTGTACTATGTGTTTCAACCTCATGCAATTGTTCGTTCTATGACCCTTGTTGCGATGGAAATCACAATAGTGTGAATCATTCCACCAAGGTGGTTTGATTGGGGGTTCATAGTTGCTGATTGGAGGTAAAGAAAGAATCTTGTTTGCCAAAAGTTCTCTGAATGCTGATTCTAATGATTGTCCCAGTGGTGTGAAGATATGCTTTTGGAAATTGTTCATGTTGTTGCGTGAATGGTTGTTAGGTCCTGGATCCATGTTTTCTTTTTGAGTATCATGGGTGTTGTTTGTGTTGAGTTGTCCTTGATCAGTGTTTGGTGCATATGTGTTAGCACCGGGATTAGCATTTTTAGGATTTTTCATATTTTGAGGATTTCTTGATAATGTAAGCACTGGTTGCTTTGATTTGGGATCATATGATTCATTGTTGCCTTCGTTTTTGTTTCGAGTCCAAAATCAAGATTTGTCAAGGTTGGTGTTGTTCTATTATTGTAGTTTGATGAGTTTGTTCCTTCTTTGTAGAACTTGAGTGTTCCCTTTTTGACACATGCTTCCTCTACTTGAATGCCATTTTCAATCAATTTGGTGAAAGATGGTATGCATTGAAGTTTTAGTCTATAACTCATTTCACCATTCAATTTATCGATGAAGATTTCCATTTTCTCCTTTTCAAGAATATCTCGAGGATATCGTGATACCATACATCGCCAGCGTTGAAGGAATATCATGAATGTTTCATTGTTCTTTTGTTTGGTATTAAAGACATCTAGCATGGTTATGGCATGTTTAATGTTATAGGAATATTGGGTTATGAATTTGTTAACTAATTCATCAAATGATCTGATAGGTGGTGTAATTTTGGATAACCATTCCATTGTTTGTCCTCCTAGGCTTCTTGGGAATAACCTCATCAGATAGGTGTCATCATGAGCAAATTCAAGACTCATGGTGCAAAATTCTCGAACATGATCCCAGGGATCACTTTTCCCATCATATTTGTCAAACTTGGGAACATCTGAGTTTGGAGGAAAAGGTACCATGTTCAATCTTCTATCAAATGGATAAGGACAGATTTCATTTAAAGAGTACCGCACTGTTGTCCCTTGTTGCATATCTTGCATTTGTCTTTGCAACATTTGCATTTGTTGAGTAAGAGCAACCAAAGGCACGTTATCTTGCTGAGGGAAGAGTTCTTCCCTCGTATTTGTTCTTAGCTGAAAAGGTGTGGTAAACGGTATGTTTTGTTCTGGAGTTTCGAGCTCAAGTATATGCATTTCTGGTATACGTTGTTCTAGAATATGTTGCTCAAGTATGTGAGTTTCTTCTTCTCTTTGTTGTTCTTGATATGCATATTGGTGAGACCTGGTTTGAAAAATGTTTGTGTCTAAATCTTCGGGAAGTTTAACGCCCTTACTTGTGAGCATGAGCAGATACTTTTCTTTGTCATTTTCCATAAGCCTTTCGACAAATTTTTGGAATGAAGGGTTTTCCTGACATTCTTGAAGAAGTGCTTTAGTAATTTCAGGCTCTTCCGAGTGTGGAACTTCAAAAGGATTTGACAATCTGTGATTCATACTTGATTCTGCGTGTGTCTCACTTTGTTGGTTCTTTTGAGAGCAAGTAACAAGCATTTTAGTAGAAACTTTCAGTGATGAAGGGGACAAAATACTCTTTGATGTGTTGCTCGGGGGTTGGTGGTTCTGGTCGAGATGTGTTATACGTGATGCACTCGTCGGGCAAGAATGCTGGATTGATCTTTCCTCCGTGGTTTATGATTTGATTAAAAGCAGATTTTTTACAGTAGGCTCTTGTCTTCAAGGGTTCTTTGTCGAATTCATTGGATTTGTTTTGGATATACTATTTGACGTGATGAAGGAATACTCGATGAGATTTGAAGAGTTGACGATTGATGTATAAAAACTTATTTCTCTTGATGAATTTGGAAAAACTAGGTTGTTGTTTCTTCAACGTGATGTTACGATAAAGGTTCTTTCTTCTCAGAATAAGGGGATTAGTCATGCATGAGTGATCAATGGTTTCCTTTGATTTGTTTGGATTCAATTGATTCTTGTTTTTGAAAATTTTAAATCTTACTCTATCAAAGTGAAGGTTTAGATGCCCCTTCACGACAAAGCGTGTCAAATGATATGGATAAAAGCCTCCCGATATGGAAACTTGATTTGACAATTTGGAAATTTTAAACAAGTGTTTTGAGATAAAATCCGTAAGATGGTAAAGGATTCTGTTGATACTGATGATGAGGTCTCCGGATTATGATAAGAGAGACATTTTTTATCGTGCGATTCATTTAGGATTTTGACAACGTTTGTTTCAACACAAATTTAGCTCAAGAAATAGTTTTAGTGGTTTGTTTGTCACTCTGCTTTGATGAAAAATGATGTTGATGGAAAAAGGCTACTAAAAATGTTTTTGAAAATTTCAAAAATTTTCCCGGTTTTGCCCTCTGTTTTTTTGTTTTTGATCACGCACTAGAATAGAGACTACAATGCCTCTATGTGCTAAAATAATAACCACACGCGCTAGGCTGCCCCCAGACATGCGCTAAAGTTTTGGACTATTTAAAATTTGTTGTTTAACTGTTGAAAAAGCTATGCGCTATCCTGGGTCTGCCACGCGCTAACTGTTGGACTTTATGCGCTAATGTTTGGTTTCTACACGCTAAGCTGTTGCTTCCACGCGCTATACTATTTTTCTGATGCACTAAATGTATCAACACTGATTTGACCTATGATAAAAATGCTACTGTTTGGACTCGACGCGCTAACTTGATGTTTTGATGCGCTAACAAAAGTACTCCACGCGCTAAGAAGTTACTCTTATGCGCTAAACTACCCTGATTTTTTCTTTGGTGTGGTTTTTGTGAATTTTGAATTTTTGTTGTGAATTTTTCAAGTTTGATGGATGATTTTCTGAAGTAATAAATGCAAGCACAGCACAAAAAGTACAACCATTTTGCCTAATCTAACAAAAAGTGTATGTTCTGCGAGAATGTGTTTAAATCCCCAATGTTTTAACAGGTTTGGATACAAATAATACACTTCAGAAAGACTCTTTAGTTAAGGGTCATAAATAACATCATAGCCCACTAGTCTCGATACTCTGTCAGCTCAAACAGCCGTGTCACCCCCTAGAGGGCACCCGTTTTTTTGCCTTTTGCTAGAAATTAACTCAAAATGAATCACTTCACAGTTAAGTAGTTATCTTGGGAGATATATGGTGAGTAATCTTGGAGGTGGATTCTTCCCCTACACTATGATGTTATAAATGTCTGGTTACTGACTCGGTTCAAAGCTTCTATTTCTATGGTTCGTAATCAGGCTTCCCATTCAGCCGTCAGTGATAAACTCCCTCTGGAGGCTTTCCAACCTTTAGAACAAAGGCTTTACGTATCTCGAGGATACTGGGGGAAGGCTAATCACTGCGTGCAACCGTTGAAAAGGACTTTTGTCACTTTCCACGTTTGATTATAGTGGGTTGGAATTCTTGGCATCAAAGTCGTTCCCCACTTAGGTCATTCCCTTCACACTGGCCATAAACGGCTTTAAGAGTTGACTCCAACTCTTCGGGAAGGCAGGCCTGCTAAAGGTTTTATTGCTTGAAGTAAAGAAAGCTATAAGAGTGGTCTGGATTTTTGATCACCCAGTTTAAGGGGAGAGCATATTCCTTCCACTTTCGAGACAAAGCAATCAAGTTACTTCTTTTTAGCCTTTCAATTTAGTGATTTGCTAAAATCTATATGGAGATGTTGCTCTATGAAAACATGGTGTTTATTTTATCCTTTCAAGGAAATGATTTTCTGATCTATGAAAATGAATTTGGTCAACAAAGTAAATTCCATGTTTTGTCAACAAAAGAAATCGATAAAAGAGGAAGGACTTCCCTCTTTGATTTTAAACAAAATTTATTAAAGTGAGGTTCTTTTTTTTTTTTTTTACAAAATGTAAAATTGATCTTTTTAAGCACCAAAGGATGGTGATATTCTTTTTAGCCCTTTCTTGCAAAAATAAAGATTGTTTTGTTCTTTTTAGAACCCAAACTGAAAAAATTTCTCTTAGGAAAGTAAGAAAAGATTGTTGTTGTGGTTCGTTTTACAGCCCAAAGTAAGGTGAGTCCAATTTTATCCAACAAGAATTAAAATGACTCTAAATTTTAACTAACTTAACTAAGTTAGCTAGAATCTAAAACTATTTGTAATTCTACAAATAAAATCCAGCTCTACCTGCAAGAAATTGTTAGTCTTGCAAAATTCCAATCAAACAGTTAGAGAAATCTGGATTTTGGTGGACTTCTACAAGTCTAAATTTTATTTCAGTTACAATTTTAATTTTTGTCTTCTGTCTATGATGCACTACAGAAAGGACTTCATGCGCTACAATATAACCTGGATGCGCTAAAATAATGTCCAATGTGCTACACTATTTACTGCATGCACTACTCTGTGTGCCGAAGGCACTGCTCTAGTTCTCTTCCGAAAATTAGTGATTTGATGCACTAATTTATTAACTACACGTGCTAGATGATGGACTCCACGCACTAAACAGTGGACCGGATGCGCTATGCTATTTACTAGATGTGCTACTCTGTGCACCGAAGGCGCTGCTCTGGTTTTCTTCCACACTAAGACCTATAGGAAAATATTAGAGGAAATCATGTGCTGGAGAAAGGTCTTCACATGCTAGAGTATAGACCCCACGTGCTAAATAGTAAGCTGGATGCGCTAGACAGTTAACCGGATGTGCTAGGGAATGTTTCCCACGCGCTGATTCCTGTTTCCTGCGGACTTGCAAAAATGATTATATTTCAAAACCGATTAGATATATTGGGTTTGAGCCCCACGATGGGCGCCAGAGATGTATGCGGGAAAAGTGGGTTGATAAAACACAATATGTGAAAATATTGCTAAATAACTTGTCCACACACACACAAAGGACTTCTTGGTGCACGCTATGGAGTAACAGAGTATTACTCAACTTCCCAAGGTGGGTCCCATGGTTCTCTATCTCACAATGTCCCTCAAACCAATGTTTTTGCTCTCAGATCACTGAGCAAAATGGTTTAGGGATGGCAAATGTAAGAACGAGGGATGTTTTGATAGATTCTAGAATGAAATGCATCCTAAGCTATACATGATTCTAGAAATGCAATAAACTAGATGATAAGATGACAAGGTTAGTATGAATACTATCCTAGAATGATATATTTAGTCTATGATTGAGCTAAATGATAAAGAAAGTATTCTAAACATGCATATTTAGACTAATTTCTGTTCTAAAGAGAGGCTAAATGATGAGCATAAAATGATATATGAGAGCTTAAATGTATTTGAGCATAAGTGTGATACTACAAATTTGGATGATGATCAAAATGGAGGAATGAGAGCTCTATTTATAGCAAAAATAGGGCAATGGATGGTCAAGATTAAAAGATTTAATCAAGGGTTGAGTTTGAAAGTTGGGGATCCATGTTTGTAATTGGCATCAATGAAATGGTGACAATGTGTCAACATAGGGTTGGGTTGAGAGAAGGGGTTGGAGGCATTAAATGCCTGAGGAGACCTCATGGTTATCTAGAGGGTAAGGGTCAAGCTTAAGTTAGGCTTACCCAATGGATTAAAAGTTAATCCAAGGATAAACCTTTGTGCAAATGATTAAGAGATAATCATGGTCAAAGCATTAAAGGCCTGATGAGACCCTTGGGTTGGGTGAAGGTTGAGTTAAAACAAATTCTTTAACCATGTAAGAAGGTTTGAGTTAACCATTAATGGTTATTGAAGACTTTGGGGGATTAAGTGGTTGAAGGTTGGAAGCCTTTAATGGTTATCAAATACTTTGAGGAATTAAGTGGTTGAAGGCTTGAAGCCTTTAATGGTTATCAAAGACTTTGAGGTTTGAGAAGTGACTTCCCTTTGCTTAGGGATGTGACAAAGTTTAGAATGATGGGTTAGGCTAATTAGAAGTGATTAGAAGATTCTAGAAGGGATTAGAAAGGGGTTTAGGATTTTGCAAGTGGATGGAGGGATAATAGGATTTAATTGAAAGTAAGTAATTTAATTCAATTTGGTTGCAATTAAATAAATTAGATTTATTTAATTTAGGATAACTATTTAATTAAATTTGAATTTAATTAAAAGTGGATAGGGGGGATTTAATTGAATAAAATGATTTATTCATTAAATCAGTATAGTGAATTTTATTTAAATAAATTGAGTAATTTACTTAATAAAATAGAAGAATGTGGATAATTTAATTAAATTGGATTTAATCAAATGGAGAAATGAACATAAAATATTCATTTAGGAATATGATCATTTTTATACGTCTACAGGTACAACCCCAAGTATCCATTTTTAGAACTCAATGTTTGAGCCATGGTAAAGTATGTAGGATGCTCATTGATTCAAGGTCTTTTGATAACTTGGTTTCTCAAGAGATGGTTGACAAGTTAAATTTAGTAAGAATACCACATAATAGACCCTACAAAGCCACTTGGGTAACAGATGAATAAAATCTAGTAGTCCAAGAGCAAGCATATGTAGAGTTTACCAATGGTGATTATCATGATAGGGTATTGTGTGACATTTTTCCTATGACATGGTTTCATGTAATCTTTGGAAGGCCTTGGAAATATCAGAGAAGGACATTGCATGATGGGTTCTTGAATACAAATGTTGTTCACAAAGATGGTAAGAGATTTACACTATCTCCTTTAAAGAATAATCAGATCTTTGAATCCAGTGCAATATGCTTTGGTAGGAATGAGTATGTGAGTATGTAGGTTCCTAAGATGAAGGAAACACAAGGCAGTGATCAGGGCTTTGGAAAGTAGTCAGAAGGGCAGCAACAATCTATTGATGACAACAAAAGGAAGGTGCAGACTATTGTGATGGTAGGGACTATTGAGTGCCCTCTAGGTATGCAAATTAAGGACAGTGATAGTCCTTCAAAGATGAATGGATTTGGGGGTCATTTGGACCTCACAAAGGCAAGGAAAATGGTGCAACAGCAGTCCATACGTGACTGTCTAAACCAAAGATCCAATAATTTTTTTTTATCTAATCATTTGCAGGAGTTTTTTGCAGGTAATAGGTGGAAGTCCAACTCATTTCCTGAGTTGTTATTGCTATAGAAGTTTGCAAGAGTCCAAAGTTGCAGGTGGCCTTCTAGAAGGATGCATGGAGTACAGACAAGACCCCTATTCTCTTGGGACAAGAGACTTTTCATTGGGGGGAGTATGGTACAGGAGCACTTCCTGTGACATGGAGGCACATGAAGCCATTTTGGTATAGAACATGGAGTCAAGGGTCTAAGGGTGTAAGAATGAAATGAATTATGAGTTCAAATAGACCTAATAGGGGTCATTAAGTTTAAATATGTAAAAATGGCACAAAGGATGCTTGATGAGTTTAGTAAGGTCATGTTGAGTCATTTTGATGTAATAAGGCTCAAATAAATCCTTTGGTGTTGGTAAATTGGGTTTAAGGGGATTATGTCTAGTATTGTCAAATTCAAATTTGAAAACCAACGGTTAGTTAGCTAAACAACAGATTTAAGAGTTTGTTAAAGATGAAAGGTGGTTATGGGTGGTTTGCAAAGGTTTGTATTAATTTATAACTCATGTTACATGACCTAGAGGGGCAAGATTGAATTTTGGGAAAGGAATCAGAATTGCATTGTACGGACTTCTCTTATTGAATACAAAATGTGGAAACTACTTGCTACTTTGGATTATTTTGTTTCATTTTTGAGTGGAAATGGATTACAAGTGATTTACTTTGGGTATTGATGAGAATTTGAATCCATTTTTAAGGTTTTTTACACATTTTTTTAATGCATATCAGATGATAGGGAACAATGTGAAGTATGATTTATGTGAATGGATGAGAAGTGAGTTGATGTTAAACCTTGGTAAGATCAAAGGAACCAAGGAAGGCACCTTTAGATATGGAAATTTGATTGTTTGTTTAATGCTTTACTTCCTGAATGAGCTACCCGGTCTAGGGAAGAAGCATTGGGATCATGACATACTAGTAGGTATGCAGATCAAGGAAGAAATCGCCGGTATTGGTACCGGTAGAGATGACAAAATTTGGGGGTATTTTAAGACATTTCAAGAAAATATGAGACAAAGGGAGAGAATATCAAAGAAGATTGTGCAGAAATATTCCACTAATATCTATTTCATGGTAAAAACTAATGAAACTCTTATAGAAGTTGTTGAACCTAGGCAAATCTAGATTACTAAGATTGGATATGAGGTGGACGATAGCATTTTTGAACTCTATGCAAAGATGTTGTTAGATGCCCCATTAGATGATAAAACAGAGCATTTTGGTGCAATAGGAGAGAAGGTAAAAACTAATTTTAACAGGAAGAGAAGAAGGAAGAAAATAAAAAAGATGTCTACATATATACAAGATGTAATTCATAAGGTAGATACTCAACCGGGTTCATGATCGAAACAAGTAGCTAAACCGATAGAGGTTGGTATTGTGGAAGTGAATAAACCACAAGTTCACATTTCTCCTATCACTTCTGGTGCTGACTCTAAGGATAATGAGCCTCTGGCTTTCAAAGGGTACAAAGGAAGAATGTGATAAAACCACCAGTAGAGAAGAAGAAGGCAGAGCCTAGGAGGAGACTTGATAGAAAGGCAACTAAGCCTACTATACCTCCACCACCGACAAGGAAGCCTATGCAAAAGAGGAAACCAGTCACACCGGCAACCACAAGCAAAAGGATGAAGGGTGATGATACTGAAACTGGTAAGACCACAATGACCTATGTTGAACTTGTTGATGAAATTACAAAATATGGAATATTGAAAAATGTATCAAAATATTATGAAGATTTAGAAGAGAATGAGTAAAATTTATTAGAAGAGGCTATTTTGTTGTATATGGACATTTATCAGAAAGCCTTAGTTGAAATTTTGAAGGAGATACCTTTATCCTTGTATGATAAACTTGAGGCTAGAAGACTTGATGTTGTCAAGAGAGATAGGGAAATTAAGGAAGTAACACTTTTGGAATTGTGTGGTGCTGTAAATAATGAAGAAATGAAAAGATGTATAGATACTGCAAACAAGACAATTTTCAGTAGTAAATCTTGATAGATAAGCCTTATGATGGGGAGAGTAAATGAGGTGATAAATGAGACTAATAAGGGATGGACCAAATTCTTTTAGAAAGACCCATTCTTTCTCACATCTCAAGAAGAACTTGCAAGGGAAACATCCTCCACCATTCCTAACAAATCTAAAGGGAAAGGCATTTTGGGTAGTTCAACTCAATTTTTGTCACAACCGACAGTAAAGGAGAGTGTATACTCTGTATCGACACAAACCATTTTTTAGCAAGGCAATGTACAGGACACTAGACATAATATGGATAATACTCCACCAGTAGTAACTGACACTGCACCAAGTGGAAAAGCCACCGGTGCAAAAGAGGTTGAGATGGATAAGGTAAAAGTTACTTTTCAATTGACACTTCTCAGGTTGAGAAGAAATTAGTCTCTACGTTGAGTCCTATTGAATTGATGATGATGGCTACTTAGAAATTAATGAAGGAGGGCACTACAGATAAAGGGATAATTGATCAATCGGTCTTAGTATTGCATAGATTAATACCTGACTATCAAATTGAAGATGGAGCAAGCCCTTCGGGCAAGCTCAAGACTCTAACAGAGCATATTGATAACAATTTTTAATCTTTGAGATAGATTGCAGAATGACAAGCTTTGGATAAATCCACAGCAGCTAAGATTATAGCTTTTCATCAGATTATAGACATAGAAAGGAAGAAAATTGAGGAAAAACTCATTCTACAGACTGCGTTGTAACATAGAAATTCTTACAGCCAATGTAGATAGTAGATTAAAGGAGTTATATTATAAGATAGCTAAAATTGCTAATTCTTTTGATGGATTGACTGTACTGACCACATCTATTGATGGACAAATTTTGTCCTTAGAGAACCAAATTTTTGCTTTTGATAAAGAGAGAGATAAAATCATACAAAGAGCAAGAAGTTTGAGAGGACTGGTAAGTCCTATGTTAGATTCATTGGGTGTTCATAAGAGAGAGTACATGGACAAGATACCTAAACCCACACCGACATATGTCTAAGAGAAGGAAACAGTTGCCCACTTACTAAGTGGACTAGCATCCATTTCTGATACTTTCAAAATAGGCTGGGATACATATCTTCAGTTATTGCAAAAGGCATACCCAGAAATCTTAAAGATGGTTACGCTCCAACAAAACTAACAATATTCAGTTTTTGTTATTTTGAAATTCTTTCAATTCTTTCACCAATATTTGGCATTAATGTCAAAGGAGGGGTATGCGTAGATGTGAAAAAATATTAGAGGATACTAGATAAAAACGTATGGGAAGGAATGTATTTCTCAAAGGGAGCATACTGGTAGGGAATCCATTTTTCACATGAGTGTTGCCATCAATGCCAAAGGGGGAGATTGTTGGCAATTGACACTCATTGGATTCATTTTGTTGTCATTGATGGCAACAAGATCAAATGGAAGTCATTTACTGGCACTAGGAGGTATATACCGACAGATACCAACTTTGGAGCATTCAGGCTTTACTGACACCAACACTGACACTGACACCAATACTTCATTGGAAGTTGACATCAAGGAGGATTTATTTTATAAATCATTTTGTAATTATTGTCAAGGCCAACATTGAATATCTTTTGTAAATGTATTGTAAGCTGACATAAGGTATATTATTTTGTAACATGTATGTAGGTCAGTCTGCTTGGTCATTTTGAGAAAAAGGAAAAAAGAAGAAATAAAAAAATATGTGATAGATGATATGTGTGGATATAGGTATAATGTGAAATATATGTATGAATATCATTTTGTATGCAAATTTTATATCATGCAATGATTTGTAGATAGCTTGGAAATCATTCTTGGAGGAGAAGAGATACTGGTAGTAGTTCAAGGTTTATGAATAGGCATAGAACAGAGCTAGAACTGGAACTCTATTTGGCATAGTAGATGCATTCTTGAGTTCATTTTCAGTATTTAGCGTAATATAGGCAGTGTGCCTTCGTGCAAGTGCATGCCCCTATTTTATGTAATATCTTTTCATATGGCCAATGAACTAATATTGTGGGTCACAAATGCCACCATGGTTTTTCCTCATTGAGGTTTTCCACGTATAAATTTTGTGTGTTATGGTGTGCATTTATGTGGATGGTTTATTTTCTTCTTGTTATATGTTTATTTGTTTACCAGTTTATATATGCATGTTATAAAAGGATAAAAACTGTTGATATCGGCAAAACACTGATTCACCCTCCATCTCAGTGTATTTGGATCCCAATAATAGGCTTACTAGAGTGTAAGATATCATTTGATCACCAAGTCAATATCAACTAACCAAAACATGCTCCAAAAACATGTAACACATAAAACTAAACATAGTTCGTTGATCCAAACATGTCTGAAGTGTCCAACAGATAGTCCCTTCTACCAGTAACACTAGATCTTGTTCTAGTAACCAAAACCTGTTCATTGGTAACCAACCATAACAGCTAGTGTTGACATCAATGACAAAACATCAACACAAAAAATAATCAATTCCTCCATATTGCCAATAGTGACCCCTTAGGACATTATATGACCCTCAGGAGACTATATGGCCCCTTAGGACCCCATATGACCCCTCAGGAGACCATATGACCCCTTAGGACACCATATGACTATTAGATCCAATGACAGACCCAAAAAAACTGAGAGGGGGGATGAATCAATGTCTAACCGATTACTAGAATATTTGAACTTATTTTTAACTTTGTAACCCAAATTAATGTACCGATAAACAAGAAATAATGCAGTAAAGGGAAATAACAAAGACAACATAAATGCACACCATAACACAAGATATTTTGGTGAGGAAACTCCATGTGGGAAAAACCTCAGTGGGATTTATGACCCACAATATTTACTCACTGGCCAATATAAATAAATATTACTTACAACAAGGGCCTGCACATGTAGGAAGGCCAATAGCCTAGAGCGCATTGCTCAATGAAAGAGTCTCACTGACTACAATATGGATAATTAAATCCAAGATAATGTACTACTCAAAATAGCATCTCCAATGCTTGGTTTAGTACCAGTTTAAGCTCAATCAGATACCTTAACCAGAACCTTTCGCTCTCTTACATTCACTAGATCACCTTCTTACATATTCTCATACATACCAATAATAATCATCATTATCATTATATAAAATCTATAAGATCTCATACATATATGAGTCTTTACAATACACCATGTCGGATTACAAAAAAGAATTACATTACAATATAATTCACATAAACAAAACTGTGTCTCATGTCGGCCTGAGTGCCAATATACTTCATTTCCAGTGTAATCTGGATGCCGATGAATGTGTCTGTCGGTGCCAGTAGATGATGTTTGAGTTGTCGGTGAATGTGTAGACCTGTTACCAGTTGGTTGCCATCAACGACAACATCAACAATTCTCATTTGAGTGTAGAATGTCAAAAATCTCCCCCTTTGGCATTGATGCCAACACTCATGAGAAAAATCCAAAATTGTTATCCAAAAATGAAATCCAAAAGAAGTGTGCTCCCCCTGAGCAAGTGATCTATATTCATACATTTTTCTCCATACTACTCCCTCTTTGACATCAATGGAAAAGGATGTCAAAAAGAATCAAAGAATACAAAAATGCTACCTCATGGCCTGTAAGAGGTTGCTTACAATTTGAAAGATATCTTCCAAAATTAGATTCAGGCTCTGCATGAATTTGTTACTATTAGAAAGAATGGTTTTTGTTTGCTGGATCATGTCGGTCAGATAGTGCATTTATTTCTCTGGTGACCATTCTCCTTGAATTGTTGCCTTTGATAGCTCAACCCGCTAAGTAATAAGACTGTCCAATCTTGGACCAAGTTTTATTTTCAATTCTTGGGCCTTCAACCTTATCCTTGCTTTCTCTTTCTCAAGTTTCTCTAACATTTCTTCATAAACTACCATTTCTTGTTCAAAACTTGAGGTAAGTTCCAAAGAACTTATCATGTTATCTGCAATGTCATCTATCTCCTTCTGTGTCTTCTAAATTTTCTCATCAATATCTTCGGTCGGGTGGTGAGGCTTGCAAGCTTCTCTATATAGCTCCTTATATTCCAAAATTGTTGAGTCAAGTACCGGTAATAATGAATCCATGTGCTCAGTACAGTCTTTGATAGTTTTCTCAAAGAATTCACCTTTCTCTTTATCTACTCTTTCCTTTATAGTTTCCTCATTTACCTTATCTATAGTTAAGAAATTTTCAACAATAAATTTGGACAATGCGTCCAATTTACCTAAAGAATCATCAATGTGATCTATCTTACAGTTTGGTGAAATCATCTTCAAAATAGGTAATGTGTCATCAATATCCTTAAATGCTAAGGCATTGCAATATGTTATCCTCTTAGTCAAATCCAAAAGAGCATCTATTATGTTAGTAGGTCTGAATTCTACTATGGTTGTGCTTAGTTCTACAATAGATTTTGTTTTAGAAAATACTTGCCCAATTGCCTTAACTATTTCTTCCTTATTTCCAACAATTGTTTCCCCTTTATTTACATTTTCTACCAGTTTCTCTATCTGTATATGTACCCCTACATCTGATGATTTCTCAGTGTTAGTTTCCTTAGCCTCTATCAATATCTTAGTGATCTGAGAGTCAACAGTGTGTGCTGGTGACTCAAAGATCTCAATGTTCTTAGCATTGACTGCCTTAACCTCCATAGTCTCTTTATCCACAACAATGTTAAAATCTTGTGTATCTACATTCATAGTTAAATGAATTTTAGAATCCGGGTTAGTGTAACCATGTGTTATTTCTTCAATTACTTTATCTGGTTGATTGCCTATATGTACCGGTGTTGTTGATGTTATTGGTGGGGTGTCGTGTGCTGGTGGGGGAAGGTTATATGTTACCCTTATAACAGGTACACTACCAATTTTACCTTTACCTTTGTCCTTATCCTTTTGATATACCTTGGCAAAAGACATCCATTTTTTGTCTACTCATTTCTTCTTTCTTTTCTTTTTCAACAAAAAATATATCCCAACTATCCATAGTTTCATCAACAATTTCTTTTACTCTCCTAGCCATTAGGCTAACTTGTCGGTGTCCACTCACAAAAACTAACCGATTTGCTTCAAAAATTAGTTCATCAATTTCCTCTTTAGAATTTATAGGATGCATTGCCAATAATGCTTCAACTTTTAACTTTTTATCTAATTTCATTACTGACATTCTTTTAGCCTCTAATCTTAGATGCAATTCATTTAGCAGATCATCTACAACTTCAATCAAAACCTTCTTATAGATGTCTAGATGCAAAATAATACTAGCGTCTATTGTCTCCTTGTCACAATCTTTGTAAGAATGATACAATTTTCTCACATTACTAAGATTACCTTCTTGTGTTATTTCATTTATTAGTTCCTTCGGTGTAACGGTATCTGGTGTCTTTGGTTCTTGTTTCTTTGTAGGAGTTAGATTTTTCTTAGGCTCCCTTATAGTCTGCTGCTTCTTCCTTAAGGTTCTAGTCCTTTTGGGAGAAGGAGAGGGTATCGGTGGGGTTTTCCTCTTCCTCCTTTCAACTCTCTTGAACTCAGCTACTTTTCCACTATCTGTATCTGAAGAAGTGACAACCGGTGAAACATGAGCTACCGGTTCCAATACTTCCAGTTCACTAGCAGATATACCACTCAAGTTCATCACACTCTCCTTAACTTGCTTAGCCATTTTGGATGCATATCTGATAAATTTTTCTCTTCTTTTCCTTTGCTTCTGCATTGAAATGTTTCTCTCAATAGTATCACCATTTCCAAAAATCTCTTCAGACGGCTCTCTAGGTGCATCAAGAAGTGTCTTAGCATATGCTTCAAGAATATTCAAATCAACTTCATATCCCATCTTCATTACCCAAATAGTTCTAGAGCTAACGAATTCCATCCATGTTCCATCTCATTTGATTACAAACCAGATTTACTTGTCATACTTATCCACAATGCTCTGTGGTAACCTTTCTCTAGCCTTCATCTTAGTTTGGAAGTTTTTGAAGTAGTTTTCTATAATGTTATCAATGTTAGAGCCTATACTAGTAATAGCTTCCATGATTTTTTTGCCTACCGGGATGTCATATCCAAAGTCCTTATGACCAATGTTGGGTATTTCCTTGGTGAAGTAAAACTTCAAACACCCAAGTAGGTTGCCAAAATGAAATGTCCCCTTCTTGTCACCCTTAATATTTTTCAAGTTATCTATCAGTTCATCCTTAAGCCATTCATAGATATCAATCCTAACATTGTTCTTAACCATCTCATATGCACTATGAATACATAAGCTAGAAAATGAATTTAATCTATTTGCATGATTTACTCTATAGCCAAGTATCATGCTCACATATCTCACATTTGCATTAGTAATGTCATTAAACCTAAGAGATCTATTGTCAGATGTGGCTCCGGTTAGGTCCATAAAACCCTTGTTAGGTATCTTGTTTGTTTTGTCGGGCCTACTACCGGTTGAGGATAAACTAGTAACTACCTTGATTGCTTCCTTTGTGATTTTAAAAATAGAGTATAGCCATATAAACTATTCATGAACTCTGCTTAGTACAAGATGAACTACCTCCTTTAGAAATCCAGGTATGTTCAGAATTTCAACAAATCCTAAGTCTTCTACTATCTTATGCTCTAGTTTAACCAAACCTTTTTCATCAGTAATAACATCATTATACATGTTCTTCAAGTCATCAGTCCTTGAGTTTTCTATGTTGCAATGAATATAAATTCTTAGGTCTTCGGTAAAAGAGACTCCCTTCGGAATCTTCAAAAAAGCTCTAATAGAATCATCTTGCTTGGCAATTTTAGGGATGATTTTAAATACGGATCTAGGGCACTTAATGTTTTCTACCATAGTAGAATTTGCAATAAATTCAAGTATAGAGGATGAGGATGCCATTTCGATAGATACCTTTTGCTTGAAATCCTTGAATTCTCGAAAATACCTTGTTTCTTCGCCTTTAGAATGCCTTTGCTCAATTTCACGCTCTCTGAATTCTTAAATGCTTGGTGAATTGAAATGAGGGTTTTTCGATGCTTTATAATTAAAATGTTCTCCAACTAACACATTAAATGCTTGTTGGTTAAGTAAAATATGGAAGAAATGTGTCTTCTTATCATCAACCAAGGGTAGAATGCATGATTTTCAACTTGTTGCCATAACCCTTAAGGATTATTCCTTAGTTAGATGAAGAATCTCCTACCGGTGGAGGATTACTCTATTCTACCAGTGTAGAGATAGTTTCATCAACTCTCTGATCTCCCTTCTTAATCCATTGTTTTGAAAATTCTTTCTTTATTTCATTTACCTTTTCTTTTCCCTTCTCATTAGATTCTTTATTGTTCGCTGGTATAGTCTTGCTTCTAAATTTTTTTTCAATATGCCCAATCTTGTTACATGCATAACAAGTTACATTATTCTTCTGAATAGCTTTTCCATAACCTTGACCGGTTTGTGTTATACATTGATTAGATAAATGTCCAAATCTACCACAAACATAGCATTTCACATTCATTCTGCAATTTTCTGAATTATGACCAACTTTATTGCATTTGGAACATTGACTAGTGGGTAAATTTATATTCTGATTATTTCTAAATCTGCACTAATTTTCTCTATGACCAAACTTGTTGCAATTAAAACATTTCCCATTAAATTTATAAGCATTAGGTTGTCTTACCAGTTTTTAATGATCTTGATTGTTTGCCATCCCGAAACTTTCTCTATGTTCAAATCCAAGTCCAACTATATCTGTATTATTTTTTTGTCTTTTCAACATGTCATCAAGCCTTTCTGAACTTTTCTTGAATTTATCTTTGTACTCATTTGCAGTGATCAACTCGTTTTCCAGAATCCCAGCTTTTCTAATAAGGTCTTCTTTATCATGTTGCATGTGGATCAGATATGTCTTTAGCATATCATTTTTATGATCAAGTCTTAGATTTTCATTTTCTCTGTTATTAAGTCTCCTAGTCAAGTCTTGTTCATTCTTCTTCCTATCTTCAATATCCTTACATAGTCTCATGGTCAGATCTTGCATTCCATTCCTCATGTTACTGTTCTCATGTCTCAACTTCTCAACAATATCTCTAAGAGTTTCCTTTTCATCATCTTGTTTCTGCATTTTCTCACGAAGTTATTTCCTCTTGTTTTGTGCTATAACTAGGTTCTCCTAAAGTATTTTAATGAATTCCCATGCAATCCTCAGATCATCTTCAAGTTTGATATTCTTCAATTTTTCTGCATCAAAATATTCAAGAGCTTCTTGCAACTTTTTTCTCAAACTTGGTTTCAGAATCTTCCTCAAGTTGTTAGGCTTTTGAAAATAGAGGACCAAACTCTGATACCAATTGTTAGATCTAATGACAAACCCAAAGACATTGAGATGGGGGGTGGTGAATCAGTGTCTAACCGGTTATTGGAATATTTGAACTTATTTTAAACTTTGTAACCCAAATTAATGTACTAGTAAACAAGAAATAATGTAGTAAAGAGAAATAATAGAGATAACATAAATGCACACCATGATAACTCAATGATGAACAGTGAGTACCAAACCGGTACTAAGAGGGGGGGGGTGAATTAGTACAGACACAAAAACTTTTCCTAAACCAGTTTGACTGCAAATAGTGAGCTTGACTGACAATCACTAACATCGGTCAGAACCAGATTAGTACCAGTTAAGCACAATGAGACCATGAAAGATATAAACCAAAAACACTTATCTTTCCACACAACCTACACCCTCATTTGCATATTATCCTTGTGCATAAATAGGTAATCTATCATCAAAAATATAATAACTTGCTAGATCAACATGATTCACCGCTTGATAGAAAACAACAAAACATCACATCAAAAGGACATCACATATGACACACATATTTTTCATGTGGAAACCCAACTAGGAAAAAACACAGTGGGGATGAATACCCACAAGCTATTTTTGAACTGTTTAGAAGTCCGCTCTGTTAGGAGCCTAGTCCAGTTAAAGACTGTTACAACAGGTTCTGTTAGGAACCAATCCTATTAGGGATCACCCAATTAAGGGATGGCTAGAATACCTGGTTAAGGGTTAAACCCTGTTAGAGGTTATCTTGTTAGAGGATTTTATGAACTCAATGGCTTTGAGTCACCTTGTTAAAGGATTTACAACAATTTGGTTAAAGCTACCTTGTTAAGGGATTTTCCAAGTGTTGAAGTGGTTAGAGATCAATACGTATTATAATAATTTGGTAAGAGCACAAAATGCCAATGCAGATCCATTTGAGTTCCTTCCTTCTACATGCACACTCTATAGGTATCACTCCTCTTATATGGTCTCGCAAGAATCACGTATCTTTGCACTTAGATACACACACAACATTTGCCAACAACTTTTACATGAAACACAACACTGACCTTATATGAAACAGATAGGTCGATATCATAAACCCTAAACCCTAAACCTTTAGGTTGAGTGATTTAGTCGGTTCAATCTTGACCATTGAACACTTTGCCTTTGAATACAATGGACTTGAACAGATCTCAAGATATTCTCCATCATTCATTCTTCACCACTTCCTAGAGGTGATAACCCATCATACGTTCTCCACCATTTTCAGGGACTTCACACATTCCCAAGGTAGATAGGATCAATCCCCTTCATGCAAGATCCTTCACGCACATGAGGCTAATGTGGCAACATGATCTGATCTCCATTACACTACTAACTAATCATACAATGTCATTGGTTGAATAACATAGGCTCGAAACACTTCAACTGAAAACCCTGAAGCTAAGACTACCAACCGGTAGTCATACCATATTAAACCTTGATAGAAAACATTCCATATACTGGTTCATATTTCACTATACTAATTCTCAACATCATACCGGTTCACTTTTCCACTTGCTTGACTTCAATATACTAGTTCACTCTTTAGCATATTACCAGTTCACTCTTTAGCATATTGACATCAATGACAACACAATATCATCATGTCAACATACTTTGCACATATGCTGACAATCTCCCCCTTTGGCATTGATGGCAATATACAAACATTTCTGCATCACATCTTCTCCTTAATACTGTAGATATCTTCTCCACTTCACATCTTCTCCCCCTTTGACAACAATGCCAAAGTGGAGGTATAAGCTTCCCTATTCCACTATGTTGCTCCCCTTGAGGAGTAGCATCCTTCAACACATCAATCCTGAAAAGATATAGCAAAGTAAGATCTGACTGATGTGGAGTACAAACCTTTAGTTTGCCTCTTGAAGGGGCAGCACCCCTAATTCACCTCTCAAATAGGTTAAGGTATCCTTCAGTAGAGGCCTGGTGAATATGTCTGCTAACTGCTCCTTACTTGAAACATGTTCCAATACAACCTCTTTGTTCTGAACCTTTTCCCTCAAGAAATGGTACTTGATTTCAAAGTGCTTGGTTCTAGCATGTAAAATTGGATTCTTGGAAATGTTAATTGCACTTGTATTGTCACAAAATATACTTATCGGTTTAGATACAGAAACTTAGAATCCATTCAATACATGCTTCATCCAAATAGTCTAGGTGCAGTTCATAAAAGCTACAACATACTCTATTTCTGCTGTAGACTGAGAGATACAACTCTGCCTTTTACTCATCCATGAGACCAGTCTACCACCAAGAAAGAATGCACCACTGGATGTGCTCTTCTGGTCATCCACATTACCAGCCCAATCAGCATCTATGAACACTTTCAGGTTGAAATCATCATTTTATGGATACCATAATCCATAGTCAATAGTTCCCTTCAGATATCTAAGAATCTGTTTGACTGCTACCAAGTGGGATTCTCTTGGGCTTTTCTGAAACTGAGCGGTAATACCCACTGCATGTGCAATGATCGGTCTGCTATGCACTACATAATGCAACTTACCAATCATTGATCGGTATTCCTTCTCATTTACCAATGCTGACTCATCCTCTTTTGATAGTTTACAACTGGTCACCATTGGTGTACCAACTGATTTGCTATCTTCCATGCCAAATGTCTTCAACACCTCTTTGATATACTTGGACTGAGTAATAAAGATTCCATCTTTCATTTGCTGAATCTACAGTCCAATGAAGAACTTAATCTCCCCTATGAGTGACATCTCAAACTCCTTTTTCATCTCATCTGCAAAGTCATGACTCATCTTGTCATCTCCACAAAAGATTATGTCATCAATAAATACTTCACAAATCAGAATCTGATCTCCTTCAGATTTCAAGTAGATATTGCTATCTTCACTTGTTCTTTCAAATCCAATCTTCACAAGATGGGAGTGCAAACGTTCATACCATGCTTTGGGTGCCTGCTTCAGTCCATAGAAGGCTTTATGTAGCCTACACACCATGTCACTATCTTCTGATAGGGAAAACCCATCTGGTCACTCTATATACACCTCCTCTTCAAGTATTATATTTAGAAATGCAAATTTTACATCCATTTGGTATACCTTGAATCCTTTAAAAGCTGCATATGCAAGAAGCATATGAAATCCTTCCAATCTTGCTACTGGAGCAAAGGTTTCTCCATAGTCTTCTCCTTCTCTTGGGCATATCCTTTGCATACTAGTCTGGCTTTGTTCCTTACCACTGTGCCATCCTCATTCAATTTATTTCTGATGACCCATTTGGTTCCAATGATATTTTTATGCTTCGATCTGGGTACCAAAGACAATGTAGAATTCTTTTCTATCTGGTCAAGTTCCTCTTCCATTGCCTTGATCCAGTCTTCATCTTTATGTGCCTCTTTGAATGATTTAAGCTCAAATTCAGAGATCATACATGAGTTTTCTCTGACCTTTCTTCTTGTAAGAATTCTTGCATCTTTGTCTCCAATAATCTGCTTTGGATCATGATTGAGTTTTACATACCTAGGTATATTCTTAACATATTCCTCTTTCTTTTCTTCTTCATCCTCATCTTCATCAGCATTAGCATCCACTAGTGCTAGTGTATGAGCATAATTACTGGTACTGGACTAATTTGCAACCGGTTCCTAGAAGGTTACTACCTGTTCATCTCCTACATGCTCTCTGTCAGTTTCCTTGGGTTTCTTAGAGTTTTCATCAACCCTAACATTGATGCTTTCAACAATTCTCTGAGTCCTATTGTTAAAACATTTGAGAGCTTTGCTCTTTGTGGAATACCCTAGGAATATTCCCTCATCACATTTAGCATCAAACTTGCTTTGATGTTCACTCCTCTTGATATAAAATTTACTACCAAACACTCTAAAGTAGCTTACCACTGGTGTCTTACCAATCCAGTACTCATAAGGAGTCTTATCCTTTCCTTTCTTGATGAGTACCTAGTTTATTGGGTAGACTGCAGTTCTCACTACTTCTCTCCAAAAGGTGTGAGCAACCTTTCCTTGGATTAACATGGTTCTAGCCGCTTCAACCATAATCTAGTTGTTCCTCTCTGCTAAGCCATTCTGTTGTGGAGTCTGGGGGGTAGAGAGTTGCCTCTTGATGTCGTTCTCTTCACAATATTTGTTGAATTCACTAGAAGTGAATTCCCCTCCTTGATCAGTTTTGAGGTTTTTGATTCTTCTACGGCTTTCCTTTTCTACCAGTGCTCTGAAAGCTTTGAACTTTCCAAAGGCTTCAGACTTATCCTTCAAGAATGTGACCCACATCGTTATTGAGCAATCATCTGTAAGAATCATAGAATACCTATCTCCCTACACACTCCTATTTTTCATAGGACCACACAAATCAGTATGCACAAGATCATGTAAATTGTTTGTAGTGAAAGATTTACCTTTGAAGGTTGAGGAACACATTTTCCCCAGTTGACACTCTCTACACAAAGAATTTTCCAATTTGCTCAACACCGACAATCCTCTAACTGCCTTGATCTTACTGGCCTTCACAATATTGTCAAAGTTTACATGGCAGAGTCTCCTATGCCATATTCAGCTATCTTCAAACTTAGCCATAAGAAATGTACTGACATTAGCATTTAGCTGAAATAGGTTACCTTTGGTTTGCATACTGGTAGCCATCAATTCACCACTCTTTCCTTTGATTTTTCACACTCCATTTTTGAATTCTAGAGTGAGTCCATTATTATTCATTGAGAAACACTCAAAAGGTTTTTCCTTAGACCTTCTACCCAATACACATTGTTAGCACTACTTCTTCCATTCAGAGAGATGGACCCTTTGCCTTTTACCGTACATGGTGCATCATTACAAAAATGAACCACACTACCATCATACTCTTCTAGAGAAAGAAACTTACTCTGGTCACCAGTCATATGCTGAGAACAACCACAGTTAATAATCCACTCATTGGAATTATCCTCATTTTCTTGTCTAACACATCTTCCTTGACTGCTACAAACACAATATCCTCATTTTCTTCATCTTTGGATTCCTCATTAGTGACACCTTCATCAACTGCTGCAAAATAGTTTCTCCGGTTTCCTCCTTTGAACTTCTTAAACTTTTCTAGTTTGTCCTTGCTATCACCATTTGGATAGTTTACAACAATGTGTCCTATCCGGTTACAAGAAAAGCATTTCAAGGGGAGCTTACTTCTGTATTTACCGGTTCCCTTAGGAAGTCTCTTGGAAAGAAGAGCTTCAAATTCCATCAGGATCTCCTCATCATCCATTTCCCTACTCTGTCTTGGTTCACCACTAGTACTAGCTTCTTTTCCTTTTCTAGATGCAGCAGCAGATGCTCTAAAGGTTGATTCAGTCTTCTAAACACTGCCATCAAAACTTTTTAGCTCATAGGCTGTCAACTTTTCAATGATGGAGTCTAGGGACACCTTAGTCTTGTCTATTGACCTCAACTCCTGAATAGCAACAACCCTTATTGCATAGACCAGTAATAAGGATCTCAAAACTTTGCTAACAACACTAGAATCTTCCATTTTACCACCTGCACTCTTGATATCTCCAACAATAGTTTTGATTCTTATTCCATATTGTTGAATGGTCTCTCCTTCAACCATCTGCATGTCTTCAAACTTTCCTCTAAGGCTTTCTTCCTTAGCTTGTTTCATATTCTAATCACCACCATAGATGTTCTCAAGAGTATCCCATACTTCTTTGGGATTCTCTTTGTCCTTAACATCAATAAACTCAATGTCAGATAAACTACTGATTAGGGCTTCCATGACTTGCCCATTCTCCCGAATCTCTATCTTTCAGTCATCAGTGAGAGTACTAGTAGGGATAACATAAACATTCTCAACATAGCTCCAATGTTGAGCACCCATGCTTTTGATGTATATCTTCATTCTATCCTTCCATATTTTAAGGTTATCTTTGTTGAACTTTGGACCTTCCCTCTTCATCATTACAATAGGATCTTTCCCTCAAGCGGTTAAGCTTACAACACAGAGGACCTGGAGGACGCTCTGATACCAATTGATAACTCAATGATGAATAGTGAGTACCAAACCGATACTAAGAGGGGGGGTGAATCAATACAGACACAAAAACTTTTCCTAAACCGGTTTGACTTCAAATAGTGAACTTGACTGACAATCACTAACACCGGTTAGAACCAAATTACTACCGGTTAAGCACAATGAGACTGTGAAAGATATAAACTAGAAACACTTATCTTTCCACACAACCTACACCCTCATTTCCACATTATCCTTGTGCATAAATAGGTAATCTGTCATAAAAAATATAATAACTTGCTAGATCAACATGACTCACCGCTTGACAAAAAACAAAAAAACATCACATGAAAAGGACATCACATATGACACACATATTTTTTATGTGGAAACCCAACTAGGAAAAACCACGATGGGGATGAATACCCACAAGTTGTTTTTGAACTCTTTAGAAGTCCGCTTTGTTAGGAGCCTAGTCCAGTTAAAGACTGTTACAACAGGTTCTGTTAGGAACTGGTCTTGTTAGGGATCACTTGGTTAAGGGATGGCTAGAATACCCAGTTAAGGGTTAAAGCCTGTTAGAGGATTTTATGAACTCAATGGCTTTGAGTCACCCTGTTAAAGGATTTATAGCAAGATGGCTAAAGCTACCTTGTTAGGGGATTTCCCAACTGTTGAAGTGGTTAGAGATCAACAGGTATTACAATGATTTGGTAACAACACACAATGCTAATGCAGATCTACTTTAGTTCCTTCCTTCTACATACACACTCTATAGGTATCACTCCTCTTATCTGGTCTGGTAAGAATCACGTATCTTTTCACATAGATACACACACAACATTTGCCAACAACTTTTACATGAAATACAACATCAACCTTATATGAAACAGATAGGTCGGTATCATAAACCCTAAACCCTAAACCTTTAGGTTGAGCAATTTAGTCAGTTCAATCCTGACCATTGAACACTTTGCCTTTGAATATAATGGTCTTGAATAGATCTCAAGACATTCTCCATCATTTTTTCTTCACCACTTCTTGGAGGTGATAACCCATCAAGTGTTCTCCACCATTTGCAGGGACTTCATACATTCCTGAGGTAGATAGGATCAATCCCCTTCATGCAAGATCTTTCATGCGCACAGGTTTGATGTGGCAACATGATCTGATCTCCATTACATTGCTAACTCATCACACTATCATCGGTTGAATAACATAGGCTTGAAACACTTCAACTGGAAACCCTAAAGTTGAGACTACCAACTAATAGTCGTACCATATTAAACCTTGATAGAAAACATTCCATATACCAATTCATCTTTCACTATATCAGTTCTCAACATCATACTAGTTCATCTTTCACTATACCAGTTCTCAACATCATACCAGTTCACTTTGCCAGTTGCTTGAATTCAATATACCGGTTCACTCTTTAGCATATTGACATCAATGACAACACAATATCATCATGTCAACATACTTTGCACATATGCCAACACACCATAACACAAGATATTTTGGTGAGGAAGCCTAGTGTTTGAAAAACCTTAGTGGGATTTGTGACCTACAATATTTACTCACTGGCCAATATGAATAAATATTAATTACAATAGGGGCCTGCATATGCAGGAAGGCCAACAGGCTAGAGCGTACTGCTCAATGAAAGAGTCTCACTAACTACAATATGGATAATTAAATCCAAGATAATGTACTGCTCAAAATAGCATCTCCAATGCTTGGTTCAATATTGGTTTAAGCTTAGTCAAATAACTTAACCAAAACCTTTTGCTCTCTTGCATTCACTAGATCACCTTCTTACATATTCTCATACATACGAATAATAATCATCATTATGATTATATAAAATGATGTATAAGATCTCATACATATAGAGTCTTTACAATGCACCATGTTAGCTTACCAAAATTAACTACATTACAATACAATTCACATAAACAAAATTTGTCTCATGTCAGCCTGAGTGCCGGTATACTTCATTTCCGATGTAATCTGGATGCCGGTGAATGTGCCTGCCAGTGCCGATAAATGATGTCGAAGTTGTCGGTGAATGTGTAGAAACCTATTACCAGTTGGTTGTCTTCATTGACAACATCAACCATTCTCATTTGAGTGTAGAATGCCAACAATGACCCCCTAGGACACATATGACCCATTTTAACATCCTAGTATAGGACATGACCTCTTAGGACTTCATATGACCCCTTAGGACCAAATGATGTCCTTGTTGGCAATCGACACTCTATTTGATTGATTTCATTTTATTGTCATTGATGACAATAGTTGGCAACTGACACTCATTGGATTTATATGTTGTCATTGATGGCAACAATTTTCTGTAGAAGGCATATACTAGTAGATACTAGCAAATATCGACATTGGAGTAATCAGGGTCATAACTGACACTGACACCGGTACAGGCATAGGTACCAACATCCAACATTTTAGTGAAGTCGACATCAGTATGGGATCTGAAAGGTTTTTATTTGTAAAATCATGTTGTAATTATTGTATAAAGCCAACATTGAATATATTTTGTAACTTGTTGTAAGTCAACATAAGGCATACTATTTGTAAAGGGTATATTTGTCAGTCTATTAGGTCATTTTGATATAGGACAATGAATAGAATTATGTGAAGAAGAAAATAATGTGAAGGATATGTGTGTAGATCATTTGAATGTGAAAGTAATATCATGCAATGATCAGTAGATGGTTTGTAAAGCATTCTTAGAGAAAAGGGGTTATCGATAAAATGGTATAAGGTTTATGAACTAGTACAGAACATTGTTGGCATTTTGAGTTTGTTGGTATTTTGCATAGAGATTTCATTAATGATATGTTGTCATTGATGTCAATTGAATTGGTAATGGTATTTATGTTATTGCTGATATTGTTATTTTTTATATTGGCTAGTAACTAGTAAGAAGAGATTTGTGGAAGATGTTGTAAACCGGTATGTAAAGTTTGTGAGTTGAACCGATGAACTGGTGTAAAGGGTTAAACCTTTCTATGTAATGTAACTGGTTGAACCGATGAACTGGTGTAAAGGGTTAAACCTTTCTATGTAATGTAACCGGTAAACCATATCAGGTGTTAAACCCTAACCGATCAAGTTTGTTGGTTTATTATCTGATAAGTGGTAATGATGGACACACATGTGATCATTGTATGAGGATAAGTTCAAATTTTTTTTGTGCGTTTGTTTTTTGTCTAGGGAAAGAGCAAAGTGGATTGCATCTAATGCACAATGCATGATGAGTTACAAAGTCCGATGAAGCGGTGATCATGGAGCGGTTGGAATTTTCTTGAAGAATGTGAAGAGATTGTTATGATTTCTAATGGTCAAGATTGTACTGACTTGTTTGTAATCTTGATAATGAGAATTAGGCTTTTGTTGTGTTACTGACCTAATTGTTTGTGTATTTAAGGTCGATGAAGTTGTTTGTAAAAGTGTTGGCAAAGTAGGCAAGTTTGGGAGAAACTTCTGAGTGTGCAGTTGCCTAACCGGTGGATGGATCTGTACTTTGAGTAAAGGCAAATTGAAGGTTATAGAAGGATCTGATCAAGTAAATGTAGTGCTATTCAGACAGATCGACAAAACTATTGTTTTCTAACAATTATAGCAAAAGTGAAATCCCTTAATCGGGTAAGCTCTAACAAGCTTGGTTACTCGTTAAATCCTCTAACAAGGTGGTCCATTAGCTTGGATTCTTAAATCCTCCAACGAGGTTACTCCTAATAGTGTATTGTTCTTTTCATCAAGGCATATTTGTAATTCCCTTAACTGGGTGATTCCTAACCGAAATTAGTTCTTAACAGGACTTATTGAAAATCTTTAATAGGCTTGGCTCCTAACATGGTGAACTTCAAAAGAGTTCAGATAGCTATCCTTATGAGTCTCATCTCACCATGGTTTTTACCTATTTGGGTTTTCCATGTATAAACATTTGTGTCAAGTGGTTAATTCTTTTGTGGATGTGATCTTATTTATTGATTTGGTTAACTTCTGATAAGGCATGTTAAGCAGAAAGCATTGAGAGATGAATATGTTGAGTTATGATTAAGCATTGTTGATGTTTACAAGATTGAAGTTGTTTACTATTGTCATAACAGTTAAACCAGTGAATGTCAAGTATTCTTATGAATATTGATCTTGACTAAGATATGTTTAATTTGTGTGATTGAGTTTGAGTTTGGGAACTTTGTATCGGTTTTGCAATATACTGATTCACACCCCCCCTCTCAGTATTCTACCGTATACTTGTTCTTTCATCATACCATAAATTGGTATCAGAGTATCTCAGATCCTCTTAATCTAAAAGCCTAACAACTTGAGGAAAAGATCTTGTAGATCATGATGAAGAAAGAAGGTCCGAAGTTCAACAAGGATAACTATAGATTATGGAGTGTCATAATGAATATTTACATTAAGAGTCTTGGTAGTTAGTATTGGGATCATGTAGAAACTAAGTATATCACACCTACTAGAATCCTAACTGATGATCAGAAGAAAGAAAAATAAGAAAATCACTAAGAATTAGAGGCCATTATCAATTCCCTGTCTAATGCTAAATATGTAGACATTCATGGTCTTGAAACTGCATATGAAGTATGGAAGAAACTAGAAGATATGTATAGCGGTGATGAACATGTTAAGATTGACAAAGAGGAGACTTTAAGAGGAAAATTTGATGACATGACAATGTCTGACAGTGAGAATATACAACAGTACGGTCAAAGGATTAAAGAGATAGTTGGTGAGATAAAGAGTGTGGGAGGGAAAGTGGAATATGTCACAGTAATCAGTAAGGTAATGAGAACCCTGCTACCGGTCTATGCTATCCAAGTTGCAACTATTCAAGAGCTGAAATCCATTAACAAGACAAAGGTAACTCTTGACTCTATTATTGGCAAACTTACCACTTTTGAACTAAATGGCTATGATGGTAGTGTATAGAAATTAGAATTTGCATTCACATCTTCTATCTCTAACCCATCTGTGAGAAGAAGTAGAGATATCGGCCATAGCTATGAATTTATATCTGTAGACACCCAAAAATGGTCAACGCTTGCGAAGTCATACTTTAACAATTGCGCATTGCCTCATTTTAGGTTTTTGCATCGCATTAACATTTCTCCTATGATACGCACTTGGTCTTTATCATTTGTGAACATCGAGTCATTCTTCTACAATCTTCAATCACCTCGTCCTCAAATTTGGTCTTGTCGACAACATTATCCAGTCATGATTTTGATCGATTTTACTCTGTCGCATCAATGTGCGTATTCATTTGTCATCATTTTGGACATCGTCAATCCTAATTAGGGTTTAGTCCTCTTATCAATCTTGTCGATTTATCATCAATCCTTTAATCTTGTCGTTTTACGATCGATTTGTCATCGATCGTTGTCATGTTCGATCTTGTCATCTTGCAATTCATTTTGTTGTCGATTCTTGTCCTCTTGTCAATTTTGTCATTTTGCGACCGATTTGTCATCGATCGTTGTCTGTCTCAATTATGTCAATTTGGATCAATTTGTCATTGTTCCTCGTTAATTGGCGCATTTTCTCAATCATTTTGTCGCATTGGTCATTTATCAAAATCAAATCATGACATTAATTATCTTTAATCAAGACCTAATTGTCATTTTCGCATTTCTAATTCGTCTTCTAGGGTTTTATGATTTAGTCATTTAACCTAATTCACCATTTCTTCCTCTAGGATTACTAAATTACTTGTTAATCCTAAGTCTTCTTATTACAATTAAATCTTTATTTAATTGGCTAATTATTCCTCTTTGTGAATTGATTAATAAATGAAAAAAAATTATTAATTAATTCACTAATTCACTAAATCCTATTTTTCATCAATTTCTAATTCCAATTTCCTAATTGGTCATCAATTTCAATTTCCTAATTTTCAAATTTCTAATTCTTTTTCCCTCCTATTTCATCTCCTAATTCTATGGGAGTGGCATTTCAATTTGTCATGAAATTGTCATAATTGATTAATGAATCAATTTTGACATGAAATGTGTCATAATCAATCAATCAAAATTGTGCATGGAAAGTGCATAATTTGCATAATTTGTCATAATTAACACATTGATTTGCAATTTCCATTTGAATTGCATCATGCCAATCTTGTCACTTCTCCAATTTCTCTATAAATTGGATAATTTTTCTTCAATCAGCCCCTTCAATTACTTCTTGAAATCCGAATTGCTGTCAAACTATCAAATTTTAGTTCTAGTACTCTTGAGCTTTTTGCTTTCAATTGTGAGAGCACTTGTAGGTGAGATCCACAAAACTATTGAAGAGGAAAGAACAACAATGGAGCCGCATGGAAGGAGTATTCAATCTTGAATCTGGTTTGCATAATGTTTTCTTTTGAATGCTTCATTTGCATACCTCTATTGAATGTGCATTGTGATTAGGTTCATTGCAATGAGTATTTCTTTGATTGAGCTATCATGTTTAACATTTTGATTGATCTACTTGTCTTGTGATGAATCCTAATTTCTACGCTACATTAAATGGTGAACCCGACGTGAAAACTAACCTTCTAACCATCTTACTGTGTTTTGGAGTGCTTCTAAGCTGATTTGCAGTTCAAAACTCAAAAACAGGGTCGTGCAGTGCATTCTGGACACATCCTGCGCCTGTGTGAAGCATCTTGCGCCTGTGTTGAAGAGTCTTGCGCCTATGTCAAGACATTCTGTGCTTGTGTCAGACATCTTGCGCCTGTGTCATGACTTCTGCGCCTGTGTAAAGTCCAGAACAGAGGTGAAAAATGTAGTTTTTACTTGAAAAATTTTCTATGTTTTAGTAAATTGCAATTTTGAGGGTCTTCGGTGCATTTGTGGACAAATGTTGTGTCCATGAAGAGACATCTTCGATGTTTCCAAAATTTGGTTCTAGATTATTTGAATACCTTTCTAACGCATTAAACGGTTTGTAATTCGGAGCTAGGATGAGAAAGTTATGCCTTCTCAAAGTGGACTGAAATTTTGATAGTTTTCATAAATCAAATCATCTATGCTTTGGATTTTGGTACTGATTATTTGTGCAGGATCTTGGCGTACGCATGACAAAGACTAAAAATCAAATTACTAACGTGTGTTATGCAGATTCGATGGTCAAAGACTACAAATCAAACTTCTGACATGTGTTTTGCAGGTTGCCTTGGAGAAACAACCAAATTGTGTGTTTGAGTTTTTCTAATTAGGCACTTAGTGATTTTTAAATAGGAGGAAATGAACCCTTGTTTGCTTTGTTTGTTAAGTATGACATTGGAGTAGGAGAGTATGCTCTCATCCTTCATAGGGTGATCAGAAATCTAGATCTTCGATACCATGCTTGTCTTGTTGATTGTTTGTCTCCATTAGAGGGCCTGCCTTCCCGACCACTTTGCTTTAGCAAGCGAGTGATAATCGTGAGAAGGGGACGACCCAAAGTGAGTACGGCTAGAATTCCTTGGCATTCTAACTCACTATAAAAAAATACCTGATGAGCGAAAGCTTTGAAGGAAGTGTTACGTGGGAATTGCAGTTACTTGGGAAGTGATGCCCCTTGAAACTCTTTCTCATATCAACATCTAAGTAGGGCCTCTTGGTCTAAATCATTCTTGCGCGACTACATTTGTTTGGTATCTTGATGGGCTTAATGTCTCAATCATGCTTGCATGACATCAAGGAGTAATAATAATTTTTCATCTCCTATTTCTTTGATTGAGCTATCATGTTTAACGTTTTGATTGATCTACTTGTCTTGTGATGAATCCTAATTTCTACGCTACAATATCCAACAGAGATGTTGAAGATGAAGATAACTTAGTGGAACTTGAAGCATTATTGGAAAAACAACTTCCTAGAGGCATTGGTAAATATAGAGGCAAGCTACCTTTAAAATGTTTTGCATGCAACAAGATTGGTCATATAGCAGAAAATTGCCCTAATAGTGAAAATAAATACAAGAGAGACAAATTTAAGAAGTACAAGGGTAAAGGCAAGAGAGATTGTCTTGTAGCTATTGACAGTGATATTACTGATGAAGAATCTGATGATGATGCTAGTGAAGATATTGTGTTTGTAGCTATTAAGGAAGAAATATCAGATCAGAAGGCACTAGTATCGAGGATGAATAAATCTCATGATTCAATCATTGATAGTGGTTGTTCACATCACATGACCAGTGATCGGAGAAAATTTCTTTCCCTAAAGGAATTTGATGGTGGTGTTGTCAGATTTGTCAATGACTCACCTTGTATGGTTAAAGGTAAGGGAGTTATTTCTCTTAATGGGAAGAGCAGTGTTGATGATGTCTATTGGGTTGAAGGCCTAAAGCACAACATTTTAAGTGTGGCACAACTTAATGACAGAGGATACCCACTAGAGTTTAGAAATGGAATGTGCAAAATCTTTGACAATAAAGGTGAATTGATTGCAACTAGGAAACAAACTAGAGGTAATCTATTTTATCTCAATCCTAAAGTTAGCAACTATTTGATTACAAAAATAGATGATAGTTGGCTTTAGCATAGGATATTTTGTCATATAAATTTTCACAATATTGTTAAAGTAAGAAAGTCTAAGACAATAAGAGGTTTTCCTCAGCTAGACAAACCGATCAATGCTCTTTGTAAAGAATCTCAGCTAGGAAAGATGACTTCTTCAACTTTCAAGAGAAAGTCCTTCTCAGTAGAGCACTTGTTAGATCTCGTTCATACAGATCTATGTCAACCAATAAGAACAAGAAGCATTCAAGGTGATAGATACTTCATGATCTTCATTGATGATTGTTCAAGGATGATGTGGGTCACATTCTTGAAGGATAAGAATGAAGCTTTTCGTAAATTCAAGGCATTCAGAGCCTTAGATGAGAAAGAGAGTGGCAAAAAAGATAAAATGTCTAAGAACATATCAAGGCAGTGAATTCACTTCTATGGAGTTCATTAAATATTGTGATGATAATGGTATCAAGCGGCAACTTTTTGCACCAAGGACACCACAGTAGAATGGTATAGAAGAGAGAAACAACCGATCAGTGGTTGAAGCTTCTAGGACTATGTTGATACAAGGAGGTGTAGCAATTTCTTTTTGGAAAGAAGCTATAAGTACAACTGTCTACACAATGAACCGAGTTATGGTAAAAAGAGGTAAGGACAAGACCCCATATGAGTACTGGTATGGGAGATCACCTGATGTTAGCTATTTTAAGATATTTGGAAGCAAATGTTTTATTAAAAGTGGTGATTACATAAGAAAGTTTAAAGCTAAGAGTGATGAAGGCATATTTATTGGCTATTCCACCAAGAGTAAGGCCTATAAATGCTTCAACAACCGGACACAGAGAATTGTTGAGAGTGTTGATGTTCGTGTAGATGAATGTCCTGAAGCTTTAGAAGGAACAAGTTTCAAGATGAAGGATGAATATCCTTGCATTTTTCTTTTGGAACTTGAAACTGTTAAATCAGAAACCGATAAAGCAAATCCTGATGTACTTGTTAAACAGGAACAAATAAATTCAAAGGAAGATGATAATGAAGAAGATGAACTTGAAGAGAATGATCATGTTATTCCTAGGTATGTGAGACTAAATCATGGTCCTGAACAGATAATTAGGGATAAGGATGTCGGTGTACTAACTAGAAGGAGAATAAGAGAGAACTCTTGCATGATCTCCACCTTTGAACCTAGAAGTGCTAAGGAGGCATTTGGTGATGATCATTGGGTGAAAGCTATGGAGGAGGAGTTGGATCAAAATGAGAAGAACAACACTTGGACCCTAGTATCCCGACCGGTAAACAAGAATGTTATAGGTACTAAATGGGTGTTCAGAAACAAATTAAATTAAGATGGTGTTGTAGTTTGCAATAAGGCAAGATTAGTATGCAAAGGTTATGCAAAAGAAGAAGGAGAGGATTATGGAGAAAATTTTGTACCAGTAGCAAGGTTGGAAGGTGTGAGGACATTACTTGCATTTGTAGCTCATAAGAAGTTCAAGGTATACCAGATTGATGTTAAGTCTACATTTTTGAATGGGATATTGGAAGAAGAAGTTTATATTGAGTAGCCTAATGGCTTTGCATTGACGGATAACAAATACATGGTATGAAAATTGCATAAATCTTTGTATGGATTAAAGCAGGAACCCAAAGCATGGTATGAACAGCTTCATACTCATTTGATGAAGATAGGCTTCGCTAGAACCAGTGATGACAACAACATTTATCTAAAGTCTGAAGGAGATGAAATACTGGTTAGTGAAGTATTTGTTGATGACACTATATTTGGAGGTAATGATGACATGAGCAATAGTTTGGCAGATGAAATGAAGAATGAGTTTGAGATATCATTAGTATAGGAAATAAAAAATTTCATAGGCTTGCAGATACAGCAAATGAACAATGGTATTTTCATTACTGAATCAAAGTATGTGAAAGAGGTTTTGAAGACTTTTGGTATGAGTGACTCCAAACCAGTTGGAACCCCAAGGGTTACAGGTTGTAACTTGTCCAACGAAGATGCATCTAAGTCTATAGATGAAAAGGAATACAGGTCAATGATTGGCAAATTACACTATGTTGTTCATAATTGATCGGATATTGCCCATGCAGTTGGTATAGTTGGTAGATTTCAGAAGAATCCAAAGGAAGCACATCTGATGGAAACCAAGAGAATTTTTAAATATCTAAAAGGTACTGTTGACTATGGGTTATGGTATCTATATTGTGGAAATTTTGGTTTGAAAGCATACATAGATGTTGATTGGGTAGGAAATATTGATGACCGAAAGAGTACTACCGGTGGAGAATTCTTTCTAAGAAGAAAGCTAGTTTCATGGAGTAGTAAAAAGAAGAGTTGCACTTCACAATCTACTGCTGAAGCTAAGTATGTAGCAACTTATATGAATTGCACACAAGCTATGTGGATGAGGCACATTTTGGAAGGTTTGAAGATCGAAATCTCAGAACCAATAAAGATTTTGTGTGATAATACAAGTGCAATAAACATTTCTAAAAATCCTATTTTGCATGCAAGGACAAAGCACATTGAATTGAAATATCACTTCTTGAGGGAAAAAGTTCAAAGTAAAGATATTATCTTGGAGCATGTTTCTACCAAGGAGCAACTTGCAGATATCTTTACCAAACCTCTACCTAAGACCACTTTCGATTATCTTAGAAGTCAATTGGAGGTTGTCCCTCTTCATCAAGTTAGTTGAGAATGATGTTGATTGCATCAGTCCCTGAATTTATTGTAGAATCTTACATGGATTGATGGAGGAGTGGATGTTTTCCATAGGGGGAGCATCTAGTTGCAGATTGATGTTGATGCACAGTGAGGGTAGAATTACATGTTTTACTTTCACTTTGGCATTGTTGTCAAAGGGGGAGAAGAGTTATGTGATTGAGGAGAAGAATTATGTGTCTGATTAGGTGAACCAGTGGCAGGCTGAAGACATACAGAGCAAGGTGAATACTTGGTAATGTAAACCAGGATTCCTATTCACCAATCTCAGCAACAATCAAAGGCATTGATATTTGTATTTCCATCAATGCCAAAGGGGGATATTGTTGGTATTTTGTGTTTGTTGGCATTTTGCATAGAGATTGCATTAATGATATGTTGTCATTGATGTCAATTGAACTGGTAATGGTATTTATGTTATTATTGATATTGTTGTTTTTGATATTGGAAAGTAACCGATAAGAAGAGCTTTGTGGAAGATGTTGTAAACCAGTATGTAAAGTTTGTGAGTTGAACCGGTGAACCGGTGTAAAGGGTTAAACCTTTCTATGTAATGTAACCGATAAACCCTATCAGCTATTAAACCCTAACTGGTCAAGTTTGTTGGTTTGTTATCCGATAAGCAGTAATGATGAAGACATGTGTGATCATTGTATGAGGATAAGTTCAAATTGTTTTGGTACATTTTTTTTTTGTCGAGGGAAAGAGAAAAGTAGATTGCATCTAATGCACAATGCATGATAAGTTACAAAGTCCAATGAAGAGATGATCATGGAGTGGTTGGAATTTTCTTGAAGAATGTGAAGACATTTTTATGATTTCTAATGGTCAAGATTGTACCGACTTATTTGTAATCTCAATTATGAGAATTAGGTTTTTGTTGTGCTACCAATCTAACAGTTTGTGTATTTAAGGTTGATGAAATTGTTTGTAAAAGTGTTGGAAAAGTAGGCAAGTTTGGGAGAAACTTGTGAGTGTGTAGTTGCCCAACTGGTGGATGGATCTGTACTTTGAGTAAAGACAGATTGATGTTTATAGAAGGATCTGATCATGGAAATGTGGTGCTATTCAAACAGATCAACAAAACTATTGTTTTCTAACAATTATAGCAGAAGTGAAATCCCTTAACCGGGTAAGCTCTAACAAGCTTGGTTACTCATTAAATCTCTAACAAGGTGGTCCATTAGCTTGGATTCTTAAATCATCCATCGAGGTTACTCCTAACAGGGTATTATGTTTATCATCAAGGCATATTTGTAAATCCCTTAACCGGGTGATTCCTAACTGGAATTAGTTCTTAATGGGAGTTATTGTAAAGCTTTAACATGCTTGGCTCCTAACAAGGTGAACTTAAGAAGAGTTCAGATAGATATCCTTGTGAGTCTCATCTCACCATGGTTTTTACCTATTTGGGTTTTCCACATATAAACATTTGTGTGAAGTGGTGAATGCTTTTGTGGATGTGATCTTATTTGTTGATTTGGTTAACTTCTGATAAGGCATGTTAAGCAAAAAGCATTGGGAGATGAATATGTTGAGTTATGATTAAGCATTGTTGATTTTTACAAGATTGAAGTTGTTTATTGCTGTCATAACAGTTAAACCAGTGAATGTCAAGTATTCTTATGAATATTGATCTTGACTAAGATATGTTTACTTTGTTTGACTAAGTTTGAGTTTCGGAACTTTGTATCAGTTTTTCAATATATTAATTCACCCCCCCCCCCCCCCCGCCTTCTCAGTATTCTATCGGATACTTATTCTTTCATCATATCATCATAGAGCTATAACCGAAACTCTTTTTGGCATAGCAAATGAATTTTGTGAGTTCATCATTAATTTTTTCTCACTAGAAGCTTGTAGTCAGTGAGACGTTTGTGTTGTGCAATGTGCTCTAGGCAGTGTGCCTTCCCGCATGTGAATGCCCCCATACTATGTAATATCTTTCATGTGGCCAATGAATTGATATTATGGGTCACAAATCCCATTGTGGTTTTTCCTCTTTGAGGTTTTCCATGTATAAAATTCAGTGTGTTATGGTGTTCATTCATGTGGCTAGTTTATTTACTTCATGTTACATGTTTCTTCATTTACAAGTTATATATATATATATGTTATAATAAGTTAAAATATTGTTTTATCGGTAGAACACTGATTCACCGTCCCTCTCAATTTTCCTAGATTCCTTCAATTCCAATAATTGGTATCAGGGCTTGGTGCCTCAGAGGAAGTTTAACATCTTGAGGAAGATCCTAAAACTAGATTCATTAAACATGGCTATGGAGAAACAACTTGTGATGGCACTTGAGGATTATGATGCTGAAAGGTTGAAGAACTTGAAGCTGCAAGATGAATTGAATTCTGCAAATAAATTCATTCTTTTTCTACAAGAAAGGTTATAATCAGGTCAAGCTAGGAGGAAGGAACTTTTGCAAAACTAGGATGATGAAGAGAAAAATGCACTTAAAGAGCAATGTCTAAAGATGAGTCAAGCCAACATGCTTGTGAAGAATGAAATGCAAGACTTGACTATGAGGATTTCAAAAGAAGTTGAGCACAAAAAGAAGAAGGAAGAAAATCTTGTTATGTCTCTGAAGAAGAAATCTGAGGAATGTGGTAGATTGGCTCATGACAATGATATGTTGAGAACTGATTTGGTATATTCCCATAATAATGAAAAAGAGCTTGAAAGAAAAATAGTGGTTCTAAGAAATGATCTAACTACTACAAGTGAGTATAAAGAAAAAATCAAGATTAGTACTACACAGTTGGATGATTTATTGAAAAGACAAAGACAGAGTGATGATTCTAGAGGACTTGGATTTGAATTAGGTGACAACTTCGGCACTGCAAATGAAGATCAGACAACCGGTATGCAGAGGAAACCAATAAGGAAATCTAATTCTTACAAATTCAATGGTAGATGCTTTTTTTCTAATAAATTTGGCGATATGGATAAACAATGTAGAAATAGAGCAAATCAAAACTACAATTCAGTTCCCCATCAATGCACAAATTGCAAGAAATATGGTCATAAGTTAAAAGATTGCAGAATGAATGTTAAGTGTCATGCATTTGGAAAGTTTGGACATTTAGCTAATCAATCTAGGTCAATGAATAACACCGGATATGGCAAAGCAATTCAAAAGAACAATGTTACATGTTATGCACGCAACAAATTAGGTCATATTACTAAGTACTACAGAAGGAAGACTAAACTAGTTAGCAATGATAAAGCAAATGAGAAAGGAAAGAAGAAGGTAGGTGAAATACAACAAGATCACAACAAGAGATGGGTTAGAAAGTCTAAAGAGCCAAGTGGAGATGCAACTACACTGGGTAACTGCACCAATAACTCCACCTGTAGAACAAAGCATTCCTGCACCAGTAGGAAATTCAACCAATAACTAAGGAAGATACCTTATGGGTTGGCAAATTCATTGCAAATCTTTCATATTCCCCAGAAGAGATCTAAAAAGAGATCTGAAGAGTTGTATTGATCATTGATGGAGGTTTATCTAGCATAAAATTGTGAAACTGACATTCGGTAGGGAACACCACTAAGCATTTATGATAATGAAGGATTAGGGTTTACTCACCGATAAAAGGAGAAAATAGACTCATTTTCACTCTCCCAACAATCGATAAAAAACTGACTGAAGCAAAGGTGGATCACAGGCAATCAAAAGCAAGCAAAGGCATTCTAAAATATTTCCAATAGTTATCTGAGAAGTGATCAAGATCTTTCTGTATGCGGGAAAAGTGGTGTGATGAAATGAAAATTATGATTTCAGGACTCGTCCACACACCAATGGGACTGTTGGCGCAGGTTATGGATCTGCATCGAATAGCTCAACTTCCCAAGGGATTTTCCATTGTTCTCTATCTCACAATACCCCTTAAGCCAATGCCTTTGCTCTCAGATCACTAAGCAAAGGCATGTTTGATCAATCTAACATGAATGCAATCCTAATGTGCATGATATTAACAAAAGATGAACTAAACTAGTATGCATATGATGATAAGATGAAAGGATTAGTAACAAAACTATCCTAGCATGCTATACTAGTTTGAGATGATTATTATGTGATAATACAAATGCCTATTTTAAGATGCTATGAAGATTATCAAAGAGAGGCTAGATGCTTAGTAAAATGTCTATAAGTTTGATGCTAAAGACTTTGATGATAAATGGAGAAAAGAGAGCTCTATTTATAGAAAAAATAGGGCAATGAAGGGTCCAGATTGGATGATCATATCAAGGGCCAGGATTGAAAGTTACCAATCCATGTTTACAATTCTCACCAATGAAATGGTGACAATTGTCAACATAAGACTGCTTGAGAGGAGATGCAAGAAACATTAAATGCCTAAGAAGACCTCATGGTTACCTTAGAAGGCAAGGGTTAAGGTTAGGTTAAAATTACGCATTGGATAAAGCTTTTACCAAAAGGATAAACTCTTGTGCAAGGGCTAAAGAAATAACCATGGTCAAAGAAATGATTGCTTGATGAGACCCTAGGGTTAGATGAGGATTGAGTTAGGCAAAAAGTCTCCAACCATGTAAAAAGGTTGAGTTAACCATTAATGGTTATGTAAGAGACTTAAATGGTTAAGTTGTTGAGGACATAAAGCCTTTAATGGTTATTGAAGACTTTAAGGGTTTGAGAAGTGACTTCCCTTTGTTTAGGGATGTGACAATATTTAGTAGATGGGTTAGGCTAAATTGGAAGGGATTAGAAGAATCTAGAAGGGGTTTAGAGAGGCAAGTGGGAGATGTAGGAAAATGCAAGTGGATGGGAGGGTAATTTAAATTAAAACAAATTGCTTTATTTCAACAAAATAGATGCAAGAGGAGGATTTAAATAAATTAGGTTTATTTATTTTGAAGTGAACAATTTAATTAAATGTAAATTTAATTAAAAAGAGTAGAAGGGGGTTTTAATTAAATAAAGTGATTTATTCAATTAAATGATATGAAGGACCTAGATGAATTTAATTAAATAAACAGAATAACTTATTTAATCAAATAGATGAATGCACAAATGATTTAATTAAATTAGATTTAATTAAATAGAGGAATGAGAATAAAATGAACATTAAATATTTATTTATGAAAGTGGTCATTTTTATATGTCTACATTTTACCCCTCTTTGAAGTGACGTGTGTGCACATGTTGATTCAAAGAAAATTGATGTGTCACCAAAATTTGATTGATGTGATGTTATGTGTCAAAATATTGATGTCGTGCCCCGGATTTGATAAATGGTGTTGATAATGCCCCCTCAGGAGATGACTCAAAAATTGAAAATTTGATTGATTTGAGAATTGTTTGTAGATTTTATCGCATTATAAAATTTTGTCTGTGTTTAATGTGTGCAATTGATTCATCTCCCCAAAAAATGATGTTTGCTAGGGTTACAAGCCGGATAACAAGAAAAATGCATGCCCCACCTACTAACCCTAATTTACTTTTACCTTATAAAAAGGTGAAACGTGATTTTATTTGTATCATTTGTGCTTTTTGACTTTTAGTGAGAGTGACATTTGGAGAGCGACAAAATGTCAGTTCCCCATGCTTCACACCGATTCAAGCATGTTCATCGATACCAAAGGCCCGCCATGTATGGTCCACCTATAAGTCATCTAAATTTTGCCCCTTTTGCATTTTGTTTTGTCGATTTTGATCACTTTTTTTATCTTTTGTGTTGGATTCTCGTGGTTTAGCGCATCGGGTCATTTGTGTAGCACATATGATAAAACAATTAGCGCGTAGGATTAGTAAACTAGGGTAGTGTCTAGGTGTTGTCAGATAGCACATCTCAGGTGTAGGGTAGCGCATAGGGTAGGATAGCGCATAGGACCAACAGGGTAGCGCATGTGGGGGATAGGGTAGCGCATAGGGTAACCTAGTGCATAGGGCTAAAAGGGTAGCACATGTGGGGAACAGGGTAGCACAAAGGGTAACCTAGTGCATAGCTGAGTTTAGCTAGTGCATAGGTGGTAGCTTAGCACATTGGGGAGATTGCTTAGTGCGTGGCCAGAAAATAGAGCTAGAAAGGAAAGGAAAGATGATGTTGGGGGGAAAAATAGATGAAGGAAGATGGATTGGGGTGGGTAGATGTCTGCCAAGTGTTCTTGGATGGGTGTTGTAGCCAATATTGTGTCTATTGTGCTGATGTGCGATTGTTTGATAGATTTTTGAAATGGCTTTTTCTGTTGAAGTTCCAAGGTGATTGATTGAATGATGATCCTAATTTTCTGTTAATTTGGATCTTTTGATTTTTGTCATGAATGTGATGTCCGATATGAGTTCTGATCTATGATTTTCTATATGGTTCTAGATATGAGTCATGCGATATGGATTTTTGAGTCGTTTCTCGATATGGGTTTGATATTCGATATGAAAATTGAGTTGATTTTCATTGTTTCAAGTTGATATGGAATTGTGATTTTGATATGGATTTGATTTTCGATATGAAACTTGATTTGATATGGATTTGTTTCAAGTTGATATGGAATTTTGATTTTGATATGGATTTTATTTTCGATCTGAATTTGATTTGATATGGATTTGTTTCAAGTTGATATGGAATTTTGATTTTGATATGGATTTGATTTTCGATATGAAACTTGATTTGATATGGATTTGTTTCAAGTTGATATGGAATTTTGATTTCGATATGGATTTGATTTTCGATATGAAACTTGATCTGATATGGATTTGTTTCAAGTTGATATGGAATTTTGATTTCGATGTGGATTTGATTTTTGATATGAAACTTGATTTGATTTTTGTTGTTTCAAGTTGATATGGAATTTTGATTTTGATATGGATTTGATTTTCGATATGAAACTTGATTTGATTTTCGTTGTTTCAAGTTGATATGAAATTTTGATTTCGATATGGATTTGATTTTCGATATGAAACTTGATTTGATATGGAATTTTGATTTCGATGTGGATTTGATTTTCAATATGAAACTTGATTTGATATGGAATTTTGATTTCGATACGGATTTGATTTTTGATATGAAACTTGATCTGATTTTTGTTGTTTCAAGTTGATATGGAATTTTGATTGGATATATCAGATAGATGTGGGAACTGATATTTGGACCTGTTTTGCTTGTTACAGGAATGGCTTTGTGTTCTTCAGTCATGAGAGCAATTTTTGAGGCCATGGTCTTTGATTCCACAATTGACATAGGCGGATAGAGATATCATTGAGAGATGTGGGTTGTCCTCTTTGTTGGACATGCCTTGGTATATCATTAACTTGGGTTTACTGACAGCATTAATAGAGAGGTGGCACAGTGACACCAATACCTTTCACTTGGCTACAGGTGAGATCACAGTCACTCCAGAGGACTGTTATCAGATTCTATAGATCCTAGTGGTAGGGGCATTATTGCCTTATGAGTAGACCGAGGAGGATGGGATAGAGGCACTTTGCCAGATTTTCCATGATGAGCATATTTGTGGATATGAGATCCCTTGGTAGGGGTTCATAGATTTTGATTATTCCCCACTACCATCAGTATTGGTAGGTTTTGTAGGTGGCTTTTTGTGTCCCGACCGTAGGTCGAAAGGTCTGGCAGTGGGATGGGGATTAGTTCTGGAGGATATGGTGACACAGGGTCGCCGATTTGCTTGGGGTTCTTGCATGTTAGCCAATCTGTATAGAGATTTGCATTAGGTGGCATACTTAGGATACAATAGTTTATCATTCAGGGTCACATTATTACAGGTGTGGGCTTGGGAGCACATTCCCATAGCGAGGCCACTTGCACTAGACAGGGATAGGCCAGTTGGTCAGGCTTATGTATATGGAGACACAGGGATAGTTGTCCAACATAAGTTGGGCAAGCTAAAGCATTGGAGGAGGGTGCTGGATGACATTGATATAGTTATTTGGTGACTGTATATGGAGTGTGAGGTGTGGATTGAGGATGGGCTAGAGATGCCCTATATATATGTCATGATTCTTGATAGGGTAGATGCCTTTTGTCATTGAGAGGTTCTTGCACAGCTGAGTTCAATGACAGTATGGTCGACAACAGGGTATACTATAGGGAGCATACTTATATGTTCATCAGGGGCAGGAAGTGCCAGAGTGGGGTTCGGCTATTGATAGTGCAGTGGTGGTGGAGTACATGCATTTGGCTGGATAGATATGGGACTACGGGTTCAGGATGGTAGATGCAAGGATGATAGAGGATTTTGTAGCTCTCTTCATGGCCCATGATGTAGCATAGATATCATATCTAATAGAGATGATTCCCACTTTTGATGATGATGAGGATGAGCAGCCCAAGAGGCTAGGGAGATAGAGAGATGAGGGAGAGGAGCTTGAGGAGGGATATGGGGATGGTGGAGGATATGACGGGGGAGATGGGAGGGGAGGTGGTAGAGGGAGACGAGGAGATAGAGGAGGGGATGGAGGAGATAGAGGGAGGAGAGGAGGTGGAGATGGAGGGAGGGTTGGAGTAGTCAGGCGAGCAATTGGTGAGGGAGGGAGGGGAGATTTGGTGATCACAATTGGTGGAGCTAGCCGGGTGGGTGAGGTTATACCAACTGTGGGTGAGATGGATGAGTTTAGGTGGATGACTTAAAGGAGGAGATCAGATGTGTTACCTCCACTGGGGCTATGGACAGTGACAGGGATAGGGGGTACCATGACACAGGTACCTATTCAGATGTAGGTACCCACCCATTGAGAGCATGCATAGATTAGGTCCCTATAGTTTTCAGTGTTGTAGCTTCAGGCATAGGTACTGGCTCAGCAACATTAGATTACGTAGGTTATCATAGAGCTGAATACAGTGATAGAGCGCTTAGGTTGAGTAGAGGCTTGAGTGGATAGCTTGGAGAGAGTGGCAGTTGGTGTTTCTGTGAGAGACACATTGAGAGAGATGCAGTATGCGGCCAAGGAGGTTGAGTACGACAGACGTTTATATGTGGAGGTGGTTCCTAGAGATCACAGAGATCCTAGCTATACTGTGGTGAGATCCAGTTGATCCATGCAGACTCATTCAAGGATGGAGAGTAGAGGTGTAATCGGGCCATCTCGACATGATCCACCCAGATATCTAGGTGTTGGGACATCTGTTGTGAGACCATCCATCTCAGGAGATATTCATACGTAAGAGACTTGTCTCCATTTGTATTTTGATCATTGTGTTGTATTTTGACAAACATGACATCTTTTGAATTTTTGACCATTTTTGAGATATATATATACGACATCAATTTTTTGATCCACATGTGATGTGTTTGTATTGATGATGATTTATGCATTGATGTGATGGTTCTATGATGATGATACAATGCTTAGATAAATGCATTTGATTTGATATTGATTGATATGATTGTGTGATTCATGATGCAATGATGTGATTTGTGAGATGTATCTTGAAAATGAGATGTATGATAATGATATGCTATGACTAAATGCAAATTTACATGATATGAAACTAGTTTGTAAAATGATATGCAACTAATTGATCATCCCAATTATGTCGTTTGTCATTCTTGAATAGTCACATGTTTTTGCTTTCTTTGAGTTGATCATCATTGAGTAGTTTGATATGTTGAAAATTTATACAGGCATAATAGTATAATTGAACCATAATGACTTGAGAAAAATTTACATGAATTTTGATATTGCAAGATGGCACAAGTGTCGAGGTATATCTGAACCAAGACGTCTTGAGTGTTGCTTGCATATAAATAAACAAGATTTAACCATTTGTATGCGCAAAGTGGAACAATATCTTTAGTGATATGTTGTGAATCACCTCTTGAGACAAGTCTTTTCATAATACAAGTGATCGTCTCATAGATAGAAAACTAAAAAATATTGGAGTCACCAATGACTTTCTCTAGCTCGATGCATCGTTGAGAAAATTTTGGGGATCTAATAGTTCAAAAAAAGTTCAAGTGCGAAAATAGTCAAAACTTCATGCAAGATGTAAACAAATTATACTTTAGAAAATCATCCATCATATGTTTTTGAAGTTGTTAAATGAATTAGTGTTTTGTTTTCTTGGTTGCTGGATTTTTTCTTGACAAAATTTCCTTGGCATGCTGTGATTTTTGTTTGCTTGCTTGCTAAAATTTCCTTGAAGTCAGAAGAATGTTGCCCCTAGTTATAGATATCAATTGATGTGGATATGTATAGTGATTACCAAGCCATGGTGAGATATGACAAACTAACATTTAGATAAGCAAGGACAGTGACTACGCTAAGTATGTCTTGGATAATGCTATTTTGATAAAGTGTTGGGTGATGGCCAGGGGTTTTTGACTTTGGATAAAGGATATGAGTAAATATAGATAGAGGAGATGTTCCCTCACAAGTAGTGCCTATTGCTAGGTTTTCACCATTTTTTTTTATTGCACCTTTTTGCTATTTTGATTTTTTTGTATTTTTCTGATTTTTTTTTTTTTTTTAATTTTGATTTTTCTATTTTTCACTTTTTTCGTGCATTAGACCACTCAAGTATAGTATTTCTTCACATGGATGTTGATGGTCGGTTCATTGACCACATCGCCTTCTGAATTTCTTAGCTAATAGGTGCTTGATCCATAAGCTAAGATGATGACATAAGGGCCCAACTAGTTAGGTTCAAACTTCCCCTTCTTTTTTTGATCCTGTTGATTTCTGGGATTTTCTTTGAGCACAAGATCACTGACTTTAAAATGCCAAGGGATGACTCTATGGTTCTGGGTTCTGCACACGCACTGTTGGTATTCTTTGAGGTGATTATAGGCATGTTGTCATTTTTCATCTAGAAGTTCTAGTTCTTGCAATCTGTTTACTCGATACTCATCTGGAATGAGACCTTTCAAAGATACTCTGAGTGATGGAATTTCTACCTCAAGAGGTAGAATTGCTTCTGATCCATACACAAATTAATATGGCATAGCTCCTGTAGGTATCCTGATGCTAGTTTTGTATGCCCAAAGTGTCGGATTGAGTTGCACATGCCAATCCTTTCTTGCATCATTTACTATTTTCTTTAGGATTTTCAATATTATTTTATTTGATGCCTCTACTTGACCATTCCCTTGTGGGTAGTAAGGTGTAGAAAAACAATGTTGGATTTTGAATCGTTCACATAGTTCTCGCACATCCTAGTTTTTGAAGGGACATCTGTTATCTATGATGATAGAACTGGGAATGCCATATCTACAGATCAGATAATTGAGAATAAAAGAGGCAATTTGTTTTCCTGTTATTGTGGTCATTGGGACTTCTTCAAACCATTTTGTAAAATAATCTACTGTAGTGATAATGAACTTGTCTCCATTTAAAGATGAAGGATGTATTTTGCCTACTAAGTCAAGTCCCCACTGACAAAAAGGCCAAGATGTTGTAAATGGCTGCAATTCCTATGCGGGTGCATGTATAAGATTGTCATGGATTTGGCACTTAGGACATTTCTTTGCAAATTGATAAGAGTCTTTTTCCATCATTGGCTAGTAATATCCCATTCTTAGAAGTTTTTTAGAAAGAGTAGGACCACTTGAATTTGTGCCACAGATACCTTCATGAAGCTTTTGTAAAGAAGAGTTGGATTCATTACGATCAAGGCAACAAAGAAGAGTACCGTCGAGACCTTGACGGTAAAGAGTATTAGTAGTCAGGGTATAACGAGCAACTTGATGGATAAAGTTGCATTTTTGGTTCTGAGATATGTCAATGGGTAGGATATTGGTTTGAAGATACTCATATATTATTCTATATAAAGGAGAGTCTGAACCGGTTAAAGTATAGATAACATGAGATGTAGAATTGTCATAAGCTGGGGAAAATAGTTGCTCTACCAGAAACTCATAACGACTATGTTGCTCTAGAATTTGTAGTAGTGAAGCTATAGTAGCCATTGCATTAGCTTCTCTATTGTCCAACATTGGTATTTGTGCAAAGGTGATGTGTACAAAATATTGTTTGAAGTCATCCACCATTCGCTTGTATGGGAGCAACTTGTCATATTTTGTCTGATAGTAATTGATGATCTAATTTATGACTAGTTGGGAATCTCCATAGACTTTCAGTTTCGTGATTCTCCATTCCATGGTCATTTTGATTCCTGTGACCAATGCCTCATACTCAACAATGTTATTTGTGCATGGAAACATGAGTCTATATAATCTTGGTATGGTGTGTCCTTCAGGAGTGACGAACAAGATGTCGACACCTGAACCATGTTGAGTGTAGGAACCATCAAAGTACATGGTCCATTGCTTGGTGGTAATAGTAAGGAATTACCTATCTAGAAATTGAACCTCCATTGGTTGTTTATCGGGTAGTGGTGCTTTAGCTAATTGATCTGCAATTGCCTATCCTTTGATAGCTTGACACTCTGTGTAGTGGATATCAAATTTGCTGAGAATCATGACCCATTTAGCTAGTCTGCCTATGAGAGCCACTTTGCTAAGTAAATACTTGAGAGGATCATTTTTTTCTACTAGCTTGATTGTGTGAGCTAGCATTTAGTGTCATAACTTTTGAGAGGCGAATACCACCACTAAACAAGCCTTCTTAATGAATGTCTAATTGAGATCATATCCATTTAAAGTTTTGCTGATGTAATAGATAACTCATTCCTTGCCTTCTTGATCTTCTTGTGCTAATTGTGCCCCCAATGATATGTCTATTGTTGATATGTAGAGAATAAGTGGCTTTCCTGCTATTAGTGGTACCAGAATTGGTGGGTTCATTAGATATTGCTTGATTTGATAGAATGATTCTGCACATTTGGCTTCCCATCTGAATGGTACATTCTTATGTAGCAAATGATTGAATGGTAGACTTTTATCTTCTAATTGGGTGATGAATCACTTGATTGACTAGAGCTATCCTTATAGAGATCTGAGTTGGCTAATGTTCTTAGGAGGTGGCATCTCCATGATGGCATGTACCTTTGCTGGATCTACTTCAATGCCTTTTGTTGACACGATGTAGCCTAATAATTTGCCTGATGTTACCCCAAAGACACACTTCTTACGGTTGTGCCTGACTTGGAATTTCTCTAGTCTTTCAAATATTTTCTCTAATATGCCTAGATGTTCTACCTAGGTAAATGACTTAGCTAACAAATCATCCACATAGTCTTCCATGAAGGTATGCATCATATCATGAAATATCATCGTCATTGCTCTTTGATAAGTTGTCCCAACATTCTTTAAGCCAAAAGGCATGACATTCCAATAATATGTTCCCCAAGGATAGGTGAATGTTGCTTTGTCTTGATCCTCTGAAGCTATCTTGATTTGATTATAGCCAAAAAAATTGTCCATTAATGATAGCATTGCATCTCATGCTATGAGGTCTACAACTATGTCGATACTGGGTAAAGGAAAGTCATCCTTTGGACAGGCTTTGTTAACATCCCTAAAATTTGTGCATATCGTGATGCTGCCATTTGGTTTTGAAACTAGCACAATGTTCGAAATCCATTCAGCATAGTCTATAGGTTGAATAAATCTTACGTCTAATAGTTTCTTTAGTTCAGCTTTGACCATGAGTGCTACATGTTGATTCATCTTTCTCAATTTTTGCTTAACTGGCTTAGCTCTTGGAGCAATACATAAGTGATGCATGATTAAGTGTGGATCAATCCTAGGCATATTTGCATATGACCATGCAAAATTGATTTTCTTTTCTTTGAAGAATTTGATAAACTCTTATTTTTCTTCATCTGTCAAAGATTTTGCTAGGTATATATTTTTTGCTACTTCTTTTGTACAAATATTGATTGACTGAATGGGCTCAATCAATATAGGTGATCGCTCCTGATAGTGTTCAGGAAGAGTGTCAAGTCTCCCATCCTTAGGTTCCTTAAAAAGGTTTTCACCCTCAGATGCATCCTTTATTTTTACTTTCTTGTAATCTAGTGCTGCCATTGATTGGTTTTCAGCAGTAGATCTTTTATTTCTTTTATTTTTGTGACTGAGAGACTTGGCACTCTCTTGATTGCAGATGTCATTATTTTGTTCACTGGTAGAGTCTTTTTTGGGTTGATAGTACATAGGTAATGGGTATTGGAGTCATCATCTGGGAAAATAGGTATGTCATGGTTTTCAGGTTCATCTCAGTCTATGAGATCAGGATAGACGAGCGGTAAAGAGTTATTGGGTGGGTCGAGTTCGGCTACAGTAAGTGTCCTGATAGAGGTATCATCAAGGTTGGCTAGGATATTGAATAAGTTAATGATATTGGTGAGGTCTTCGATGGTATCATCTTCCATGTAGACTTGCTCATAATGTCATTGCTCATTTTCTTTGGCATCATAGATATTTTGTGGACCAAATTCAAGTACTCTAGACTTGTCCTTCTTGAGAAAGGGGTGTATGAATAGTACTCTCAGGAATATCTTCAGTAATATTTGAACAGTTGCCCTATTCATAGTCATTAGAATTAGTCTCAAAAGTGTTGTCCCAAAGTCTTTTAGTGTTGTGGACAGGTATGTTGTAGGGTGAAAAGAGGTCCCCGATGATTGATACCAGTCTGATAGTTTTCTTTGAGTTCGTATCAGATCCTTCTTGTACTCTTTGCATCTGTTCATATACTATCTCTCCTTGGGAAGTAGTGATTTCTTCAGGGGGTGATTCTTCCTTGTTTGGAATAGGTTCTTGAACATGATGTACTTTTACATAAGATGCTTCTTCTCTTTGAAAGGCCAACTCCTCTTGTTGTTTCTCTTTTTCCTGGTGTTGTCATTCCTTCCTGATTGTTTCTACTGATTCATGTAGTGCCTCCTACCATGAGTCCTCCTTGCACTTCTTCTTTTCTTTCCACTAAGGTTTTTAATATTTATTTGGTTTCTTCTTTGGTGGTAGAGTGTGTCCATAGCCCAATCTTATTTTGTCTCTAGAAAACTATGAAGGAGGATCCAATGGCTCTGTGATGCCTTCTTGATGCTTGTCGATAGGCCCTTTGCCATTGTACCTCATTTGTTACATGATTAGGTATCGCTTCCCATACTGTTGTGTTGGTATACCTACTTCCATAGTAGCAGCTCTGACTTCTTCTTCATCCTTGTATAGCCAACTAAGGATGTCCTTTTCTTTTGATTCATCTGCTAGTGTCCCCAATTGGATAAATTTGCCATCAAACTTGGTGATGGGCTGTGTTGCTTGATGTGTTGATACAGAAGGTTGCCAATGAGATTTTGGCGATGCTAGTAAGTTGGTTAAACACATGGGTTCAAAAGAGTATTCTCCCATGCCTTGCTCTTTGATTTTCATCTTCTATTTGAAATCCATGGATAAAGATTTGATCTTTTCTTGATGATGATTTGGCACTGAGGAATTTTGTTTTTCCCTGTTATGTGGAACCAAGCTATCTTGGGCTGCCCCCATAGAATTGCAATGTTGAAAGGGGTTATTATCTACTGATATAGAAATCTCCTGTCCATTATAAGGGAATTTAACACACTGGTGGTAAGTTGAGGGTACCACTTACATTTCATGTATCCACAAACAACCCAATAAAAAATTATATGTGAGGTCTATGTCTAAGACTTGGCACATAGTGTCCCTTTGTATCAGTCCTACCTGAATAGGTAATATTACTATTCCCTTGGATGATCTTTCTTCATCATCATATGCTTTGATGGTGATCTTTTTATGTGGATCCATAGACTGCTCAGAGAATCCTAATGCATAGATAATTTTTAAGGTATAGATATTGAGCCCAACTCCTCCATCTATTAATACTCTTTTAACTCAATGTTTGCAGACCAAGACTTCAATGCGAAGGGGAGTATTATGTGGATGGCTCAAAGAGATATTATCATGCTTAGAAAAGGTGAGATTATGAGGCCCTATCATGTGAACCACCATGGCTTGAAATTTGTCAATATCTAGATCTTGAGGTACATTTATTTCCAATAGTGCTTGTTCCAAGATGTCTTTATGTATTGGTGAAAGTTTTAATAACTCAAGTATGGATATTTGAGCAGGAGTTCTACACAGTTGACTTATAAAAACATATTGAGTCTTGGGGATGGTGGTTGCTGCTGATGTATGCCCTTTCAAGACATATTTTTGAACTCTGGTGGTTACATTGATCAATTCATGTTTGCATTTGTCCTTGATTTTAATGACATTTACTTGATTGTCATTTTTTGATATATGATTGATGGTGTTATTGTATATGTGATTGATGTGAGCTCCTTGTGCATAATTTGATGATGAAGCTCCATCTTTGTTGTAATTTGGAAGAGGATTTTTAAAGGCACCATGATCGCCATTTGTCTTGAGACCATCAACCATTAAATCACCTCTATCAATCATGTCTTGAACAATGTTTTTAAGCCTCATGCAATCATTTGTTTGATGTCCTTTGTTTTGATGAAAATCACAAAAGTGTGAGTCATTCCACCAAGGTGGTTTGACCTGGGGTTCAAAGTTGTTTATAGCTGGTAATGTGATAATGTTGTTTGCCAGGAGTTCTCTGAATGTTGATTCTAATGATTGCCCCAATGGTGTGTAAATGCATTTTTTTGGAAAGTTGTTGGTGTTACCCCTTGAATTCGGATTAGGTCCTCGATTTATGTTGTTGTTTTGGGTATTGTTGGTATTGTTCAAATTTGAAGGTTCTGGATTGGTATTTGGTGCATAAGTGTTAGTGCCTTGGTTAGTACCCTTTTGATTCTTGGCAGCCTAAGGATTACCGGATAAAGCCAATACTGGTTGTTTGGACTTTACATCATTAGCATCATTTCCTCCTTCATTTCTAGTATTTTTGTTTCTGGTCCAAAACCTGGATTTGTCTAAGTTGTTGTTGTTGTTCTGGTTATTGAAATGAGAGTTGGATGAATTAGTTCTATCTTTGAAGAATTTCAATGTTCCTTTCTTGATACATGCCTCCTCTACTTGGATTCCATTTTCGATCAATTTGGGAAAAGAGGGTATGCATTGGAGCTTGAGTATGTAACTCATCTCACTATTCAGATTGTCAATAAAAATTTCCATCTTTTCCTTTTTAGGCACATGTCAAGGATATCTTGAAACCATCTGTCTCCAACATTGAAGAAACACCATGAATGTTTCATTGTTCTTCTGTTTGGTATTACATACATCTAGCATGGTGATTGCATGTTGAATATTGTAGGAGTATTGAGTGATAAATTTGTTGACTAACTCATCAAATGATCTGACAAGAGGTGTGAGTTTGGATAACCACTCCATTGTTTTCCCTCCCAAGCTTCTTGGGAATAGCCTTGTCAAATAAGTGTCATCATGAGAAAATTCAAGGCTCATGGTACAAAACTCCTGAACATGATCGCAAGGATCTCTCTTACCATCATATTTGTCAAATTTGGGAATATATAAATTCGGGGGAAAAGGTATCATGTTTAACCTTCTGTCAAAAGGGTAAGGATAAATTTAGTTTAAGGAATACCGTACCGTTGTCCCCTACTACATGTCCTGTATTTGTCTTTGCACCATTTGCATTTGTTCGCCAGGGGAAGAGTTCTTCCCTTTCTTTATCCCTAGTTTGGGTATGTGTGTGTTCTGGTACATTTGGCTTAGGTATATTTTGTTCAGGGTCACATGCTTCCTCTTCTCTTTTTTGTTCTTGATAAGTGTAATTTCGAGACCTTGTTCTAAAGATGTCAGTATTGAAGTCTTCAAGGATCCTAACTCCTTTGCTTGTTAGCATGAGCAAGTATTTTTCTTTGTCGGCCTCTATGATTTTTTCCACAATTTTTTGAAATGAAGCGCTTTCTTGACACTCTTAGATGAGCTGCTCAAAAGTCTTTGTGTCTTCTAGATTACTCAAAAGGATTTGATAATCATCGACCCACACTAGACTCTAGTTGTGGTTTGCTTTGCTTGTTTCATTGAGAGTGAGTGACAATGGACATCTAGTAGAAGCTTTCTGTGACGAAGGGCACAAATTCCTCTTCTATGTGTTGTTTGGGAGTTGGTGGTTCAAATTGAGGTATGTTATAAGTGATGCAAACTTTTGGGAAGAAAGTTGGATTGATCTTTCCTCCATGATTTAAGTGTTGGTTGAATGTTGATTTTTGGCAAAAAGCTCTACTTCTCAATGGGTCTTTGCTAAATTCGTTTGACTTGTCTTGAAGATATAAGCACATATGACAGAGAAATGTGCGATGAGATTTGAAGAGTTGGCGATTGATGTAGAGAAATCTATTCCATTTAGCAAGTTTCTAGGAACTAGGTTGTCGTTTCTTCAACTTAGTATTGTGATGAAGACTTTTTCTTCTAAAAATATGAGGATTGGTCATACACAAGTGATCAATGGTTTCCTTTGATTTGTTTGGGTTATGATACTTTGTTTGAAAACTTCTTTACTTTTATTAAATGAAGGTTTAGATGTCCCCTCATCACAAAAGTGTGTCAAATGATATGGAATAAGAGCCTTCCAGATATGGAAACTCAATTTGACAACTTAGGTTTATACAAGGTATGTTTTGATGATGGAATCCATTGAATTGGCAGACCTTTTGATCAGTGTGATGATGTTACCCAATTTTGATAGGAGAAAGTGTTATCCTTAGCTAGTTTCGGATTTTTGACAACTTTTCTTCTAAGAATGACTTGTTTGATTGTTTGGAATTGTTTTGATGTTTTGACTCGAGTTTTTCTTGATGAAGTCAACTAAATATCCAAAAGGGTATTCAAAATTGATGTTTAAAATTTTTCAAGAAGCTTCAATTTTACTCTTTGTTTTCACATTTTTATCTATGTGCTAAGATAGAGACTGGATGCACTACAGTTTGACTCAGACGAGCTGCTTAAAACCACCAATGCACTAAACTACCTATCTTACATGCTAAACCAATGTTTTGACTTCTGTTATTTCAAGAATGGTTATGCGCTAATCTATCATGAGTATGTGCTAAATTTTAGACTTAAAGAGCTACAGTTTGCCCCCAATGCACTAGGTTGATGCTTCAATGTGCTAATATATCTTTAAAAAGTGCTAATGTTTAGTTGCCAAATGTTCAAACTATTATGGGTTATTTTTTAGAATGAATGTGCTAAGTTTAAGCTTCTATGCACTAAAGTTTGCTCTAGATGTGCTAGGATGTTGCTCTACGTGCTAAACTGCCCTGTTTTGTTTCACTCGTGGGTTTTTTTTGAAATTTTAACACTTTCTTAACTTTGATAGATGATTTTCTAAAGTATAAAATGCAAACACAACATGAAAAATACAACCATTTTTGCTTATTCTAAACAAAGAGTGTATGTTATGCGAGGATGTGTTCAAATCCCTAATGTTTTCATACGTTTGGATACAAATAATACAATTCAGGCAGACTCTTTATTCAAGGGTCATCAACAATATCATAGCTCACTAGTCTCGATACTCTGTCAACTCAATTAGCCATGTCACCCCCTAGGGGGCACCCATTTTTTTGCCTTTTGCCAGAAATTAACCCAAAGTGAATTGCTTCACAATTGAGTAGCTCTCTTGGGAGATATATGGTGAGTAATCTTGGGGGCAGATTCTTCCCCACCCTTGCACTATGATATTGAAGATGTCTGGATACTGACTCATCTCAAGGTTTCTATTTCTAAGGTTCATAATCAAGATTCTTGTTCGGCCGTTAGTGATAAACTCCCTCGGGAGGCTTCCCAACCTTTAGAACAAAGTCTTTGCATATCGTAAAGATACTAGGGGAAGGCTAATTGCTGCACAAAACCATTGAAAGGGACTTTCATCACCCTCCACTTTTGATTATAGTGGGTTGGAACAATTGGCAATAAAGCCATTTCCCACTTAGGTCGATCCCCTCTCACCGACCATTTAAATGGCACTCTAAGAGCAACTCAGGAGGGCAGGCCTGCTAAAGGTTGTAAATGCTTGAAATATCGAAAGCATAAGACTGGTTTGGCTTTTTGGTCACCCAGTTAAGGGAAGATCATATACCTTCCACTTTTGAGACAAGGCACAAAATGATTCGTTTTAACCCCACAATTAAGTTACTTTCTAATTCTAGTGGGAGATGTTGCTCCAAAAAGGCATGGTGTTCTTTTTAACTCCCAAATCAATGATTTTTTAAGCTAAGTAAATGAAATCCCAATCAACAAAGCAAATCTTTTGAGATGGTCAATAAAATGAATTTGATAGGGGAAAGATTTCCCTCTTTTTCTTTATCTATAACTTTTGAAAATGGGGTTCTTTAACTTATGCAAGAAATGAGATGGATCCTTTTAAACACCAAAGGATGGTGAGGTTCTTTTTAAGATTTTGCATAAATAAAGATTTGTCTTGTTCTTTGTAAACCCCAGAATCAAAGTGTTTTGTCTAACTTGCAAGAATGAAAAAGGTTTGCTTTGTTGTTATTTTTAAGTACTCCAAAGTTAAAATGAGTTCATTTTACTAATAAGGAAATGAAGAAAACTTTAAATAACTAAGTTAACAAAGTTAGAAATACAAAATTTTAATCCAAAGCCTAAAACTTTAGTAAAAGAAAATTCTCCCAACCCTGCAAACAAATGTTAGTTACCTATAATAAAACTAGTTAGTGATCAAATTTTTTTAATGTGGACTTCTACAAGTCTAATTTTACGTCTATGTTACAATTTTGTTTTCTGCCTGTGTCTGTTATGCGCTACAGAATGGAACCTATGCACTACAGAATGGAACCAATGCACTAGCCGAAGACCCAGATGTGCTATGTTGTTGTCTGGATGCACTAGACTGATATATTAAAGAATTGAGTTATACACGAAATAGAAGAAATGCTATGTGCTAAATTTAAGTTTGGATGCACTATAAAATGGTATCCATGCGCTGAATAGTCGACAAGCTGCGTCAAAGTAAAGATTGTATGTGCTATAAAATGGTATCCATGCACTGATTCAAGTTTGCCGTGTACCTGCAAAGTTAGTCCTGCATCAAAAATGATTTGATAAATGGGGTTATGCCCCATGGTGGGCACCAGAAATGTATGCTGGAAAAGTGTTGTGATGAAACAAAAATTACGATTTCAAGACTAGTCCACACACCAATGTGACTCTTGGTGCAAGTTATGGAGCTGCATGGAATAGCTCAACTTCCCAAGGGATGTTCCATTGTTCTCTTCACAAGACCCCTTAAGCCAATGCCTTTTCTCTCAGATCACTGAGCAAAGTGACTTAGGGATGACAATCATGAGAATGAGGAATGCTTGTTCAATCTAACATGAATGCAATCCTAATGTGCATGATATTAACGAAAGATGAACTAAACTAGCATGCATATGATGATAAGATAAAAGGATTAGTAACAAAACTATCCTAGCATGCTATACTAGTTTGAGATGATTATTATGTGATAATACAAATGCCTATTTTAAGATGCTATAAAGATTATCAAAGAGAGGCTAGATGCTTTCTTAAAATGATTTAGATTAGATTCTTAGTAAAATGTCTATAAGTTTGATGCTAAAGACTTTGATGATAAATGGAGGAAAGAGAGGTCTATTTATAGGAAAAATAGGGCAATGAAGGGTCAAGATTGGATGATCCTATCAAGGGTCAGGATTGAAAGTTATCAATCCATGTTTACAATTCTCACCAATGCAATGGTGACAATTGTCAACATAAGATTGCTTGAGAGGAGATGCAAGAAGCATTAAATGCTTGAGAAGACCTCATGGTTACCTTAGAAGGTAAGGGTTAAGGTTAGGTTAAAATTACCCATTGGATAAAGCTTTTACCCAAAGGATAAACTCTTGTGCAAGGGAAATAAATAACCATGGTCAAAGAAATGAATGCTTGATGAGACCCTAGGGTTAGATGAGGGTTGAGTTAGGCAAAAAGTCTCCAACCATGTAAAAAAGTTGAGTTAACCATTAATGGTTATGTAAGAGACTTAAATGGTTAAGTTGTTGAGGACATAAAGCCTTTAATAGTTATTGAATACTTTAAGGGTTTGAGAAGTGACTTCCCTTTGTTTAGGGATGTGACATTATTTAGTAGATGGGTTAGGCTAAATTGGAAGGGATTAGAAGAATCTAGAAGGGGTTTAGAGAGGCAAGTGGGAGTTGTAGGAAAATGCAAGTGGATGGGAGGGTAATTTAAATTAAAATAAATTACTTTATTTCAACAAAATAGATGCAAGAGGAGGATTTAAATAAATTAGAATTATTTATTTTGAAGTGAAAAATTTAATTAAATGTAAATTTAATTAAAAAGAGTAGAAGGGGGATTTAATTAAATAAAGTGATTTATTCAATTAAATGATATGAAGGACCTAGGTGAATTTAATTAAATAAATTGAATAAATTATTCAATCAAATAGATGAATGTGGATGATTTAATTAAATTAGATTTAATTAAATAGAGGAATGAGAATAAAATGAACATTAAATATTCATTTATGAAAGTGGTCATTTTTATACGTCTACACTTTCAAACCGACGATCATTATCCATGTAATTCTTTGAAATGGCATCCAGATCATCATCTACTCATACTTTCATTATGAATCCTACTGTTGTTGAGGTTAAGGATAGGCCTAGACCTGTTTTCAAGGAAGTTCCTCAAATAACAAGGAAGGAAGACTCTTCTGGTGCATTTTCGAGGGTTCTCAATGGCGTAGTTTATGTGGAAGATGTTAGAGCCTATATTCACTACACCTTGGAGGATTTAGGCAATAAGGAAATAAAGGGAATGTATCAATCTATGATACTGGGCAACTCCAGAATAATCAAGCTGAAATATCAAATCATTGAAGACCTAGGGTTAACCAGAATCTTGTATATACCAAAATTTGAGGTTGAAATGAATAGATATGTTCTGAGCAGGGTCCACAAAGAATTCATCTGGCTAGACCGACCTCACATGATCACCAAAGAACCAATTCAGCTAGTCATTGGCTTACCTAAAGTCGAGCAAGAACCAAGGAAGAAGATCTCCAACATTGAGGTTGAAAAGCTCACTGGTGCAACCCATGATGGAAGATTGATGAGGACAAGCACCATTAAAGATACAAATGTAAAATTTTCTAGCATGATGATCAGCTACAAGGTAACACAATAAAATTGATTGAACTCTATTGCCCAGTTCATGTATCCTTGTTGCATATCAAATGATAAATAATGGTGGAAAGTATGATTTATGTGAATGGTTAAGAAGTGAATTAATGATAAATCTTGGAAAAATCAAAGGTGTCAAGAAAGGGACATTTTGGTTTTGCAATCTTATTGTTTGTTTGATGCTATACTTCATGAATGAGCTACTAGGTTTGGGAAAGAAATGATGGACTCATGACCTACAAGTAGGTATGCAAATTAGACATAGAATCACCAGTTTTGGCAGTAACGGGGATGAGAAGCTATGGGGTTTCTTCAAATATTTTTAAAAGAACATGAGCCTGAGGGAGAGAATCTCCAAACACACTGTGGAGAAATACTCCACTAAAATCTGCTCATGGTAAAAATAGATGAGACCCTCATGGAAGCAGTGGAACCAAGAACAATATGGGTCACTAAATTGGACTATGAAGTTGATGACAACATCTTGGAACTATATGCATGCTACAGAAACTTGTTGCCATCAATGACAAAATATGAATCCAATGAATGTCAATTTCCAACAATCTCCCCCTTTGGCATTGATGGCAACACTCATGTGAAAAATGGATTCCCTGTTGGTTAAACTGAAACTCAAACATTAACTAGAAACATGCTTCCCCTGAGCTAACTGACTATGATTGCATTTATCTCCTCCTTTGATTTGTATAATCTCCATCTGATATCCTCCCCTAGGATTATATACATACTTTATTTTTCACATACATATCCTCCCCCTTTGGCATCAATGCCAAAGCCCGATGAAACAATTGTTAAAAGAATGGATAAATATAGATTACTTTATTGGAGCTTGACCAATTTCAAGATTTCTGGATAAGATTTCTCTAGTAACTCTATATAGGTATCCTAGCCAGTTTTGAATGTCTCGTATATGGATACAAGTTCACTTAGTAAATGTGCAAGTGTTTCTTTCTCAGTGACTTCTACCGATGTGGGCTTCACAAGCATATCCATGCATTCCTTCTTATGTACACCAAGTGAATCCATTCTTGGACTAAGTATTACAGGTTTGGTGAGTCCAAGATTGGATTCACTTGGTGTACATAAGAAGGAATGCATGGATATGCTTGAAGCCCACATCGACACAAGTCACTGAGAAAGAAACACTTGCACATTTACTAAGTGAACTTGTATCCATATATGAAACATTCAAAACTGGCTAGGATACCTATATAGAGTTACTAGAGAAATCTTATCCGGAAATCTTGAAATTGGTCAAGCTCCAATAAAGTAATCTATATTTATCCATTCTTTTAACAATTGTTTCATCGGGCTTTGGCATTGATGCCAAAGGGGGAGGATATGTATGTGAAAAATAAAGTATGTATATAATCCTAGGGGAGGATATCAGATGGAGATTATACAAATCAAAGGAGGAGATAAATGCAATCATAGTCAATTAGCTCAGGGGGAGCATGTTTCTAGTTAATGTTTGAGTTTCAGTTTAATCGACAGGGAATCCATTTTTCACATGAGTGTTGCCATCAATGCCAAAGGGGGAGATTGTTGGAAATTGACATTCATTGGATTCATATTTTGTCATTGATGGCAACAAGTTTCTGTAGAAGGCACATACTGACAGATACTGACATTGGAGTAATCAGGGTCATAACTGACACTGGCACCGGCATAGGCATAGGTACTGGCATCCAACACTTCAGTGAAGCGGACATTAGTATGGGATCCAAAAGGTTTTTATTTGTAAAATCATTTTATAATTATTGTATAAAATTGACATTGAATATATTTTGTAACGTGTTGTAAGCCGACATAAGGCATATTGTTTGTAAAGGGTATATAAGTCAATCTATTAGGTCATTTTGATATAGGACAATGAATAGAATTATGTGAAGAACAAAATAATATGAAGGATATGTATGTAAATAATTTGTATGTGAAAGTAATATCATGCAATGATCAATAGATGGTTTATAAAGCATTCTTAGAGAAAAGGTGATACCGGTAAAAGGGTTTAAGGTTTATGAACCAGTATAGAACATAGCTATAACCAGAACTCTTTTTAGCATAGAAGATGCATTTTGTGAGTTCACCATTATTGTTTTATTTTAGCAAAATCTTGTAGTCAGTGAGACTCTTTTGTGTTGAGCAGTGTGCTCTAGGCATTGTGCCTTCCTGCATGTGTGGGCCCCCATACTATGTAATATCTTTCATGTGGCTAGTGAATTGATTGTTTTGGTCACAAATCCCATCGTGGTTTTTCCTCTTTGAGATTTTCCACATATAAAATTCAGTGTGTTATGGTGTTCATTCATGTAGTTGGCTTATTTACTTCATGTTACATATTTCTTCATTTACCGGTTTATATGCATATGTTATAATCAGTTAAAATCTTGTTTTACCGGTAGAACACTGATTTAGTGTTCTTCGATTCCGTCAATTCAAATAGGAAACAAGATTTTGGGTTCCGGCTTCATATGGTGTACCGGCAGGCACTTCAGAGACTCTACACCGGCACTACACTGACACTGGCACTGACAAGATAGAAGACCGACAATTCAAGTCAACTGGGTATAGCAAAGGTAATCATTATTGGAGGCCAACACATCTTGGATCCAGCATCAACAGATTATTTTAATGATTATACATTTATGTTATCTGGTCGACATGTAAATATGATATTGTATATATCTTTGTAAGCCAACATAAGGCATGTAAATTGTATAAGGTATATAGGGCAGATTGATTAGATCATTCTGATATAGAGAAATACGGATAGGCATATGGATATGGTTATGGACATGGAAATATAATATGATGCAAAATCATTCTAAGAGATTATGTATGTGAGGAATTCATTGTAAGGGCTATTCCGGTAATAAGGTTTAGGGTTTTAACCAAAACAGACAGAGCTTAAACTGAAACTGTATTCTAGCATAGTAGATGCTATATTAAGGAGTTGACCACTTCTCTAGATTATTGTCTAGATTTTTATGTATTCAGTGAGGCTCCTATAGTGATGAGCATTGTACTATAGGCTTTAAGCCTTCCTGCAAGTGCAGGCCTCATCATATATTGTAATATCTCTTTATATGGCCAGTGAATTGATATTGTGGGTCACAAATCCCACTGTGGTTTTTCCTCTTTGAGGTTTTCTATGTATAAATCTATGTGTTATGTTTCTCATTTATGTTTTTGGCTTATTGGTTGCATTACTTCTTTCAATTCTATTAATATCAGTATATCGGTTGGTGTATGAATGTTTTGTTAAGATTCAAATCTTCTATTGTAGTATAACACTAAATCACACCCCCTCTCTTAGTGTTATTGGTTTCTAAAAATTGGTATCAGACCCTTGTGCCTTAGAGGAAGTTGACCAACTTGTGGAAGATCTTGAAACCAGAATCATTGAATATAGCTTTGGAAAAATAGCTTGAGATGGCACTTGAAGATTATGATGCTAAAATATTGAAGAATTTAAAGCTACAAGATGAGTTGAATTCTGCTAAGGAATTCATTCTTGTCTTATAAGAAAGATTATCATCTGTTCAAGCTAGAAGGAAGGAACTTTTGGAAAATCAGGATGATGAAAGTGAACTTAAAGAACAATGTCAAAAATTGAGTCAGGAGAACATGGTTATTAAAAATAAAATGCAAACTATGACTATGAGGATGTCTAAGGAGATTGAGGACAGAAAGAAAAAGGAAGAAAGTCTTGTTGTATCTTTCAAGAACAAATTTGAAGAATGTGGTAGGTTGACTCATGAAAATGAGATATTGAGGATTGATTTGGTACAATCTCAAAAAAATAAGCAAGAGCTTGAAAGACAAATGATGATACTAAGAGAAGAATTAACTGTTTCTAGTGAGTACAAAGAAAAATTCAAGACCAGTTTAGTTCATCTTGCTGACTTATTGAAGAGATAGAGGCAGATTGGACCAAGGATAAAGTTTCGGTACTGCTAGTGATGATCAAATCCATAAGGCACCGGTAAGACAATTTAATGCTTATAAATTCAATGGTAGATGTTTTGTTTGCAATAAATTTGGATACATGGCTAGGCAATGTAGAAACAGAGAAAATTAGAACTCTAATTCTACTCCTCGTAAATGTTCTAAATGCAATAAGTTTTCTCATAAGACAAAATATTGTAGAATGAACTAAAATGCTATGCTTGTGCAAAATTTGGACATATGTCTAATTAATGCAAGTCAAAAAATTTCATCAGTTTTAGCAAAGCAATTCAAAAGAACAATGTTACATGTTATGCATGCAATGAAATTAAACATATTGCTAAGTTTTGCAGAAGCATAAATGCACCGATAGGTAATGGAGGATCAAATAATAAAGGCAAAAAGAAGGTTATTGAAATCTAACATGATCAACCTCAGAGATGGATTAGGAAGACTGAAGAGCAATCATCAGATGGGAATGTCCTAGTTACCTATCTAGCATAAGAGGTTGCTCCTGCACTAACAGTGAGCTCAACTAGTAACTAAGGAAGATGCCTCAAGGGTAGGAAAATTTTATAGAAGATAATGCATATGTGCTTGGAAGTGATTCTAGAAGATGTTCTAGATATTGGAAAGGATTATCTGGCATTGATATGTTTAGAGTGAGATCTAGTGTCATTCACCAATAGTCATTTATGTTAATAGAAGATTAGAGTTTTCTCAATGGATAAAAGGTTGATAACACTTCATTATCATTCACCTAGCATTCAGAGTGATTTCAGAGTGATTTAGAGTGATTTAGTGCAATCAGAAGCTATTTAGAGGCAATCAAATTTCTTCTTGAGCACTCACACTAGCATCTGGAAGGATTTGCTAGAGGTTTTCACTAGAAGCATTCTAAAGGTTTTTTTCTTGAATCATGGAATTGGGATCATCTTTTGCTCCTATTTTCATTGCAAATTCAATTGTAGTAGAAGTTAAGGACTACCCCAGGACAATTTTTAAATGGTATCCACATGTGGCTACCAAGGAAGATTCAGTTGGAGCATTTATTCACATTCCAGAGGGAGTGGTATATGTGGAAGATGTTAGGGCTTATATTCATTTCCATATAGAGGACTTAGGCACTTTAGAGATCAAGGTGATGTATATGAATGAACTCATGGGAGAATCTGGTAAGAACAAACCGACATATCAACACATTGAAGTTCTAGGGTTCACTTTTATTCTGGATATTCTAGAGTTCTAGGATGAGATAGGCAGATATGTACTGAGCAAAGTACATGGGAAATTCATATGGCTGGATTGACCCTACCAAATCACTAAGGAATCCATTCAAGCAATTAAAGGCTTATCATCGACAGGGCAACATCGAGACAATAAATTATCAAATGAATTTGTAAGGAAGATCACCGGAGCCATATTAGACAAGAGATCGATGAAGGTGAGCAACATCACCGACACCAACATCAAGTTTGGTACCATGATCATAGGCTCTAAGATAACTAAGTCTAACCGACTGAATTTTGTTTCAAGTTCATGTATTTTGGCTGCATATAGGATGATGAGAGAAAATATCAAGTTAGATCTTTGTGACTGGATGCTTGAGGAGTTATTGATCAATTTAGGGAAGATTAAAGGTGAGAAGAAGGGCACTTTCTAGTATGGAAATTTATTGGTCTATTTAATGTTATACTTTTTGAATGATACTCCCGGTACTGGAAGGAAGTAATGGGCTTTTGACATCTCGGTAGGAAGACAACTTAAGCAATCAATTTCTACATTGGGATGTCTTCGAGATGATAAGGTATGGGGTTATTTCAAAGATTTTCATAAATCTATGAGGTCTAGAATAAGAGTACCTAAGCATATAGTAGAGAAATACTCTACCGACATATGTTTCATGGTCAAGAAAGATGAGACCCTCATGGAGGTAGTCAAGCCCCGAAAGACATGGATAGAAAAAATGGGCTATGAGGTTGATGCGTTAATTCCTAATGCATATGCAAAAATTCTACTTAATGCAGAGATAGATGAAGCAGAAAAACCTTGTGGAACAACACACAAAAAGACTCTTGAGGTTGAAACTAAGTTCAATCGAAAGAAGAGGAAAAAACAAGAAGGTAAGGCAAGAAAGTTAGTATAGAAAATTTTTAAAGACATAAAGGCTCTTATTGATGTTGTCCTAAAGAGAGGGAGAAAGAGGGAGGATCTGGTAGTTCACATTGAACCTATGACTACAGAATTTGAATCTGAAGATAATACACTGATAGCTTTCAAAAGAGTTGTGAGAAATAAACCAGAAGAAACTAAGGTGGAAGCAAAGAAACAACCAGTTAAGAAGATTACCATCAAATTACTGGCACAAAAGAAGGCACATAGGGCCACACCATCAGCTGCATCTGGTACTACCAAGAGGAGGAAGAAAAGTGACATTGACTTGGAACTTGAGATTGGTAATGTAATAATCATTCTACCCAAGACTTGTGCTGAAATTGTTGATGAAATCACTAAGGATGGAATATTGAAAATTGTTGTCTTATTATGATACATTAGAAGTTGATGAACAGAGAGAGGTAGAGGAAGAAATCCTTCTATATTTAGATATTTATAAGAAAGCATTAATTGAAATAGAAAATTAAATAGCGGCAGAGCTATACAACATGTTAGATGCTAGAAGGTTATCTACAATACAAGAATACAAACACATTAAGATGCAGTAACTTTAGCCATCTGTGTTACCATAGCTCCAAATGAGATGGAGAAGAAAATAGAGGTTGTTGATAGAAATGTGTTTAACAACAAACACATAATAAGTAGCATAATATTAGGAAGAATGAATGAAGTGATAAAAGAAACACAAAAGGCTTGGATAAAATTTTTGGGAGAGCATAGAGGATTCTTCACTTCACCAGAGACAAAAAATGAGACTGTGGATACACCTATTGAAGGGAAAGGAAAATGAATTATGGGTACTCCACCCATAGTTTTGAAGAACATAAAGATAGTAGAAATTGATCCACCAGTTATCACAAATGTACAAACACATATTGAGACATCGGTTATTACTGAGAACATTGTATAGGACACTAATATTGAGGACACTTGTCCTTTGGATATTAATGAATAGGTTGAGGATACAGTTCCTAGAGAGTAAACAATAGTTGTTCAAACTGCACCAAGTGGTGAAGCCATCATTGTAAGTGAGGAGACAATAAATGTTATTCACCAGATAAAGAAGGGAAATCCAATAAGACACCAATTGGGAGTCCATCGTTGTTGACAATTGACACTTCTCAAGTTGAGAAGAAATCCATCACATAAATGAGTCCTACAGAGCTAATGATGATGGTTACTCAGAAACTAATGAAGGAGGGATCCATAGATAAGGGGATAATGGATTAGTCAATAATAATTTTGCACAAACTAGTCCCAGAATGTAATATTGAGAATGAAGTGAGCCTTTCCAACAAGCTTAAGGTAATAACAAAGCACATCTCTAAAGATTTTTAATTATCACAATAGATCTCTAATTGACAAGCACTTGAGAGATTCACTCTAGCTAAGAGAGCTTCTTTTGATCAAATAATTGAGATAGAGAAGAAGAAGATTGAGGTGAAGCTTATTCTTATTGAAAATTCTTTGAAATAAGGTACTAACATATACAGGGTATGTTGCAATACAAATATTCTTACAACAAATGTAGACAAGAAGATAAAGGAGTTACAGGAAAAGATTGCTAATATTGCTAACTCTTTTGATGGACTAACTTCACTGACCACATCTATTGATAGAAAAAAATTGACCTTGGAGAACCAAATTTTTTCTTTTGAAAAGGAAAGAGATAAGATTTGTTGGTATTATGGATGTGTTGCATTGGTTTTGTCATTGATGTCAACACTTATCCTTATGGAGGTCTACATTGTTGATTTGGCACTCTGGTTATATTGGTTTACTATTGAACCAACACATTGTGTTCACTGACAAGGTTAGTGGCTTATGCACAGTCACCAGTATATGTTCACCGATAGGTTATATGGTTCACTGACAGTGATGATGACTTGTTATCATCTGGAGATCATTTGATTATGTTGAAGACATGGATTTGGTGTTTTGGTTATTGATCTAATTGGGTTGACATATTTACTATTATCGGCAAATAGGTCTAGGTTATGGACCGGCATATGATATCTATTCCAAATCAGCATGACACATTATAGAGATGATTTATTATTTGGATATTGTATTAAGGCCAACATCTTGTATCGCATCAAGACTTATTTTGTAATTGATTTAAATGTAATATCCTTAGTGAGTTGACCTTAGTATTTGGTCTTAGGTTTTATATAAATGTAAGATCTCATTTGAGAGATGATATAGATGAATGTAATATGGTATGGTATGACTATATGTGCAAATATTGAAGATTATATGAGCAGATTATAGTATGAATCATGCAGACATTATCTCAAGGTTGAAGGAAGGCATGAAGGTGTTTGTCAGAGCTTAAACTGGTATTGAATCCAGCATTGCAGATGCTACCTTGAAGCAGTACATTGTTATAGGATTTAACCATCCTACTGTAGTCGATGTGACTCCCATTCATGAGCAGTGAGCTCTAGGTGGTTTGCCTTTCTATAGGTGTAGACCCCATTTGTATACACTTACTATCTGCAATAGTATCATCTGATTGTGGCTAAGGTTTCCCACTGTGGTTTTTCCCCTTACATGGTTTCCATGTCAAAATCTCTATGTCATGTGTTGTGGATGTTTTTTCTCTTTCTATTTCATACATTAAGTTTCACTAGGATTGATATAAACTACTAATCTGTTCCACCGACATTAAGATTGGGTTATTGGCACTAAGTTTAAGTTGGAATAATTTGTTGGCATTTTGATGATGTTTAGTTGTGATTGTCATTGATGGACACACACACTTATTTTATGTATGATTTATTCTCAATCGGTGGTTATTCCAACTGGTATTGTATGTCATTATATGTATAGTCTTTGTTTGTTAAAGACTCAGTGTTTTGCAGAAGAAGCTTACCGATCAAAGCATGACCGAAGACCTCAAGTGGTATAAAGACATCAAGCGGTATGAGGATGCCTTGCGGAAGTTAATTTTTGATTGAAACACTATGTTTCAGTTTTCCAATCTTCATTTATGAACTGGTAATCGGTATATTATGTTAAACTGGTATAATTGTAAATTGTGATGAGTTATCATCCACCGACACTTTGGCAATGTTTCTGTGTCATGTTACCAAATGTGTCTAGATGCACTATACCTAGGAAATTGTAGTCTAACCTTATTGGACCAACATGAAATAAGGTTCCCATATGAGGACATCATGTCTAGGGTTTTGAGGTTGTTGATGTGTACGAGTGTTGGAGAGAAGATTAGGTCTGTGCAAGAAAAGGTATCTCACGACAAAGATTGAAAGTGCAAAATATAGAAGACTGAAGTAATGCTAGAATGCATTAATAGGGAGCTGTTAAGGATCTAATCAAGCATTTTGGGTTATCTTCTAGATCATTCACTTGTTAATTACTAATCTCTTTGCTAAGTTTGAAACCCTTAACCGGGTAGGCCCAGCCAAGCCTATTGTAAATCCTCTAACAAGGTGGTTCACAGTTGTGGATCAGAAATTGTCTAAGAGGGTAGTCTTTAATAAGACTTATCTCCTAACAGAGATTTGAATTCCTAATAGGATCTATTCTGGTGAAGAACATTGTAAGGCCTTAACCGGTCTGACCTTAACTGGTCTATTTACTATTTTGCAAATAGTGGACTTGTGATTTTTACTACCATGGTTTTTCCCATTTGGGTTTCCACATCAAAACATCTTGTGTTATGGTGATTGTGCTTTTGTGGGTGAATGCTTTATTTTCTATTTGACTTGTTTATGTTGTAACCGATTTATTGTTTAAACTACTACATCGGTTTGTAGTTAAACTGCTTGAGAGTTTGGTTAAGTTTTTGGATATACTAATTCACCCCCCCTCTTAGTATTCATCAATTGGTATCAGAGCCTACCTTTCTATAAGTCTAACTACTTGGAAGGAGATATGGGGGAATAAAGCATTAGGGAACTCACTCACCATCTAATTAAGTCTGAGAGAGCCTATGATGAACTCAATATTAAGTATAAAGCCTCTTTATCCAAGAGAAGAGAACTTGCTGAGCAACTGATGGAATTTACTAAAAACAGCTCTTCCGATGAAGCAAACATGGAGGCCCTAGTCGGAGAAGTGGAGAAACTAAATAAATCCAAAAATAACCTAAGGAGGGAGTTGGAAGGACTGACTATTAGGATGAGTCAGGAGCTAGATTATAGAATAAAAGCTAAAGATTTAGTGAAGGACAAGGAGCGTGATATCTCTAAGTTGAAACAAGAAATCAATACCATTACTGCCTATTTGTAGTAGGGTAAAGAAGAGAAAGAAGAAATACAAGCTGAGCTAAATGTAGCTATTTCTTAGAATGAATCCTTGATGGAGACCAATGATGCTCTTTCCAAGGAACTTGCTCAGACAAAGGAGATACTTGCTAAGTTATGTTGGCATTTTTGATGATTATGTTGTGATTGTCATTGATGGACACACACTTGCATTGAGATCACTTTTATATGTATGAGTTATGCTCAACCGACAATTGTTCCCAACTGGTATGATGCATTATAGTCCTTAGACTATTGGTGTTTTGTAGAAAGTGTTTACCGATCTGAAGTGGTATGCTGACCCCAAGCAGTTCGAGGATCTCAAGCGATACAAAGGATCAAAGTGACAAAACACATATTTCCCAGTCTTCATTTTGTCAAACTGGTAACTGGTATTTTGCTTAAACCAGTATTTTGTATGAACCGATAATACTCTGTGATGAGTTACCAACTTGGATTTTGTGATGAGTTACCATCCACTGATTATTTGAGAGTGCCGACACTTCAATAGTTCTTTTTGTGTCATGCTACTAGATATGTCTAGATGCATTGAACCTAGGAAATTGTATTGTAATCCTATTGGACTGACATGAAATCAGATTCTTTTAAAAGGACATCATGTCTAGGGTTTTAGGTTGTTGCTAGGGTTTAAGGTGGTTGATGAGTTAGAGAGTATGAATGTGTAGAAGATTGAAGTAATGTTGGAATGCATTAGGAACGAGCTATCAAGGATCTAACCAAGCAATCTGTGCTATTAGCTAGATTACTCACTTGTTTATTACTCACATCTTTGACAAGTTTGAAGCCCTTAACCAGGTAGGCCCAAAAGCCTTTTGTAAATCCTCTAACAAGGTGGTTCACATCTGTGGATCTAAAATCCTCTAGTAAGGTAGTCTTAATTCGGACTTATCTCCTAACAGAGACTGAGATCCCTAACAGGATCTGTTCTGGTAAAGAACATTGTATGACCTTAACCGGTCTGACCTTAACTGGTCTAGTTCCTATTCTGCAGATAGTTACTTATGAGTTCCATCTCACCATGGTTTTTCCCATTTGGGTTTCCATGTCAAAATCTCTTGTTTTATGGTGTTTGTGCTTCTGTGGGTGAATGCATTATGTGCTATTTGGTTTGTATGTGTGCTAACCGGCCTGTCTGCTAAATTATTTTACCGGTTTATTGTTAGTCTAGAAAAGTGTTTAAGTACATTGATTTTTGGCATACTAATTCACCCCCCCTCTTAGTATTCATCAATTAGTATCAGAGCCTACCTTTCTATAAGTTTAACCACTTGGAAAGAGATATGGGGGAATAAACATTGAGGGAACTTACTCATTGGCTCACTTAGTCTGAGCAAGCCTATGATGATCTTATGGTCAAATACAAGGCCTCTCAAGCAAAATGGAGAGAACATGTTGAAAAGCTGATGGAGCTATCTAAAAATAGTTCTTCTGATGAAGTGGACATGGAAGCCCTAATCCAAGAAGTAGAAGAGCTGAATGAATCCAATTCCAATCTGAGAAAGGAGTTGGAAGGATTGACTATCCGAATGTGCCAAGAGCTTGAGAACCGGAGGAAAGCCAAAGATCTGACAAAAGACAAAGATCATGAAATCTCCAAGATAAAGCAAGAGATCAGTGCCCTAACAGCTCAACTCCATGCGAGCAAAGTGGAAAAGGAAGACATGCAAGGAGAACTAAACATTGCCATCTCTGAGAATGAAAATTTGATGGAAACAAATGTTGCTATTTCTAAAGAACTCTCTGAGTCAAAGGAAATAATTGCTAAGTTCAACAAGAGTTCTGTTAAGCTAGAGCAAAAGCTTGAATCTACCAAACCAGTCAAGAATACTATTGGAGTTGGTTATTCTGGTCATGAGGAAGGTGAGACCTCTGGTCAAATGCTGGAGCATCAAAGAAACAACTGACATCAAAGGATAAAGGTAAGCAAAATTTTAAACCTATTTGCTTTAACTGTCTTAAAAAAGGACATACTACCAATGTGTGTAGGAGTAAGGCTTACAATAATTTTCCTTATTTTATAAATGATAAGCCTAGATCCTATAGATTCAATAGTAACTGTCATGCATGCAACAAGTTTGGGCATAGAGCATTTGAATGTAGGTCTATTATGAACAACACTAGAAGATATCCTCAGAGGACTCAAGGAGTTGGTCTTGAACCTTTTGTAAACTGGAATCACAACCGGTTTAATGCCTTCAATCATTATTCAAGAAGCGGTGGCTATCAAGCAGCAACTAGATGGAGAGAAAATTGTATTGTCTATCATGGTCATGGTCACACTGCTATAACATGCAGGAGGAAGAATGGTAACATGAATAATGGACCTTGGAGAGCACCTGGAATGGTCTGCTATCATTGCAACAAAATGGGTCACATTGCCAGATTCTACAGAACAAGAAAGAACATATTGGATGACATATTGGTCACTCCAAAAGGAAAGATTGATATTGACACTATTCAAGCAGATATGAACAAAACCTAAAAGAAGAAACTAGCGGTGTTGCAAGAAGAACCAGTTTTTGCACCTAGTGTGGAAATAACAGAATCGGCAAACTAAGCATCAGAAAAGCTTAGGTGGAGAAAACGGTGAAACATTAAGAACCCCCAGTTTACACCGATAAAAGACCTTAACTAGTATGAGATATGTGTCATTTGGTGGAAGACCAAAAACTGTAAAAGGCAAATAAGGGTTTATGCCCTAATGGTGGAGCATTAATTACAGTTGGTGAGGAATATGCTTAAAAGGAATTTTCAAATCATTTCTCACTATCATTTTTTGAGCAAAGAAGGTTTTCAATTGCAAAGCAATGAAAAAATGATTTGTGCTGCGATTCAAAGAAATTTAGAAACCTTGAAGGAGATTCAAAAGCAAATTACAAACGGTCAAGATAAGAACGCAAAGCGGTGATTCTGCAACTGATGAAGTGTGAGGTGAAGTAGAATATGAAAGCCCTAAATTCTTGATTTCTGAAAGGTATTTCTCAAGTATTTTGTTTTTGTCATGGCTTCCGCATCTCATACTAGCACTAGTGCATCTGTCGATTCAGTAAGCTTCATTCAACGCAAGTCCAAATACAATGCCTTGTCACAAGTTCCTGCTGGACTAATAGTGGAAGAAGGAATATCTGATTATATAGACTGTAAAATTGAAGACCTAGGGTCTCTAGCAATCCACTCATAGCTAGGTCTATTATTTGGGAAAGATAAAAAGATCAAACCAGAGTATAGCATTTTGGAGAAGAAGAAACTTCACAATGCGGTTTACTTCCTAGATGATTTCACAGATGACCACATTAGAATCATTCTGAGCAGGGTTACTAGTGACAAGATGTACCTGGAGAGAATGCATGATATCACACCACAAGCTATTCATGTCATCACTAGTTTCTACAATGTCGGTGAAGTTCTAGCCCTGAGGAAGATCATCAAGACTGAAATGACCAAGCTCACTAGTTCAGTGAGTGACTCACAAGGAATGACTGTTAATTCCATCAAGGATGACCTTATGAAATATGCGTGCATGGTTGTTGGATACCAGATGTTCCATGCCAATAGAATTAACTCTGTATCTACTGCAGCGGTAAATGCCGCTTACCAGATGATCAAGGAAGATACATCATTTGACCTCCGCACCGGTATGCAAAGGCAACTCCTATTGAATCTTAAATCAATCAAATAGGATAATGCATTAAAATTCAAGTTTGGACAACTACTAGTAGGACTATTTTTCTACTTCCAAGATTACTTCCCCAGAGTGGGAGATATTCAGTGGTCTGTGGACCAACTGGTTACCAGTCAGATCAAAGAAAGCCTGCAAGCAGTTGGAACCAGCTACCCTGAAGTTTTGAACAAGTACTTTGATGAGTTTAGAAGCAAGATGAGTCTGAGGATGAGGATATCTAGTGACATTGTCAAGAAATATGAAGATGATACCTGCTTTATCATCAATGTGGATGAATGCATAATGGAGGCCGTTGAGCCCAGATAGGAAGAAGTAGAGCCTATGGGCTATGAGGTGATGTATGATATGCTAGACGGGTATGCTTCTACCCGAATCACCTCACCTCTTGTTCCTAAGGCAAAGAGAACTGACACCTATCTGGAAAGGGTTGCACCAGTTGTAGAACCTCCTGAAAAGAAAGGAAAGGCAGTGCCTTTGACATCGGCATTGGTTACTGCAGCCAATCCGAAAGTGACCAAGCGATCACTTGTAAAGAAGAAACCAGAAGCAGTACCTGCGAAAGTCTTTGAGAGAAAGAGGAAGACAAGGAATAATTCACCAGACTCAAAAGAAACTGTGTCTAAAGAAAAACCCAAGAAGACAAGACAAGCAAGGAAAAAGACAAAGAATGATCTGGCATCATCAGCACCAGTAAATATTGACATTTCTTCCTACAAACCTTTGACACATTGTTAAAGAACCATCAAAAATATTAGGAGAAAGCGATGAATGATTTGATTGATTGTTTTGATGATTTCAATGATGATGAAAAGGAAGCAGTTGAAAAAGAAATCATTAAGTATTTGTGTGTTAATGACCGGTCACCTTCAGAAATTAGATCTGAGACACTAGATTCTTTGTATAACTCCTTAGACAATAAATGGCGCATTGCCATAGAAAAAGAACAGGAAATGAGAGAGACAATTTTTTCTCAACATTTTTCTGATGTATCTAATTTAGAACTTTTCAAAGTTATGAATAAATACAAAGGCCTCTTCTTCATGAGAAGAGGAAGAGTCTTGTTGCTGGAAGGAAAGAGTCAAGAAGTGATCAAGAATACACACACTCTTTCTCTAGAAGCTCTTAAGATGCATCAAGTGGTTGAAGCCAATAGGAAGGCTGAGCAAGAACCGACAATAACAAAACTAGATGAAGTCTTTGATAGTGAAGGATACCCGGTTGTTGAACCTACAAACACTATTGATGTCGATGCTCTAGATGTAGAAGATGTTGCGTAGGACACACCATCTAAAGCAACATGACAAGAGAAGTAGGCTGAATAGGTTGAAAAGCAAGCAGAGGACAAACAAAAAGAGGTAGCAAAGAAACAGGTGGAAAAGAAGAAAAAGGAAGAAGATGAGGAGAAACAAAAACAGGAAGAAAAGAGAAAAGAGGATGAGAAGAAAAGAAGAGAAGAGGATGAAGAGAAAAAGAAACAAGAAGATGCAAAGAAGAAGAAAGAAGAAAAGGAGAAGAAGAAAAAGGAAGAAGATGAGGAGAAACAAAAATAGGAAGAAAAGAGAAAAGAGGATGAGAAGAAAAAAAAGGAAGAGGAGAAGAGAAAGGAAGAGGAGAAGAGAAAGGAAGTAGAAAAGAAGAAAGAAGAGGAAGAAAATAAAGAGGAGAAGAGGAAAGAAGAAGAGAAGAAGAAGGCAGAGGAGGATAAGGAAGAGGAAAAGAGAAAAGAAGTGAAGAAGAAGAAGATAGAGGAGGACAAGGAAGGAGAAGTGGCAAAGAGCATGCAGATGGAGACTCCAAATGCAACTGGCCAAACTGGCTGACCTCACCAGTCCTATTGACCTCTAGTCCACAAATGAAATGGAGCTACTATAGAGCATTAAGGTTGCTCAAGAATGCCTTGAAGTGTTGAGGAAGAAGGAGGAAGATGTGATCCAAGCTGCGGTGGACACTCTTACTGGTTTGTTACCCAGCACAAACCTCCCCAGTACTGACTCATCATTGGCAAAATTGAAGCTCCTATGCATAGTAGTGGATGATTAGGTGTAGAGCCTAGAAGAGGTAGCAGAGGCAAATTCCAAGAAAGAGCATCAAAAGGCTCTCAACATGGCCCTAGTGAAGAATCTTAATGAGCTCTGGTCTGAACTGCAAAAATCACAAAAAGACATAAGGAATGCTCTAGATGAGGGGAATCTACTACTGAATAAGATTTGCCAACCCCATCTCTTCTATGATGATGTGCTTGTATAGAAGCAAAAACTACAAATTGACTTGCAGTTATATATGAGCACCTTCAAGTTGCCGTATGACTCTTTTACAACTTGTGGGCAAACCGTTCACCGGTTTCACATTCAGTCTGCCAAAATAGAGTTGGAAATCAGCAACCAAACTCAAGATTTGTAGGAACTCCAACTGGTTCTACTCCCTTGCTTGCAGATACTTTGAAAATGTTATCTAAATCTGGATGCCTTAACGATGACTCAAAAGATGAGCATATTAGATGCCATGGAAGAACAGATCTCCTAGATGCAAATAGAGAAAGAAGTGGCAACCTCCCTACTTGAGTCCTGGTCTTTATCTATGAAACAATTCTTGTAGGATTTTAAATCAGTTTTTGACAAGTTTTATTCTTTATTGTTGTAAAGCGGAAAATCGCGGTTGAACCCTAGTTGGTCTCCCCTCTTCTAACTCCAAGGAGAGAGAAGGGAGGTTCGCTAGGATTCAATGGGTTTTCACTTAGGGGAAAGACTTTACATTCAAAAGAGGGGTTGAAACTCATAAGATCCAATCCCACGTAATGCAAGATTGGATGCTAAATGAATTTCAAGGGTTAGGAAAGCAAGGCTACCCTCTTTTGTAAAGAATGTTGATTAAGGAAATTAAGCTAAGGATGCATAGAAAGTCATAAAGATTCGCTTATAAACTGAGTTCGGGTTATAGGATGAAGCTGCGGACCTGGAATTAGCAGTAAAATGTCGATACGGCGCTGTCCTGCAAATTTGAGCAAAAGTTGTCGGGACTATGGCGCCCGGCGCCACAGTCCTCCGAAAAATCCGCGAAACGAAGGGGGATCTGTTCGTCTCTGCACAAGGATTCCAGATCTTCAATTTCAGCCGCGTACCTGCAACCTACACACAGAAAAGCGAAGACGATTGGGGGGTTAGGGATTAGGGGTTTGCCTTTAGGTCAAACCCCGGTTTTGGAATTAACCAAGAAATGAGCAAGAGCTGTAAAATGTAAATGACTGTAATGTAAAACAAGTACTAATACCTTGTTCTAAGGATGTTTGTATCCTTATGTGCAAAGGTTTAGATGTTGTATGTTGTAGTATGTTGCATGTAATAAGTGATCTCCTCTTCAATGGTTGAATCCTTGACTTGAATGCAACACTTAGCCTTGAATGGAGACTTGGAATGATCAATTGCTTGAATGCTTGAATGCTTGAATGCTTGAGTGTTTGAATGCTTGAGTATAGTTTCCACGCCTTTTCCCTCATATCGAATGAAAGAGGAAAATGTAGTTTATATACTTGTCATTTAGGGCTGATAGACTGATTTTCCCGACCTTAGGCCGACCAGGGAAGTATATTTCCAAATTGCAATCACAAAGACCCGATATCACTTAGGAAACCGGGCCCAAAATAGGACCCAGGGACTAGGGCGCTGGGCACCCTGGTCCTGAGGGACCAGGGCGCTGGGCGCTCTGGTCCCACCTCCCGGGACATCAGGGTGCAAGGAGGTTCAGGCCAAGGTGCTTGAAAAATGCAGTTTTTCAGTGTCGTGAGCAAGTTTTGGGGTCTCCATTCAGGTTGCATGTTGCGTCGCCATCGTGAAGACCGAAATGCAGTCGAAATTGCAAGTGTCGCAATTTTAGGACGCTACATTTAGCCCCCACTTTAGCGGGAGTATGTATGCTCATACTTCCGGTAAAGTACAAGGAAACAATGTTGAAAAACTTTCACCACGTCAAGGAGGCAAGATACACCAAGCCCCCAGTGGACTAAGGATCTTACGACTTCGATTGACAAAGTAAAAGGGAAGATCACGAGGAAGAACCATGACTGTCAGTAGTAAGATTCCCTCACTATGAGTCATGCAAAAGAAATACCAAAAATCTTCAAGACAAAGCTAAGTTTGCCAAGAAATTTTCAAGTATCTTTGAAAGGATAGACAGGGTGTATGCCCCCCTATGTTAAAGCGATCGCACACGCCTCAACGGGGGTGATTGTTTTAACGTAGTGATACACATAAGAAATGAGAAAGGAAAAAGGAGCACGTTATCGCAAGGATTTAGCCCCCAAGTGTGAGATAAGCCCAAGGATAATAAACACAAAACACAAAGCACGAGGTGACTTCGCTTTCCTCGGGGTCAGTATGCTGTATGATAAGTCATGTATATATATCATATGTATGTATGCATAATTGTTCTTCATTCCCCAATCAAGGAAGGTCACCTAGAAGAAGGGAACACATGTGTCTTTTGAGTCAACATGAGAGAGATCGAGAGATCTCAATGCTTTGCATCGTCCTCAAGTAGACAACACTAAGGACGACAAATAGAAGAATGAGAATAACATATAGAAGAAGTAACAAAAGAGAGAAGGAGAGAGTCTGCTATGCTAATGTAACTAGTCTAGCATGTCATCTACCCCCCGATCTTGCTGATCAATGTTTCGGGAAGGCAGGGAACACGCTAGAGGAGGAACATCCAACACAGCAGATGGAGCTATCACAAGATCCAAACAAGGGCTATGTTCATGTTCCAAGCCACATTGTTCTTGTCTAGGAGCTAGGATAAGTGCTTTAGAAAATTCATTAGATAAATGGTTATTAACATCAACAAGTTCATATTCGCTATCAGAAGCAAGAGGAGTAATATTTTCATCTATATCATCATCAAGATTTATAAAAATAGGATCTTTAACTCGCACAGGATCAAGACCATCATGCATCTTATGTTTAGGAGATTTAGGCTCAATATCCGGCTGAGGGGAAAATGGAATAATGTTTGTTGAAGGTGTTTGTGGAGATTGCAAAGTTTGAGAAGCAGCTGCTTGAGCCCTAAGACGATGCTTTCGTCGACGTTCCCATGCAGAACGATTACATCTAGTCTTAGTAGGAAGTGTAGAAGATAGAGGAGGAGGAATGTTCTCATCCCTATCACTTGGGTGTTTAGGTTGTGGTCTCTTAGGCTGGATAATAGGAGAAGAAGAAGGTCTCTTCTCTCTATAGAAGGCAGGAGGAGGAACTGCTCCATATAAAGGAGGAGTTTTTGGTTTAGGAAGAAGACCAAGTCCATCATGACGAGGAGGTATAGGTCTACTTTTAAAAGATTTATTAGGTATAGACATAGTCACATCCATGGGGACGGGTTGGGAATCTTCTTGAGGAAAGACATTAGTTGTGTCTTTCAAAGGAAGAATTTCCTTCTCAAGAATGATAGGAATGTCAAGTTTAGGTGTTCTAGGTTCACTTAGAGATAGGATCATATCTGTTTTCCACTTTTGATAAGATTTGAAAAGATGATCACTTCGCGGAGGAAGAGATTGGAATTGTTTAGGCCAAAAGTAATCAATAGGAACACTAGAGGTTCTTTCAGCTAGTTTAAAGAGACTATGATTGACAGTAACAACTTCACCATTATGGGGAAATTTCAAACATTTATGAATAGGAGAAGCAATAGCTTTCATGGAAGATAGCCAAGGATAGCCAAGCTTCACACAAAATTGTTCGGAAGAAGGAATAATAGCAAAGTTCACATCAAGAGATTTGTTATGGACCTCAATAGGCAATGTAATAGAACCAATTGCAGGAGAAGAAAATGCATCAAATAATTTCACAATCACATCTGTTTTGTCATAGATCACTTGATTCAATTGCAAAGTAAAAAGAAATTCTTCAGTAATAACATTAACCATGCACGAAGGATCAATAAGCACTCCACGGCAAGGCATATTCTTGACTTTTGCGACTATGTATAAAGGACCATCAGGTGCCCTAATGGTTTCACTGGAATCAAATGTGATGGAAGGTTCTTTAGGGTTTTCTTGCTGCTCTACAAAGTTAATCACATTCGGACTCATAGACACAAGACCATCAGATGAGAGAGAGGAATCATTAGCCTCAATCACATTAGAAGTATGAGAAGTATGAGAAGGTAATGGATCAGTAAAAATCTGAAGATTTTGGTTAGGAGGAGCTACAGATGTGTTGCCTTTATCATTCACTCCAGAAACAGAAATAGTATTATTATCAATCAAATCTTGAATTTTACCCTTTAGAGAAAAACATTTTTCAGTATCATGCCCAGGCTGACGATGAAAGTGACAAAAAGCTTTGTGATCAAAATAAGGTGAAGTAATCTTTGCAGGATCAATTTGTCTTATAGGAGGAAGGGTAAGCACATTTTGTCCCAATAACTTATTCATAATATCATGCAATGATTCATTCAAAGGAGTATACTTTCTTTCTTTCTTGAAAAATTTAGAAATAGGAGGCACACCTGATGTTGCATTCACATTGTTGTTGATGATGTTTTCATTGAATTTGATGGAATCTCTGTTCGGTTTAAACTTCCCAAATGGTTGTTGACTGCTATCACCCTTATCACTCGGAGCCATAGGATGTGATTGTTCCATTTGACTCACAGTCAGTTGATAATTGTGAAGAGTGGGGCACAACTGTTGGAAAGAAGTAAACTCAGAAAACAGAAGTTTGTCTCCAATATCTTTTTGCAAATTAGAAATAAAGATTCTTTGAATATCATTATCAGGCACTGGAAAAGAAATTTGAGCATACAAATGCTTATATCTACTAATGAAATTAGTCACTTTTTCTTTAACACCTTGTTTACAATGCATTAAATCAATCAAAGTAACTTTAGGACTTATATTGTTTTGAAATTGTTGAATGAAAGCATTTGCAAGTTGTTCGAAAGAAGTAATAGAATAAGAAGGCAACAAGCAATACCATTGTAGGGCTTTGTCTCTTAATGTTCTAGTGAATAGTTTTGCAAGCAACCTTTGGTCATAAGCAAAATCAGTACATATTGTTTGAAAAGTCTTAACATGTGTTAGAGGATCTCCTTTACCATTATAAAGTTCCAAATGCGGGATTTCAACATGCTTAGGAGGAATAGCTCGAACAATGTCAAGAGAAAGTGGACTCGCAACATCAAATGTGGGCACACTAAACTTAGATTGATTCATAGAGGCAATTTGTTGCTGTAAAGAAGAGACAGTTTGTGCAAGATTATTAATGGTAGCTTCAGTCGAAGAGTTCATATTAGGTGTGTTAGATTGAGATGGAGGTGTGATGTTATTAAAAGATGGTAAAGAGTAAGGTGGTGGGACCCTATGATAGTCAACCATAGGGGATGATTGGATAGGAGGAACACTACAAGGAGGAATGGAATGGTTAAATGAATTGCCCCCTTGTGTCATGTTCATTTGTGAAGATGTAATAGGAACACTTATTGAAGGAATGAATGAAGAAGTCGGATTGAATGAAGGAATAGGGTTAATTGAAGAAGGAGGATTGCCCCCATGACTGGTAATCACAGGAGGAATGTCTTGTATAGAGGTAGCCATGATGTTTGATGTAAAGGTAGGTATACTAGCAATAGAAGTGGTCAAAGGAATAGAATGATTGACTTGTGTAGGAGGTTGTGTATAACCTAAAGATTCAGCACAACTCTTCATAGGCATCACATTCGAATCCACAATGTGTGCGATACCACGTAAAACATCAATTCCATTCTTATCACTTTGAAGCATACATTTTAGACCCTCAATTAAAGGAAGAGCTTGACTATCGGGATACTCATGAGACATCCATTGGTGAAAATCGTCAAATTGGTTATCCAATTTGGAAAGTTGTTCAATAGAAACTTCATGGGGAGCTTCTTCATCATTAGGAGGATTAGAGGAATTACCCATGTCCTCATTAAAAAGACTACTCAAATTAGGTTCCATCTCCTCAGTAGTTAAACCTCGGAAAGACTTAATTCTACGGCTTCGTCTAACGGGAATAGTGTAAGTAGGGCTTATTGTTGTAAAACTCATGCACTAGAGAGAGAGAAAAGATTTTGATTTTAGAGGTAGCAATTTTCAGTAAAACCAGCCAATCTTCCAGATTTAAGCTGTTAAATGCAATCACAACAGTCTCCCGAAATTTCGGAAAAAATGTCTGGGACCGTGGCGCTCAGAGTGCAACACGGTCCTTGCAACTTTTTTCGAAATTTGCAGGGATGAAAGGTATGATGATTTTAGAGCTAATCTGAAAAAATTGAGGGATTTTACGATCTGTAGATAGGCCAAATTAAAGTTGCAAATTCAAAATTGAACCCTATCAAGATTGTCGAAAAATGCAAAATTTGAATTTTGAAAAAGAGAGGGAAACTGAAATTTTGAATTTTATGATTTTAGAGGGAATGTCAAGAGTAATGCAGATTTTGAAATTTGAAAATTGACTCAATTTCATGCAAAATTCAATTTTGAAAGCGGAAATCAAAGTTGTTGTAATTAGGCACTTAATTTCAAAAGTCACAAAATGCAAATATTTGAATAAAGCACTGAAATTTCGAATGAATGCAAATACACTTTTCAGATCTAAGATAGTAAGAACACAATTTTGACACAAAATTTCAGTTTCGATAATTTTTGAATGATTAGGAGCCTTAGACCACGCAATCACAAGACCAACTTTGACTGTAATTTTGAAAGTGTTATAATTGACAAAATCAGCCAAAATTCTGGATTTTAGCAGGAAAATACAGCAAGATCTCGCTCCCAAAATTTTGGAAAAAATGTCGGGGACGATGGCGCTCGGAGTGCAACACGGTCCTTGCAACTTTTTTCCAAATTTTCAGGGATGAAAGATATTGTGATTTTATTGCGGAATCCAAAGTTACAGCTGATTTGGAGATGTTTTGATCGGTCAAATTGTCGGACAAAGGTTGAATCAAGAGGGTTTCAAAAATTAGGGTTTTGACTTTTAACCACTTAATTTTCAGAATTAAAGCACAAATATGAATTGATAATTTGTAATAGAAGGATAGATCTGAAACAAGCATTAACATTTAGACATTTCGCAAGTTTAATTACTAAAAAGAAATTTTAGGGTTTTAATGCAATCACCTCTAAAACTTTGCAAAAGATCAAACATGGAAATGTAATCAATTTTTTCAGATCTAAGCATGAAAAATCAGAAAGGATGTTTCACGTCGGGTTCACCAAAATGTAAAGCGAAAAATCGCGGTCGAACCCTAGTTGGTCTCCCCTCTTCTAACTCCAAGGAGAGAGAAGGGAGGTTCGCTAGGATTCGATGGGTTTTCACTTAGGGGAAAGACTTTACATTCAAAAGAGGGGTTGAAACTCATAAGATCCAATCCCACGTAATGCAAGATTGGATGCTAAATGAATTTCAAGGGTTAGGAAAGCAAGGCTACCCTCTTTTGTAAAGAATGTTGATTAAGGAAATTAAGCTAAGGATGCATAGAAAGTCATTAAGATTCGCTTATAAACTGAGTTTGGGTTATAGGATGAAGCTGCGGACCTGGAATTAGCAGTAAAATGTCGATACGGCGTTGTCCTGCAAATTTGAGCAAAAGTTGTCAGGACGATGGCGCCCGGCGCCACGGTCCTCCGAAAAATCCGCGAAACGAAGGGGGATCTGTTCGTCTCTGCACAAGGATTCCAGATCTTCAATTTCAGTCGCGTACCTGCAACCTACACACAGAAAAGCGAAGACGATTGGGGGGTTAGGGATTAGGGGTTTGCCTTTAGGTCAAACCCTAGTTTTGGAATTAACCAAGAAATGAGCAAGAGCTGTAAAATGTAAATGACTGTAATGTAAAACAAGTACTAATACCTTGTTCTAAGGATGTTTGTATCCTTATGTGCAAAGGTTTAGATGTTGTATGTTGTAGTATGTTGCATGTAATAAGTGATCTCCTCTTCAATGGTTGAATCCTTGACTTGAATGCAACACTTAGCCTTGAATGGAGACTTGGAATGATCAATTGCTTGAATGCTTGAATGCTTGAATGCTTGAGTGTTTGAATGCTTGAGTATAGTTTCCACGCCTTTTCCCTCATATCGAATGAAAGAGGAAAATGTAGTTTATATACTTGTCATTTAGGGCTGATAGATTGATTTTCCCGACCTTAGGCCGACCAGGGAAGTATATTTCCAAATTGCAATCAAAAAGACCCGATATCACTTAGGAAACCGAGCCCAAAATAGGACCTAGGGACCAGGGCGCTGGGCGCCATGGTCCTGGAGGACCAGGGCGCTAGGCGCTCTGGTCCCACCTCCCGGGACATCAAGGTGCAAGGAGGTTCAGGCCAGGGTGCTTGAAAAATGCAGTTTTCAGTGTCGTGAGCAAGTTTTGGGGTCTCCATTTAGGTTGCGTGTTGCGTCGCCATCGTGAAGACCGAAATGTAGTCGTAATTGCAAGTGTCACAATTTTAGGACGCTACAATTGTCATAAACACTTATTACTTTAATGAAGCAGGGATTAGTCTGTAATATTATTTTTGTCATTGTTGGCAAAGGGGGAGAAGTATAAATTTTGAATGTTTTGATGTATACTTTCATGTTATTTCTATTAAGAAGTAGTATACATTGTATTTTTACAAAAGAGATTATGTATATGCTTAGGGGGAGTAATTTTGATTATGACATATTTTTGTTGTAAAACACTTAGATGTAAAAATTTCCTAAGTATTGCCATCAATGCCAAAGGGGGTGATTGTTAGCATTTTGATGATTATGTTGTGATTGTCATTGATGGACACACACTTGCATTGAGATCACTTTTATATGTATGAGTTATGCTCAACCGACAATTGTTCCCAACTGGTATGATGCATTATAGTCCTTAGACTATTGGTGTTTTGTTGAAAGTGTTTACTAATCTGAAGCGGTATGCTGACCCCAAGCGGTTTGAGGATCTCAAGTGGTACAAAGGATCAAAGTGCTAGAACACATATTTCCCAATCTTCATTTTGTCAAATCGGCAACCGATATTTTTCTTAAACTGGTATTTTGTATGAACCGGTAATACTCTGTGATGAGTTACCAATTGGCATTTTGTGATGAGTTACCATCCACTGATTGTTTGACAATGCCAACACTTCAACGGTGCTTTTTGTGTCATGTTACCAGATATGTCTAGATGCATTGAACCTAGGAAATTGTATTGTAATCCTATTGGACCAACATGAAATCAGATTCCTTTAAAAGGACATCATGTCTAGGGTTTTAGGTTGTTACTAGGGTTTAAGGTGGTTGATGAGTTAGAGAGAGTATGAATGTGTAGAAGACTAAAGTAATACTAGAATGCATTAGAAATGAGTTATCAAGGATCTAACCAAGCAATCTGTGCTATTAGCTAGATCACTCACATCTTCAACAAGTCTGAAGCCCTTAACCGGGTGGGCCCAAAAGCCTTTTGTAAATCCTATAACAAGGTGGTTCACATCTGTGGATCTAAAATCCTCTAGCAAGGTAGCCTTTAATCAGACTTATCTCCTAATAGAGATTGAGATCCCTAACAACATCTGTTCTAGTAAAGAACATTGTATGACCTTAGCCAGTCTGACCTTAACGGGTCTAGTTCCTATTTAGCAGATAGTTACTTGTGAGTTCCATCTCATCGTGGTTTTTCCATGTCAAAACCTCTTGTGTTATGGTGTTTGTGCTTTTCTGGGTGAATGTATTATTTGCTATTTGGTTTGCATGTGTGCTAACCAGTCTGTCTGCTAAACGGTTTTACCAGTTTATTGTTAGTCTGGCAAAGTGTTTAAGTACATTGATTTTTGGCATACTAATTCACCTCCCCTCTTAGTATTCATCAAGTTCAATTGAAGTGCTTCTAAGTTGGAACAAAAGCTAGAATCGGTGAAGCCATCAAAGGATACCACTGGACTTGGTTTCTTTGGATACGAGGAAGGTGAAACCTCTGGAACCAAGAGCGATGCACCAAAGGAGAAATCGACACCTAAGAACAACAACAAGAGTAAAGGTAAGAAATTTTTTAAACCTATTTGCTTTAACTATCTTAAGGAAGGACATACTGCCAATGTATGTAGGAGCAAGGCTTACAATAACTTTCCTTACATACAAAATAATGTGGCTAGAACTGGTAGCTTTAATGGTCACTGTTATGCATGCAACAAGTTTGGGTATAGAGCTTTTGAGTGCAAGTTGGTTATGAACAACTTTGGAAGGTATGCACCAAGATCTAAAGGAGTTGTCTTCGAACCTCCTATGAACTAGAACCCAAACCAATACAAAACCTATGACCACCGGTCAAATGGTTATGGAGCAAAAAATAGTTGGAGAGAAACTTGTTTGATCTATCATGGTAGCGGTCACACTACTACAACATGCAAGAGGAAGAATGAAAAGGTGAACACCAGACCATGGAGAGCACCTGGTATGGTATGCTATCATTGCAACAAATTGGGATATATTTCTAGAGCATGTAGACTGAGAAAGAATCCATTGGGAGATATACTGGTCGACCTAGAAGGAAAGGTCGATGTTGAAACCGTTCAGGTAGATATGGAGAAATGTGGAAAAAGAAATCAAAAGAGAAGCCACAAGATGAGCCAGTTTCCACACCTAGTGTGGAGACCCCTGAACTGGAAAACTGAGCTTCGAAAAGCTTAGGGGGAACATATCAGTAACATTATTTCAAACCCCTGAAGTATATTAGTAAAGTGTCTTTATCGATATTTGTTACCTGTCAATCGACAGAAGAAATGAAGTGGTAAAAGGTAAAATTAGGGGTTGAGCCCTAATGGTGATGCATTTATTATGGTAGGTGGGAGCATGTTTAAAAGTGACTTTTGTCATCATTTTTACTTACCTATTTTTAGAGAAGAATTTTTTGAGCTTGAGCAGCGCAACTAGAGCGATTCATCTTGCATTTGAAAGAATTCAAAAAGGAATCTTGCATAAGATTTTGCAACCATTTCAAGCTATCATTATGGAAGAAAGATCAGTAAAGTAATCTCTTGAAGAAGTGTGTTGTGCTCGACATTGGAAAACCCTAGTTTGGCGTGTGAAGGTATTTCTCGTTGGAACATTCTTGTCATTTGGAAGTATCTAGATATGGCTTTTACATCTAAAATCCCTTCTAGTTCTACTAAACCTGAGGAATCACCTCATTTTCTTAAAAAGAAGATGAAATATAATGCCCTATCTGAAATTCCCACTAGAGTCATTGTCGAAGGGGATGTTTCAGGATATATTGATTACAAACTAGAAGACAGGTCTCTAGTGATTCACTCCTAGTTAACTCTGTTTCATGGAGATGATAAGAAGATTAAACCTGAGTATAGTGTGATCGAGAAGAAGAAACTTCACAATGCATTATATTTTCTCAAGGAGTTTACAGAAGACCATATTAGGATTATTCTAAGTAGGGTTCATGGTGAGAAGATGTACCTTGAGCGAACCCATGATATTACATCGGCGGCAATCCATGCCATGACCAATTTTTGCACTATTGGAGAGATCCCTATTCTTCACAAGATCACCAAAACCAAAGTGACAAAGCTCACCGATTCTATGAGCAACCAATGGGAAATGAAGTTTAACACCATAAAAGATGACTTGGTGAAATATGCATGCATGGTAATTGGGTATAGAGTATTCTATGCTAGCAGAATGAATTTTGTTCCTACAGCTGTGGTGCATGCCACTTATAGGATGATCAAGGAGAATGCAAAATGTGACTTATGTACCTGCATGTAGAAACAACTCATGGAGAACCTAAAGTCCATCAAAGTGAACAAAAATATGAGGTTTAATTTTGGTCAACAGCTTGTTGGTTTTTTTTTCTATTTTCAAGGATATTTTCCAGGAGTTGGTGATGTTCAATGATCGAGTGACCTACCGGTTTCCAGAAAAATAAAGGAGAGTTTGCAAGTAGTGGGAACTATGTATCCAAAGACTCTGAACAAGTATTTTGATGAGTTCAGACTAAAGATGAACTAGAGAATGAGAATATCTGATGATCTAGTTAAAAAATATGAAGATGATATCTGTTTCACAATCAAAACAGATCATTGCATAATGCAAGTAGTTGAGCCCAGAGAAGATGAAGTTGAACCTATGGGCTATGAAGTGGTAAATGATATACTAATAGGGTATGCCTCTACCCTACCTGCTTCACCACTGGATCCCAAGAAGAAGAGGACTGGTACTTACATCGAGCGGATCAAACCTATTGAAGTACCGAAGCAGAAAAAGAGTAAAGTAGTGCCATCAGCATCGACACTAGTTACATCTGCTACCAGTCCTAAAGTGACCAAGAGGTCACCAGCCAAAAAGAAACTGGAGGCTATTCCACCAAAGGTATTCGAAAGGAAAAGAAAAACTAGGAATAACTCACCAGATTTATAAGGCACTGAACCAGAGGTAGAAATGAAGAAGACAAGGCAATCAAGCAAGAAGACGAAGTCAAAAGATAATGTACCAACAACCTCTGCACCAGTAAATATAGATATTTCCTCTTACAAGCCTATGACATGTTATCAAAGGACCATAAAGAATATTAGAAGGAAAGTTCTTGATGATTTAAAAGAATATTTTAATGATTTCAATGATAGTGAAAAGGAGGATGTTGAACAAGAACTTATTAAATATTTATGTATTAATGATCGGTCACCTACCGATATTAAATCAGTTACTTCTAAATCTTTGTATGATTCATTGGACAATAAATGGTGCATTGCCATTGAAAAGGAACAAGAAATCAAGGAGAAAATTTTTGCTCAATATTTTCCAGATGCCTCAAATTCAAAATTGTTTGAGATTATTGATAAGTACAAAGGCATCTTCTTCATGTGAAGAAGAAGACTTTAGCTACTCAGAGGCAAAACTTCTAAAGTGGTAAAAGACACCCATCTGTAGGTTAAGGTAGTTGTCAAAATGCAAAAAATATCTGAAGCTAATCGACAAGCTAAGCAAGAGCCTGACCTATCCACAACTAAATCAAATGAATTCTTTGACAGTCTAGGTGAAAGAATAGCAGAACAAAATGACCCCATTGATGTTGATGCACTAGATATTGAGGATACCATTCCAGATAAGGAGAAAGCTAAATAGGAGAGAGTGGAGAAAGAAAAAGATGAGAAAGTGGCAAAAGAGAAACTAGAAAGAGAAAAAGTAGAGAAACAAAAACAAGAGAAAGAGCAAGTGGAGAAAGAAAGACAAGAGAAGGAGAACAAGAAGGAAGAAGAGAAGAAGAGGAAGGAAGAAGAGAAGAAGGAGGAGGAAGCAAAGAAGAAAAAGGAAGAGGAGAAAAGAGGGAAGAAGAGCGGAAGAAAGAAGAAGAGAAGAGGAGAGTGCAAGAGGAGAAAGAGAAGGCTGCCAAGGTAGCCCAAGAAAAAGAAGAAGAGGAGAAGAAAAGACAAGAGGAGATAAAGACAAAGGAAGGAGGATAGACTCCTAAGGCAACCAAAGATCAAGCCAAGCAGGTTGGTCCCATTGGTCCCACCAATTTGACTCTTGCCTGCCTGACTCAATTAGTTGATGAGATTGAGCTATTGTGGAGCATTCAACTAGCTCAAGAGAGATTGGAAGAACCGAGGAAAAAGAAAGAGTAGGATGTTATTCAGTTTGTTGTTGACACTCTTTCCATTCTAATCCATGGTACTAACCTCCCTAGTACTGATTCCTCACTTGCCAAGCTCAAACTTCTTTGCATAGTAATGGATGATCAAGTACAATGTTTGGAAGATGTTTCCCATGCCGCTGCAAAGAAAAACCATGAAAAGGCACTCAAAGTTGCCTTAGTAAAGAAAATAGAGGAAGACATAGAAAAACTACTTAAGCGAAAGGATGATATAAGTTCATCTATGGGTGAAGGTAACCTACTCTTGAGCAAAATATTCCAACCTCACCTATTTTGTGAAGATGCTCTGAAACAGAAGAGTCAACTCCAATCGGAGTTATAGAAGTATATCGGTAACTTCAAATTTCCCTACGATCTGTTCACAGTGTATGGATAGATAGTTCATACTCACCAGCATCAGAGTGCAAACCTTGACTTAGAGATCTACAATCGGACTTGAGATCTACAGGAGTTCCAATTGCTTCTATTACCAAAATTGTAGGTTCTTCAGAAGTGCTTCCTGAACTTGGAGGCTATTACTGTAACACAGGAGATGAGCACTATTGATACAATGGAAGAATTAGCCTTCCAGATGAAGACTAAGAGTGAAATTTCTGCCTCACTTATTGATTTATGATCTTCAGACATGAAGAATTTTATGCAAAACTTTTAATCTCTTTTTGAGAAGTTTTACTCTTTATTGTCATGAACATATACTTTATTTTTATGCTATGCAAATAGGGAATATTTTGTAGTACTTTGTCATTGTTGGCAAAGGGGGAGTAGTATAAAATTTTATGGGGAGTAGTATTGAAAATTTCATGCACATACTTGTAATTTTTGCAAAAGAAGTAGTGTATATGCTTAGGGGAGTAATTTTGATTATGACATCATTTTTGTTTTGTAAGCACTTAGATGTCAAAATTTTCATAAGTGTTGCCATCAATGCCAAAGGGGGAGATTGTTGGCATTTTGATGATGTTTAGTTGTGATTGTTATTGATGGACACACACACTTATTTGATGTATGAGTTATTATCAACCGATAGTTGTTCCAACCAATATTGTATGTCATTATATGTATAGTCTTTGTTTGTTAAAGAATATCGATGTTTTGCAGAAGAAGATTACCAGTCAAAGCATGACCGAAGACCTCAAGTGGTATAAAGACATCAAGTGGTATGAGGACCCCTTGCAATAGTTAATTTTTTATCGGAACACTATGTTTCAATTTTCCAGTCTTCATTTATGAACAGGTAATCAATATATTGTGTTAAACCGATATAATTGTAAAGTGTGATGAGTTATCATCCACCGACACTTTGGTGGTGTTTCTGCGTTGTGCTACCAAATGTGTCTAGATGCACTGTACCTAGGAAATTGTAGTCTAATCTTATTGGACCAACATGAAATCAGGTTCCTATATGAGGACATCATGTCTAGGGTTTTGAGGTTGTTGATGTGTGCTAGTGTTGGAGAGAAGATTAGGTCTATGCGAGAAAAGGTATCTCATGACAAAGATTAAAAGTGCAAAATATAGAAGACTGAAGTAATGCTAGAATGCATTAATAGGGAGCTGTCAAGGATCTAATCAAGCATTTTGTGCTATCTTCTAGATCATTCACTTGTTGATTACTAATCTCTTCGACAAGTTTGAAACCCTTAATTGGGTAGGCCCAGCCAAGCCTATTGTAAATCCTCTAACATGGTGGTTCACAGTTGTGGATCTGAAATCCTCTAACAGGGTATTCTTTATCAAGACTTATCTCCTCACGGAGATTTGGATTCCTAATAGGATTTGTTCTGGTGAAGAACATTGTAAGGCCTTAACCAGTCTGTTTACTGTTTAGCAGATAGTGGACTTGTGAGTTTTACTCATTGTGGTTTTTCCCATTTGGGTTTCCATGTCAAAACATCTTGTGTTATGGTGATTGTGCTTTTGTGGGTGAATGCTTTATTTTCTATTTGGCTTGTTTGTGTTGTAATCGGTTTATTGTTTAAACTGCTACACTGGTCTGCAGTTAAACTGCTTGAGAGTTTGTTTAAGGTTTTGGATATACTAATTAACCCCCCTCTTAGTTGTCCTTTCAGTTCCTAACAAGATCATTCAGAGAGATAGAAGTATCAGAGGATTGGTGAGTCTAGGATTGGAAAAAGAAATAATGAAGAGTTGCATACATCAAGGAGAGCTATAAAGTTTTTTGAATTTTGGATGGAATTACTTTGCATATTCAGCTTGGGGGGAGTAGGGTAGGATGAAACTGACAGATGAAATCATGACCATTTTTCACATGAGTGTTTCCATCAATGCCAAAGGGGGAGATTGTTGGCAATTGACACTCTATTTGGTTGATTTCATTTTATTATCATTCATGGCAACAATATTTTGGGTTTCAACTTCATATGGTGTACTGGCAGGCACTTCACAGACTATACACCGACACCATCATTGGCAGGATAGAAGACCAATGATTCGGGCCAACAAGGTATAGCAAAGGTCATCTATATTGGAGGGAGACACATCTTGGATCTGACATCAACAAATCATTTTAATGATTATTCATTTATTTTAACTAGCTAACATGTAAATATAATATTGTATATATCTTTGTAAGATGACATAAACCATGTAAATTGTATAGGGTATATAGGGAAATTTGATTAGATCCTTCTGATATAGAGAAATAAGGATAGACATATGGATATGTTTATGGACATGGAAATTTAATATGATGCAAAATCATTCTAAGAGATTATGTATGTGAGGAATTCATTGTAAGGGCTATTTTGGTACTAAGGTTTATGGTTTTAACTAGAACAGACAGAGCTTAAACCGAAACTATATTCTCGCATAGGAGATGCTATATTAAGCAGTTCACCACTTCTCCAGATTGTTGTCTAGATTTTTATGTAGTCAGTGAGGCTCCTTTAGTGATGAACAGTTTTCTCTAGGCTATAATCCTTCCTACAAGTGCAGGCCCCATCATATATTGTAATATCTCTTCATATGACCAGTGAGTTGATATTATGGGTAAAAAATCCCACTGTGGTTTTTTGTCTTTGAGGTTTTCCAGTTATAAGTCTATGTGCTATGTTTCTCATTTATGTGTTTGACTTATTGGTTGCATTACTTCTTTCAATTCTGTTAATACTGGTATACCAGTTGGTGTATGAATGTTTTGTTAAGATTAAAATTTTATATTTCAATATAACACTGATTCACCCCCCGTCTCAGTTTTATTGGTTTCCAACAATCCTAATGGGTCATATAGTCTCCTAAGGGTTCTTATGGTGTTTTAACACATGTGTGGCCCCTTAGGACACCATATGACCCCTAAAAGAAGTATATGACCACTTAGGACACCAAATGACCCCTTAGGACCATATGATTTCCTAATGGGTCATATGGTGTCCTTTTTAGTCTTAGAGAATCCAATTAATACCGAAAGGGGGAATGAATCAATATTAACAATAATTTGAAATGTGAAACTTAGACTCATAAAACATTCACAAAGTCAAATATAGACCAACACTAGATTCATTTACCAGTACCAGTATCGACTGGTAAACTTGTGCTAAGCTGATATATCAATATTGTACATTTAGTGTTCACTAACCATACATAAACTAAAAATAAAGCATACCATCACATCAAAAACATTCACCATATAAACACCATGATTTTCACATGGAAACCCAAATAAGGAAAAACCACGATGGGAATTGTTACCCACAAATATTTTGCACTCTTTCAGAATGCACCCTATTAGGAGCCAAGCCTAGTTATAAGCTTACAATGATTCCCTATTAGGAGCAGGCTCTATTAGGAGTCATGTGGTTAAGGGATTTTACAATGTGAAGCCTATTAGGACCTACCTAGTTAAGGGATTTTAGCCTTTATAATTGTTAGATAACAATAGTTAATGATTTGTGTATAACACTTAACTGCTTGCTTGATCAGATCCAATTAATCTCCAAGTCTGCATCACTCTAGAAGATCTTCTTACACACCTTGGTTTGGCTTCATACACTTCTCAAAATCGCTGACACTTCAAAACATCAACCTTACCGACATAAATAACATTTACACCTAGGTCGGCATCAAAACCCTAAGACTTACTACATAGATCATCACAAATCTTTGCAACTCATTACAAATCAATATCAGTCATTGAATGATCATAAATCATGACAACAAGTCAATCTAGTATAAAGAAAACCCTTAGCTCATTCACTAAATAACTTTGCACATTCCCAAGAAATTCACTCTCCAAACGTGCCAAAAAATATTTGAAACACATCACGTGGTTTGTGTCGCATTATTATCAACATGTGAACTTGATGTAGACCACCGCCAAACCAAAAATCATTATCAGTCCTTAAACCCTTCCTAAACCTTAACAAAACTCAACAAAAATTATAAACATAACTTCCATTGACACAACATGATGCGGTTCCAATCAGATACATGTTACAATGATAGAAACTTACATTCAAAACCAAAAAGCCTTAATCATCACCAATCGCCCGATACAATAAAAATATTTCCTCGTTTACCTGTTAAGGTCCTATTTCTTAGTTTCTTGATTCTTTAACGGTAAGATCTCTCTGGTAGACCAAAATATTTAGATGAAATGTTACAATATAAGTAAACATCAGTATATATGAATAAAATTTAGTTTTCATCAATGACAACACAAATAACTGATCAAAGTCATCCATCATGCAATCTCAATCTCTTCATCAGAATGGCATCTCAAACAATCTTGTATCATTTTAGTCATCATTCTCCATCTATATCAATTATGAAAAACATGCCAACAATCTCCCCATTTGGCATTGATGGCAACACTAAACATCAACATACTCAACTCATATAGTTCTTTTTTCTATACCTTCTCTACAACTCTTCTCTTTTGTGTTGCACCTCATTTGTCGATTACACTTTATCTTCAATTACACATCTTCTCCTCCTTATCATATTTCTTCTCCCCCTTTGAGCAATGCTAAAGGGGAATAAGCATCAGAAATCATCAAATATGTTGTCGTTATCTTCAACATGTCTGCAAATTGATCTAAGCTGCCACCCCTACAAAGTAGCCTTCATCTCATCAATCCAAAGTGAAAAATAGTCATTAAAACCACTGAATTGATGCATCCCCTGAATGCTAGTGCTTTTTGTGTAGAGGTCTCACCCCTAATTTACCTCTGAGATATTCAAAGGTTTTCTTCGGAAATGGTCTAGTAAAAATGTCTGCTAGCTACTCTTTGCTTGTCACATACTCCATTCTGACTTGTTTTTCCTATACTCTTTTCCTTAGAAAATGATATTTCAATTCTATGTACTTTTTTCTTGCATGTAGCATAGGATTTTATGAAATATTAATTGCACTATTATTATCACAATAAATAGTTACCGGTTAAGACATTTCAAATCTTAATCCTTCAAGCACATGTCTCATCTAGATTGTTTGCATGCAATTCATTGATGCTTCTATTGGGATCCAAGAACACGGGGGGGGAGGTGAATCAATGTTCTACCGGTATGACAAGATTTTATCCTTTTATACCATACACATATAAACAAGTAAATAAATAAACATATAACAAGAAGCAAATAAACCATCCACATAAATGAACACCATAACACATAGAATTTATACGTCAGAAACCTCAAAGAGGAAAAACCACCGTGGGATTTGTGACCCACAATATTAGTTCACTGACCATATGAAAAAATATTACATATAATGGGGGCTTGCACATGCAGGAAGGCACACTGCCTAGAGCATACCGCTCATCACTAAAGAGCCTCACTAACTACAAACTTTCTGCTAAAGTAAAATACTGAAAATGAACTCAATAATGCATCTGTTATGCCAAATAGAGTTTCGGTTCTATCTCTGCTCTGTATCGGTTCATAAACCCTCAACACTACTACTGGTATCTCTTCTCCTCCAAGAATGCTTTCCAAGCTATCTACAAATCATTGTAGGATATAACATTCACATACAAAATGATCAGCATACATATACATCGCATTATACAGTTTTGCTATATACTCCTATATCCATTGTAAAGATGTAAATTGTTCTATATTCAAATAAGACATAATATACTCTTTATTCTTAAATAAACTCATAAATTAGTTAATAAGTCTATCTGAAACATCAATTTATCCCAAGCTTGTCAAATTGAAATAACAATAATAGATTTCAATAGCAGGTAAAGAAATTTTTATAAACAATGAAATGTAGAAATATCTCCTTACATATCTTTATACAATGCTTTGGATTTCTATTGCCATAAGTATAATTCAAACATAAAAGAAAGAGAGATGTGTCCATTGATCTCCAATTTGAGTTGCTTTATTTCAATCCTTTGAATGACGATGAGAACAAGAATTAGGCACTTTTTTTGTCCAACCTTGAAGCTTATGCTTCCCTGAAATTCTTAGTTAATCAAGAATACCTGACCCTGCATGAATTGCTTAGCAAAAAGAATTCAAAAGAAAAGATGGAATTTGGTGCATGCCTAGATAATACATGCATTTTCATTTTTCTAATTCCATTAAGAAACAAGCAAGATCAATCAAGGATATGGTAGAGGGCATAAATAAAAGAATTCCATCTATTTCAATGGTTTATTCAATTGATTACTCGACCAAGTATAATGCCATCCATAGCAAAATAAAAAAGATAGTTTAGAAAAGAAAAGTATTCTCTCTAATATTTCCATATTCGGCACCCATCTTGGAATGTAAATTTCCCCATACACAAGCCTATCTAGCATGGTTCATATAAATCAAGAATACAATAAAAATAAAGAAGGCAATCTTTTATTTAATACAAATAACAACATTCTTTCTATTACTTCCGATCATAGATCAAAAAATCTTTCATGGAAGTACAATCACACACATTTGATAACAATCTTTCATTGATTAACAATCATCCATATTTGATAAACAAACATTCTTTCATTTCTAAACTAAAAAGTAAATCAAACTAATTTTTAAGAAAGAAGTTGTAGAGCATGTATGAATCTTTACATATGAATGAAATATAATGAGTACACATTCTTAAAATATTAACTAATGCAACCTATCATGCACTTCCTACAATTCTTTTAGCAGCTACTATGCATTTTTAATAATTATTTTATCAAATGTACCTAATAATGCATTTCCCTATATGACTATTCCAAAGAAAGTTTAAGCAATTTTATTCTAATCATGGATTGTCTCAATCAAAATATATTCTAATCTACTTCATAAACATTGTATTACTTCATGAATTACTTACTATCATTTCTAAATGTGTAATTACCAAAGAATTAAAGTTGATCCTACCTCCTTATGTTCTTGTTACTGACTTGAGGTGATTGACTTGCTGTCCTCCTCAAATCTGCTTGCTTCTCTCCTTCAAGATGGCTCAATAACCTTATTTTGCTCTCCTCTTCCCTAGCTATAGATTCTTCTACTAACTCTATCCTCTATATCCTCCCTATCCTTTCTTTTCTATCTCTTTTCTTCCTAAACTTTCCTCTCTATTCTTTCTGTTCTTCTCTTGTCATTCTTGTTATGTTTTGTTCTCCTTTCCCACGAGCCTTCACTATTATTTATACTTTTCTTATTCTACATTGGTTACTATACTCTTGTCTCCAACTTAAGAAAAGCATCAACACCATTGATAGTCATTTAAGTTATTATATTTCTAAATGACTTAGAACTCTAATGATTGCATACCTATCGACAAAGCTTATATCTATGGTTGACAGATCTGCTTACCTATGCTCCATGCCTAAACCACTTCTTGACTTAGCTAGAGTTTTAATTAATAGCAAGACCATGATAACCTGTAGTTTTACCTACCTCTTGGTTTAAAATCCTTCATAGCCACATCTCCTAGTCTATTGAACATTGACCTATTGTTTACTGTAGTCGTAGGATGCAAAGTCGACTAGTTTAACCCATTTTCTATGCCATAGCACCGTGGGTCAGGGGTAAATGGCAAGTTGACTTTGTCGCTTACTATGGGTCGTGGGGTGACAAGTTGACTAATTACATCGGCTTCTCTATCGACTCAACCACTGCTTCACAAACTGTCGAACTTACAACCCATTGCCTTTTATAAATATATACTATTCGATGTATATTTATGTTACAAGATATATTATATTATATGTTATATTAAAGAAACCTAGTAAAATAGGATATATATATATATATAATAATTGAATTTTATATATTACACGTTTGATTTGTTAAATCTAATGTAAAAAGTATATTATTTATGATTAAATTATCTACATGTGTATTCAAAAACACAATATTTTAAATTGACAAGATTATCTATGGACAATTTAATCACTTAAGCATTATTTAAAATAACTATACATAATTAGAAGTCACCTTTGTGTAGATATAATATACATATACAGTCAAGTCACAATTATCAAACTAACATGCATAAGAAATTCATATAATTGTAAACATAACAATCATTAATGAAATTACATCTTCATTCTCTTGTACTAGGAACATTAACTCATGCTTATAAAAAGCATTAAGTCGTTAAATTACATAATTCTTTTTCTTCCAAATATCAAACTACTTTTCACCCCTTATAGATGAAATAACGTAACAATTACCATTTACTCATAACATTTCATAAATTCAAAATCATGCATAGATGAAATCAAAATTGCACAAACATAACTTTTCTACTATGGTGTGTGAGATTCCTCTAATCTACCTAAGTTTGTGAGCTAATACAACTCTACCCAAGCCATGTTCTCACCTTCATTTACGTTCACCTAACCCTACATCATTTGCGCTCAATAGTTTATCAGTAATGATGATCCCCAATAAAATAACACTAGCCATGTAATTGCATTCGCATGAGTAAAGTACATATAAATCATTTCTTATCATTTGCATACAAACTGCATTATGATCACAATAAAAGTTCATATTCATTTAAATTTCTTTTTCATAACAAAAAGCCTACATTATTTTTTTAGTAACATATTATTGAAAAATATGGTTTGTGGCATCCTTCCCCTCTTGGAAGAGACATCGTCTCAATGTCTTATTATCCATCAATAAGAACATAGAAATTATATCTCATAAAATGTTAACCATACATCAGAGTCTCAAATATAAATAATAACAATAGCATACATGCTATCAAAGTTCACATCATAAATATAAAAATCGTTGTTCCAAGGTATCTCATATAATAAGCAACTAATTTTCTAAGAAAGCAAATCGGGAAAATGACAGTCAATCATCTCAGCATCCTCCCATGTAGCACTATCCTTAGAATATTGGTCCCACTAGACCTTATACAAAGTGAAATCTCTACTACATAGCTCCATGCTATGCTGATCTAGGATTTAGAAGGGTTCCACTAGCACCACCCCTAGATCCTGTACCTATAAAGATCACCAATCAAGAATATGAGATGCATCAACATGATAGGGTTTCAACAAAGAAACATGGAACACATTATGGACTTGAGCTAGAGAATATGGTAAATTTAATCAATAAGCAATTGGATTAATAAGTTCCTGCACATAAAAGGGTCCCACATATCTTGGTGCCAACTTTAATGATTTACCAAACGAGATAGAGCTTTTATGAGGTTTGACTCTCAAGAAGACTTTATCTCCTACAACAAATTGTCTGAAAGTCTTGTTTCATTCAGCATAACTCTTTTGTCTGTCAGCTATCTCCTTCAACCTACTCTTGATCAACATCATTTTATCATCCATTTCCTTAAGTAAATCAAGACCAATGATGATCCTATCTTCTAGTCTATCCCAACTGATAGGTGCGCGACACGTTCGCCCATAGAGTGCTTCAAAAGGTGCCATCCCTAAAGATGCATGAAAAGAGTTGTTATATGCAAATTCAACCAAAGGAAAATACTCCTCCCACCTATACTACCGATCCATGCAATACATTCGTAAAAGATCTTCCACAACCTAATTAACCCTTTCCGTTTGGCCATTAGTCTGAGGATGATATGCTGAACTAAAATTCAGTCTAGTTCCCAAAGTTGCATTTAATGTTGTCCAAAATCTAGAAGTCGTCCTGGTATCCCTGTCTAAAATTATGGTTTCTGGTACACCATGCAACTGAAATATTTCTTGCACAAACTTCTTTGCAAGAACAAATGATCCATCCTTGAGAATTCTAGGTATGAAATGTGCAGCTTTTGTCAACTTATCCACCACTACTAAGATAATGTCATGCTTATTTTTTTTCATAGGTAATCCTTGGATAAAATCCATACTGATTACATGCTCATAGGTAATCCTTGTATAAAATGTTGAAATAAAAGTCCTCCTAGATGAACATGCTCAACTTTCACTCGCTGACATTCCAAACATTGTGCCACATACTCAATTAGCTCTTTTCTGAGTTTACGCTAGAAATACCAAGATCTCAAGTCAACTACCATCTTTTTTACTCCAGGGTGTCTTGAATAAGGTGTATTGTGCACCTCATCCAATATTAACTTCCTCAACTCTCCTCCTTTAGGAATGTACATTCTTCCTTGGTACCTTAAAATACCATCAGGCTCCAACTCATATCCATCATAGAGATGATCTTAAGAATATTCTCCCAAGGCTTGCTTAACCCTTAGGTAATGCTCATCTTTCGAAATATTTTGTAACACTTGTTGCTTCAAGTTTATTCTTGTAGTAACTATTGCAGATAGATGTCTTCTTCTACTAAGAGCATCGACTACCCTATTTTCCTTCCCTTTGGTATATTCAATACCAAAATCATACTCACTTAGGAATTCAATCCACCTTCTCTATCTTGCATTAAGGTTAGGTTGTGTAAAGATATACATCAGTCCTTAATAATCTATTTTTAGCTCAAAAGGCTTCCCTAAAAGGTAATGCCTCCACATTTGTAATGCATGAACAATAGCTAGAAGCTCTAAGTCATGAGGTGCATAATTCAATTCATATTTCTTGACTTTCCTTGATTCAAATGAAACCACATTTCCCTCTTGCATTAACACTACTCCCACACCTTCACTTGAGGCATCTGTAATCACTATAAAGTGTCCATTAGGTTCTGGTATAGTCAAGATTGGTGTTGTTGTCAATTTCTGCTGCAAGATCTGAAATGACTGTTCACACTTCTTAGTCCACTCAAATCTTTTTTCGTTCTTTTGAAGTGAAGTAATAGGTGTTGCTATCCTAGAAAATATTTCCACATATAGCCTATAATATCTTGCAAGACCCATAAAACTTTGGATCTCTAAAACATTCTGAGGTGTTGGCCAATCCACTATTGCTTCTATCTTTGCAAGATCAACTAAAATTCCTTCAATGTTATAACATGACATAAGTAATGCACCTTTTCCTGAAAGGAAGTAAACTTAGAAAATTTCACATAAAGCTTACAATCTCTTAACTGCTGCAAGACTATCCTTAAGTGCTCCTTATGCTCTTCTTCATTCTTAGAATAGATCAAAATGTCATCAATGAAGATAAGAACAAAATCATCCAGGTATTCTCTAAAAATATTGTTTATGAGGTTCATGAATGCTACTGGGGCATTGGTTAAACCAAAATGTATGACTATGAATTCATAGTGTCCATATCATGATCGAAATGCAGTCTTAGGAATATCCTCATCCTTAATCCTTAACCAGTGGTATCCTAATCAAAGATCAATCTTGGGAAATATCATTGCACATTTCATTTGGTCAAATAATTCATCTATCCTTTGTAAAGGATATCTATTCTTGATAGTCACTTTGTTCAACATCCTATAATCAATACATAACTTTAAAGTGCCATCCTTCTTCTTTACAAAGATCACTGGTGCACCCCATGGGGATACATTAGGTCTAATGAAACCTTGCCTAAGCAATTATTGCAATTGAACCTTAAGCTCATACAATTATGTGGTTGTCATTCTATATGGATCCTTATATTGTGGCTCCATTCCCAGTAAGAGTTCTATAGAGAAATCAAACTCCCCCTTCGGTGGTAACTTAGTAACGTCTTTTGGAAAAACATCCCGGAACTCTCTAAGAACAAGATAATCCTTAGATATTTTCTCAACATTATCCAAATCACTTACCATGACAATGATTATGGAACATCCTTTCCTTTGGGATTTCTTGAGTTGCATTGCTGAAATATGTCCCAATTCAAGAGGCTTTTGAGACCCAAAAATTTCAACTGAATTCCCAAAATCATCTATACAACTAACGACCTTATCCTCATAGTTTACTACAACTTTGTGATCAGTTAGCCAGTTGATACCTAAGATCACATCATATGATCCTAATGGTGCCACATAAAGGTTAACCTGAGTTAGGAAACTAGGAAGCTCTAGATCACTACAAAATAGACAAGAATCTACCCTTTGTTCTGCTCAATTCCCATATTGGACCATCCATGCATTTGACATATAACCAGGTCTAATAGATAATCTAGAAACTAATTTAGGATCAATACAACATTTAGTAGCTCATGTATTTATTAAAATAGAAACTGATTGCTCAAAAAGCTTACCCGTCATCTGGATATGTGAAGCTTGAAAATTAGCTTGATAGTTGTCAACCACTGTGTGAATCTGATGTTGTGAAGCTCCTTATTGACTTGCTCCTCTTTGTGTGAGGGCATGATGTGGACAATTTAAGGCATATTGATTCCCTCCATAGTTGTAACACCCATCCTTAGGTCCTGAATAACCACCTAACCTACTTTTATCCAAGTTCTATTGGGCATTGTGGTTGCTATAGTTGGTGTTACTATTTACTCTCTTATTACCATCCTGATTCACTCTTCCTTTTTCTTGAATGTTGGGTCCTCTCTTCAGATTTCTTATTTGTCGACTGTTGTTGTTGCTCTTCTGGAAATTATTATTTCCAAAAACTAGTCTGGTATTCACATTTCTATGGAAATTCGCCAACTATTGCAACTTTTGCTTTTGCTTAGTTGCTTTCTCAAATACTTCCTCCATAGTCAATGGATTATTTATATCCACTTCTGCTCCAATATGAGTTCTTAAACACAATATGAACTTTCAAATGAGAAATCATTCATCCATCTAATACTATGGAACATACTTAAGAAGGCTGGTAAACTTCTCCCAGTATTTAGTTAGTGACATACCACATTGTCTCAAACTCTGAAATTCAGTCATCTTCTTATTGAAGAATAAATGAGGAAGCCACCTCTTCCTGAAGGATTGCAAAAATAACTCCCAAGTAACATCTCTAGGTTGCAACTTCCTTCCAGACTTTTCATTATCCTACCATGTAGCAGCTTCTCCAGTAAGCTGATAAGTAGCCCATATTACTTTGGTTTTGTTAGACATGTTGCAGAGCCCAAAGTACTTATCCATCTCTATCACCTATGCTTTTGCACCATCACCAATCATCTTTCCATCAAACTTTGGTGCAGCTATTCTTTTCAGGTCTTTAGCTAATTCTCCTTCAATCCTATCTTGGTTATCCAGTTGTTCCTCAACCCTAGGAGTTGATGAATACTAAGAGGGGGGTGAATTAGTATACCAAAAAATACTGAACTCAAACTCTTAAACAGTTTAGTAGTTAACCGATATAATAGATTTACTAACAAACTGGTTAAGACAAATGCAAACCAAATAGAAAATAAAGCATTCACCCACAAGAGAACAATCACCATAACACAAGAGGTTTTGACATGGAAACCCAAATGGGAAAAAACACGATGAGCAGAAACTCACAAGTAGCTATCTGTAGAATATAAACTAGACTGGTTAAGGTCATACAATGTTCTTCACCAGAACAAATCCTGTTAGGATTCTAGATCTCTGTTAGGAGATAAGTCCTATTAAAGACTACCTTGTGAGAGGATTTTAGATTCACAATTGTGAACCACCTTCTTGGATGATTTACAAGGGCTTTGTTGGACCTACCCGGTTAAGGGTTTCAAACTTGTCGAAGATATGAGGAATCAACAAGTAGATGATCTAGATACTAGCACAATATGCTTGGTTAGATCCTTGATAGCTCATTGTTAATGCACATTAGCATTACTTTAGTCTTCAATATCTTCACACTCTATTTCTTTACATAGACCTAATCTTTTCTTCTCTAATCACACATACAAAACCCTCATCAACTACTAAAACCCTAGACATGATGTCCTTATAAAGGAGTCTGATTTCATGTCGGTCCAATAGGATTACATTACAAGTTCCTAGGTTCAGTGCATCTAGACACATTTGGTAACACAACACAAAATCACTACCAAAGTGTCGGTGGATGATAACTCATCACAGAAATATACCGGTTCATTACCGATTACCGGTTCATAAATTTTACCAGTTGTCAAAATAAAGACTGGAAAAATATTAACTACCACTTTGTTCCTTCGTACCACTTTGAGATCCTTGAATCACTTGAGGTCTTCATACCACTTTGGGTCTTCAGTCAGTTTGTGACTGATAAACACCTTCTGCAAAACACCAATAGTCTAAAGACTATAATACATAGTACCGGTTGGAACAATTAACAGTTGAGAATAACTCATTTATAAAGAAAGTGATCTCAAAACAAGTGTGTGTCCATCAATGAAAATCACAACATCATCAAAATGCCAACAATCTCCCCCTTTGGCATTGATGGCAACACAAGAAAATTTTGACATCTAAGTGTTTTTACAACAAAAATATGCCATAATCAAAATTACTCCCCCTAAGCATATACACTATCCCTTTTGTAGAAATTACAATGTATACTACTCCCTTAAAGAAATAACATGAAAGTATACATAACATTCACCAAAATTTTAGATACTACTCTCCCTTTGCCAACAATGACAAAGTAATGCAGAATAACCCCTATTTCTCATTAACATTAAAATAAGTAAATGTTTATGACAATAATGAGTGAAACTTATCAAAAATAGAATTAAAATCCTGCATAAAAGTCTTCATGGCTAATGACCATGACTCAAGTAATGAGGTAGCCACCTCACTTTCCATCTGCATCTGTGATACATGTTCTTCCATGGCATCAATTGTACTCATCTCTTGAGTTACCATTAAAGCTTCTAGATTGAGAAAGCACTTCTGAAGAATTTGTAGTCTAGGTAATAAAACTAGTTGAAGCTCCTGCAAATCTCTTTTCTGGTTGCTAATCTCCAATTCTATCCTGGTAGACTGAAGGTGATACCAGTGAACAATTTTTCCATATGTAGTGAAAGAATCATATGGGGTCTTAAAGTTGCTTATGTATGCCTGCAAATCAGATTGCAGTTTATCTTTTTGTGCAAGCACATCATCACAAAATAGATGGGGTTGGCTTATTTTTCTTAACAGTAGTTTTCTCTCATCCATAGCATCTATTATATCCTTCTGCTATTTCTAAAGTTGAGACCGAAGCTCATTCAGTTTCTTTACTAAGGTAGTGTTTAGTGCCTTTTGATGCTTCTTCTGTACGTTAGCTTCAACAACTTCTTCCAGGCATTTTACCTAGTCCTCTACCATTGTAGATAGAAGTTCTAGTTTGGCCAGAGAGGAATCGGTACCAGGAAGGCTGGTACCTGGAATCATACTAGTTAGTATGTCAATCGTAGTGTGAATGAAATCCTGTTCCTTTTTCCTCCTCAAAGTTTCTAGTCTTTCTTGTGCTAGCTTTATGCCTTGCAGCAGCTCCGATTCATTTGCAGATTGGAGGTCAATAGGACTAGTGATGTCAACTAATTTGGCTTGATCACCGATTGCCTTTGGAGTCTCCGCTTGTTTGTTCTTGTCTACTTCCTTCTCCTCTTCTGCTTTTTTCTTTTCTTCTTCTTTCTCCCTTTGCTCCACTTCATGCTTTTTCTTCTCTTCCTCCTTTCTTTCTTCTTCTTTTCACTTTTCCTCTTCTTGTTTCTTCTTCTCCTCATCTTTCCACTTCTCCTCTTCTTTCTTTTCCTCCTCTTCTTTCCTCTTCTCCTCTTCTCCTCTTCTTTCCTCTTCTCTTCTTCTTGTTTCCTCTTCTCTTCATCTTGTTTCCTCTTCTCTTCATCTTATTTCCTATTCTCTTCATCTTTCTTTTTCTCTTCCTCTTTCTCTGCTTTCTCTTTGTCAGCCTTTTCCTTGTCCAACTTCTTCTTCTCTGCTTCTTCTTTATCCTCTTTCTCTTTTTCTATGTCTGGAGTGGAATCTTCACCATCTAACATGCCCACATTAATAGTGTCAACCTGTTTTGTAGCTAGTTCTCCTTCATCATCAAATGCCTCATCCATTTTTCTGATTTCCATTTCCTGTTCAGCTTCTCTATTTGCTTGAGCTACTTTATGAATTTTCATAGCTTGTTTAGTGTGGGAGTGTGTGTCTTTCACCACTTCAGAGGCTTTTCCTTATAGTAGCAAGAGTCTTCTTCTTCTCATGAAGAATAGACCTTTGTACCGGTTCATGATTTCAAACAATTCAGAGTTTGAAGCATCAGGGAAGTATCTGCAAAAATATTTTTTGTGATCTCCTATTCTCTCTCGATGGCAATACACCATTTATTATCTAAAGAATTGTACAAAGAATTAGGTGTCTTAGATCTAGGTTCTGATGGCGATCGGTCATGAACACACAAATAATTAATGAATTCCCACTCTGTTTCCTCTTTCTCACTATTGGTAAAATCATCAAAACATTCCTTCAGATCACTAAGAAATTTTCTTTTAATATTCTTAATAGTCATTTGACAATGTGTCATTGGCTTATAAGATGAGATGTCAATATTTACCAGTGTTGATGATGCAGGTGCATTGTCGGTAGTGTTTTATTTCTTCCTTGTTTTCTTGGTCTTCTTAGGATGTACTTCAGGTTCTGTTCCTCAGACTGTGGTGAGTTGCTTTTGGTCTTCCTCTTCCTTTCAAATACTTTAGCAAGCACAAATTCTAGTTTCTTCTTGGTAGGTGACCGCTTGGTCACTTTTGGGCTAGCTAAGGTAATCAGTGTTGATACTGATAGCACTGCCTTTCCCTTTTTCATTGAAGGTTCTTCAACCAGTGTTACCCTTTCCAAGTAGGTGTCGGTTCTCTTTTTCTTTTAATTTAAAGGAGATGCAATCAGGGTAGAGGCATACCCATCCAACATGTTGTACATTACCTCATATCCCATAGGTTCTACTTCTTCCTATCTAGGCTCTACCGCTTCCATTATGCACTCATCTACTTTAATGGTAAAGCAGATGTCCTCTTCATATTTCTTAACAATGTCTCCAAATATTCTCATCCTTTGACTCATCTTCCACTTGAATTCATCAAAATATTTATTCAAGACTTTAGGATATCCGGTTCCTACCGCTTGGAGACTTTCCCTAATTTGTTTGGTGACCGGTTAGGTAGTAGACCATTAAATATCACCAACTCACAAAAAATAGCCTTGAAAGTAGAAAAATAGACCTACCAAAAGTTGTCCAAATTTAAACCTTAGAGCACTATCCTATTTGATGGACTTCAAGTTTAATAAAAGTTTCTTCTGCAAATAGGTGCATAGATCAAATGAGGCATCCTCCATGATCATTCTATAGGCAGCATTTACCGTAGCAGTAGAGACAAAGTTTATTTTACTGGCATAAAACATTTGGTATCCAATCACCATGCAAGCATACTTGACCAACTCATGTTTGATGGTGTTGACAATCATTCCCCATTGGTCGCTCAGAGAACTGATGAGCTTAGTCATTTCAGTCTTGATGACCTTTCTTAGGGCTGGCACCTCACCAAAGTTGCAAAAACTGGTGATGACATGAATTGCTTCAGGTGTAATGTCATGCGTCCTCTTGAGATACATCTTGTCACCATGGACTCTACTTAGGATGATGCAGATGTGCTCTTTTGTGAACTCTTCAAGAAAGTAAACCGCATTGTGAAGTTTCTTCCTCTCCAGAATGCTGTATTTTGGTTTGATCTTCTTGTCATCCCCACAAAACAGACTTAGCTAGGAATGAATTGCTAGGGATTCTAGGTCTTCTAATTTGCAGTCGATGTACCCTGAAATATCTCCTTCAATAATGACTCCAATAGGTATTTGGGATAGGGCATTGTATTTCATTTTTCTTTGAATGAATTTAGTTGAGTCCATGGGTACACTAGAGCTGGAGTGTGATGCAGAATCCATGATTAACTGATAAACAAGAATTTTGAGAAATACCTTCAGAATTTCAAAATTTAGGGTTTGCAAATGCAGCTTCGCAACACACCACTTTGGTTGCTGGATTACCGCTTGGTGTTCTTCACTTGATTGATTGACAATATCTTTGGATTCTTCTGCAAGATTTGAAATCTCTCTGAATCACAAGTCAAATTGCCTTTTGTCACTCTGCACTTGAAAAATTCTTCGCTCGAAAACTAATAAGTGAAAATGACTTTGAAAATTCCTTTTAAATGTATTCTTCACCTACCATTATAAATGCTCCACCGCTAGGGTACAAACCCGAATTTTACCTTTTACCGCTTCACAATCTTCTGCCAATTGATAGGTAACATATACCGATTAAGGTCTTTTACCAATATAAATTGGGGGTTCGAAACATTTCACCGATTTGTTCCCCCTAAGCTTTTTTGAAGCTCAGTTTGTCGGTTCAGTGACTTCCACACTAAGTGCAGAAACCGGTTCATCTTGTGACACTTCTTTAGGTTTCTTTTTCCATGTTTTATTCATTCCTGCTTGAATGGTTTCAACATCAATCTTCCCTTCTGGAGTGACCGGTATATCATTTGATAGGTTCTTTCTCATTCTGCAGGTTTTGGCAGGGTATCCCAGTTTGTTGCAATGATAACATACCATTCCAGGTGTTCTCCATGGTCCATTGTTCATTCTACCATTCTTCCTCCTGTATGTTGTAGTAGTGTGACCGCTTCCATGATAGATCAAATAGGTTACTCTCCAACTAGTTTCCGCTTGATAGCCACCACCTGACTGATGGTCATAGGCATTATACCGGTTTGGATTCTGGTTCATAGAGGATTCAGAAAAAACTCCTTGAGTCCTTTGAGGATGTCTCCCAGTGTTGTGCATAACAAACCTACTTTCAAATTCTTTATGCCCAAACTTGTTGCATGCATAATAGTTTCCATTTAATATATTGGATCTAGGCTTATTGTTTAGAAAATAAGGAAAATTATTGTAGGCCTTATTTCTACACACATTAGCAGTATGTCCTTCCTTGAGACAATTAAAGCAAACAGGTTTAAACTTTTGCTTAACTTTATCCTTTGATGTCAGTTGCTTCTTTGATGCTACACCTTTTGTTCTAGAGGTCTCACCATCCTCATAATCAGAAAAACCAAGTCCAGTGGTATTCTTTATCGGTTTTGTTGATTCAAGCTTTTGTTCTAGCTTAATAGTACTCCTATTGAATTTGGCAAGTATTTCCTTTGACTTGGTGAGTTCCTTGGAAATAGTAGCATTGGATTCCTTCAAGGTTGCATTCTCAGAAATAGCTATGTTTAGTTCACCTTGCATTTCTTCTTTTTCCATTTTACTCTCTTGGAGATGAGTGGTAAGGGCACTAATTTCTTGCTTTAGCTTGGAGATCTCATGATCTCTGTCTTTTACCAGATCTTCATCTTTTGTTTGGTTCTCAAGATCTTGACACATTCTGATAGTCAATCCTTCCAGTTCCCTTCTCAGGTTGGCATTAGATTCATTCAACTTTTCAACTTCTTCAACTAGGGCTTCCATGTTTGCTTCATCAGAAGAACTATTTTCAGTAAGCTCCATTAGTTTCTCAACATGCTCTCTTCTTTTTGCTAGAGAGGCTTTATATTTGACTTTGAGTTCATCAAAGCCTTTCTCAGTCTAAGTGAGACGATGAGTAAGTTCCCTTACAGTGTATTCCCCCATATCTCCATCCAAGTGGTTAAACTTATAGAAAGGTTGGCTCTGATAGCAATTGATGAATACTAAGAGGGGGGGGGGGGTGAATTAGTATACCAAAAAATACCGAACTCAAACTCTTAAATAGTTTAGCAGTTAACTGGTATAACAGATTTACTAACAATCTGGTTAAGACAAATGCAAACCAAACAACAAATAAAGCATTCACCCACAAGAGAACAATCACCATAACACAAGAGGTTTTGACGTGGAAACCCAAATGGGAAAAACCATGGTGAGTAGAAACTCACAAGTAACTATCTGCAAAATAGAAACCAGACCGGTTAAGGTCATACAATTTTCTTCACTAGAACAAATCCTGTTAGGAATATAGATCTTTGTTAGGAGATAAGTCATGTTAAAGACTACCTTGTGAGAGGATTTCAGATTCACAATTGTGAACTACCTTGTAAGAGGATTTACAAAGGCTTTGTTGGGCCTACCTGGTTAAGGGTTTCAGACTTGTCGAAGCTATGAGTAATCAACAAGTAGATTATCTAGATACTAGCACAATATGCTTGGTTAGATCCTTGATAGCTCATTGTTAATTCACATTAGCATTACTTTAGTCTTCAATATCTCCACACGTTGTTTCTTTACACAGACCTAATCTTTTCTTCTCTAATCGTACATACAAAACCCTCATCAACTACTAAAACCCTAGACATGATGTCCTTATAAAGGAGTTTGATTTCATGTCGGTCCAATAGGATTACATTACAAGTTCCTAGGTTGAGTGCATCTAGACACATTTGGAACACAACACAAAATCACCACCAAAGTGTTGGTGGATGATAACTCATCATAGAAATATACCGGTTCATTATTGATTATCGATTCATAGATTTTATCAATTGTCAAAATGAAGACTGGAAAAATGTTAACTACCACTTTGTTCCTTCGTACCGCTTTGAGATCCTTGAACCACTTGAGGTCTTCATACCATTTTGGGTCTTCAGTCAGTTTGTGACTGGTAAACACCTTTTGCAAAATACCGATAGTCTAAAGACTATAATACATAGTACTGGTTGGAACAATTATCAGTTGAGCATAACTCATTTATAAAGAAAGTGATCTCAAAACAAGTGTGTGTCTATCAATGACAATCACAACATCATCAAAATGCCAACAGGAGCTTCATTCCAAACTTCACCAATCCTTCAAACTTCTTGTTCGAGTGCATCTATCCTTGCAGTCGGTTGGTTCAATAGATCAAGGATTTGATCGAGTCTTTCATTCTCATTACTTGACCCAGCCCTTATGGTCCTTTAACCCATTGTAAATAAAAAATTCCTGCATCAGGGAATGTTAATATTTCTTAGCAAAAAAAGAAATAAATATCAGTAAGGGTTACAATATCCATAGCTTCTACTTAAGAAAAGCTCCCTATAAATCTACCATTACAATATAGCCATAGAGAATAATATCTATATTTATTACAAGGAAAAAGATAATATATACTAATATAGGACATAGTTAGATATTTTGCACATCTATTGCATCTAAGTTTTTATGATGTCCAACATTGTTGAATGAACTAAGGTCCAAACTATATATTTTTCTATCATAGGAATCATACAAAAAGGTATTTAACTCAAACTTATTATAAAATAGCATCTTTATCTATTGATAGATATAGGTGACATTACATAAATATATCACTCTTTAGGTGGATTCAAGGGAGTATATCCTTCAGACTCATTGGAACTAAGTGGGGTATAACCCTCTGATTCATTAGCACTGAGTGGGGTATATCCCTCTAACTCATCAGCATTGAACGGGGCATATCCCTCTGACTCGTCAGATCTAATTACAACTGGCCTAAGAGGAGAATACTCTGACTTATGATCTTCCTCCTCTATAGGGACAATCATACTAGTCTTATCCCCAAGAGACTCAATAGGTCCTATTCCTAGCTCAACATGCTCAGTAATTCCTTTCTCTTTTGGTTCAACAAGGACTTGTTTCTCCACAAAAGGAAAAACTTCTTCCTCACTTATCCATCCTCCACTTGGGTGATTATCAACAATAGGCCTGCTACAAGATATAGGATCCTTTTTTACCCTTAGCTATTTAGCATACCCTGCTATAGATTTGCGAGCCTTTTGCTTCATTTGCACCATTTCTATAAGTTTGAACAAAAGGTTGTTATCTTCAACGTTCAACTTGCGAAGTGACTCATAGGTTCTAGTGTTATATAACGTATGCTTTGATACCAAAATGTAAAGACATAAATTATTGTATTTTCAAATAAGACATAATATACTCTTTATGCTTAAATAAACTCATAAATCAGTTAATAAGTATTTCAAACATCAATTTATCCCAAGCTTGTTAAATCAAAATAATAATATTAGATTTCAATAGAAGGTAAAGAATTTTTCATAAACAATGAAAAGTAGAAATATCTCTTTACATATCTTTATACAATGCTTAGGCTTTCTATTGCCATAAGTATAATTCAAACATAAAAGAAAGAGAGATGCGTCTGTTGATCTCCAATCCGAGTTGCTTCATTTCAGTCCTTTGAATGAAGACAAGAACAAGAATCAAGCGCTTTTTCCACCCAACCTTGAAGCTTACACTTCCTTGAAATATTTAGTCAATAAAAAATACCTAACCCTGCATGAATTTCTTAGCAAAAAGAATTCAAAAGTCAAGAAGGAATCTGGTGCATGCCTAGATGATACATGCATTTTAATTTTTCTAATTCCATTAAGAAACAAGCAAGATCAATAAAGGGTATGGTAGAGAGCATAAATAAAAGAATTCCATCTATTTCAATGGTTTATTCAATTGATTACTCGACATAGTATAATTCCATAAATAGAAAAAAAAAAAGATAGTTTGGAAAAGCAAAATATTCTCTCTAATATTTCCATATTTGACACCCATCTTGGAAGGTAACTTTCCCCATACACAAGCCTATCTAGCTTGTTTCATATAAATGAAGAATACAATTTCATCAAGAAGACAATCTTTTATTTAATAGAAATAACAACATTCTTCCTATTACTTCCAATCATAGATCAAACACTCTTTCATGGAAGTACAATCACACACATTTGATAACAATCTTTCATTGATTAATAATCACGCATGTTTGATAAACATTCTTTCATTTCTAAACTAAAATGTAAATCAAACTAAGTTTTATGAAAGAAGGTGTAGCACATGTATGAATCTTTACATATGAATGAAATATAATGAGTACACATTCTTAAAAGATTAACTAATGTAACCTATCATGCACTTCCTACCATTCTTTTAGCAACTATCATGCATATTTAGTAATTATTTTATCAAATGTACCTCATAATGCATTTCGCTATATGACTATTCAAAAGAAAGTTCATGCAAATTTATTCTAATCATGGATTGTATCAATCAAACTCCATTCTAATCTACTTCATAAACATTGTATTACTTCATGACTTACTTACTATCCTTTCTAAATGCGTAATGAGAAAAAAAAAAAATTAGAACCTACCTCCTTATGTTCTTGTTACTAACTTGAGGTGATTGACTTGCTGTCCTCCTCACATCTGCCTACTTCTCCCATTCAAGATGGTTCAATAACCTTTTGTCCCTCTCCTCTTCTCTAATTGTTGATTCTTCTACTAACTCTATCCTCTATATCCTACCTATCCTTTCTTTTCTATCTCTTTTCATCCTAAACTTTCCTCTCTATTCTTTCTTCTCTTCTCCTATCATTCTTGTTATGTTTTGTTCTCCTTTCCCTTGAGCCTTCATTATTATTTATATTGTTCTTATTCTACATTGGTTGCTATACTCTTGGCTTTAACTTAGCCATAAAACTGACACCACTGATAATCATTTAAGTTCTTATAGTTCTAAATGACTTAGAACTCTAATGATTGCATAGTTGTCGATAAAGCTTGTATCTATGGTTGACAGATATGCTTACTTACGCTCCACATCTAAACCACTTCTTGACTTAGCTAGCATTTTAATTAATAGCAAGAGAATGATAACCTACATGTTTACCTACCTCTTGGGTTAAATGCCTTCACAACCACATCTCCTAGTCTACCGATCGTCGACCTATTATTTACTATAGTCGTGGGATGCCAAGTCGACTGGTTTAACCCGTTTTCTACACCATAGCCCTATGGGTCGGGGGTATATGCCAAGTTGACTTTATCAGCTATTGTGGGCCTTGGGATGACAATTTGAATAGTTACATGGGCTTCTCTATCATCTCAACCATCGGCTCACTAACTGTCAAACTTATAACCTACGACCTTTTATAAATATATACTATTCGATGTATATTTATGTTACATGACTTATATTATATTACATATTATAGTAAAATAGGATATATATTTATATATATAATAATTAAATTTTATATATTACATGTTTGATTTATTAAATATGATTAAATTATATACATGTGTATTCAAAAACATAATATTTCAAATTGACAAGATTATCTACTCACAATTTAATCACTTAAGTATTATTTAAAATAACTATACATAATTAAAATTCACCTTCATGTATATATATATATATATATATATATACATATACATATGATCAAGTCGAAATTATCGAACTAACATGCATAATAAGTTCATATAATTGTAAACATATCAATCATTAATGAAATGACATCTTCATTCTCTTAAACTAGGAACATTAACTCATGCTTATAAAAAAACATTAAGTCATTAAATTACGTAACTCTTTTTCTTCCAAATATCAAACTACTTTTCACCCCTTATAGATGAAATAAATGTAACAATTACCATTTACTCATAACATTTCATTAATTCAAAATCATGCATCAATGAAATCACAATTGCACAAACATAACTTTTCTACTATGGTGTGTGAGATTCCTCTAATCTACCTAAGTTTGTGAGCTAATACAACTCTACCCAAGCCATGTTCTCACCTTCATTTACGTTCACCTAACCCTACATCATTTGCACTCAATAGTTTATCAGTAATGATGATCCCCAATAAAACAATACTAGCATTTTATGTTGGTATTATGGATGAGAGATGTCATAGATGTATGGGTGTATGTGCGAATATTGAAGATCATATGAGCAGATCATAGTGCGAATTACATAGAAATCATCTAGAGGTTGAAGGAAGGTTATAAAGGTGTTTGTCAGAGCTTAAACTGGTACTGAATCCAACATTGTAAATGATACTCTAAAGTAGTACATTGTTATAGGATTTATCCATCCTATTGTAGTCAGTGTGACTCCTATTTTGTGATTGAGCAATGAGCTCTAGGTGGTTGGCTTTTCTGCATGTGAAGACCCCATTTGTATAAGTAATATTTATTCATATTGGCGAGTGAGTAAATATTGTGGGTCACAAATCCCACTGAGGTTTTTCCCTTACCGGGTTTCCTTGCTAAAAATATCTGTGTTGTGGTATTCTTTGATGGTTATACTTCTATTTCTCTTTACTACATTATTATTTGTTTACCAGTATATTAATTTGGGTTGTAAAGTTACAAATAAGTTTAAATCTTTCATAAACTAGTTAGACACTGATTCACCGCCCCCCCCTCTCAGTGTCTTTGGGACTGTCATAGCATCTAACAATTGATATCAGAGCCTAGTCCTCTTTTTGCAAAAGTCTAACAGCTTGAGGAGATCCTATGGCTGCAAACATTTTTAGGAAGGACAGTCCTAAACTTGATGGAACTAATTATGGCATATGGAAGATCAGAATGGAGACACATCTGAACCGTATTGGAAGAGATATATGGGATGTTACAAAGAATGGCTATGTTGGTCCTACTCTGAATCAACCTCATCCACTAACATTGGCTAAGGACTTGGAGAATGATTGCAAAGCAAGAGAAGCAATTCTAAGTGAATTATCAGATCAACAAATCATGGGATTATCAGACTGATCTACTGCTAAATCTATTTGGGATAAACTAGAAACATTGAATGAAGGAGATACCACTGTCAAAATTACAAAACTGGAATGTTACTGGGTCAAGTATGAAAATTCTAAAATGGAAGAAGTTGAAAGAATTTCTGCATTTATGGAAAGAGTTAATGAAATTGTTTTAGGAATACAATGTTGTGGAGAGTCTTTAAGTGAAGATGAAATTGTTTCTAAATTTTTAAGAGCTTTTCCACTGGCTTACAAAATGAAATTAACTACTATTAATGAATTGATAACAATGCCTAATACATGAGTATCTAGAGATACCTTGGTTGGAAAACTTTCAACATTTGAGCTTGAGGAATTTGGTCATGTTGCTATAGTCAAGATTGTTTTGGCTTTCAAAGCATAATCATCTGCAACATCATCATCATCGTCTAAAAAATCTGATCGGAAAGCACTTTATGCAAAAGAACTTGAAGATATCAGGAGGGAAAATGAAGAACTTGAAGAACTTGAAGCACTATTTGCAAGGAAGATGCCTAAAGGTTCAGTAGGAAGTAAGTATGAAGGTAAAGCACCTTTCAAATGTTTTAATTGCAATAGGATTGGTCATATAGCATCTAGATGTCCTGATAGACATGCAATATTGAGAGAGGAAGCAAAAATGACATATAAGCCTAACCCTGAATATTAGAGATACAGATTTAAGAAAAATAGAGATAAATCATGGTACTATGTTGATGAAGGTGTTACAGATAATTCAGATGAAGATTTGGTAGTTAATGGATGGGAATTTGTTGCAATAAAAGAAGATCAACTGGCATCTATTGTCAAACTGGTAGAGCAGGCACTAGTAGCAAAAATTGAAGAAAAGGATGAATGGATCATTGATAGTGGAGGCTCGCATCATATGACTAGTGATAAAAGAAAATTCTTGTCATTTCAGGAATGTAATGGAGATCTAGTAAAATTTGGAGATGATAAATCTTGTTTAATCAAAGGAAGAGGCACTATATCTTTGGATGGTAAGCACAATACTGACAATGTTTATTATGTTGAAGGTTTGAAACATAATCTTTTGGTGTTGGTCAATTAGTGGAAAAATGATTTCAGTAACAATTCAAGAATGAAAAATGCAAAATCATAAAAAAAACTAGATTGGAGATCGCAAACGGTAATCAGACTAAAGGTAATATCTTTAATTTGAATACCAGTGATAAGACATGTTTGATTGCACACATTGATGAAAGTTGGTTATGGCATAAGAGACTTTGTCATGTAAATTTTGATTGCAATATAAAGATTAGTTCTATTAAGATAGTATGGGATTTACCTAAGATTGTGAAACCTCATAATCTAGTATGTAAGGAATGTCAAATGGGAAAGCAAGTTAGAATAACATTTAAAATCATTTCTAAGAAATCCAATAATGATCTTGATTTAATTCATACTGATTTGTGTTGTCCGGCAAGAACAAGAAGTTTTTAGGGAGATAGATATTTTATGCTAATAATTGATGATTATTCTACAATGTTTTGGGTTACTTTTCTCAGGGAGAAATCAAAATCTTTAGGAAAAATCAAGTTATACCAAGTAATGGTAGAGAATGAAACCAGCAAGAAAATCATGAATCAGTAGTGTTAGTCCACTTGTAAGTTTTCATTTTAAAAAAATATATTCCAATTTGCGGGTAGTCTTTTTGTGCCTTTTGTTCTATCAGGTCATTTGTTCTCTTCATACTTGAACCGTTGAACTCTTTTTCAAAAGGTTCAAAGGTTCAAGGTTCAAAGCGTAGTTTTAAAAAAAAAGAAAAAGTCAGGCATTCTGGTCTTCGTCACCAAAATTTCAAATGCATTCACTTGGTGTTCGGTCATTGAAGTTATGAACCCATTGAACCTTGTGTTCAAGTGGTTCAAGGGTTCAAGGTTTAATAATGCCTTTTTAATGGGTCGTGGCAATGTATTGTTATATGATGAGCATGGGTCTTTCTTTTTATGTTAAGTTGATACGCGGTCTTGAACCTTGAACCAAATTTCAAGTGGTTAAGGAGGTTCAAGGTTCACTTTAATTATTCCTTTTTCTTTGTTGCTCATTCTCGGTGTTGTTTATGTGCCGACCGTTACTGTTTTATTGCTTAAATGAACTTGAACCATTAACTGTCGTGTTCAAGTGCTTCAAGGTTCATAAGTTCTTTTCAAACTAATTCGAAAAGCATTTTGGTGGAAACAAAAGCGGCGCGACAAGAAGGAATATTCCCTTATTCAACTTTTTGAAATTCTAAATGTGGAAAGTAATCATGAAAATATCAAATTTCCTGTGTGGAAGTGATGGCTAATTAAGAAGGTGTTAGGTTTGTCATTTCACCATTACTCCGCATGCTTGTAGTAAATCATGATGAAGCGTGTGCAGCCCAATTGATATATGTCCGTCTGATTAAAGGAAGATGTATGAGTTTATTTCCATATTTAGGAAGGTCGCAGTTGCCTAACTTCAATTAATTAGAGGCACGAAAGGTAAATCCAGCACTGTTCTACGGAAGAATTTCCATTTTTCATGGTGTCATTGGGTAAGTTCAATTGTCTTCTCCTATGTTGTGTTTCTTTGTGCATTGAAGTTTTATTAGTATAGAAAAGGGGGAAGATCTGAAAAACTATTGTTGTAGCATATTGTATTGTTGTTAGAATTTCTTAGTTAAGGGAATAGATTGTTAAAATGAGGCCTATGTTGCCAAAGCTTGACTGAACCTCATGTTTAGTGAGTATCTTGCTAGAAATGGAAGACACCTCCTTAGTTCATGCAGATTTGGGGAATTTCCTTGAAAGGACTAAGAATCCTCTAGCTAGGTCACTAATGGAGAAGATAGTTAAGAGCGGTCTTCTGGAAGATGCTGCATTTCCATTAGCCGCGTCGTGTCTAGATTTAGTGTTGGCTTGTATGAATAGATATGATTCTAAGAATAGATGTATCAGAACTAGTGATGGTGAAGTGTTAGTCCATATTAATAGGGAAACAATGATGGCGACAATGGGAATTCCGCATAAAGTGGAGTATGAGGATTGGACCATTGGAAATTCATATGCCTATTTATCAAAGAAGAAGAGCAAGTAAAGAAGTGTAATTGCAAGAAATTAGCTCTTGAGGGTTCAGAAAGGAGGATCCTGACTACCCAAACCCTTAACCAAAGAACACCTCATCACTGAGGTGTGGGACATTGTTGTTCTTTTAAACAAAGTAAAAGGGAATTCACATTCATTCTATTGGGAAGATTGGATGTACTTTTTCATCCAAGTAGTTCTATCTAGTGATAGATTTTTGGATTGGTCTCAGGTAATTGCGAAGAGGCTGCACGAAGGGCTAGGCAACTTTGTGGGTATGAGTGGGTTTTACATGTCTTCTTACCTATTCTATATTTTAGCTTGCACAAAGGATTGGCCTAGATTACTCAATGAACCTTGGATTGATGGAATGAGGATTTATGATTTTTACCCTTTGTTACAACAACAAAGATATGTTGAACAAATTGACAAATGGAATGGAGTCTTTGCGGGAAGATTGACCGTTGAACTCCAGGGTGATTCCAACAAGAGGATGTCCATAGAGGCTAGCGAGCTAGTGAGTATTTATGGAAGCTTCTTTATCCAGTTTCCACAGTTCACTTACATATGGGTAGGTGGTTTTGAAGGCCAACCATTCAAATTACCTAGGTATGCCTTTGATAGCTTCGTACTTATAGAGGTGAGCAGGCAACTAGCCAATATAGATAAAAGACTAGGGGCAAACGGAGAATCTAGGGTGGTTTTTCCCATTGAGCTTGGGTATTACAACTACAAATCTATATCAAATCCTTTGAATCTAGAACTGGAGTTCAAAAGGATGAATTTGCAGCCATATGTAGCTAGGCAAAGATTTGACAGCAAAGGTTATGCAAGGGAGAACCTTAACATAGACAGTCATTTCTACCATGAACCCCAGATAGAAGATTATTGGGAAAATTGCAAGGATGAGCATGCAATGAGAAAGAGGTTAAGGTCAAGATTCACTTTGCAACAGATAACTATCTTGAGGCTCCCAATTAATACATCACGTGTATTGGTAGATACAGAAGAAGATGTCCCGGCCCATGAGTTTGGTATTGAGATTGAAGGGAAACTAATTCCAAAAATTGACTAGAACAAAAAAGAAGATGATAGCATTCAAACAAGGACCTTCAATGTTGTCAGGAGAATGGAGAGATGGCTGAGGAAATTGAAATTCAAGGAGGGTCCTTCCATGTCACCACATGAATCAAGAATTGATTCACACATCTTGGTTCAATCTCATGTTTTTACCACAAATAAAATTTCTAATATTGCAAGTGTCTCAAAGCCCATTGTAGAGAAAATATAGCCAAGAAGGTCAGGAAGGTCGACATCCAGTCTTACAGCTGCCTGAGTAACCCAGTCAAGAAGCAAGAAGAAGAGTACAAAGCCTATTTTGCAACAGGTCGTAGTGGATTTAGACTTGAGTGAAGAGCCTGAACAAATAATGGACTCACAAGATCAAAGTGAATCTGGGTTACAAGAAATGGATACAAATGAAGGGGTAGGAACTCAATAGGATCCCATGAGTGCCTTGGTAATCGTTACCTCCCCAGATACATAGGTCACCCCACCACCTAAAGGATCTACCAATGCTCCAAGATGGCTAGAAGCCACCATTGGAAAGAAAAGAAGTGTGGTGCCGGTCACCATCCCATTGGAGGACATGGTTATTAAATGCTTAGGAAAAGCATTAAAGCCTACAAATATCAAAAAACAAGTGATGCTCGATGTGGATGACACAACAGGACATTGGACAACTAAAGTGGCCAAGCCCACTCCTGGGAGAGATGTAGAAAGGACCACGGAGGAAGATTTTACTATGGAGAAAATAGATTTGGGCGTTGCATCAAGGGTCGTGGATGTAAAACATTTGGAATCTTCTACAAAGAGGATAATCTCCAGGACTTGGAAAGATGAAAAAGACAAGAGAGAAATGAAACAAATGGTCACACAAATGGCAGAGTACATCAATGTTATTCATAATCCAAATCCTCAGCCATTGTCATAGATACCAGTGTCATTTGATCCTAAGTCCTCAACAAACCAGAAGATGCTTGATCAAGTTCAAAGGAACAGGGTAGTGATGGAGATGTTCAACAAATGGATGGATCTAATAATTCAACAAGGATAGGAATATGTTACTAATTTGGTCAAGGTTTTTAAAGATGCAGAAACTATGAGTAAGGAACTTGAGCTGGAGATAGTCACCTGGGAAAAGGAAATGGTCAAGTGGGTAGCTGTTCTCGCACAAATGAATGATGTTCAGAGGTATGGATTGATGAAGTTCTTATCTGAGAAACCAATAGAGAACCTAGATGATAATGTGCTATATGTGTCAAAGAAAAACATGGAATGGTGCAACTCAATCATCGGGCAGGGTCATGAAGAATCCACTAAGCTACTCAGGGGACTGACTGATTTGATTGACAATATACAGAAGGACCTTAAATGTATTGATATCCAACTCATGAAGGAGGGAGCTAAGGTTATTGAGGAAGTTATAGACATGATCAAAGTCTTTCAAGATAGAGTTCATTCCATTCAGACCACTAAATCTTTGACTACCAATGATTTTTCAAAAGTAGCAAGGATTGAATCAATGCTCATTGTCTGTTCAGATCACTTGGAGGTTCACAAGTCAAAGGTCATGCAGGTGAATATGGACAAGGAAGTGTGGAAGAAAAGGATCATACACATTGGCCTACCCTATTTCCAAGTTATCTTGAACTTTTCGACTGCACACCTTGAATGGCGAGGATCTGCAACAAAATAGGACAAGCCAGTAACTTCCTCAGTTGCGGAAGATGTTGCTTAGTTATGCTACAATGAAATGTCATCCTTTCAGCAGCTATTAGTTTAGCTTTCTTTTGTTTCATTTAAACAGTTTCTTTCACTGAGGTGAAAGTAAATGTTATTTGTTAATTATGTAAAAACTATGGCCTAGTGGCTATTTAAGCTGAAAAGCTTGCTTTTGAATGGGTTCTGAAATTGTGATTTTAGAAACAATAGAAGAGTTTTTTTTGTTTTTTTTTTATACGAATTGTGGAAAATGAAGTAATGACTGATTATTAATGAAATGATGAGACTTCTTTGGATCTATGCATTCTAAGATTCTTAAATCTTCTTAGGTTGTTATGTGGGCATAATTTAATCTGATAATCAGTTATCACTGCATTTCCTTTGGGTTCATATTTATTATAGATTGTTGGATGACTCGCATGTTGTTAATTAGCTTGATCCCCCTTTCCCTGTGAGGCATGAGAGAGTCTTGATTAAGCTGCTAGTTTCTCATGTTGAGTTCCCATTTTGTTTTGAATGTATGTGGTAAATGTATGCTAATCAGAGTTTGTGAACTCTTATTTGAGCAATTTCTCAAAAAAATTTAGGCATTTATTTGTGCGGATGGATAAATGCTAAAGCCTTTTCAATACTTTTTGGTTAAAAGTGTTATAAAAAGAAATTAATTGTCCAGTTAATTAATTGTAAATCATATGAGGAGTTGCCCTGTAATGTAGATGTTGAATTATCCTTAATTCTTCCAATTGTTGGTATTTTTGTTTCTTTCTAAAGGGGTAAACTATAATCACATTTTTGCTTCAGAAGTTAATAACTAAAGTTTCAAGAAGGAGACAAAATTTGTTTACCAATAGATTTTTGGAGACTTTGTTGTGGAGTCAAATTATAAAATTGGTTGCCTAGTTGCAAGTCTAGAGTCAAGGAGATATACTAGATCCTAGAGAAGGGAAGGGGATTTTGATTCTATCTTTGAAGAGTTACAGAACCTATATTTTCAACCCACCTTTTCACCTCAGAGAAGGGAAAGAAGTAGGCCTCCTTCCTCATCACCATCACCACTTGTGTCCTTAGTTTGTCAAGCTCTCACCTTGCACGATGCTATTCTACCTAAAATAATAAACCCTACTCCCCTCAATATCATATTTCCAATGGCAGCAAATAATCCTTGGGGGGCAGTTGTAGGCCCATTTAACCTAGGTCTGAATCTCAACCCCCTACCAAAGGGCGCTAGGGATCATTTGCCAAAATTTAGTGGTGATGGAAAGATTACTATTGGTGAAAACCTGAATGCCTTTAATGTAGCCTGTGGAATAATAGCTGTTCAACATGACAATGTTGCAGTGAGATTGTTCATCCAAACTCTAACCAAGGTAGCAGCAGACTAGTTTTATCACTTACCAAATAGTGTGATAATGACCTGGCAGGATCTAAAAACATGATTTGAAGCAAGGTTCAAAGTAGCAGAGGATGAACATTCCCTCTTAGCTTAATTAGCCCAGTTAAAGAAGGAAATTCCTGAATCAATGAGGGATTTTGTAGCAAAGTTTGATAAGATCTTGCACAAGATTCTAGCCAATCAAAAGCCCTCAGATGATAATCTTAAATATTTTTTTATTAATTCAATGCCTTCTGAAATAGGTTTCCTGATCCGTAGGCAAAGAGTTGCAAATTTAAATGCTTCCAAAACCCTTGCAGTTGAATTGGAAGATTATCTAATCATAGCAGGTAAATGGAAAAGGGAAGTACAAACACCTAATGCTCAGCCTCCAACTTCTTCTTCTTCTTCTGATCCTGTTATCCAAAGGTTAATGAATGACGTGATCACCCTAAAAAGACAATTGCCTAAAGCTAGTACCTCGTATCCACCTCCTTACCAAGATATACCTAGAAGGAATGTGAACCAATTTCTAGGCTATGGGAATAAGACCATGCAGTTACCCCCTGCTTAGCAAAGACTAGCAATTGAAGCACCTCCTGCTAAAGGAAATATGTGTGTATTTCACCTAATAGATGAACATGATGGCAGTTCCTGCCCTGAGATGGTACGGTATGTGCAATTGATGAATTTTAAAGATACCTCGAATGAGTGGAGTGAAGAGGGATCTCCAAAGTAACCTGGCGACTCTAAAATCCATTTTCTTGAGTACAAGTTTGATTCACAAAGAGGCGGTGACATTTTGGTTACTTTGGAGGATCCTTCATGTGTGGTACTCATGAGAAATCAGCACAATGAGAAACCCCAGGTGTCTTCTTCTTCATCTGTGATGGCCTTTAAAGGTAAAAGAACTGATTCAAAGATGCATCATAATGATCAAGAATTGCAAGAACCTTTATTTTTAAAGACTACTAAAAAAGAAAGTTCCTTTGATATAGTAGAATTTTGCAAGTCCTCACAAATTCAAATCACACCCTCTAAGTACCTAAAACTAAATCCTAAAGAGTTAGATAGACTGGTGCAATTTGTGAAATGAAATAATACACAACAAAATAATGATATGCAATAGTCAGTAAATGCCTTTTTGCCCTCACATAGCAATGAGCTGGTTCATTCCCCAGTTTGTGAAAAGATGCCTGAAATTACTGCACTTCAAATAGATGGTTATGTTCCCCTTCTTGAGTCAAAACTAGAGCCTTTTTATATATCATTATTCATTAATGGTCATAGGTTGAATAATTGTATTATAGAATCAGGTGCATCTGATAACATAATACCCTCTGATGTAGCCAAAGCATTGGGGTTATCCCTGACCAAAACCTTCGGCAGATGCTATTCCATAAACTCAAAACAAATTCCTCTACTAGGCCAAATTAAGGATGCTCAGGTAGTTCTTGTCTCTCACCTGGATAAAAGGATCAAGTTGATGATTCTAATAGCTGATATCCTAGCCAATTATGGCATGCTTTTAAGTCGTACTTTCTATAGAAACTTAGGTAGAGAAATCAAAATGGATTGGTCCCAAGCCACAATCCCTATTGGAAAACAATGAGTCATCCTGTAGCTTGAACCAAAGTTCAAATTCACTATTTTCCCATCTAATGATCCTAGGGCCCAAATTTTGTACCATGATTGTCAATTTGGGAACTACATGATTTTGTCTAATAGTGAAGTGGAGGGGTATTCATCCCAAAATGGGTAAAAAGAAAGCCCGTGGCTAATGGAGTTTGATGGCAGTTGTGCAGCATCAGGATCTGGTGTAGGAGTTGTGTTGATACCACCTTCTAACAATCCTATTCTTTTTTCCTTTAAATAAGAGTTCAAAAACACCAATAATATAGTAGAGTATGAGGCCTTGTTGTTAGGCTTAGTTGAAGCTAAAAGGTTGGGAGTTAAGATCCTATGGGTTAAAGGAGATGCTGAACTCATTGTTAAGCAGGTTAGGGGATTGTTTAGCATTAAGAATGAAAGGTTGAAGCACTATCGAAATAGAGTTTGGGATGAAATTGAAGGTTTCAATGCATTATCCATTGAGGCAATACCCAAGGAATTGAACTCAAAAGCCTATTCATTGGTAGTCTCAGCTTCATTGCTTGTCCCACACCCTGAATTTGCTGAAGAAACTTATAGGATATAGTTGAAATATTGGCTGAGTGTTCCAAACAACTCTGACTCGTGGAAAGTATTTGAGAATGATAAACAGATAAATAATTTTATGCAAGGTTTGGATATGTTTTCAGCCATGTATTTTGAAGTCTCTGATGCAGAATGCAAAGAATTTTTGCCTGAATGAGCCAAGGAATTACCTGATGGAATCATGCAATTGAAAGGAAATAAGATTCCTAGAGGTCTGGTCTCTTTGGAGAATTTGTTTGATTGTAATGATGCCTACAAAAATAATAAAGGTGACAAGTCTCGAGAGGCTCAGGATAGTGGAGGCTATGAGAAGGTCAACATTTGTACTGAGAATGAACCTAAATGTATCAATCTGGGAAAGTTTTGTACACCAACAGAAAAGGAGAGGTTCACTAATCTCTTGATGGATTTTAAGGACATGGATAGCAAATATTGTACCAGTCAGAACGAAAACTAGGGAAATAAGGATTTGCATCAACTTTAGAAATCTAAACCAAGCCAGCTTAAAAGACAATTATCCCTTGCCAGTTATGGACCACATTTTGCAAACCATCTTAGGGTTAGAGATGATGTCCATGTTAGATGGATTTTCTGGATATAACCATATTAGTGTCCAAGAAAATGATCAACATAAAACTGCCTTTATTACTCCCTGGGGTACATTTACTTATAACTGGATGCCTTTCGGTTTGATCAACGTAGGAGAAACCTTTCAGTGGGCCATGGATTTGTCTTTTGGCCACTTAAAGGATAAGATTATTTTTGTATATCTGGATGTTTGATAGTGTTCTCAAAACATAGAAAATATCACATTCAGGACTTGAAAAGAGTGTTGTAGAGATGTCGTGAGCATGGGGTATCCTTGAACCCCAAGAAATTGATGTATGGAGTCACAGAGGGTAAGTTGATCGGTCATATTGTCTCCAAAGAAGGGGTGAAAATAGATCCTGAAAGGTTAAGAACAATTCAACAGTTAAATTTTCTGTCAAACAAGAATGTTGTCAGATCCTTCTTCGGGCAGGTGAATTTTCTTTGGAGGTTTATTCCAGACTTTTCTAAGACTATGAGATATATTGTGAACTTGATGAGTGAGAAACAATCTTTCAAATGGAGTGAGGAGGGGAAGAAGGCATTTGCCTTAATAAAAGATGCAATTGGTCAAGCATCTGTCTTGCTTAATCCTGATTTCAATAAAGATTTTATCATCTACTACTATGCATCAGAGCACACTATGTCAAGGGTTTTGCTACAAAAGAATGATAATAATGATGAGGTCCCAATAGCATTCATGAGCGTACCTTTGAAAAATAATGAACTTAAATACTCAAGAATGGAAAAGCAAGCATATGCGGTCGTAAAGGCAATGAAACAATTCAGGTATTATATTCTCTTTTCTCACACTTTGGTTTATGTAACTCATTCAGCTGTCAAGAGCATTCTAACACAGCAGGACATAGGAATGAATGAAAGAGCTTCTTGGGTATAAAAAATTTAGGAGTTCGATTTAGACATTCGACCCACAAAGTTGGTGAGGGGGAAAGGTTTGTGTAGGTTGATCGCTGAAAGTAAGTAGGAAGTGATAGAGGAGTTCCCTTTAGTTTTATTTGTCGCCCTACAAGATTCATGGTTTGCAGATGTAACTTATTTCTTGACATATGGAGATTTTCCAGAACATCTTTCTGCAAAAGAAAAGAGGAACCTGAGACTGAAAGCTGCTAAGTACATCATATTTAATGATGTACTATATAAAAGGGGACTAGATGGGACCTTTCTAAGATGTGTCGATAAATCACTCCACCCTGTGGGGGTCACTTTTCTTGAACAGTAATTGCTTATAAGATCCTGAGGAACTATTATTATTGGCTAGGAATGTTCAGGGATGCATATACATGGGTGGCCAGGTGTGAAAAATGTAAGTTGTTCACTGGTAAACCTCAACTTGCAGCATTACCACTTAGACCCATGATCGTAGATGAACCTTTCAAACAGTGGGGTCTGGATTTTATTTGTCCCTTGACACCAACCTCAAGTGTTGGTCATACCCATATTTTGACAGCTACAAATTATTTTACTAAATGGATTGAGTCCATTCCAGTATGAAAGACCACCTCACAGATTGTTTGTAATTTTCTAAAGGAGAACATTTTAGTTCATTTTGGAGTCCCCTTAAAAATTGTGGTAGACAATGCTACCAATTTCTCCTTCGCTGAAATCTCTTTGTTTTGCTATGATCATGGAATCTCTCTTGCTCATTCATCTGATTATTATCCTCAAAGAAATGGCTAGGCTAAATCTAGGAACAAAAACCTCATTAATATCATGAAAAAATTAGTGAGTGAGAATTTTAAGGATTGGCATAAGAAACTATATGAAGCTCTTTGGGCCGACCGTACATCGCCAAAGAGGGCAATTAGGATGTCTCCATTTGAACTGGTCTATGGTGTTGGTGCTCAAGTAGCAATTTCTCTAGAGCTAGCAACCACCAAGTTACAAATAGTGATTGAAGATGTTTACTTCCAGAGTTCTTTGGAAAAGAAAATCATGTGCCTAACAAAGATTGATGAAGAGAGAGATAGACTAGTGGACTAAATAATAGAACATCAAATGAGAGTAAAAATAATATTTGACAAGTGAGCAAGGCCTCAAAAGTTCATGCAAGGTGATCAGGTACTGCTCTAGGATAGAAGAAGAGAACCTAAGGGAGCACATGCTAAGTTTGAGTCACTTTGGAAAGGACCATTCCCGATTCATGAGGTAAAGGGACCAAATTCTTTTAAAGTTGCATATTTGGATGGTACTGTTCTTCCTTTGACCTACAATGGTCAAGATCTGAAATTGTATCAACTGTAAATGAGAGTCCCTCGTAGTTTTTGTACATAGTGTCTAGTTTATTTTTTGTGTTTGTGTGTCTTTTAGTTTAGTTAGTTTGTATCTTTGAATAAAGTTTGGCATGCGAAACTAGAGATTCTGAAGTTCATTTCTAGCTCCTTCATAGTTCTAGTCCCTAGTGTAAGGCCCTACCCCGATTCATCCTAGCATTTCAGTGATTTTCATGTTGAGACCATTATGGATGCTTTATTTTATGCATTATGGATTTAGAACTTATATGATTCCATGATTTGGATAACATTGATATATATTGATGCTTCATTTCTATGCATTATAGATATAGAACTCTATATGATTCTAGAATAGGATAAATTTGGGATGATGTATGTCATTATTGGGTTTGCAGGACTTTACTATGATGATAGAAATAGGATGCATGTTTTATGTTTGGAGCAAAATTATGAGGATTATGATAATTACTAATGTGAATTTATTTGGATATAACATATATTGATTTGTTTAATATCATTTGTATGTAGAGTGTTTGATGTGTATTCTTATTCATGAGTTTAATATTATATGAGGTTATTTGGATGTACTAATGTCTAATTGAGATGTACAAGAAAATTATCCATGTGACCATGGAAATATTATGGAGAACCAAACCTAGAACTATGTACGTTTGTAAAACCAGGGTTTGTCTATTTGGAGAGATAACACCTTGTATGTATCGTATTTTATTTGTGAAAGTAAATGTTGCATGTGTGTTAAATTGAATTATTAATTTGTGTAAATCCAACAAGAGACAAATTTCATGTGTAATTTTGTAAAGTATTTTATTGTGTCACTTAACACGTGTTGATTTATGTCTTGATTTTTTACTTGTCTCTTGGAGGGAGTTGTTTCAACCATATCTTTTTCAAACATTTGAATGTGGTTCCAAATTTTCCTTGGCTAGAGAGTCTTTGGAGTGGTCAACTCAGGTTTGACCCAAAAGTTAACTTCAGATGGGTTTATAAGGGGTCAAATGGACTCCTAGGGGTAGTTTAAAGGTGTTTCCTAAAGTCCATAAGGCATACCTATGGGTTAGGAGTATTTTTAGGCATGTGTCTACTCCCATGTGACTATTTAGTCACCTCAAAAAGTGGGTTTCCTAAGGTGAGAGAAAATTCAATTTAGAAGGTGCCAACTAGGTTAGATAACCTTCCTTTTTAACGTGAGATTCTTTTTCCCACTTTCTTTTACTTTTTCTTTTTCAATTTTAGTAACCTATGAGATTTTGTGGGTAATCACCCACTCTCCATTTTTGGAGATCATGCAATTTTGAAAAGAATAGTTTTGGGATAGAATTTTGCCTAAGTGTAGAAGGAAGAACTGTGGAATTGGGATGCTCATCCTCAAACTAGTTCTAGCAAAGCTTTGGGCAGATCGAAGGTTGGTTCATCTTCTACTTTTTTTTCTTTTTACGTTACATGTTTATGTTGGAAAATTGTTTGTATGTAAAAGTTGTTTTCTTGTATTTTCTTTTGTGAAAATTATTATGCGACCTATCTTTTATTCTTTTATGCATTTCTTGTGATTTGGGAGTAACCAAGGCCTTCTACTCTTGGGAGAGTAGGATGGTCTTGCGGGTGGTAGGAGTTTGATATCCCTCAAGTGAGAGGCTCTCATTATGAGAGTGATCTCAAGGGGTGTATATGTGACCCTTGTTGCTTGGCTTGGTTTATGCATTTGGGGGTCATAAGGAGGGAAATTATGGCATGAATGCCTTTGGGGGGGGAATAAGGATGTGGGGTTAATGAACTTATGATATATCTTTGTTTTCCATGAGGTGGCTTTGTGATCTACCATTCTTGCAGCCTCCTCAGGGTATTTGGTCCACTACCACCCATGTAAAAACATCACATTTTATGATGAAGTGTAGCCTTGGCTGGGGAAGTGTTGTTGTGTGTCTTTCCCTTGCTTGTTGTGTTTGCATGTGTGTAACCTATCTAGGGCTTGGTTCTCCAAGCTCGGGGGTGGCTTCTAGTAAGCCTAGGCTAGGAGGTGAGCTCTCCATGGTCAAAGCCTTATGATTTTTTTGCAGGATTGCTTGGAAAGAAAAGAAAAAAGACAAGCTAGGAGTTGTTGTTTGTACTTGATTTGCAGAAAGAGAATAAGAAATGGGATGCTATATTTTAGTTGCAGAAATGTAATTGAAAGGTTGCATGTTATATTTATTTTGAAAAGAAATGTATTTATTTGTTTGAGCCTCCTTTGATAGTAAAGAGAGGCTAAGTGGGGTTTTCTTCCCCTTTGTAAAAGTTACTATTTTGGAAATGATAACAGTTTTCTCTTTCTTCTTTTATCAAAAAAAAAAATTCTTCTATTAAGTTATTATTGCAAAAATGAAATATTTATGTTGGGTTTAGGTTATGTATTGTTCTTGAAATAATGTTGGTTGTATACAAGGTGTATATAGGAATTTGGGAAAACATCAAAGCAATAGATATTAGCTCAACCACAAAAACTAGAATACAATGATAAGAAATCCTAAAAACATTCAATAAAGGCATGAAGATGAAATACTAAAATAAAACACAAACCAAATCCTGTATCTCCTTCATTGTTCCTCCATTTTCCTTCTTTCTCCTTCAAATTAGTGTGTTTGTGGATCTCACCTACAAGTGCAAAACCATAGTATGAAAGCAAGATGATTAGAAAAATGGCAGCATAAGGATACTAGAAGCGTGGTTTTTCTCTCTTTTGATTAAAGAAACTCATCCAATTTATAGACAAATTGGAGAGAGGACAAGATTAGCATGAAATTGATTCGAATGGAAATTCAAATCATGAATGGCAAAATTATGACAAATTATGACAAGATTGACATGCAAGATTGATTGATTGACAAAATTATGACAAATTATGACAAGATTAAAATGTCATTCCCATGACAAAAGGGAAGAGAGAAAATAGCCTCCATGATATCAATAAATGGAAGCATAAACATAGGAGAAAATGAGGGAATGAAATTAGAGGGAAAAATTAGAGAAATTGAAGAATATAGGAGAAATAGAAATTAGGTGAATTAATTAATAGGTTTTCATCCATTAATTAATTCATGAAAGAGACCTCGGACTAAATAAATTAATTTATTTAACCCACCAAGAAGAAGAAAAGGATTAAATGAACAAATCATAAAACCCTAGAAATAAGAGGACAAGGAATTAGGTCAATACAACAAGAAATTAATGTAGGTTCGATCATGATTCTGATTGACAAAGGACCAATGCTGATAAATGATTGAGATTGATTGAAAAATTGACCAAGATTGATAAAGAGATCAAATTGATAGGTGCCAATTGATGAGGAACAATGACTAATTGATCCAAATTGACATGATTTAAAAGGACAAATGATCGATGACAAATTGATCACAAAATGACAAGATTGACCAGGATGAGGATTGATCACGAATCGATCATAAAATGACAAGATTGACAAGGATGAGGATCGATGACAAATCGATTGTAAAATGATGAGATTGACATGGACAAGGATCGATGACGAATCGATCACAAAATGACAAGATTGACAAGAGGACAAGGATCGATGACAAATCGATCGCAAAATGACAAGATTGACAAGAACGAGGATCGACCAAAATCATGACTGGAGATTGTTATTGACAAGACCAAATTTGAAAGTGAGAAAAAAATGAAGAATGTAGAAGAAGGACTCGATGCTCGCAAATGATAAAGACCAAGCGCACAACATAGAAGAAATGTTAATGCAACCCAAAAACCCTAAAATAAGGCAATGTGTAGATGTTAAAGTATGACTCCGCAAGCGTTGACCATTTTTAGATGTCTACATTTTGCCCCTCTTTGAGACAATGCAATTTTAAGCATTGTTTCAAAGAACAATAATGAAAATGCCCCAGACAATAACAATGACATATGCATGCCATCTCGAGGAATTGGTCGAAAAAATCTAGAAAAGAGGCCAATTGATCGATAAGAATGACAGAAGATGATAGGTTTGAATGAACTGCCAAGATTGACGGAAGAAATGTTAGTAAGTAGAAATTAGATAGAGGACAGTTAGAGATGAAGGAAAAATTGCTTTCACAAATGCACATAAGTAGGTGAGAACCTTTATTTAATGTAGCAAAGCAGATGTAGAGCATCATGACATTGAAGGCTAGAGCTAAAATGCAACCCCTTTTGCAAAAGACATACACATCACACACAAGGATTGAGTGAAGCATCCTAGGGTACATACATCAAGGGTCAAGGTATGTGCAACATTCACAAAGTGAATGTACTTATCATAGACACCCAATGATATAGTTGCCCCAGTTTGTGACAAACATTCCACAAACAACAAACACAACAAAAAAGGAAAGAGACCATGAACCATCCCGGTCACTCTAAATCACTCAGTGACATCATCAAGGAACATAGGAACATGATCAAAGCCAAAGATAAATCGGTAAAAAGATAAGATGCACAAATTCGACCAAGTCAAACAAACATTCTGATCATAATTGTCAAAAGTGGAAAACAAGAATGATCATGATGTCTAGTTTCAGGGAATACGGTACCCCGTCTAAGATAGGACACAATCTGGTTTCGAGTATACCACACCCTGTATAAGACCCATGATAATGTGACAAGGACAAATGATATTGATGTTGATTGATTGACATGACAATTGTGATTAGTTTGAATGTCTGGTTTAATTGAAAAGTTCATCTGTTAATGCATGATTTCATTAAAGTACAATGTTTGATTGATTGTCGTTGGATGTATGCTTAGCGATTTGTCTATGCATAAAGGGGACCATTTATTGACAAAATGCAAAATGCCAAAGGAATTGTTTTTGGATTTTGATGTTTTGAAATTTTTTTGTTCATTTTTCAAGACTTTATTTGACTTTTTAGGGATTTTTTCAGGACATTATTTGATTTTTAGGGGTTTTTTTTTAGGACATTATATGATTTTTTTGGATTATTTCAGGACATTATTTGATTTTTTTGGATTATTTCAAGAGATTATTCAATTTTTATGATTTTGCCCCCAGTGTCTAGCAAGGCAAGGAATATGACAGGTGAATAAATAGGCTTTCTAAAATGTTGATGGATAGAGGGAAGACAAAGGCTTTTTATCATGGAGATGATACGGATGCAATTTTCAAGGGCTATTGTGTGATGGGACAAGAGACTGGATATGACAATGTAAAGCAGGAACATGGCATGAGGGACATGTCAAGAGGTTTTTGAAACCATGTTTTGCATTTCTCATCCTTATGTCAGATCAAGATCAAGGAATAAAAAAGAGTGTATGGATAGTGATAAGATATGGATAGGATAAGAAAGACCAAGAATGGATAAGGGACATGGACTGAAGGTCAGGATTGGCTTAAGGAATAGTGGCAGAAAGTTGCAATAAGACAGGCAATATGGATGAAAGGTTGTAATAATCAAATGGATAAATACCAAAAGCTATGATAGACTAAAAGCTGCAAACAAGATGCATGGTGCTCATGACGATCCTCAGCCTTGTCAAGATCAAAGGTGGAAAGGGAAATTGGACACGAGGGACAATAGGATATGAAGGGTAATGATAGGGGTTCGATAGGATAATGAAACAATGAAGGACAAAAGGATATGATAGGATAAAACTTATCCCCAAGTATGATATGCAAGAAGTTCATAGATTACGCATGACACTTGTTTTCCAGGTTTTCATCATGTTACTTGCCCAAGGCACCTATTTGCTAGGTTTTCACTAGTGGATGAATTATTTTTGCTTTACTTTTTTCTCGTCTTTTTTTTTTTTTTCAATTTTTCAATTTTTTGTATTTTGACTTTTTCAATAGAAGATGGACAAATGATAGGGGATGGAAGAAGGACTCAAACATCTTTTTGTTTGGATAGTAACCTTGAAAAAAATGGACCATGACCTTTAAAAGTATGCTCAAAGACGTTGGTAGGATAAGGACATGGAAAAAACAGATGAAACAAAGGCAAGGATTTATACAAAGGATTGGACCAGAGGGATGGAAGGATGGAAAATATGCATTGGATAATAGATAGGGTATTGGAAGAATTGGGCTTCAGTGGGTGGAAATTAAGGCAAGATCAACATTGGCACACACCTTGAGGGGTGATGGACTGATGGAGGAAAAATGGATCTCAGATTATGAGATTTGGATGGAGGAATAGCTTGGGATATTGGGACATAAGGGCCCAAAATGGATGAAGAAGGTGATGGAGAAACAAATTTGAGAGGGTTGGATGGAGGAATAGCAACTTTGGATGCCAAGTTGGATGTTTCTTTAGGCTTTTGTGCTTCAAGGAGTTGCTTAGGGATCCACGTGGTTTTTGATTTTTCATGCTTTTGTGATTCCTTGGAGTGCATTGCTTGCACAAGGGATTTAGGAACCCATATATATTTTAACTTTTGTTTTTGAGCAATGGGCCTTTGTGACCTTTTGGATTTTTCATTTTCTTTATAGATCATATTGTTCTTTGTTTTGACATGTTGATCCTTGAATACATGTGGATTGCTAGACTTATGACTTTTATACTTGGCATCCAAATTGCTTGGAGGGGGAAAGGAATGCATGGATGGATATGAATGAAATGGATTTCTTTTGGATGGATGAAATTTACTCAAGGATTTGTGCCTTTACTGACCTTGCATAGAGGATGTAGGCATATTATAAGGACCTAAGATGGATGGAAGGGATAAAGGGGAAGGGATATGTTTGGATTTTGATGGAGGGATACCAACGTCTTGAGAGTGAGTTGTGTAGACATGACCCTTAAGATCTTCTTTGATATGGAGGGGTTCTTTCTCATGAAGGTCTACCTCTTGGCCTTTATGAATATCTTGACTTGTAGGATACTCTTTTCTTTGGGAAGAAGATGCGAGTCCATTATGAGGTGGATATGATATGAGAGAAATAATGAGATCTTGAAGTGGATTGGATTGCACAAAAGTGGAAGAACCCATTATGCATGTCGAGGGTTCATGAACATCTTGCACTAACATATTAGAATCATGAGGGGGATTAGGATCATGAGGGGGACTAGGATTATGTAGTGGACATGGTTCAATGATAGGCCCTTCAAGAGATGGAATGGGAAAAATAATGGGATCATCAAAAGAAATACGATCTTGGAGTGTATATGGAGCACTAAGACAAGGAAATGGAGGATTAAGTGGATCTTGTGGAGGATCCGAAGGAATGATAGGGTCTTGACAAAGAGGAAGATCATTGGAATCCTCTTTAAAGTTGCTTTACTCTTGACTTTTAATGGGATCATCGGAAAGGATGGAAGGGATATCTTGATCTTTCTTAGGAAGTGGAATGCCAATGGGATTTGAAAGGAAATTGTGTTCTTGGATAGAATTGACAGGAATAGGGGAATCATCGTGAGTGTCTAGGAACATGGGGTCCTAGTCAACAATTGTATGGGATGATAAGGTTTCAAGATCTTGATCTTCATCTAGTTCAAGACATGTTTCTTCATGCTCTAAATTATCCTCTTGACATGGGGTTGGACTTTGGATATGCATGGAGGATTCTGACAAGGAATCAATGTTTTGGCATGAAGGAAATGCACTTTGAACATTTGTGATGGATTCTGGCAAGGAATCAATGCTTGAACATGAGGAAGAGGGACTTTGAATGGGGTCCTCTAAAATAGGTAATGGCAATAAAGTGCATGCTGGCATTGGGTCTAGTATTTCAGAAACATGACAAGGATGTGCATCATGAATTGGATTATCTTGGCAATCAATTATGGATAGCCCTTGGATAATTTCATCCTTGGGTGTATTGTTTGATGAGGACAATATGGAAGGTTCTTGGGAAACTTCTAAAGGTGTAGGGATAGATGCCACTGGAGAGTCAATTTGTTTGCGGGGGGATGAGGCATTGCTAGACATAATTGTATTATCTTGATCTTCCTCAAAGAACTCACTTGGTAGTTTCCTTAAGATCCTTGCAATAAAGCCACCTTTCTTTTGAGGTTTTGACATGGTTGGATTTATATTTTTAACTTTCTTGGCAAGAATTTGGTCTTGGTTTGATGTCATGTTTTGATTTCAAATTAGATGTTGATCAAATTGGTTTGACATGTTCAAAATATGGCTTGGTGCATGTTGCAAGTTTCGTTTTTGAATTTGTGATTGTAGTTATTGACATTGATATGTTGATTGAACTTGTTGATATTCCACCATTGGTTGAACTATTTGTGGACATTGTATAGTTGGTTGGACATATTGTTGAAATTGGACCATTGGTTGTGTTGGTTGTATATGTTGGACCATTGGTTGTGTTTGTTGGATATGTTGTTGATTCGAGATTTGATTGAATGAAATTTGACCAAATGAATTTTGATTTGGGACTTGATTGAAATTTGTGTTTGTTTTTTGAAATTGTTTCATCATCTCTATTTGAGAGATGAGAGCTGGTATGTCTGATCGTTCAATAAGAGCTTTTATATCAATTGGCTCAAACTTTGGAATTGGACCTTGAAATTTTTTAAATGTTTTGGACATTTGTGATCTATTGTTCTCAATGTTTTTCACTTTTTGTTCCAAAATCTCCTTTTCTTGAGCTAGTTTCTCCTCTAGTTTTTGTATTTGGACATTTACATCATCATGATAAGTTTGATCCAGGTTTTGAGACATGTAGAGATTGGATTGACATGATTGATTTCTCAATTGTGATGACATGGCTTCGTGAGAAGGTTGAGACCTCATTTCAACAAACATGTCACTATGCAAATGCAATATTTCTGGGATTTTTGATTTTAAAAGGATGATGTATGATATGCAACTAAATGCAACCTAAGTAGATGAAAATGCAATCTATGGAAAGAATGCAACCTATGTTTTTGTTGTTTTCAAGATTTTGACAAACTTTTTAGAATGTAAACCTAAGGACTCAACCTTGGGAAATTGAAATGAAGCCAAGACCTTAAAGGACAAGGGACCAAATGACAATAGGACAAACTGACAATGTCTCACCTATATGCTTGGATACTAAGCTAGGTTTGACAAAAATGATATTAATGAGAGGAAAAAATTTTAGATCAGGTCAAGACTTCCTAACAACAACTTAGGGTATCATCCAAACTTTTGATTTTTCAAGTTTGAAAAATCAAATTTTTGAGACTAAATGCAAGAAGGCAATGATTATGACAATGACTTAGGATATGACATGAAAATGATCTACGGATATGATATGACAAGATGAAGCCAGGAAAAGATGACAATACAATGATAAGGATACACGAAGACCAATGACTTTGAATATGCAAAATGCAACCTAGGCAAGACCTAATTTTAGCATGACAAGGATAATGCACAAATGTCACCTAAATGGAAATCTAGCTTAGATATGACAATGAAATGCAAACTTAGGGAAATGATTTTGAACCTAAGTGCAAAATGAGGACGCTTGCAATGAAAAGGACTAAAATGAAGGGAGATGACAATATGTCCTAGGACCTAAGTTGGACTATGCAAAACCTAGCCTAAAGTGACATGAATTTTGAAACAAAGATATTCAATGTTTTGACAAGCCATGTTCAAATGTTGGATGAATACTTGGACAAATTTGGACTTTTGTTTGGATTTTGTTTTTGAATTGAAGGTTGTTGATTTTGAAAACCCAAGTTGATTATGAGCACTTTTGAAAGTTTGTTTTTGATTTAACTTTTGACAATCACAGAAGACAAAATGTTTGTTTGACTTTGACTCAAGACAATCAAGCACATTCACAACAAATCCTATGGCTGGCAAGGGCAATATCTGTTGAATCCTCTAACCATAAAATACAACACTCAACTAGATAGCTAGATGCTTGGTAGCACTGGCTCCCCCTTACAGTGCACTCACTTCTCGAGCATACCAAGGTTCGAGTTCAAGGGGCATCACTTCCCAAGAACTTGCTATCTCTAACTAAGGAGTACATGAGAGGTGTCTTTGGCATGTGCGTATCACAACACCTAAGCCAATAGATAGAAGGATTTTGGCATCTTAAAACAAGGGATTCTAGTAAGGGCATCTGTTCGGGTGGGTATTGATCCGGTAAATAAATCATCACAATACCATTCTAGCACCCATTGTCTACAACTTTTGTTGCATCCACAGTTATTTAGAGTGGTTCGGAAGAGCTCGGTTTTAGCTCGTCACCACTTTGGGTTGTTCCCTCTCACCAATGCCTATGCGAAGTGTGAGGCAAATTGGGAGGCAGGCCCAATTCTAAGGGTTAAAATATGCAATCAAGCTAAAAACAAACAAAGCATGCATGGTGTTCATTAACCTTTAAGAAATTAAATATGCAACTACTTTAAAAAACGCAAGCAAGATGTTTTAATGAGAGTCTCTTACTGTGTCCTGCATAAGATTCATTAGTAGTTGCATTTTTAGTCTTCGTCACACGTAATGCCAAGATGCTACACAGAGAATCAATACCAAAGAAAAACCAAAATATAAAGAACAGAACGAAAACAAAGTAATTTGCAAGTAAAAACACTGGTTTCACCTCTGTTTCTGGCCTTACACAGGCGCAAAATGTCTCAACACAGGCACAGAATGCCTTGACATAGGCACAGAATGCGTTGACACAAGCACAAATCCCATCAACACAAGTGCAAATCTCATCAACACAGGTGCAGAATGCATTGACACAGGTGCAGAATGCCTCAACACAGGTGCAGAAGTGTCTAGAAAGCTCTAAGTCACCCTGTTTCTTGAGTTTTTCACCTGCAAATTAGCTCAAAAGCACTCAAAAACATGGTTAAGGGGTTAGTTCACATCAGGTTCACTAGAAAATGTATATAGGAATTTGGGAAAACATCAAAGCAATAGATATTAGCTCAACCACAAAAACTAGATTGCAATGATAAGAAATCCTAAAAACATTCAATAAAGGCATGAAGATGAAATACTAAAATAAAACAGAAACCAAAGCATGTATCTCCTTCATTGTTCCTCCATTGTCCTTTTTTCTCCTTCAAATTAGTGTGTTTGTGGATCTCACCTACAAGTGCAAAAGCATAGTATGAAAGCAAGATGACTAGAAAAATGGTAGCATAAGGATACTAGAAGTGTGGTTTTACTCTCTTTCGATTGAAGAAACTCTTCCAATTTATAGAAAAATTGGAGAGAGGACAAGATTAGCATGAAATTGATTCGAATAAGATTAGCATGAAATTGATTTGAATGGAAATTCAAATCATGAATGGCAAAATTATGACAAATTATGACAAATTATGACAAGATTGACATGCAAGATTGATTGATTAACAAAATTATGACAAATTATGACAAGATTAAAATGTCATTCCCATGAAAAAAGGGAAGAGAGAAAATAGCCTCCATGATTGCAACAAATGGAAGCATAAACATAGGAGAAAATGAGGGAATGAAATTAGGGGGAAAAATTAGAGAAATTGAAGAAAATAGGAGAAATAGAAATTAGGTGAATTAATTAATAGGTTTTCATCCATTAATTAATTCATGGAAGAGACCTAGGACTAAATAAATTAATTTATTTAACCCACCAAGAAGAAGAAAAGGATTAAATGAACAAATGATAAAACCCTAGAAATAAGAGGACAAGGAATTAGGTCAATAAAACAAGAAATTAATGTAGGTTCGATCATGATTCTAATTGACAAAGGACCAATGCTGATAAATGATTGAGATTGATTAACAAATTGACCAAGATTGATAAAGAGATCAAATTGATAGGCATCAATTGATGAGGAACAATGACTAATTGATCCAAATTTACATGATTGAAAAGGACAAATGATCGATGACAAATCGATTGAAAAATGACAAGATTGACCAGGACGAGGATCGATGATGAATCGATCACAAAATGAGAAGATTGACAAGGATGAGGATCGATGACAAATCAATCACAAAATGACAAGATTGACAAGGACAAGGATTGATGACGAATCGATCGCAAAATGACAAGATTGACAAGAGGACAAGGATCGATGACAAATTGATCACATAATGACAAGATTGACAAGAACAAGGATCAACTAAAATCATGACTGGAGATTGTTATTGACAAGACCAAATTTTAAAGTGAGAAAAAAATGAAGAATGTAGAAGAAGGACTTGATGCTCGCAAATGATAAAGGCCAAGTGTGCAACATAGAAGAAATGTTAATGCAACGCAAAAACCCTAAAATAAGACAATGCGCAAATGTTAAAGCATGACTCTACAAGCGCTGACCATTTTTAGACGTCTACACAAGGTATTTTGAAAATAAAAGTTCATTTTATCTTCTTATGCATATTGAAATAATGAAAATGAGTAAAGTAGAAAGCTTGCATGTTAGTAAGAGAAAATTAAGCATAAGTCCTAATTATTTATTCCCAAATACAAATCATAGTTTAATAGATTTAACATGCCTATGTCTAAGGTTAATTTAAATAATTCTAGATTAATGTAGTTACTGGATATAGCTTATTAAATTCTGTCATTTCCCCTTTTATTTATTGCAGAAAATAAATCTAAAATTAGCAATCTATCTCTAAAGTTAGCATCTGGACTATCAATAGAAAAAGAAATGCTTTATTTAAATCTGTTAGTTTTGAAAACTTGTTTTAAGGGATTTAAAAAAGAAAAATTATAAATAGTTTGTTTAAAGTAGACAAAAGTAATTTTTTCCTCTATTTCCAAGCTATCAATACATAGTTAATTTTTGCATAATTTTAGAAAGCAAGAAAATAGATTCATATTTAGTTAAATTTGAAACTAAATCTACCCCTAACTTTATCATATATATATATATGAAAGGGGGGAGATGAACTTCATCCATAAGAGCGAAGGTAGTTCTAGATTGAATATATATATATATATTTATTATTATAAAAAAAAAAAAATTAAAACAAAAAAAAAACATGCTAACCCTACCCAAGGGGACCCAGAGCCGAGGCTCCCACAGGCCCCCTAGGTGGCATAGGCTCTCTGTGAGTCACAACCCACAGAGACACCGTAGGCACCATTGTGGTCTGTAGTCCACAGATGCACCGCAGCGCCACTACGGGCTGCACCTCGCAGAGCTGACCATGGTCGCCTCTGCAGGCCGTGTCTAGCAGGGACGTCGCAGTGTCTCTATGGACCGCGACCCGCAGTGGCATTGACGGTGCCACTGCAGTGGCCATGCCCTCACACATCGCCCCCCACTATGAAAGGCCTCCGCCCCACCACGGCTACCTGGACCAAATGAACAAGCGGCCCTCTTGGTTCCATCTTGCAAAATTTTGGCATACTCCTCCCTGCAAAACAATAAAACCCTAACCCAGTTCGGGTTAGGGTAGTTTTGGATTTTTCTAAAAGAAGAAGGTTTAAGTTATAACAAACAAAATTAGGTTATCATTGGTTTATAATATTTTTAATTAGGTTACATGGATATTTTTATAATAATGTTTGTTTAGAAAATAAATATCCTCATATATAACTATATATGTGTTTAATGAAAATGTATATATATATATATATATTTTAAAATATGAATGCATAAATTTAACTTGAGTTTAATTATTTTAATTAAACATTCATATTTTATATATATGTTATATAAACATTTAAATATGATATTTTAAATTTTAAATTACTTTGGAGTTTAATCTTTTAGGAAATTTATAAGGACCTTGTAAGTTATTTTGGCCATAGGGGATTTTTTTTTTCAGTTCACCTAAATTTAGGCTTGTCGAGATTAAACTTTATAGGGCAAATTTTATTATGGATTTATTTAGCCCTTTAGTCAAATTCAATACACATTATAATTATTGTTAAATTGAAATATAGGTGTTTTAAAAATCTAAGTGCTAGAGTTAATTTAATTAATTCCTACAACGATTAAAAGATAAATTGAGACTGATAATATCTCTTGTCAATTTAATTAGAGATCTTTGCTTAAATGAATTTATTATTTATTAACTGATGGGATAATAATAAATTCTTTGGGGTGTTAATTTTCCACATGTAATTTTAGATTATCCCGCTCACTTAATATAGTTGTTTAAATTAACTTTAGTCGAAAAAGAATTCAAACGTAGTTAAGACAAGACTTTATACTATGTTATTTTAATTAACTTAGCTTCATTAGGTTATGTTTAAAAAAAAAATTATTCCGTTCGTGCCCAAAAGTTTGGGCATGACATTTTTGGTATCAGAGTGAGGTTTCCAACACTAGGAACCTTTCTCCATTACGTTTCACTTTAATTAGTTAATTAATTAATTTTATTTTATTATATTTATTTTTTAATTAATTAAATTTTTCTCTAAAGATTTTTATTTATTTTATTCATTTTATTTTATTTTTCATAAGGATGCCTCTGACTACACGATAAGCTTGCAGACGTGGTAGAGGTCCTAGGCGTGAAAGTATGGCACACAAAGAGGTCAATAGAGAGGAATCGATTTTGGAAGGGAACCCAGAGGCTCCTCCCGAATGGCCAGTTGACCCAAACCGAGACATCTTATTAGCACTCTAGAACCTGATAGAGATAGTCCAAGATAGCCTTCCAGTAGAGGATCATCATGTTGAAAATCAAAACTTAGGGAGCCATAGATTAGTAGATAGGGAACGGAGTAGGAGTCCACCTCCTAATCCCATAGAGAGTCAGGCTGAGCATGAGCCTGAGTCTATTCACCTACCAGGACCACCTCCAGTAGCAAAGCCAGTGTATTATGAGAGATCACATTGGGATCCAGGGGATCTAATCAGAGAGGTTATGCGTCTCCAGCCACCATCTTTTGGGGGATCTACTGATAGGGTAGAAGCTGAGGCTTGGCTTTTAAGTCTAGATAGGTGATTTGCATTACGCTCCTATGAGAGCAATCTAAAGGCACATGTAGCAGTCCACCTATTGAGAAGAACGACCTCCACATGGTGGAGACAAGAGGAATACAAGTGTGGTTTATGTTGGGAAAAATGGTGTCTCAACCTTGCATTTATGCAAGGTTACTATTTATAGTAAGTTTTCATTTGAGCACGAAATGGTGCGAAACTCTCCCTGAAGCTTCTGGTTGGCTAGATAAGCATTCCGGTAAAGTTGCGTCGCAAGGTCACAGCTAGTTTTGAAGATATTAATGTTTTCGTCTTGGAGGGGTGCAATAAAATGTTTAAACTTAATTTTGGGGACTTTAGAGGCTCCGAAAAGCCCTAAAAAGTGGCCATAACTAGGGAATCGGGTTACGAGGTGATAGAGCACTTCGCGAGCTTTCCGGCACTTCAAACGGTTCGTCAATCGGACACCCGGTTCTCAAGTTATGGCCTCCGGAAGTTTGTACTCCTGAAATAGGAAAAATAATTTGTATCGGATACATAAATGAGCTGTAAAAGGGAGTGACACGTGTTGATGTGTGCTTTAACATGTCATAGAAGGGAGATAAGGTCGGCTACACTTTATTGGGTGGTTTTAGCCCATGGTTTTGTAATACCGTTTGACGGTTTCTTGTATTGTATTTCCTATTTATGAGGTGTGTGAGATAGAGGTTGTGTGTAAGATTCTCATGGCTATTGAGTTGCCTCTGAATCTCTGATTAGTGCTACTCCTGCGAAGAGCTTGCTCTGCAAGTATGTTGTAATCTATTTTTGATTGCTGAATAAAATATTGAGCTGCTTTTGGAGGGTGGGGTTTTTCTCCCGAAAGGGTTTTCCCCACGTAAATCACTGTGTTGTGGTATGAATGCTATTATATCTATTTCTATTTTCTGTAACTGTTGTAACAATCTGAAAAAGTTTTGCATTACCCTCCTCTCAAGGTTAGTGTAGGAAGTTGTTTCCGCTACTTTACTTCCTTACAAGTGGTATCAGAGCCTGATCACCTTTGGTTTCAATTGTGGGCAGTTGGGTTTTTTGAACTAATCCAGATTTGAGTGGGAGCTTGTGCAGAAGACACTTTTTGATCTTGTTGCAGGAATATTCAGATGGCGAGTTCGTCAGGGAGAATAGAGGTGGAGAAATTTAATGGAAGTAATTTTGAGATGTGGAAGTTGAAGATGGAAGATCTGCTAATAGATCGAGATCTTTGGGATGCTGTTGATGCGAATGTCCAAAGGCCCTCAGATCCTACTGCGGTAGCTCAGTATGATGTTATGGACCGAAAAGCCAAGGGTCTAATTAGACTGTTCCTGGCAGACTCTGTTCTAATCAATGTCCATGAAGAGAACTCTGCAAAGAAGCTATGGACTAAGCTTGGTGAGATGTATCAAGTGAAATCTTTATTAAATCAAATTTTCTTAAGAAAGAAATTGTATTCCTTAAAGATGGAAGAGGGTGGACGAATTGCAGACCACCTAGAAGCATTCAATATGATTGTGGCTCAATTAGTATCCGTCGGTGTTAAGATGGACGAGGAGGAAAAATGTCAGATCTTGCTTTGTTCTTTGCCTGATTTGTGGGATTCTCTTGTTATGGCTATCGGTAGTACTTCTGTTGTTTTGAAATCTGAAGATGTGGTGGGTGCCCTACTCGGTGAAGAGATGCGAAGGAAGGTATCCATCAGTTCAAAGGAAGCCCTAACTGTTCGTGGAAGACCTAAGGAGAAAGGCAAGAAGAATGAGAAGCGTGGCAAGTCCAAATCCAAAGGGAGATCAAAATCTCCTGGAAAGTCCAAAGTCATTTGCTGGAATTGCGGTAAACCGGGTCACATCCATAAGGACTGCAAAGAAGAAAAGAAGAAGAAAAAGAAAAAGTTCGATTCTGATTCTGAGTCCAACAAGGAAGATGGCGATGCCTTTATTGCGGCTTTGGCGACTCATGCAGGTAATGATGCCTGGCTAATTGACTCAGGTGCATCTTTTCATATGACTTCCAATAGAGATTGGTTTTCTGAATATGAAGGATTTAATGGAGGTAAGGTGTACTTGGGTGATGATTCACATCTAGACATTGTTGGTCGAGGTAAAGTTAGAATCAGGTTTTCTGATGGTAGAATAAAAAGGATTAATGGTGTGTTGCATATCCCTGGATTAAAATGAAACTTGTTATCTGTGAGCAAACTGATAGATGCAGGTGTGCAGGTAGTCTTTTCTGAAGCAGGATGTAAGATGATTAAGGGTGCTATGGTAGTTGCTAGAGGTGTTAGGTTTGGCACTTTGTATAAGCTTGAAGCATACACTGTTGAGTGTAATAGCACTTCTGTAAAAAGTAAATCTGCGGATACTTCACTGGAAGATTTGAAGGTTTCACCTTCAGCAGATGGAAATGGTTTTTGGGTACCTAAGGGTGCTCTTTCGTCTGAAGAAAAGTTACCTGCAGAGAAGACTATGTTATGGCACCAGAGACTTGGCCACATTGGAGAAAAGGGTCTAAGGACCTTGAAAAATAAAAACCTTGTTGAAGGTTTGAATGACTATAATCTTGACTTTGATTTCTGTGAGCATTGCATTTATGGAAAACAAAACCGCGTTCAGTTTTACTCGAGTTCTCATAAAACTTGTGGTGTTTTGGATCTTATCCATTCTGATGTGTTTGGTCCAGTAGATGTCTCTTCGATTGGAAAATCCACATATTATGTTTCATTTATTGATGATTTTAGTAGAAGGACATGGGTTTATTTTCTAAAGAGTAAATCTGAAGTTTTTAGTCGTTTTAAAGAATTTAAAGCAATGGTTGAGTTGCAGACTGGAAAGAAAATAAAATGTTTGAGAACTGATAATGGCGGTGAGTTTTGCTCTAATGATTTTGATAGATTCTGTAAAGACTGTGGAATTAACAGGCAGAAGACAACTCCGTATTCTCCATAGCAGAATGGAGTTGCAGAAAGAATGAACAGGACACTGATGGAGAAGGCTAGGAGTATGTTGAGTGGTGCTGGTCTCGAACAAAAGTTTTGGGCTGAAGCTGTTGCCACTGCTTGCTACCTGATTAACAGGTCTCCTACATCAGCTCTTGTTGATAAAACGCCTATGGAAGCATGGTCAGGTCACAAGCCTTCATTGAGACATCTTAGAGTTTTTGGTTGCGAGGCATATGCACATGTGCCAAAGGAGAAGCGAACAAAGTTGGAGAACAAGGCTGTGAAATGTATCTTCATCGGGTATAGTTATGGTGTGAAAGGATACAAGCTTTGGGACCCTGTTGCACAAAAGGTAATTCATAGTAGAAGTGTTATTTTTAGAGAAATTAAGTCTCCTTCTGTTGCATTGCAGCCAGAATAGACTAAAAAAGAAGATGTGATTCAACTTCCTTCTACACCTGAAAGAGTTGAATCGAGACCCCTAGATAGGCAAGAATTTGAGGAGAGCTCGTCTAGCTCTGAATCTTCAGAAGAGGAGGAAGAACCTCCAACTCAGCTTGTTCGAAGGTCTACAAGACATAGACAACCACCTGAAAGGTATTCACCTGATGATTGGAGATGTATTTTTTCTCTGAATACTAGTGTGGATGAACCGAAATCTGTAGAAGAGGCATTAGGTATGAATGATGCAGAATCCTGGAAGATTGCTATGGAAGAAGAAATGGCAGCTTTGAAAAAGAATGATACATGGGATCTTGTACCATTGCCCGAAGGACAAAAACCTGTTGGTTGTAAATGGGTGTTCAAGAAAAAGATTGGTTCAGATGGAAGCATTGAGAAGTATAAAGCAAGGTTGGTTGCAAAAGGCTACTCTCAGGTTGAGGGTGTTGATTATGGTGAGATATTTTCTCCTGTTGCAAAAATGACGTCCATTAGATTTTTGCTTTCTATTGCTACTGCTTATGATTTAGAGGTTGAGCAAATGGATGTGAAAACTGCTTTCCTTCATGGTGATTTGGAGGAAGATATTTATATGACACAGCCGGAGCACTATGTGGTGAAAGGCAAAAGAAATTTGGTCTGTAAATTGAAGAAATCTTTGTATGGCCTCAAACAAAGTCCTAGGATGTGGTACCAGAAATTTGATACATATGTGTTGAGTTTGGGATTTGAACGTTCTAAATCAGATCACTGTGTTTATTATAAATCTTATGGTGATCATTTCTTATTCATTGCATTGTATGTTGATGATATGTTATTCATTGGTAAAGGGAAAGGTATGATTTCAGAACTGAAGTCTCAGCTCGCTGCTAAATTTGAAATGAAAGATCTTGGTGCAGCAAAGCACATTCTTGGGATGGAAATTAGAAGAGATAGGGTGAACAGAAAGCTATGGCTAGGCCAGAGTAAGTATGTGAATTCAGTGTTACAGAGGTTCAACATGCAGAATTGTAGACCATTGAGTGTTCCTTTTACAGTTGGAATGAAACTATCTGTTTCAGATTGTCCTACATCCCCATTGGAGATGGAAGACATGAGCAGAGTTCCTTACCAGAGTGTGGTTGGAAGCTTGATGTATGCTATGGTCTGTACTAGACCAGATATTGCCCAAGCAGTGGGAGTACTTTCTAGATATATGTCTAATCCTGGTAGAGTTCATTGGGATGCAGTCAAAAGAGTCTTTAGATATTTGAAGGGTACTTCAGAGTATTCTTTGTGTTATCATGGTAATTCAGTTGGAGACATGACTTCCCTTGATATCCATGGTTATGTGGATTCAGATTGGGCAGGTGATATTGATAGCAGAAGATCCACCAGTGCTTATGTGTTTACTTTGTTTGGTGGTGCAATTAGTTGGATGAGTAAGCGATAGGCTGTGGTTGCTTTATCCACTACTGAAGCAGAGTATATGGCAGCTACTCATGCTTGTAAAGAGGCCATTTGGCTTAAGAGACTGTGTTTGGATATTGGAATAAAACAAGGTACAGTGACAGTTTACTGTGACAGTCACAGTTTACTGTGACAGTCAGAGTGCAATTAGCCTAGCTAAGAACCCGACATTTCATGCCCGGACCAAACATATTGATGTTCAGTATCATTTTGTTAGAGATATGGTCGAAGATGGTAGGGTGAAGCTGGTTAAGGTGGAAACTTTGATGAATGTTGCAGATGCTTTAACTAAGGCTGTGAGCACAGAGAAGTTCAGATGGTGTTCAGAGTCTATGGGCCTTATGGCCCCTAGCAATTGATTCATTGTGTTGACATTCCCTTCCGCTCATGTAAGGTGTTCGACAAGTGGGAGATTTGTTGGGAAAAATGGTGTCTCAACCTTGCATTTATGCGAGGTTACTATTTATAGTAAGTTTTCATTTGAGCACGAAATGGTGCGAAACTCTCCCTGAAGCTTCTGGTTGGCTAGATAAGCATTCCGGTAAAGTTGTGTCGCAAGGTCACATCTAGTTTTGAAGATATTAATTTTTTCGTCTTGGAGGGGTGCAATAAAATGTTTAAACTTAATTTTGGGGACTTTAGAGGCTCTGAAATGCCCTAAAAAGTGGCCATAACCAGCGAAGCGGGTTACAAGGTGATAGAGCACTTCGCGAGCTTTCCGGCGCTTCAAACGGTTCGTCAATCGGACACCCGGTTCTCAAGTTATGGCCTCCGGAAGTTTGTCCTCCTGAAATAGGAAAAATAATTTGTATCGGATACATAAATGAGCTGTAAAAGGGAGTGACACGTGTTGATGTGTGCTTTAACATGTCATAGAAGGGAGATAAGGTCGGCTACACTTTATTGGGTGGTTTTAGCCCATGGTTTTGTAATACCGTTTAACGGTTTCTTGTATTGTATCTCCTATTTATGAGGTGTGTGAGATAGAGGTTGTGTGTAGGATTCTCATGGCTATTGAGTTGCCTCTGAATCTCTGATTAGTGCTACTCCTGCGAAGAGCTTGCTCTGCAAGTATGTTGTAATCTGTTTTTGATTGCTGAATAAAATATTGAGCTGCTTTTGGAGGGTGGGGTTTTTCTCCCGAAAGGGTTTTCCCCACGTAAATCACTGTGTTGTGGTATGAATGCTATTATATCTATTTCTATTTTCTGTAACTGTTGTAACAATCTGAAAAATTTTTGCATTACCCTCCTCTCAAGGTTAGTGTAGGAAGTTGTTTCCGCTACTTTACTTCCTTACAGTTTAGTTGCTGATACCCTCACATGGGAGATTTTTATAGAGAGGTCTAGGGAGAGGTACTTGTCAAAGCATTACAGACAGCGTAGGATAGATGAGTTCCATGACCTCCAATAGAAGGGTCTCTTAATGACCTAGTACGAGAGCAAGTTCTTCGAGCTCTTGCCATACATGGACTACCTGAAAGATGAGAAGCTTCTCATCAACCATTTTATCAGAGGGCTGAATGTTGACATAGCAGGACCAGTGAGGATGTCCACTCCAGGGAGCCTTCGGGTTACCATGGAGAAGGCCTTGATAGCAGAGGAGATTTAGGTCAAGCCATAGGATACAAGGGATCGGTTCCAAAACCATAACCCTATACTCCAAACATATAGGTTTCAGAAACCCCATTGGAAGGGAAATAATAGACACACATCGAGGTTCTCCAAACCCCCTCCTCCGTAATAGTCACAGTAGAACCAAAGGCAGAAGCCTCCATAGAGTCAGCAGGGTGCAAAGCCCAAGCAGTGGGAGTCTCAGGGTCAGAGGTGAGATCAGCGATCCCAGGTTCCTTACACACCTCTGATGAGGACTCAATGGTCCTCCAGGAGTGGGCACAGTGGTTCTAACAAGATAGGGGGACAACCTTTCTCTAGACATCAGGGCATCCATTTTCAGGCACGTGGTGCTTGTTTCACATGTGGAGCCATGGGGCACATGGCGAGAGAGTGTCCTCAGGGTTAGATGGTAGGAAATTAGAGGATGGCAACATTAGAGCCTATAGTTGGAGATATGGGTAGGTCCCATAGAGTCTTCACAATAGTTGACAACTGCTAGGCAGAGCACCAAGCCACAGTCATTGAGGCTGCAGGTATGATCAGAGGTAGCATTGTATTTATATTATTTGATTCAGGAGCTACTGACTCCTTTATATCTCCATTAGTTGTGGAGGGTTGTAGGCTAGTGGCAACTAGACAAGGTGTCAGTTGGGAAGTGGAGTTAGCTTTAGGGGCTAGAGTGTCAGTGGAATCAGAGGTTAGGGCATGTCAACTTCAGATTGGCAATGCCACCACCTTAGTAGACCTTAGAGTTACACCACTTGGATCATATGGCATTCTACTTGGCATGGATTGGCTTTATGCCCATAGAGCCGAGATGGATTGCCACTTGAAAGAGATCGAGTGTGAGGATAATCATGGTCACCCATAGTAATCACTGGGATTCAGAGACTTGTGTCTCTTCGTATGATTTCTACAATGCAACTTAAGTGGAGCATGCGAAAGGGATGTTAGCTATTTGCCATCACCATCATTGATAGAGAGGAAGAGGATGAAAAGGAAACATCAATTGACCACCATCCTATCCTTAAGGGATATTCAGACGTGTTTCCTTCAGAGCTACTAGGAATGCCACCCCGTAGAGAGATTGACTTTCATATAGACCTTGTACCAGGAGCTGAGTCAGTTTCAAGAACACCTTATAGGATGACCACAAATGAGCTTAATGAGCTCAAGATGCAGCTTGAGGAATTCATAGAGAAGGGTCACATTCATCCTAGCATATCCCCTTGGGGTGCACCAGTCATCTTCGTGAAGAAGAAGGACGGATCTCTTCGGTTATGCATGGATTATCATCAGTTGAACAAAGTAACCATCAAGAACCGATATCCCTTGCCCAGGATCAATGATTTATTCGACCAACTAGGGTGCCAAAGTATTTTCCAAAATTGATCTGAAGTCAGGATACCATCAGTTGAGAATAGTGGAAAGTGATATCCACAAGACCGTATTTCGCACTAGATATGACCACTATGAGTTCACTGTGGTTCCATCAGTCTTATGAATGCTCCAGCTGTTTTCATGAGCCTCATGAATGGGGTATTCTACACATTTTTGGACCATTTTGTGATTGTGTTCCTCGATGACATATTGATATATTCTTGAAATGAGAAGGAGCATGAGGAGCACTTGAGACAAGTTTTACAGTGTTTGTGGGACAATCAGTTGTATGGCAATTTGTCGAAGTGCGCATTCTTTCGTTCAGAGGTCAAGTACCTTAGGCACGTTATTTCTAGTGATGGGATCTTAGTTGACCCATCAAAGATCATTGCTATTATGGATTGGCCAGTGCCAACTAGTGTGATAGAGGTCAGGAGCTTCATGGGCTTAGCAGGTTATTACTGACACTTTGTTGAGGGATTCTCTAGAGTCACACATCCTATTACTTCTCTTCAGCATAAAGGGAATAAATTTGAGTGCATAGAGAAGTGCAAGAGGGCCTTTCAGGAACTCAAAAAGGCAATTACTAGCACACCTACCTTTGTAGTGCCAGATCCCTCAGCTAACTTCATGGTTTGCACAGATGCTTCCCTAGAGGGTTTAGGAGTAGTCCTTATGCAGGATGGTAGGGCTATAACTTTTGAGTCTAGGGAACTTAAGACTCATGAGCTTAACTACCCTACTTATGACCTTGAGCTTGTAGCAGTAGTGCATGCACTTGTGAGGTGGAGACACTTCCTTTTGGGTCATCATTTTGAGCTTCATTCAGACCATCAGAGCCTTCACTACATATTCACTCAGCCAAACCTTAATGCATGTCAGAGGAGATGGATGGAGTTCTTTTGTGAGTATGATTTTGACGTCCACTACATCAAAGGGAAAGAAAACATAGTTGCAGATACCTTAAGTAGGAGGCGTCACAAGGTATACACCATATCTATGGGCACGGATTTGAGAGATCGTATACTACAGTAGTTGCTAGAGGATGGATGGTATTTAGAGGTTTGTCAGGTGTTATGATCTCAGGAAACTCTAGAAGGGAAATATGTGGATTATTCCCTAGAGTCTAATGGACTATTATGCCATAGAGGGCGCATCTATGTACCTTTTTCTGAGGGATTGCGAGAGTTCATTATCACAGAGGCTCATAGAGCTCCTTATGTAGCACATCCCAGAGTTAAGAAGATGCATGCTGACTTGAGACAGTTATATCATTGGTTAGGAATGCGATAGCTCATTACTGAGTTAGTAGCCTGATGCCTCGAGTGTTAGAGAGTCAAGGTAGAGCACTGCCATCCAGGTGGGTTCCTCCAGTCTCATGCTATACCAGAGTGGAAGTGGGATACTATATCCATGGATTTCATCATTGGTCTCCCTATGTCATCTCGTTGCCATGATACCATCTTGGTGACAGTTGACAAGCTGACCAAAGTGGCCCACTTTTCACTAGTTTGGACTACCTTCACAGCACTAGCAGTAGCATAGGTGTTCTTACAAGACATTGTCAGACTTCATGGTGTTCCAGGCAAGATTATTTCTGACAGGGATTCCCTCTTCTCTTATTCCTTTTGGAAGGCATTACAAGAAGTTATGGGCACCAAGCTCAATTTCAGTACAGCCTATCATCCAGAAATAGATGGTCAGACAAAGAGGGTTAACCAGGTGTTAGAGGATATGCTTCGCATGTACATCATGGATCATCAGACCAAATGGGAACAGTACCTTCCCTTAGTGGAGTTTTCCTATAACAATGGGCATCACACTTCGTTGGGGATGCCACCCTATCAGGCATTATATGACAGGCCTTGTAGGACACCATTGAGTTGGGACCGCATAGAGGACAAAGTTGATATTGGTCCTGAGATAGTTCAGGATATGGAGCAGCAGGTGGATTTGATTAGGCAGTGTCTTAGAGAGGCACAGGATAGATAAAAGAAGTATGCAGATGCGAAGAGGACAGATTGTAGCTACTTAGTTGGAGACAGAGTCTTCTTGGGAGTGCGGCTGCATAAGAGTCCAATCCATTACGAAAAGGGTTCTAAGCTCGCACCTTGCTTTGTAAGACCATTTAAGATCCTTGAGAGGATAGGACAAGTTGCTTATCATTTAGCATTTCCACCTAGCCTGTCACGCATCCACGATGTGTTTCATGTGTTAGTTTTGAGGAAGTATATCTATGATGAGTCTCATATTTTAGATTCGGATGCCTTGCAGGTGGAGTCGGATAGACAGCTAGCTTTGGAGCCCATTCACATTTTGGAACGCCGGACGCTAGCCCTTCGAGGTCAAGAGTTGGACTAGGTTAGGGTCCATTGGGATTGCTATGATGAGGTTATGACTTCATGGGAGGATGCAACACGTATGAGATCACAGTACCCCCATCTTTTTGATGAACTCTAGGAGGAAGTTCATGCCTAGAGGGGGAGGGTGTGAGGCCCTACCCCGACTCATCCTAGCATTTCAGTGATTTTCATGTTGAGACTATTATGGATGCTTTATTTTTATGCATTATGGATTTAGAACTTATATGATTCCATGATCTGGATAATATTGATATATATTGATGCTTCATTTCTATGCATTATAGATATAGAACTCTATATGATTCTAGAATAGGATAAATTTGGGATGATGTATGTCATTATTGGATTTGAAGGACTCTACTATGATGTTAGAAATAGGATGCATGTTTTATGTATGGAGCAAAATTATGAGGATTATGATAATTACTTATGTGGATTTATTTGGATATAAGATATATTGATTTGTTTAATATCATTTGTATGCAGAGTGTTTGATGTGTATTCTTATTCATGTGTTTAATATTATATGAGGTTATTTGGAAGTACTAATGTGTAATTGAGATGTGCAGGAAAATTATCCATGTGACCATGGAAATATTATGGAGAACCAAACTTAGACCTATGTACATTCGTAAAACCAGGGTTTGTCTATTTGGAGAGACAACACCCTGTATGTATCATATTTTATTTGTGAAAGTAAATGTTGCATGTGCCTTAAATTGAATTTTTAATTTGTGTAAATCTACCAAGAGACAAATTTCATGTGTAATTTTGTAAAGTATTTTATTATGTCACTTGACACATGTGTTGATTTATGTCTTGATTTTTGACTTGCCTCTTAAAGGGAGTTGTTTCAACCATATCTTTTTCAAACATTTGAATATGGTTCCAAATTTTCCTTGGGTAGAGAGTCTTTGGAGTGGTCAACTCAGGTTTGACATGAAAGTTAACTTCAGATGGGTTTATAATGGGTCAAATGGACTCCTAGGGGTAGTTTAAAGGTGTTTACTAAAGTCCATAAGGTATACCTATGGGTTAGGAGTATTTTTAGGCATGTGTCTACTCCCATGTGACTATTTAGTCACCTCAAAAAGTGGGTTTCCTAAGGTGAGCGAAAATTCAATTTAGAAGGTGCCATCTAGGTTAGATAACCTTCCTTTTTGATGTGAGATTCTTTTTCCCACTTTCTTTTACTTTTTCTTTATTAGTTTTAGTAACCTGTGAGAACTCTCACTGAGGTCTTTTTAGGCAAGGATTAGAGATTTTGTGGGTAATCACCCACTCTCAATTTTTGGAGATCATGAAATTTTGAAAAGAATAGTTTTGGGATAGAATTTTGGCTAAGTGTAGAAGGAAGAATTGTGGAATTGGGCTGCTCATCCTCAAACTAGTTCTAGCAAACCTTTGGGTAGGTTGAAGGTTGGTTCATCTTCTACTTTTTTAAATTTTTACATTACATGTTTATGTTGGAAAAATTGTTTGTATGTAAAAGTTGTTTTCTTGTATTTTATTTTGTGAAAATTATTATGCGACCTATCTTTTATTCTTTTATGCATTTCTTGTGATTTGGGAGTAACCAAGGCCTTCTACTCTTGGGAGAGTAGGATGGTCTTGCGGGTGGTGGGAGTTTGATAGCCCTCGAGTGAGAGGCTCTCATTATGAGAGTGATCTCAAGGGGTGTATATGTGACCCTTGTTGCATGGCCTGGTTTATGCATTTGGGGGTCATAAGGAGGGAAAGTATGACATGAATGCCTTGGGGGGGGGAATAAGGATGTGGGTTTAATGAACTTATGATATATCTTTGTTTTCCATGAGGTGGCTTTGTGATCTACCATTCTTGCACTCTCCTCAGGGTATTTGGTCCACGACCACCCATGTAAAAACATCACATTTTTTGATGGAGTGTAGCCTTGGTTGGGAAAGTGTTGTTGTGTGTTTTTCCTTTTCTTGTTGTGTTTGCATGTGTGTAACCTATCTAGGGCTTGGTTCTCCAAGCTCAGGGGTGGCTTCTAGTAAGCCTAGGCTGGGAGGTGATCTCTCCATGGTCAAAGTCTTATGATTTTTTTGCAGGATTGCTTGGAAAGAAAAGAAAAAAGACAAGCTAGGAGTTGCTATTTGTACTTGAATTGCAGAAAGAGAATAAGAAATGAGATGCTATATTTTAGTTGCAGAAATGTAATTGAAAGGTTGCATGTTGTATTTGTTTGATCCTCCTTTGATAGTAAAGAGAGGCTAAGTGGGGTTTTCTTCCCCTTTGTAAAAGTTACTATTTTGGAAATGATAACAGTTTTATATTTCTTGCCTTATCAAAAAAAAAAATTCTTCTATTAAGTTATTATTGCAAAAATGAAATATTTATGTTGGGTTTAAGTTATGTGTTGTTCTTGAAATTATGTTGGTTGTGTACATGGTATTTTGAAAATAAAAGTTCATTTTATCTCCTTATGCATATTGAAATAATGGAAATGAGTAAAGTAGAAAGCTTGCATGTTAGTATGAGAAAATTAAGCATTAGTCCTAATTATTTATTTCCAAATACAAATCATGGTTTAATAGATTTAACATGCCTATCTCTAAGGTTAATTTAAATAATTTTAGATTAATGTAGTTGTTGGATATAGCTTAATAAATTCTGTCATTTTCCCTTTTATTTATTGCAGAAAATAAATCTAAAATTAGCAGTCTATCTCTAAAGTTAGCATTTGGACTGTCAATAGAAAAAGAAATGCTTTATTTAAATCTCTTAGTTTTGAAAACCTATTTTAATGGATTTAAAAAAGAAAAATTATAAACAGTTTGTTTAAAGTAGACAAAAGTAATTTTTGCCTCTATTTCCAAGCTGTCAATACATGGTTAATTTTTGCATAATTTTAGAAAGCAAGAAAATAGATTCATATTTAGTTAAATTTGAAACTAAATCTACCCCTAACTTTATCATATATATATATATATATATATTTGTGCATGTGAACCATATTTAACCACACACACACACACAGATATATATATATATATATATATATATGTATATTTATATCTATATATATATATTTATATGTATATTTATATCTATATATATATATAAATATGGTTAACCATATATATATATATAGATATATATATATATATACATGCATGTTAACCATATATATATATATTTATTATTATAAAAAAAAAAAAAATTAAGACAAAAAAAAACATGCTAACCCTACCCAAGGGGACCCGGAGCCGAGGCTCCCACGGCCCCCCCAAACAGCACAAGCTGTCTATGAGGTGCGAGCCGCAGAGACGTCATAGGTGCCATTGCGGGCCATGTCTCGTAGAGGTGACTGTGGTCGCCACGCCTAGTCACGTCCCATAGGGATGCCACAGCGTCTCTGCAGACCGCGACCTGCAGTGGCACCGACGGCTTTGCTACAGTGGCCGCACCCTCACATGCCGTCCCCCACTATGAAATGCCTCCGCCCAACCACCGCTACCTGCACCAAATGAACAAGTAGCCCTCTTGGCTCCACCTTGCAAAATTTAGGCATACTCCTCCATGCAAAACAATAAATCCCTAACCTGGTTCGGGTTAGGGTAGTTTTGGGTTTTTGTAAAAGAAGAATGGTTAAGTTATAACAAACAAAATTAGGTTATCATTGTTTTATAATATTTTTAATTAGGTTACCTGGATATTTTTATAATAATGTTTGTTTAGAAAATAAATATCCTCATATATAACTATATATGTGTTTAATCTATATATATATATATATATATATATATAGTTTAAAATATGAATGCATAAATTTAACTTGAGTTTAATTATTTTAATTAAACATTCATATTATATATATATGTTATATAAACATTTAAATATGATGTTTTAAATTTTAAATTATTTTGGAGTTTAATCTTTTAGGAAATTTATAAGGACCTTGTAAGTTATTTTGGTCATAAGGGATTAATTTTTTTTTAGTTCACCTAAATTTAGGATTGTCGAGATTAAACTTTATATGGCAAATTTTATTATAGATTTATTTAGCCCTTTAGTCAAATTTAATAGTCATTATAATTATTGTTAAATTGAAATATAGGTGTTTTAAAAATCTAAGTGCTAGAGTTAATTTAATTAATTCCTACAATGATTAAAAGATAAGTTGAGACTGATAATATCTCTTGTCAATTTAATTAGAGATTTTTGCTTAAATGAATTTATTATTTATTAATTGATGGGATAATAATAAATTCTTTGGGGTGTTAATTTTTTACATGTAATTTTAGATTATCTCGCTCACTTAATATAGTTGTTTAAATTAACTTTAGTCGAAAAATAATTCAAACGTAGTTAAGACAAGACTTTATACTATGTTATTTTAATAAACTTAGCTTCATTAGGTTATGTTTTAAAATAAAATTTATTCTGTTCATGCCCAAAAGTTTGGGCATGACACCCAGTCAGAGCTGATGTTAGTCCACCCGTAAGTTTTCCTTTTAAAAAAATATATTCCAATTTACGGGTTGTCTTTTTGTGCCTTTTGTTCTATCGGGTCATTTGTTCTCTTTGTACTATAACCCTTGAACTCTTTTTCAAAAGGTTCAAAGGTTCAAGGTTCAAAGCACAGTGTTAAAAAAAAGAAAAAAGTCAGTCGTTCCGGTCTTTGTCACCAAAATTTCAAATGCGTTCACTTGGTCTTCGGTAATTGAAGTTTTGAACCCATTGAACCTTGTGTTCAAGTGGTTCAAGGGTTAAAGGTTCAATAATGCCTTTTTAATGGGTCGCAGCAATGTATTGTTAAATGAGGAGCTTGAGTCTTTCTTTTTATGTTAAGTTGATTTGTGGTCTTGAACCTTGAACCAAATTTCAAGTGGTTCAAGTGGTTCAAGGTTCACTTTAATTATTCCTTTTTCTTTGTCACTCGTTCCCGGTATTGTTTATGTATCAACCATTACTATTTTATTGCTTAAATGAACTTGAACCATTGAACCTCGTGTTCAAGTGGTTCAAGGTTCATAAGTTCTTTTCCAACTAATTCGAAAATATTTTTGGCGGAAAAAAAAGCGGCGCGACAAGAAGGAATATTCCCTTATTCGGCTTTTTGAAATTCTAAATGTGGAAAGTAAACATGAAAATATCAAATTTCTTGTGCGGAAGTGATGGCTAATTAAGAAGGTGTCAAGTTTGACATTTCACCATTACTCCGCATGCTTGAAGTAAATCATGATGAAGCGTGTGCCACCCAATTGATATTTTCATGTCTGATTAAAGGAAGATGTATGAGTTTATTTCCATATTTAGGAAGGTTGCAATTGCCTAACTTCAATTAATTAGAGGCGCTGAAGGTAAATCCAACACTATTCTCTGGAAGAATTTCCATTTTTCATGCTGTCATTAGGTAAGTTCAGTTGTCTTCTCCTATGTTGTGTTTCTTTATGCACAGAAGTTTTATCAGTATAGAAAAGGGGGAAGATCTGAAAAATTATTGTGGTAGCATATTGTATTGTTGTTATAATTTCTTGGTTAAGGGAATAGATTGTTAAAAAGAGGCCTACACTGCTAAAGCTTGACCAAACCTCATGTTTAGTGAGTATATTGCCGGAAATGGAAGACACCTCCTTAGTTCATGCAGATTTGGGGAATTTCCTTGAAAGGACTAAGAATCCTCAGGCCAGGTTACTAATGGAGAAGATAGTTAAGAGTGGTCTTGTGGGAGATGTTGCATTTCCATTAGCTACGTCGCGTCTAGATTTAGTGTTGGCTTGTATGAATAGATATGATTCTGACAATAGATATATCAGAACTAGTGATGGTGAAGTGTTAGTCCATATTAATAGGGAAACAGTGATGGCGACAATGGGAATTCCACATAAAGTGGAGTATGAGGATTGGACCATTGGAAATTCATACGCCTATTTATCAGAGAAGAAGAGCAAGTGCAAAAGTGTAATTTCAAGAAATTGGCTCTTGAGGGTTCAGAAAGGAGGATCCTAACTACCCAAACCCTTAACTAGAGAACACCTCATCACTAAGGTGTGGGACATTGTTGTTCTTTTAAATAGAGTAAAAGGGAATTCAGATTCCTTCTATTGGAAAGATTGGATGTACTTTTTTGTCCAAGTGGTTCTATCTGGTGATAGATTTCTGGATTGGTCTCAAGTAATTGCGGAGAGGCTGCACGAAGGGCTAGGCAACATTTTGGGTATGAGTGGGTTTTACATGTCTTCTTACCTATTTTATATTTTAGCCTGCACAAAGGATTGGCCTAGATTACTCAATGAACCTTGGATTGATGGAATGAGGGTTTATGATTTTTACCGTTTGTTACAACAACAAAGATATGTTGAACAAATTGACAAATGGAATGGAGTCTTTGTGGGAAGATTGACCTTTGAACTCCAGGGTGATGCCAATAAGAGGATGTCCGCAGAGGCTAGGGAGCTAGTGAGTATTTATAGAAGCTTCTTTATCTAGTTTCCACGGTTCACTTATATATGGGTAGGTGGTTTTGAAGGCCAACCATTCAAATTGCCCAGGTATGCCTTTGATAGCTTTGTACTTACAAAGGTGAGAAAGCAACTAGCCCATATAGATAAAAGACTAGGGGCAAAGGGAGAATCCAGGGTGGTTTTTCCCATTGAGCTTAGGTATTACAGCTACAAATCGGTATCAGATGCTTTGAATCTAGAACTAGAGTTCAAAAGGATGAATCTATAGCCATATGTAGCCAGGTGAAGATTTGATAGAAAAGGTTATGCAAGGGATAACCTTAACATAGACAGTCATTTCTGCCATGAACCCCAGATAGAAGATTATTGGGAAAATTGCAAGGATGAGCATGAAGTGAGAAAGAGGTTGTGGTCAAGATATACTTTGCAGCAGATAGTTGTCTTGAGGCTCCCAATTAATACATCAAGTGTATTGGTAGATGTAGAGGAAGATGTCCTGGACCCTAAGTTTGGTACTCAGATTGAAGGGAATCTAATTCTAGAAATTGACTGGAACAAAAAAGAAGATGATAGCATTGAAACAAGGACAAGGACCTTCAATGTTGTCACGAGAACAAAGAGATGGTTGAGGAAATTGAAATTCAAGGAGGGTCCTTCCATGTCACCACATGAATCAAGAAGTGATTCACACATCCTGGTTCAATCTCCTATTTTTACCACTAATAAAATTACTAGTATTGTAGGTGTCTCAAAGCCCATTGTAGAGAAAATATAGCCAAGAAGGTCAGGAAGGTTGCCATCCAATCTTATAGCTGCCTAAGTAACTTGGTCAAGAAGCAAGAAGAAGAGTAGAGAGCTTGTTCTGGAATAGGTTGTAGTGGATTTAGACCCGAGTGAAGAGCCTGAACAAATAATGTAGTCACGGGATCAAAGTGAACCTGGGATACAAGAAATGGATACAAATGAAGGGGTAGGAACTCAACAGGATCCCATGAATGCCCTAGTAATCATTACCTCCCCAGATACACAGGTCACCCTGCCACCTAAAGGAACTACCAATTCTCCAAGATGGCTAGAAGCCGCCATTAGAAAGAAAAGGAGTGTGGTGTCGGTCACCATCCCATTGGAGGACATGGTCAGTAATTGCTTAGGAAAAGTATTAAAGCCTAAAAAGCTCAAAACATAAGCGATGCTCTCTAAATCATATGAGGAGCTGCCCTCTAATGCAGAGGTTGAATTATCCTTAATTCTTCCAACTGTTGGTATTTTCATTTCTTTCTAAAGGGGTAAAACAGAGTCACATTTTTGCTTAAGAAGTTAATAACTAAAGTTTCAAGAAGGAGACAAAATCTGTTTACCAACAAGTAGTAAAAAGGATTTTCCAGTACCTACAAGGCACAACAAATCTTGGTTTATGGTATCCTAAGAATGATAATTTTGAGTTATGTGCATATACAGATTCTAATTGGGAAGGAGATGTAGATGACATAAATAGTACCATTGGCAGTGCATTCTTTCTTGGCAGAAGATTGATTTCATGGATAAGTAAGAAGCAAAGTTGTACATCATTATCTATAGCTAAAGCAAAATATGTTGTTGCCACAACTAATTGTACTCAGGGATTATGGATTAATAAAATTTTGAAGGATATAAAGGTAAGATGCAAAGAACCGACAATCATTTATTGTGATAATTTAGCAGCAATTGATATATCAAAGAATTAGGTATTTCACTTTAAGACAAAGCATGTTTCTATTAAGTACAATTTTTTGAAAGAGAATGTTGAAGAAAATAAGTTGAAATTGGTTTATGTGAATACTAAAGAGAAAATTGCAGATATCTTTACAAAGCCTTTGCCTAAGGAAACCTTTGAATATCTCAAAGAGAAGCCTGGGGTACTTTCCCCACCGGCAAAGACTTAGATGTTGAAGATTGGCATCAAACTGACAGAGACTAACATATAAATCTTTTTCCAGCTTTGATGGAGGAGAGATACTTCTTAGGGGGAGTAGTTAGCTTTATGTTATGTTTTGATATTTATTCTTAACTGCTTTGGCATTTGATGACAAAGGGGGAGAGATATCTATGCATAAACATTTGTTGTATTTTGAAGATTGGGGAGAGATATATTCTTGGAGAGATGTATTTTGGTTTTGATTTCTGATATTGATATATTTTGGGGATTGTTGGTTTTTGGCATTTTGTTTTGACACTTAGATGTTTTTCTATCTAGTGTTGCCATCAATGCCAAAGGGGGATATTGTTGGTATTATGGTTAGCTTCGTCATGTGTTGCATTGGTTTTGTCATTGATGTCAATAATTATCCTTCTGGAGGTCTACATGGTTGATTTGGCACTCTAGTTATATTGGTTTATTGTTGAACCAACATATTGTGTTCATCGACAAGTTTAGTGGCTTCTGCATAGTCAAAGATATATGTTCACCGATAGATTATATGGTTCACCAAAAATGATGATGACTTGTTATCATCTGGAGATCACTTGGTTATGTCGAAGACATGGATTTGATGTTTCATTTTGGTGTTTTGGTTATTGGTCTAATCGGGTTAACATATTTGTTGTTACCGGTAGATAGGTCTAGGTTATGGACCGGTACATGATATTATGTTCCAGATCAACACGTCACATTTTGGAAATGGTTTCTTGATTGGATATTGTGTAAATGTATTAAGGCCAACATATTGTATCACATCAAGACTTATTTTGTAATTGATTTAAATGTAATATCTTTAGTGATCTGACCTTAACATTTGGTCTTAGGTTTTGTATAAATGTAGGATCTCATTTGAGAGATGTCATAGATGTATGAGTGTATGTGCGAATATTGAAGATCATATGAGCAGATCATAGTGTGAATTACACAGACATCATCTAGAGGTTGAAGGAAGGTTATAAAGGTGTTTTTCAAAGCTTAAACCGGTACTAAATCTAGCATTGTAGATGCTACTCTGAAGCAGTACATTGTTATAGGATTTAACCATCCCAATGTATTCAGTGTGACTCCTATTTTGTGATTGAGTAGTAAGCTCTAGGCGGTTGGCCTTTCTGCATGTGCAAACCCCATTTGTATACAATTACTATCTGCACTAGTATCATCTGATTGTGAGTAAGGTTTCCCACCGTGGTTTTTCCCCTTATAGGGTTTCCACGTCAAAATCTCTATGTCATGTGTTGTGGATGTTGTTTTCCTTTCTGTTTCATGCATTAAGTTTTACCAGTACTATTATAACTGCTAATCTCTTTCACGGACATTAAGTTTGGTTTAATGGCACTAAGTTTAAGTTAGAATAATTTGTATTTGGGTTATAATTTATTGACAACTAATTCACCCCCCCTCTTAGTTGTCCTTCTGGTTCCTAACAATTTAATTGCATTCGCATGAGTAAAGTACACAAATCATTTCTTATCATTTACATACAAACTGCATTATCATCACAATAAAAGTTTATATTCATTTAAATTCCTATTTCATAACAAAAGGCCTGCATTAGTTTCTTAATAATATATTATTGAAAATATGGTTTGTGACATCCATGTCATGTCTTTATTTCATGTATCTCAAAATGACCTAGCAGACTGACCTATATACCCATTACAAACAATATGCCTTATGTTGTCTTACAATATATTATAAAAGGATATTCAATGTTGGCCTTGACAATAATTACAAAATGATTTACTAAATAAATCTTCCTTGATGTCGGCTTCTTGAATTATTAGTGCCAGTGTCGGTGCTAGTGTCGATATATGACTTCCATTTGATCTTGTTGCCATCAATGACAACAAAATGAATCCAATGAGTGTCAATTGCCAACAATCTTATCTCCCCCTTTGGCATTGATGGCAACACTCATGTGAAAAATGGATTCCCTGTCGGTTCAACTCGAATATGCTCCCCCCGAGCAATACACCATTTGGGTTTCCACGTCAAAAATATTGTGTCAAGTGGTGAGTTTTTTTGTGGTTATATTTTTATGGTTGATTTGTTTAACTAATTATTCCACTTTGATAAGTCATGATAACTGGCATCAATATGAAATGAAGTTTTACTTATGTTGGTAAAATTATTTGAATGGTTATAAGTTACAAGTTGATTACTATTATCTGTTGTAACAATCAACCGGTTTAGTTTGATAGTTTTTATCTTGATAGTTTACTTTGAGAAATTGATTTTGAGATTGGTGAATTATTATGAGTTTTTCTATCTACTGATTCACCCCCCCCTCTCAGAAGTTGACTAGATCCTTATTCTTTCATCATACCATAAATTGGCATCAAAGCATTTCCCAGGTCCTCTAAGGTCTAAGCCTAATAGTTTGAGGTAAAGATCTTGTAAATCATGATGAAGAAGGAAGGTCTGAATTTTAATAGAGAGAACTATAGGATATGGAGTGATAGAATGAAAATTTACATCAAGAGTCTTGGAAATCAATACTGGGAATATGCTGATACTCAATATGTTGCACCTAGTGGGACTATGACTGATGATCAAAAGAAAGAGCAACAAGAAAATAACCTAACATTGGAGGCTATTATTAGTTCTTTATATGATGCTGAATATGTTGATGTTAATGGTCTAGAGACTGCACATGAGATATGGAAGAAACTTGAAGAGATTTATAGTGGTGATGAGCATGTTAAGATTGCCAAGGAAGAGAGTCTAAGAGGGAAGTTTGATGACATGCGGATGGTTCAAAGTACGAATATCCAATAGTATGGTCAGAGGAGAAAATAGATAGTTGGTGAGATCAAGAGTGTTGGTGGTAAAATGGATGAAGCCATAGTAGTTATTAAGGTATTGAGAACCCTACTACCAGTCTATGCTATCCGAGTTGCAACCATTCAGGAGTTGAAATCTATTGATAAAACTAAGGTAACCCTTGATTCCATCATTGGTAAACTTACTACTTTTAAATTAAATGGTTATGATGGTAGTGTTCAAAAATCGAAATCAATATTTAGAGCTTCTTTTTCTAACCCATCTATGAGAAAAAGTAGAGATGTCAGTCATAGCTATGAATCTAGATCTAGCAGAGAAGCTGATGATGAAGACAATTTAGTTGACCTTGAAACTTTGTTGGCCAAGCGGTTGCCCAAAGAATCATAGAATATAGAGGTAAATTACCTTTAAAATGTTTTGCATGAAACAAGATTGGACACATAGTTGCTAACTATCCAAATGGTGATAATGAGCACAAGAGAGACAAGTTCAAGAAGTACAAAGGCAAAGGCAAAATAGATTGTCTTATTGTAGTTGATGGTAGTATCACTGATGAGGAATCTGATGGTGATGCTAATGAAGACATTGTGTTTGTAGCCATTAAAGAGGAATCATCTGATTAGAAAGCTTTAGCTTCATGCATGGATAATTATGATGATTGGATCATTGATAGTGGTTGTTCACAACAAATGACTAGTGATCAGAGAAAATTTATTTCTTTGAAGAAATTTGATGGCGGAGTTGTAAGATTTGGTGATGACTCACCCTACATGGTTAAATGTAAGGGAATTATCTCTCTTAATGGAAAGAGCACTATAGATGCTGTCTACTGGGTTGAAGGTCTAAAGCACAATCTGTTGAGTGTTTCCCAACTCAATGACTAAGGATATCCATTGGAGTTTAAAAATGGTATGTGCAAAATCCATGATAGCCAAGGTGAACTGATTGCAACCAGAAAGCAGACTAATGGTAACCTATTTCACTTCAATCCTAAAGTCAGCAACTGTTTATTTGCTAAAATATATGAAAGTTGGCTTTGGCATAGGAGATATTATCATTTGAGTTTTGATAACATTGTTAAAGTGAGTAAGTCAAAGATGACATCCTCAACTTTCTAGAGCAAGTCTTTTTCAATAGAGCATCTATTAGGTTTGGTTCATATTGACCTATGTGGACCAATAAGGACTAAAAGTATTCAAGGTGATAGATATTTCATGATCTTCATTTATGATTGCTTAAGGATGATGTGGGTCACATTCGTGAAGGATAAAAAAAAGGAATTTGGTAAATTCAAGGAATTCGTGGCCTTAGCTAAAAAGGAGAGTGGAAAGAAGATAAAGTGTTTACGGATAGATCAAGGTGGAGAATTCACTTTAGAGGAATTCACTAGGTATTGTGAAGATAATGGTATCAACCGGTAGCCTTCTACACCGAGGACACCACAACAAAATGGTATTGTAGAGAGAAACAACCAGTTAGTTGTTGAAGCTGCTAGGACGATGTTGATACAAGGAAGTGTAGTGAAATTTTTTTGGAAAGAAGCTATCAGCACAACTTTCTATACTATAAAAGGATTTTGGTAAAAAGAGGTAAGGACAAGACTCCTTATGAATACTGGTATGGTACATCACCTAATGTTGGTTATTTTAAGATATTTGGTAGCATATATTTTATTAGGAGAGGTGACTATATTAGAAAGTTTGAAACTGAATATGATGAAGGTATATTTCTTGATTATTCCACCATAAGTAAGGCCTACAAGTGTTTTAACAACCAAACATAGAGAATCATTGAGAATGTTGATGTTATATTGGATGAGTATCTTGAAGTCTCAAGAGAAACCAGTGTAGAGAGAAAGGATGAAGATCCTTGCATTTTGCTTCTAGAACCTGAACTTGTAAAACCTGAAACAGGTAAAGCAATACTGATGTACCAGTTCAACCGGAACAAGAAGACAGAGGAAGAAAATGATAATCAAGATGAACCTAAAGATAATGATCATTTAATTCTAAGGTATGTGATACTCGATCACAATCTTGAACAAATTATTGGAGATAAGGATGTTGGAGTACAAACCGGAAGAAGAATCAGAGAAGATTCCTACATGATCTCCACTATTGAGCCTATCACTGCTAAGGAAGCATTTGGTGATGATCACTGAGTTAAATCTATGGGGGAGGAGCTTGAAAAAATTGAAAAGAACAACACATGGACTCTAGTACCCTAACCGGTAAATAAAAATGTAATAGGTACTAAGTGGGTTTTCAGGAACAAGTTGAATGAAGATGTTGTTGTAGTTTGCAACAAGGCTAGATTAGTTTGCAAAGGTTAAGCATAAGAACAAGGAGAAGATTATGGTGAGACTTTTTTTTTGGCATTTTGGAAGAATTGATTATGTGTTGCATTCATGTTTTGTCATTGATGTCAACACTACCTATTATGGTTGGTTATCGGCACTAGCTGTTATGGATGGTTATCGATAGACAGATTTTGGTTACTGGTAGAAGATCTAGTGTTACCGGAAGAAGAGACTATCTATTGGACACTTCTGGTATGTTTGGATCTATGGAATGTGATTGGTTACATGTGATATATGCTTCTAGAGCATTTTTTGGTCAATTGGTATTGACCTGATAATTGGATGCTATCATACATTCTTGTAAACCCTTACCGGTATTGGTTTAAAGTTTTACCGATAGAGCTTTCATTGAGGAATCATGACAGGATGCATAAGTGGTGTTGGTGCGGCCTGTAGAAGGGTTTTAGGATGTTGAAGATCTTCTTTGATCGTGCTTCATCTTCTTGAAGACATTTCTTTGGAGTGGTGGACCCAAAACAGGTGTGATGCCTATCTAGGTTATGGACCAGTATCATGTTAACATGTACTCTACATGTTATCGAGATATTTCAAGATTTCTTATGGATTTTTTATTGTTATTTTGGTCTTAAGACAACATGATATATCATTATAATATGGATTTATGTAATGATCTTATTGTAATATCTTTTAGGTGGCCAACCTAATTCGTTTAGGTCTTAGGGTTGGTATAAATGAATGTAAGATCTTATTGTAGATCATGCTATGGTAAAAAAATGTATCGTGGTCATGAATTGTAATATCATATGTGAAGGAATTTAGGTCGATCATTGAGGATCGAATTGGGATTAAGGAAGAGTTCAAAGGCCTCTAGTATTGAGCTTAACCGGGACAGTAATTAGGCATGGTAGATGCTATCTCTAGCAGTTCATTAATCTGAATTGTTGTCCATTTATCTTGAGATGGTTGTAGCCTCTCTGTAGTTAGTGAGATTCTTTTGTAATGAGCAATACACTCTAGGTAGTGTTCCTTCCTGCATGTGCAGGCTCCTCATTGTATCACATACTTTCTATAGAAGTATCATCTGACTGTGGGTAGGTTTCCCACCATGGTTTATCTATTTCTAGGTTTTCCATGTACAAATCATGTTGTTATGTGGTATGGTTGTTTTGCATTGATTATCTATTTAATTGTGAAGTTGCATTGTTTACCAGTATCTATGGCTACCAACATCTGTTTCTGCTTCACAAGCATTAGAATGTTTATGTGCTCCAGTTTAAGGTTGTATTGTGGATTAAATGTTATAATCTATTAACAACTGATTCACCTCACCCCCCCTCCTCTCAGTTGTTCACCGGTTATCCTAACAATTGGTGTAAGAGCTTTGGTCCACTTTTGCAGAAGCCTAACCACTTGAGGTAGATCCTATGGTAGCTAACACTTCTAATCCATCGACAACTATTTTTAGAAGAGAAATCCCTAAGTTTGATGGAACAAATTATGGGATATGGAAGATTTGGATGGAGACTCATCTTAGATGTCTTGGAAATGATATTTAGGAGATCACTGAGAAAGGATACACACCTTGTGATCTAGCATCTAGAAATCCTGCTCCTATAGACTTGGATAAGAATATTGATAATGATTTGAGAGCTAGAGAAGCCCTCTTGTGTGCACTTACTAATCAACAGATCATGGAATTGACTAATAAATCATCAGCAAAGGTTATGTGGGATAAATTACAAACTCTGAATGAAGGTGACCCTACTATCAAAATTGTTAAACTTGATGGTTATCGGGTAAGATATGAAAACTTGAAAATGGAAGATAATGAAAGAATTGTTATGTTTATGGAAAGAGTAAATGAGTTTTTTAATGGAATTCAATGTCATGGAGGATTTATGAGTGAAGATGAAATAGTTTCTAAAGTCTTGAGAGCCCTTCCACCGGATTACAAGATGAAGGCAACTACAATTAATGAGTTGAGAACAATGGCAAACACTTTAGTTAACAAAGACATTCTGATTGGGAAATTATCTACTTTTGAGCTTGAATAATTTGGATTCTCTAGAGCTATAAAGTTTGAACCTAGTTTTCATGCATAATCATCATCATCATTGTCATCTACTGAAAAAAGTGATTGGAAAGTCCTATATGCAAAAGAAGTGGAAGAAATGAGGAAAGAATATGAAGAACTTGAGCAACTTGAAGCCTTATTTTCTAGAAGAGTACCTAAAGGACCGACAAGAAGTAAGTATGAAGGAAAAGAACCTTTTAAATGTTTTGCATGTAATAAAATTGGTCATTTTGCATCTAGATATCCTAAAAGGAATGCAAGGTTTGAGGAGAGAGTTAAGAAATCTTTTAAGCCTAACCAAAATAGATATAGATTCAAGAAAAGTAAACAATACTACATAGCTGAAGAGGAAGGAGTAACTGATGACTTTGGGGATGAACTTGGTAGAAGACTCTGCTAATGGATCTGATAATGGAAAGGAATGGGTGTTCTATGCATTAAAGGAAGATGAATTGGAACTGACTATCAAGAATGAAGAAAAGGACCTGGTAGCAAAAGTTGAAGATAAGGATGAATGGTTAATTGATAGTGGATGCTCACATCAAATGACTGGAGATAAAGGGAAATTTTTGTCCCTGCAAGAATACAATGGTGGTCAAGTCAGATTTAGAGATGAAAAAGCATGTATGATCAAAGGTAGAGGTATTATTTCTTTGGATGGCAAGCATAACAATGATAATGTTTATTATGTAGAAGGTTTAAAGCATAATCATTTGAATGTTGGTCAACTAGTGGATAAGGGTTTCCAACTTCAGTTTAAAGATAGAAAATGCAAAATCATTAACAAGACTGGTTTGGAAATTGCAACCAGTACTCACACTAGAGGTAATCTCTTTCACTTGAATACTGGTAATAAGACATGTTTTGATTTCTCATATTGATGAGAGTTGGTTATGGCATAAGAGGTTGTGTCATGTTAATTTTGATCGTATTGTTAAGATCAGTTCAACTAAGGCAGTTAGAGATATACCGAAGATTATGAAGCATCATAATCTGATATGTAAGGAATATCAATTGGGAAATAAAGTTAGAATTGATGGACTTGAAAAGAACTGAGAGGGGGGGGGGGTTGAATCAGTGACACCAAAAATGAAACTACTTCATCTAGCAATCGGTAGATGAACTTAACAAAGCTTTTAAGTAAAATGCATATAATCCAAAATGATATAACAACATCCACAATAAGTAGCACATCCACCATAACACAATCTGATTAGATGTCCCAAAGCTTGATTAGAAGCTTGTACTCATCACAAAATCACAAAATACCGGTTGGAGTTAAATATATGAACCTTTATCATTAAATCTTCTGACATAACCTCCTTTTGATCTCCATCTTGATGTCGACTAATGTATATCCACTGGTTGTCTTTTATGCATATACTGGTTGTCACAAAGTACCAGTTGTAGTGTAAACAACTTGAATTTACACCAGTACACAATATAAACATGTGTGTGTGTGTGTGTGTGTGTGTGTCTATGTGTTTCATCAATGACAACATATGATGAATATATTACAATCATCATCAAGCCAACAAAACACTGCTAAGTGTGCATACAAAACACAAATTTACACATATAAACATGCTCCCCCTTAATGCATACATTAATAAAAAAAAAATTTTAAACACACATACATATTTCTACTCCCCCTTTGACAACAATGCCAAATTGAAAAAGTAAAAAAAATATATATAGAGAGAGAGAGAGAGAGAAAATTTGTATCCAAGTGTTTAGCATATACAACAATAACTAGAAAACCTGAATCAAAGTTCATGCATGGGCAATTCTCATGAAAATAACATTGTAGTTCCTCTTCAACTGTGATAAAGCATTTGTCCATGTCTCTAGCATGTTCTCAGTGTATTCAAATGTAGACATAAGATGTGAATGGAACTCTTCCATTGAATCCAGTGTACACATTTCTAGAGTTTCTAAGATAGCTTCTGCAGTGGAGTAGGCTCTCTAAAGTATGTCTACTTGTGATGTAAGCAGACTCTTTATTTCCTTTAGAGACCATGGCTTCTTTGCCTTCTCATGATCATAGATATTCAACCTATTATGCAAATCATCTACAGATTTATTGAAAACAAAAATAGAGTCCTTAAGTGGAACATATGCATTGCATATCCATTCTAGGTCTTGCTCTATTTCTGTATGCCTTTTAGTAAGATCAGAATAAAAGAAAGAAACATTAGAGGTGGAAGCAAGAAACTTTCCTCCTATTTCAATAGCATTTCTCAACAAATCATTTGCCTTTTTTTCTCCATACTTCTTGTGACTCTTCTAAGCATAGGTTTGAGCAACATCTTCAGGTGACTTGATTTGATCAGATGCATCTGCAACTAACTAACCAGGTTTGCTAAGAGGCATTGACAGATGTGTTTATTGGAATTTTGATGATTATGTTGTGATTGTCATTGATGGACACACACTTGCTATGAGATCACTTTGTGAATGTATGAATTATGCTCAACTGGTCATTGTTCCAAACTGGTATCATGTTGTAGTCTTTAGACTATTGATGTTATGAAGAAAGTGTTTACCGATGTCAAGCGTTATAAAGACCCAAGTGGCATAGAGAGATCAAACGGTTTAAGGATCTCAAGTGGAGCGGAGCAAAGGAGACAAAAGCGACAGTTATCTTTTTCCCAATCTTCAATTTTTGTCAACTGGTAATCTGTTAAACCAATATTACTCTGAGTTACCAACCGGTAACCGAAAAAGTTGTATAAACCGGTATATTTTTGTGATGAGTTACCATCCACCGAAACTTTGATGGGGATTTTGTGTCATGTTATCAAATGTGTCTAGATATAATGAACCTAGGAACTTGCAATGTAATCCTATTGGACCGGCATGAAATCAAATTCCTTTTTAGGACATCATGTCTAGGGTTTTGTATGCGTATGTATGAGAGTAGCTGTTAGGTTTTGGTGGTCATTTTCTTGAAGCTCTTGTATGTGTGATCTTAACTAAGAAGATAAAGTCTATAGAGTGTGGATTTACTGAAGACTAAAGTAATGCTGAAGAGAATTAGCTATGAGCTACGATGGATCTAATCAAGCAGACTGTGCCATTTGCTAGATCATTCACTTGTTGATTACTCACATCTTTGACAAGTCAGAAACCCTTAATCGGGTAGGCCCAAAAAAGCCTTTGTAAATCCTCTAACAAGGTGGTTCACATCTGTGGATCTGAAATCCTCTCACAAGGTAGTCTTTAATCGGACTTATCTCCTAACAAAGACTGAGATTCCTAATAGGATCTGTTATGGTAAAGAACATTGTATGACCTTAACTGGTCTAACCTTAACTAGTTTGTTTACTATTCTACAGATAGTTACTTGTGAGTTTCATCTCACCATGTTTTTTCCCATTTGGGTTTCCACATCAAAATCTCTTTTGTTATGGTGATTGTGCTTCTATGGGTGAATGCCTTATTTTCAATTTGGTTTGCATGTGTGTTAACCAATTTGTTTGTTAAACTATTTTACTGGTTTACTGCCAGATTGTTAAAGTGTTTAAGTACAACATTTTTTGGTATACTAATTCACCCCCGCTCTTAGTATTCATCAATTGGTATCAGAGCCAGCCATTCTATAAGTCTAACCACTTGGAAAGAGATATGGGGGAATACACTATGAGGGAACTTACTCATCAGCTCACTTAGACTGAGCAAGCCTATGATGAACTTAAGGTCAAATATAAGGCCTCTTAGGCAAAAAGAAGAGAGCATGCTAAAAAACTGATGGAGCTAACTGAAAACAGTTCTTCTGATGAAGCAGACATGGAAGCCCTAATTCAAGAAGTTGAAAAACTAAATGAGTCCAATGCCAACCTAAGAAGGGAACTTGAAGCCTGACTATCAGAATGTGTCAAGAGCTTGTGGACCAAAGGAAGGATGAAGATCTTGTAAAAGACAAAGATCATGAGATCTCCAAGCTAAAGCAAGAGATCAGTGCACTTACTGCTCATCTTCATGAAAGAAAAATGGAAAAAGAAGAAGTGCAAGGTGAACTAAACATGGCTATCTCTAAGAATGCAACCTTGAAGGAATCCAATGCTGCCATTTCTAAAGAACTCACTGAGTTAAAGGAAATACTTGCCAAATTCAATAAGAGCTCTATCAAGCTAGAGAAAAAGCTTGAATTAGCTAAACCAGTAAAGAATACCAATGGACTTGGTTTCTCTGAATATGAGGAAGGTGAGACCTCTGGAACAAAAAGTGGAGCATCAAAGAAACAACTGGCATCAAAGGATAAAGGTAAGTAAAAGTTCAAACTTGTTTGCTTTAATTGTCTCAAGGAAGGGCACATTGCTAATGTATGTAGAAGTAAGGCTTACAATAATTTTCCTTATTTTCTAAATGATAAACCTAGACCCAATAGATTCAACAAAAATTGTTATGCATGCAACAAGTTTGGGCATAGAGCATTTGAATGCAGGTCTGTCATGCACAATACCGGAAGGTATCCTCAAAGGAGTCAAGGATTTTTTCCTGAATCCTCTGAGAACCAAAACCCAAACCAATTTAATACCTATAGTCATCAGTCAAGTAGTGGTGGCTATCAAGCGGCAACCGGATGGAGAGAAATCTGTGTGATTTTTCATGGTCATGGTCACACTGCTGCAACATGCAGAAGGAAGAATGGAAACATGAATAATGGACCTTGGAGAGCACCTGGAATGATTTGCTATCACTACAACAAATTAGGTCATACAACAAGATTCTACAGAGCAAGAAAGAGTATATCAGACGTGTAGCATCGTAAATTGTACGCACTTGCTATGGTGGTACAATTTCACACCTAGTTTAGCACCCGCCTTGGTGCATTTTACATTTTGCATTGCATTTCTCCTTTAGCACTTAATTAATCAAATTAATTAGGTCTAAGGTCCTATTTCATCATCCTCTGCATCATAAAGTTGGGCCCTTTCGTTAAAGCATGCCCTTTTCATTTTATTCCTCCAATGCATCATTCAATCAAAAACCCTAATTAAGTCCTATTTTGAACTTGGGGGCTTGGTTTCGGGGGTCAAAACATCTTGAAATCACCTATAACTTCAGGATTCTCTCTAAAATCATCATATCCGATGACCCTGAAAATTTGGTGAAAAGTTGTCGGGACCGTGGCGCCCGGAGTGCACATGGTCCCGGACATTTTTCCCAAAATTTTAGGAGCACAATCCAATCATAAAATAAAGCTTAACCCCAAGAAATTGGCGGGAAATTCAATCTCTAGGTTGGCCAAAAGATGAAATTACGACCTAGGGTTTCTTACATAAGAGCTCTCTTTCTTCATTTGAAAGGATCCGACTTTTGTTTTCAGGAACCTCATATGCAGTGAAAGAGCAAATCTTGAAGACTTCAACAACATTCAGCATTCCTCTATCAAGCATTTATCAATTTCACTCATCCATTTAGGGCTTGGAAGACATTGAAGAACAATAGGAGATTACCGACTGAAGATTGGCTTGTACTCCTCCCTTGGGGGTTGGGTATGATTTCATGTTGTTTTCATGTCTTTGTATAAGCTTCAATACATCCTTTATTCATGCTTTAGATCACTTTGCATCTTGATTTAGAGCATTTACATCATCATTTACAAGCAATTAGGGTTTACTTTCTAGGTTGCTCTAGTTTGCTTTCTTGCATTTTAGGACCTTGCACACACACTAGGTCTGCACACACAATACATTTTACAATAAAACTTGGCTATTCATGGAGGTGGAAATCACCGAAGTGGGGGTTTGACTAAGGCAAAACCCTATATAGCCACCCACATACCCTTTTCAGATATAAGTGCAGGTTTCGAGACTCGGACGATGCCGCGGGTTACAAATCCAGGACAGATAGGTCGAGACAGCACTCCACATCAAATTGCAGAGCCGAAGACCTGGACAGGGGCGTGGGGCACCTTGGTCCTGCCAGGACAGGGGCGCTGGGCTCCCTAGTCCCTAGGATAGAGGCGCTGGGTGCCCTAGTCCTCCTGACAGACAACATTTTTTGACATTTTCGACAGTTTTCCAGAGTGCAAAATAGCAGTTTCAGGTGCAGTTTTTGGGACAGAATCAGGAAAGTGGCACCCGCGCCCCTGTCCCGAACATTTTCAATCAGATTTTGACTCCGGGTATACATCTGCATTCTTGCTTTGTCCTTGTGTTTACAGCTGTTCATTGTTTAATCTCAATTCTGCAATCTTGTTATTAGTTCATACTTGCATTTTGGGATTAGGACTTGAACTTGCATCATTTGATCTTCCAATTACAACAAAGGAATAGAAATCCTAATAGGTATCTCGTGGCTCTCTCTTTCACAAAAAATAAGTAGCCAATTGTGTGATACCTCTAGGCTCTTTCATATTTCGTAATGTGTGTCAAAAGGTAGGATTAGGGCATGTTAACCTAGTCTCACTTTTTCCCCTACACATTTTGGTGAACCCGACGTGAAACTATCATTGCTTCCTCTTGCATTGCATTTGTTAGATCTAGATCTAGATTTAGTGTGTTTTCATTTCATTTTTGTTAAAAAGAAAAAAAAAAAAGTGTGTTTCTTTGCATTGTGTGTTTAAATTTTATGCAACCTTTATTTCAAAATGTCAGATTTCTATTTGCAAAATGTTCATGCTTTTGATGATTATTATGAGTATAGCCAAGATGAATTAGATGAAGCTTTAGATGAGTTTTCGAACCCTAAAGATGCCAAACCTTCATTTTACCAAAAACTCATAAACCTTGTTACTATGCCATTTAGATGTGATGAGAAAGATAAGTCGAATGGTTCCTTTCAAGGGTACATTCCTATCAACTCTTCCACTGAATCTAGTAACATGGTTGTGTTCAATAATCCCCTCTATGAGGAGATGTCTCCTTTTGAATCAAAAGATAAACCTTTTAATCGATATGATCATGCTTTGTTGGATGATGCTCTTGATGACTTTGTGGCTTTATCAAAATCTTTAAATAAGAACAAGACTTCTAAATTGGTTAACATGATAAACCTAAATGAACATAATAAGCCTCTCTTTGAAGTCTAAGGTGCTTATCCTTCTCCTACCTTTCAAGTTCCTAAATCACCTCTCCTTACCATCCAAGGAGGGTATGATCATGATTCCTTTCATACTCCGAATAAACCAATCATCACTGTGCAAGGAAGAAAACCTATAAGTCCTTATAGTTATGCCAAGCAAATAACTAGAGAGAGTTATAATGCGGTTGCCCATACTTATCATACCAGAAATAATAGGCAGCCTAATCCTCCTCCTGTTATTCCAGTTTCTCTTCCTAATCCTCAACCAATTCTTCCACAAGCTCCCCATATTTCGCAAGTTATGGGTAAGGAATATGATCTCATAGAACAACTTAAAGCTACCCCTGCTAAGATATCCCTTTGGGATTTGATTCAAACTTCTTCCGCTCATCATGGAATGTTACAAGATGCCTTGAAAGATTTGAATGTTCCTCCACCGAATACATCTAGTAATATAGCATCTTTAGTTAACTCTGTGATGAATCCTAAAGCTCAAATTGTGTTTACCCAAGATGAGTTGCCTACTAGTGAAATTCAACAACAATATGATCCCTTGATGATTGTGGTTATCATGAAAGACACTGCTATAAGACAAACACTAGTAGATAATAGCTCTGGCCTTAATGTGTGTAGCATTAATCTATTGCATAAAATGAATGTGGATACATCTCTCATTGAGCCTGACTCTCGTCCCATTCAAGGCTTTGACAATGTGGCTAAGACTTCATTAGGTATTATCACCTTACCTCTCACAGTGGGACCTATTACTTTGCCTACTCCTATCCATGTTATGTCAGGAAATTTAACATACAACTTGTTATTAGGGAGACCTTGGATTCACAGTATGCAAGTTGTCCCCTCTACATTGCATAGACAAGTTAAATTCATCTATAACAATAAGACATATACCTTGATAGGTGATACTAATTTCCAAGCTTGTTTACAAACATCTACTTCCAAAGGGGGTTCTTCTAAGCCGTCCTCGTCTAGTGATGACTCTTTAAACAAGATACCTATCAATGAGTCCTCACTCTCTGATGATCAAAATTCTTTGGATGAGTCTGAAGTGCCTAAAGAAGATTCTTCTCGACTTGAATCTACACATAAGAAAGATTTTGATCCTGAGAAGGTTCTCGCAGAAGACGATTGGGGATCTCTTGATTTCAATCCCACCTTTGTAGGTGAATATAAGGTTCCTTCTAGAGAGCTTAAAGTTGAAAAGAAGGAAGAAGCTAAAAATCAGTTAGTTTTACCTGAACCTATGAGTAATAATTTTGTGGCCGCTTCTCAAACTTCTTCTCCTCACACCTCTAATTATGAAGAGTTTGATTCTTTGTCTTATGAAAAACCACCTTCTCTTCCTGAAATGGCTGATCATTATGGTCGTGGTTTTCGCATTTTTTCTAAGCATGGGTATCATGGAAATGGTTGTGGTGCTCATGAACAAGGGATAAAAGTTCCTCTAGAGACTAATTTTCACAATTATGCCTTTGGACTTGGCTATAATCCCTGCAAATGCACTAAAGCTTCTTAAAAACCATGCATTAGTGTTAATGCTATCTCTACATCTCTATCAATGCAACACCCTGAGTATATTGATGGGGATCATTCGTGTGACTGTGCTTTGGATATCTTCCCTACCGATGATGCTTTAGCTGAGTTCTTGGGAGCCTATGACACTCTTCCTCGTTATCATCACAATAGGGGACTCCCTTATTGTTTGAACACTGAAGCCTATTTTGGAAAAGAGATTGATAATGATGAGAATGTGAAAGAATTCCCTCAGCTAAAGGATACTCCTCTACAAAGTAATCTTCTTATAAGTAACACCACTGATGTTAAGATGGATCCTTGCAATAAAGAGAAAGTTATTAAAATTGGAAAATGTTTGGATGAAGAGGAACAAAAACAATATGAAGATTTATTGCATGAATTCCCTGAGATCTTTGCTTGGACATACTCTGACATGCCTGGTATAGATCCTAAGATTGTTATTCATAACATTGTCTTAGTTCCTGATGCTAAGCCTGTGAAACAAAAGATTCGAAAAATGAATCCTAAGGTGGCTCTGCTTGTTAAGGCTGAGATTGAAAAGTTATTGGAGGCTGGATTTATCCGCCCTATTGACTATTCCCCATGGATTTCAAATATTGTCGCTGTGGCTAAACTAGATAATAAAATAAGAATGTGTACCGATTTTCGAGATTTAAATAAGGCTTCTTTAAAAGATGATTTCCCTCTTCCAAACATTGACATGATAGTTGATTCTATGGCAGGACATGCCTTGTTATCCTTCATGGATGGTTTTTCAGGACACAATCAAATTTTCATTAAGCAAGCATTTGAAGATTTAAAAGTGTACTTGGCTAGTCCTCCTATTCTTCAACTTGCTGAACCTTCTAAACCCTTCCTTCTGTATACAGCTGCTTCCTCTCATGCTCTCACAGCATTGTTGGCACAACATGATAAAGATGGTAAGGAATGTCCAGTTTATTACATAAGTTGTACCTTACTCGATTATGAGACCCGATATTCTGCGATAGAAAGACAATGCTTGGCCTTGGTATTTGCGACTCAGAAATTGAGACATTATCTTTTAAATTCAGAAGTCCACGTCATGGTAAAGTTTGATCCTTTGAAGCATCTTTTCTCTAAAACTGATTTATCAGGACACCTAGCTAAGTGGGTTATGATGTTAACTGAATTTGACCTTAAATTTGTTTCACAAAGAGCAATTAAAGGACAAGCATTGACCGATCACTTAGTTGAGGCCCCCTTCACCTTTCTCCTTTCCTAACCCTGAGTCTTTTCCTGATGACTTCATTCTTTCTATAGAGAAAGATGAAACTTGGGAGTTATACTTTGATGGCTCTAAGTGTCGTACGGGATCGGGGGCAGGTGTTGTTCTGATTTCTCCTACAAGGAAATCCATTCCCTTATCCTATCATCTAAATTTCCTGTGTACCAATAACATTGTTGAGTATGAGGCTCTTATAGCGGGAATAAAAGCAGCCTTAGCTCTGAATATAAAACACATACATATCTATGGAGATTCGCAATTGATTATAAGACAAGTAACAGGACTGTATCAAGCAAAACAAGACAAATTATCACAATATAAAGATCTTGCTATCTCTTTATTACAAAAATTCGATTCTTATACCATGGAACCTGTTCCTCGAAAAGATAATCGACATGCGGATGCAATGGTATGTGTGGCTTCTCTTATATCTTTAGAGGACCCTGTGGTTGATCTTAAATTTGTTATTCATAACCTTATTTCTCCAGCTATTGTAGACGATTCTAGCTTGGTAACATGTTGTGACTTTGTAGATTCAGATGAATGGTACTCACATATCATAAGATATCTGACCGATGGTACCTTTCTTGATTCCGCCAATAGGAACACTAGGGCTAGAATTTGCAAGTTGTCTGCTAGGTATATCATTCTTTCTAATGTCCTTTACCAAAGGTGTTATGATGGTCTTCTCCTTCGCTGTCTTAATAAATCGGAAATCCCTGTTGCTCTTGAAGAGGCACATTCAGGTGCCTGTGGGGGGCATTTCGGAGGCAAATCCTTGGTTCAAAGATTGCTTCACATGGGACACTATTAGCAAACTATGCAGAAGGATTCTTTTTCATTTGTTAAGAAATGTCATCAATGTCAACAACACAATAATCTGATTCATGCTCCTGCCTAAGAACTTCATTCTCAAGTAGCTTCTTGGCCTTTCTCTGCATGGGGTTTGGATCTTATTGGTAAAATCTCTCCTCCTTCATCTCAAGGACACACCTTCATTATAACCACAACAGATTACTTCACGAAGTGGGTAGAAGCTATTCCTCTTCACTCTACTACTGCTGAAGTGATTTGTCAATTTCTTCTAGAAAACATCATTTCTTGATTCAGGATACCTTCCACTATAATCTTAGATAATGGGACATCATTTAAGAACAAGGACGTGAAGAAATTCCTCAAGAAGTATCATATCAAACATCGATTTTCTACACCATACTATCCTCAATCAAATGGTCAAGCCGAATCATCCAATAAAATAATTGAACAAATTCTTCACAAAATCGTGAATAAGCATGGTAAGGATTGGAGTAATCAGCTAATCTATGCGCTTTGGGCCTACCGAACGAGTGTACGAATTGCTACGGGAACCACTCCTTATAATCTTGTTTATGGTGCTGATGCTATTATGCCTTTAGAGTTAGAGATTCCATCACTTAGGGTTTCTCTTAAAGGTATAGTAGATGATGACTCTTATAGAGAACAATGACTTCAACAGCTTGAGATGCTTGATGAACAGCATATAAACACTCTTGAGCATATTCAAACGTATCATAAAACTCTACAACAAAGCTATAATGATAAGGTTATCCAACATTCCTTCTCGATAGGTGACTTAGTCCTCTATGAGAATCAATGCAATGTGAATGCCTTACCTACAGAAAAGGGAAAATTTAGTCCTAATTGGCTGGGACCATACATCGTTATTGAAGATTATGGATTTGGTGCTTACAAAATAGTGGATGTAGATGGTACGCCTCTTAAAGAACCTATAAATGCTATGCACTTGCATAGATATTATGCTTAATTCTTCATTCCTTATTTATCTTCTTTTCAATTCTTCAACATTGGGTAATATGTTAGTATCTCCTAATTAGAGCAAAATAGAATTAAATGTTATGGTGTTTAATCTATATTGCTTCATTCTTGACAAGCATGTCTCTTTACTTCATAGTTTGTCTTGAATTCATTTAATGTAAATTGTAAAAGATTTACATTTCCATTATGCTAGCATATTTCGCAATGTCTTATGTGTTAAGTAGAATCGTATCATGTTGTGTTTAAGTTCAAAATTAAATCACATTAGTTATATGATTCTTAGACTTAATGCATAGTTCTTCCCTATCATCAATGTAGTACTTGATTAAATATTTTAATTAAGTCACACATGTATCAATTTAATCATGGAGCATTGAGAAATCAATCACATGGCAATTAAATCCTGAATATACATGTACATCTACCAAATGTATTAGATTTAATCAAAGCAAAATATACATTACTTTAAGCATTAAAGATAACACATTTGAGATAGAGAGAAGCATGTATATATATATATATATATATGTGTGTGTGGCTCGTATACAAATATAGGTCACTGTACATCCAATTCTACATCATAAAATCATCTCCTATCCCTAGGACTGGTGGCTGGAGAGTGTCGACTAGATGCTCCCTCCTGATCCGGCTGTGCAGGTGGACCCATAGGTGTGTAGCGCGATATAGACCGTGAGTGACTCTGAGAGGAACTCCTACGATCCCTATCCATAAGGATCGCATGATAGGAGGTAGCCTCGGCCTGAGCTGCTACTAGATCTCACCGCGCCCGCTAAAGGTCCTCAGATAGGACTCTCTCTCTCTCCCTCCATATGTCTACCTATACTCGAAATGGGGAAAATAAGTCCTCATGCTGACCCATGTTCCCCTGAGGCCTATAAGCAATCTGTGAGGAACTGGGGATCTGTGCCATCATGGAAATGTCTGTCACTGCCTGCTGAATCAGGGAACACCACTCCTGCACATTAGCTGTAGCAATAGAACAGATTCTTGTATTAGTACCATTCTATATCATTAAGACATTAATTAATCAATATAAACCTACTATACCTGGATCTCCCTCATGCCAGTAGGGATCATGATATGGTAGCATCTATGACTGGGAACTACTAGGCTCCCCTCGCTCGAATAATCTATGCACGATGGGTGTAGGCTGGACGGTACTAGAAACAGGTCTCCGTATCGCCTCGTGTTCCCCCTTTTGGGGAATAAGAGGAGGATCCAGGGCTATGGTATCATCTCCTGAATGGTGGGGAGCTGCATCTGACCCCTCCTCATCATCTCTATCCTCCTCCTCCTCCTCATCCTCCTCGTCATCCTCATCCTCATCCTTGTCCACATCCTCACCTGCATCCTCCTCATCCTCATCTCCATCTGTGTCCTCCTCCTCCTCCTCCTCAGCACTAGGCTGATCTCCTGTGGGTGGATCAAGATCTCCTGCCTCCTTATGACCCTCTCCCTCCTCTAGCTCCTCTGACCTGGATCCCTGGTCCTCATCTCGGTCTCCATGTCTCCATGGCCCTGGATGGCCTGTCGGGTGAACTGGTCGAAAGATAGGACCTGGGTATGATCTCATAAACCATGAGACATACTTGTGTTGTGCTCCAGGCTCTGCAAAGTAATCAGTAACAACATCCTAATCAGATCCCTCTATATCTGTAGTCTCGATGTCATCTATCGTCGGTCTCACTACTGCTCTAGGTCTGGGAAGGACTCGTGAGTGTCGAGTATAGATGGGCACATCGGCTGGAACACACTGCTCTAGTCCAAATTGCCTCCATACTCGGTCGAAGTAGAATGGGACTATGATGTGTGAATTTCATCCCCGCAGTAGGCGGTTCCTCTGTAGGCATGCTAATTGTCTCTCCATCCCATCCCATCTGTGCATCCACAGATAGGGTCTCCACATGGTCACCTCGGCTGTGAATCTATCAAATATCACTCTCCAATATAACAGATCTCCAAATCTCCACTTGCTGGTAAGTGGATAAGCAAACACCCTAGGTCGCTCGCTAGCCATACTCATTGGAAAGCTGACAGGCCTGGTGCATGTGAAGTGCTCAAATATCCACACCTGCAGAAGTGTGCATGTCATCACGCTGCAACCCTGTCCAAATACATACTCCTCAAGGTCATGATAGAGATGTGCAAGCATACTTCGACCCCAAGCATATACTCTCCTGTGTCTCTCCATAGCTCTGATGCACCATGTGAGACCCCCATGCATATGCATACCTCACCAATTAGGGCAGACGGCTAGTGCTATGATGGCAATCATAAGGCGTCTCAAAAGGGGCACCTCTCCTGTAGGATGTAAGGGCCATTTGACCATGATGCGACCTCTCGTCTCGCTCGGCATGACTCTCCCTATGCAATATACCTGCTCTCTCTGATGGTCCTCCGCTGACTGATCGATTGCGTATGTAATAGTAGCTCCTTTGATAGGAAGATGAAGTATGTTGTACACATCCTCAAGTGTAACCGTCAACTCCCCTACTAGAAGATGAAATGTGCATGTGTCAGGATCCCATCGCTCCATCAATGCCATCAGCATCATAGGATGGAACCGAATGGCTGGCATGAGGATCACATACCATAATCCCATAATCGACAATGTGTCTCTCTCTGCCTGAGTCAGCCATGGAATCTGATCTCGCAAGCTACGAAGAATCTGTCCCGCCGTATGCTCTCTCATGTACGGGAGACCCTGCAACACAAAAACGTAATCATAATCAGTACTCAATCATCAAAATCACTCATGTAAACTGTCGAACATCGTATGCTAACCCTGAAATCCCTCACCAAGCCCTGATTGGGACCATGGCACCCTGATTGGGACCATGGCGCCCTGTCAAGGACCATGGCACCCTGAAGGGACCATGGTGCCCTGCAGGGACTAGGGCGCCCCACAGGGACCATGGTGCCCTGGGTGGGGCCCAGGGTCAGATTCCACAACCGGCAAACGATCACAGAAAAGTCAAATGTAGAAAATCAAAAGTCAACATTCAGTCAACTCACCTCGTCCAGTGGCTCGTCGTCAATCACGGCCTGGTGTAGGATCTCAATCCTTGTGTGACGCTCCGGTCATCGTGAAGGCATGATGATGGCTATGTGGGCTCCGCTATAATGAACAGTATTCCAAAATCAACAAAGTGACAAATGCAAGTGTCACTTTCAAAGTATATACTTTCATTCTTTTCCCTTTACTTTCGAAACCCTAATTTTCCTCTATCACTCATTTCATCATAACTTGAGTTTGGGAGATGCAATTTTCGAGCCGTTTGTTGCGTAGGAATCATCTTTTTATTCCCCTACTCTGGAGATGTTCCAAAAAGTGCTATGATGAATCCTATTCAGTGAACATCCCTCATCAATACTCTCTTACACAATTTGTCATAAGTAAACATGCTACCCTGTTTCACCTCCCTAATAAGCAAGTCGAAACAGGGGGGGGCATATAGCTACTCACAAATTTCATCACTTTCCTTAGTAAGCATTAGGTGATTTTGTGATCTAACGTGTGTTTTGTAGGGTGCGGTTCCTAACTGTGTACTGCAGATACCGCTGGGGGCTTCGTCCGACAACTTATGGATATATCCTTTTTCAAATGATGTTTACTTTTTTGTAATTTAGCTTGCATATGCATGTAGTACTCATATGACCGCTAAAGTGGGGGCTAAATGTAGCATCGTAAATTGTACGCACTTGCTAGGGTGGTACAATTTCACACCTAGTTTAGCACCCGCCTTGGCGCATTTTACATTCTGCATTGCATTTCTCCTTTAGCACTTAATTAATCAAATTAATTAGGTCTAAGGTCCTATTTCATCATCCTCTGCATCATAAAGTTGGGCCCTTTCGTTAAAGCGTGCCCTTTTCATTTTATTCCTCCAATGCATCATTCAATCAAAAACCCTAATTAAGTCCTATTTTGAACTTGGGGGCTTGGTTTCGCGGGTCAAAACATCTCAAAATCACCTGTAACTTCGGGATTCTCTCTAAAATCATCATATCCGATGGCCCTGAAAATTTGGTGAAAAGTTGTCAGGACCGTGGCGCTCGGAGTGCACATGGTCCTGGACATTTTTCTCAAAATTTTAGGAGCACAATCCAATCATAAAATAAAGCTTAACCCCAAGAAATTGGTGGGAAATTCAATCTCTAGGTCAGCCAAAAGATGAAATTACGACCTAGGGTTTCTTACATAAGAGCTCTCTTTCTTCATTTGAAAGGATCCAACTTTTGTTTTCAGGAACCTCATATGCAGCGAAAGAGCAGATCTTGAAGAGTTCAACAAAATTTAGCATTCCTCTATCAAGCATTTATCAATTTCACTCATCCATTTAGGGCTTGGAAGACATTGAAGAACAATAGGAGATTACCGACTGAAGATTGGCTTGTACTCCTCCCTTGGGGGTTGGGTATGATTTCATGTTGTTTTCATGTCTTTGCATAAGCTTCAATACATCCTTTATTCATGCTTTAGATCACTTTGCATCTTGATTTAGAGAATTTACATCATCATTTACAAGCAATTAGGGTTTACTTTCTAGGTTGCTCTAGTTTGCTTTCTTGCATTTTAGGACCTTGCACACACACTAGGTCTGCACACACAATACATTTTACAATACAACTTGGCTATTCATGGAGGTGGAAATCACCGAAGCAGGGGTTTGACTAAGGCAAAACCCTATATAGCCACCCACATACCCTTTTCAGATATAAGTGCAGGTTTCGAGACTCAGACGACGCCGCGGGTTACAGATCCGGGAAAGACAGGTCGAGACAGCACTCCACATCAAATTGCAGAGCCGAAGACCTAGACAGGGGCGTGGGGTGCCCTAGTCCTACCAGGACAGGGGTGCTGGGCACCCTGGTCCCTAGGACAGAGGCACTGGGCGCCCTGGTCCTCCTGACAGACATCATTTTTTGATATTTCCGACAGTTTTCCAGAGTGCAAAACAGCAGTTTCAGGTGCAGTTTTTGGGATAGAATCAGGACAGTGGTGCCCGCACCCCCATCCCAAACATTTTCAATCAGATTTTGACTCTGGGTACACATCTGCATTCTTGTTTTGTCCTTGTGTTTACAACTATTCATTGTTTAATCTCAATTCTACAATCTTGTTATTAGTTCATACTTGCATTTTGGGATTAGGACTTGAACTTGCATCATTTGATCTTCCAATTACAACAAAGGAATAGAAATCCTAATAGGTATCCCGTGGCTCTCTCTTTCACAAAAAAGAAGTAGCCAATTGTGTGATACCTCTAGGCTCTTTCGTATTCCGTAATGTGTGTGAAAAGGTAGGATTAGGGCATGTTAACCTAGTCTCGCTTTTTCCCCTATATAGGATGATATACCGATCACTCTGAAAGGAAAGATTGATGTTGAAATTGTCCAAGAAGATATGGAGAAAACTTGGAAGAAGAAGCCAGAAGAAGTGATTCAAGTAGAACCAGTTTCTACACCTAATGTGGAAGTCATTGAACCGACAAACTAAGTATCAGAAAAGCTTAGGGGGAGAAAATGGTGAAATATCATGAACCCTCGATTTACACTGGTAAAAGACCTCAACTGGTATGTGATACTTGTTAATTGGTAGAAGACTAGAAATGGTAAAAGGCAAATTAGGGTTTACGCCCTAATAGTGGAGCATTTATTGTGGTAGGTGAAGAACTTATTTAAAAGAATTTTTCAAAGTCATCTTTCACTTATCAGTTCACGAGCGAAGAAGTTTTCAAGCACAAAGTGAAGAAAAGCGATTTGAATTGCGATTCAAAGAATTTATCAAAATCCTGAAGAAGAATCAGAAGCAAACATCTGTTGGTGAAGTGTAGAACACAAAGCGGTATCTCAGCAACCAAAGGAGTGTGTAGCAAAGTTTAAATTGCGAGCCCTAAATTTTGACTTTCGAACATACTTTTCAAAATTCTCTGTTTATCATGGCTTCCACATCTCATACTAGTTCTAGTGTACCCGTTGATACTATAGACTTCATTCAACATAAGGCAAAATACAATGCCTTATCTCAAATACCCATTGGTGTTATAGTGGAGGAAGGCATTTCTAATTACATTGATTGTAAGATTGAAGATCTAGGATCTCTGATGATCCATTCTCAGTTGAGTTTGTTCTATGGGAAGGACAAAAAGATTAAACCAGAATTTAGCATTCTAGAAAAGAAGAAACTTCACAATGTTGTCTATTTCCTTGAAGAATTTTTAGATGATCACATCTGCATTATTCTGAGTAGAGTACACAGTGATAAAATGTACTTAGAGTGGATGCATGATATTACACTGGAAGCAATTCATGCCATCACCAGTTTCTGCAACATCGGTGAAGTGCCAGCCCTAAGGATAATCAACAAGATGGAAATGACCAAGCTCACCGGTTTTGTGAGCGATTCATAGGGAATGACTATCAATTTCATCAAGGATGATCTGGTCAAATATGCATGTATGGTGATAGGATACCGAATGTTCCATGCCAGCAGAATCAACTCTGTCTCTACTGCAGTGGTAAATGCTACCTACAAAATGATCAAAGAAGATGCATCATTTGATCTATGCACTTGTATGCAAAGGCAACTTCCATTGAACCTCAAGTTGATCAAACAGGACAATGCCCTAATATTTAAGTTTGGACAACTATTGGTTGGGTTGTTTTTCAAATTCCAAGGCTATTTTCCAGGAGTAGGTGATATTCAGTGGTCTGCTAACCAACTAGTGACAAAGCAAATCAAGGAAAGCCTACAAGCGGTAGGAACTGGTTATCTGGAAGTGCTGAACAAATATTTTGATGAGTTCAGATGCAAAATGAACCAAAGAGTGAGAATATCTGGTGATATTGTCAAAAAGTATGAGGAGGACATCTACTTCACCATCAAAGTTGATGAGTGCATAATGGAGGTGGTTGAGCTTAGACAGGAAGAAGTGGAACCGATGGGATATGAGGTAATTTATGACATGTTAGATGGGTATGCCTCTACCCTAATTGCCTCGCCCCTTGATCCAAAGGAAAGAGAACTGATGCCTATTTGGAAAGGGTTACACTAGTTGAAGAACCCTCAGTAAAGAAGGGAAAGGCAGTGCCTTCATCAGCAACACTGGTTACCACAACAAGTCCCAAAGTGACCAAGCGGTCACCAGCAAAGAAGAAACTAGAAGTGGCACCCACCAAAGTCTTTGAGAGGAAGCAGAAGACAAAAAGAAATACACCAGACTTAGAGGACACTGTCTCTAAAGAACAGCCAAGAAGACTAGGCAAACGAGGAAAAAGACAAAGAGTGAATCGACAACATCTGCACTAGTAAATATTGATATTTCCTCTTACAAACCTTTGACACATTGTCAAAGAATAATTAAGAATATTAGAAGAAAAGTACTTGGTGATTTGAAAGAGTGCTTTGATGATTTTAATGATGATGAAAAGAAAGAAGTTGAACAAGAAGTTATCAATTATTTATGTATTAATGACCGGTGGCCATCAGAAATTAAATATAAGATGCCTGATTATTTGTATAATTCTTTAGATAACAAGTGGCACATTGCCATAGAAAAGGAACAAGAAATAAGAGAGGAAGTATTTGCACAATACTTTCCTAATGTGCCTAAAATAGAACTCTATGAAGTGGTGGAGAGATATAAGGGCCTCTTCTTCATGAGAACAAGAAGACTCTTATTATTGGAAGAAAAAGTTTTGGAAGTGGTCAAAGATACCCACTCCCTTGCTCAATCAGCTTTAAGACTGCATGAAGTGGTTGAAGCCAACAAGAAAGCTGAGCAAGAACTGGAAATCACTCAACCAGATGAAGTATATGATAGTGAAGGAGAACCGATCACTACTCAATTAGACCCAATTGATGTTGATGCCTTAAACAGTGAAAATGTTACTCTAGATGCACCAACAGAAATAGAAGGTCAGGAGAAATAGGAGGAAGACAAGAGAAAATAGGCAGAGAGAGAGAAGAAGAAACAAGAGGAAGAAAATAGAAAACAGGAAGACATGGAAAAGAAGCAAAAGGAAGAAGAGAAGAAAAAAGTGGAAGAGGAGAAACAAGAGGAAGAAAGGAAAGAGGAAGAAGAGAAGAGGAAACTAGAAGAGGAAAAAAAAAGAAAGGAAGAGGTGAAGAAAAAACAAGAGGAAGAAAATAAGAAGGAAGCAGAACAGGAAGAGGAGAAGAGAAAGGAAGAGTAGAAGAGAAAGGAGCAAGAGAAGACAAAGAAGGAAGAAGAGAAGAAGAAGAAGGATGAAGAGGTAGAAAAAAGGAAAGAAAAGGAGAAAATGAAGGCAGAAGAGGACAAGGAAAGAGCTAAAGAGAAAGAGGGAGTGGCACAGAGCACTCGGATGGAGACCCCAAAGGCAACTGGTAGTCAAGACAAGCTAGCTAACATTACCAGTCCCATTGACCTTCAGTCTGCAAATGAATCAGAGTTGCTATAGAGCATTAAACTTGCTCAAGAATGCTTGGAAGTAATAAGGAGGAAGAAAGAGCAAGATGTGATCCAAGCTACAGTGGATAGTCTTACTAGTTTGATACCCAGTACCAACCTCCCCAATACCGATTCCTCTCTTGCATAATTAAAGCTCCTATGCATAGTTGTAGAAGACTAGGCGCAAAGCCTAGAAGAGGTTGCAGAAGCAAATGCCAAGAAGGAGCATCAAGAGGTTGTGGACACTTCCTTAGTGAAAAAGTTAATAGAGCTCTGGTCTGATCTACAAAAGGCACAAAAGGACATTAGAGATGCAGTGGATGAGGGAAAACTATTACTAAGCAAGATATGTCAACCTCATTTATTATGTGATGATGTACTTGCTCAGAAAGCCAAAGTGCAATCTGATATGCAGTCATTTATAAGCACCTTCAAGATGCCATATGATTCCTTCTCCACATATGGAAAAACTAGTCACCATTTTCAACTCTTGTCTACAAGATTAGAGGTAGAGATAAGCAACCAGACATGTAATTTGCAGGAACTTCAACTGGTCCTACTGCCAAGACTGCAAATTCTTCAAAAATGCTATCTAAATCTGGATGCCCTAATGGTCACTCAAGAGATGAGTACCTTGGATGCCATGGAAGAGAAGGTCTATCAGATGCAAACGGAGAATGAGGTTGCTATCTCATTTCTTGAATCATGGTCTTTATCCATGAAGACATTTATGCAGGATTTTAAATCAGTTTTTGACAAGTTTCACTCTTTATTGTCATAAACTTTTTAAATCAGTTTTTAATGCTAATGGAACAGGGGTTTTTCAACTGTACTTTGTCATTGTTGGCAAATGGGGAGTAATATTTTGTATTTAAAATTTTGATGTATGCCATGCATAATTTCATGTTTATCTCAATAAGGAAGTAGTATACATTGTATTTTTTGCAAAAGGGATAGTGTATATGCTTAAGGGGAGTAATTTTTCTTATGGCATAATTTTGTTGTAAAACACTTAGATGTCAAAAATTTTCCTAAGTGTTTCCATCAATGCCAAAGGGGGAGATTGTTGGGATTTTGATGATTATGTTGTGATTGTCATTGATGGACACACACTTGCTATGAGATCACTTTGTGAATGTATGAATTATGCTCAACCGGTCATTGTTCCAAATCGGTATCATGTTGTAGTCTTTAGACTATTCATATTATGAAGAAAGTGTTTACCGATCTCAAGTAGTATAAAGACCCAAGCGACATAGAGAGATTAAATGGTTTAAGGATCTCAAGTGAAGCGGAGAAAAGGAGCCAGAAGTGGCAGTTATCTTTTTCCCAGTCTTCAATTTTTGTCAACTGGTAATCAGTTAAACTGGTATTACTTTGAGTTACCAACCGGTAACCAGAAAAGTTGTATAAATTGGTAATACTCTGTGATGAGTTACCAACCGGTATATTGTTGTGATGAGTTACCATCCACCAAAACTTTGATTGTGATTTTGTGTTGTGTTATCAAATGTGTCTAGATACAATGAACCTAGGAACTTGCAATGTAATCCTATTGGACCAACATAAAATCAGATTCCTTTTTAGGACATCATGTCTAGGGTTTTGTATGCGTATGTATGAGAGTAGCTGTTAGGTTTTGGTGGTCTTTTTTTTTGAAGCTCTTGCATGTGCGATCTTAACTGAGAAGATCAAGTCTATAGGGTGTGGATTTACTGAAGACTGAAGTAATGCTGAAGAGCATTAGCTATGAGCTACAATGGATCTAATCAAGCAGACTGTGCCATTTGCTATATCATTCACTTGTTGATTACTCACATCTTTGACAAGTCAGAAACCCTTAACTGGATAGCCCAGAAAAGCCTTTGTAAATCCTCTAACAAGGTGGTTCACATCTGTGGATCTGAAATCCTCTCACAAGGTAGTCTTTAATCGGACTTATCTCCTAATAGAGACTAAGATTCCTAACTGGATCTATTCTGGTAAAGAACATTGTATGACCTTAACCGGTCTGGTTATTATTCTGTAGATAGTTACTTGTGAGTTTCATCTCACCGTGGTTTTTCCCATTTGGGTTTCCACGTCAAAATCTCTTGTGTTATGGTGATTGTGCTTCTATGGGTGAATGCCTTATTTTCTATTTGGTTTCCATGTGTGTTAACCGGTTTGTTTGTTAAACTATTTTACCGGTTTACTGTCAGAATGTTAAAGTGTTTAAGTACAACATTGTTTGGTATACTAATTCAGCCCCCCTCTTAGTATTCATCAGTGTTGTAGATGTTTCTAATAGCAGACCAAATAAAATATCTACTACAGTCTGAATTGTTTCTGCCTCAATCCTTTGCTCTTTTAGTCTCTTCTTATGCACTCTAAATTGCATGACATTAGCAATCTTCATCATTTCTGATGCGCTCATCTTGTCAACATCAATAGGCCCTAAAATTATAAATGAATCATCATCATCCTCATCAATTTGGTGTTTCTTTGTTGGTTTAGAGGATGCAACCTTAATGATCTCTTTCTCTTGATTCTTCTTCATTTCCTTTTCAGGAGTCTATGTGACAACAATTTCGATAGACTCCTTCTGAGTTTCTTGAATGACCGGTGGAGATTGGGGTTTCTCTGTTTGTTTAGTTTTTGGTGGATTGTCTACTTTTAGTTGAGTTGTCGATTGCTCAACTAATTTGACCTATAAATCAATGATTTTAGGAGGCTCCATATCTAGTGGAGTGACATCTCCAGATAGATCAAATGTGTCCTCAACATCATCAACAACATGAACATTGTTTTTTCCTTCTTCTTGATAGGATAGACCACATCTTCTTGAACAATCTCTTCTTCATCCATTTCAAGTCTATTAACAACATCTTCCACATTCTTAGAAGATAGGATAAGTTCTTCCATCCTTTTGATATTGCAGGCTATGTGATCAGTCTTAGTTTCAATAATTGACCTCTTTCCATTAAGAAGCTTCAATCTTCTTACTTTGAACATAAACTAAGCTATGTATCGATCAACTAAAGCACTAATTTCATCCTTAGACAATTCAAGAAAATATTGTACAAATACCTCATCAATGATTTCTTTTTCCATCTTTACAACTTCCTCCCATTTATTTAAAATAATAGTATATAAAGAATTTGAAATATCCTTTTCAATATCATAAGGTAATATACTATAATGGCACAAATGAGTGATTAACTATTGAATGACTTGCTCTTTCTCATTGTCATTGAAGGAATCAAAATGTTCTTTGACATTTTCAAATCTATTTCTCCTAATGTCTTCATTGTTCCTTAAATTCAAAGTAGCTCTCAGGTTTGAAAGTAGAGATATCAAGAGGTACAATTGCCTTCGCTACTTCCTTTACTTACTTAGATACTCTATTGGTTTCCTTCATCTTCTTGGGTTATTCTTCAGTGTTAGTACCCTTAGATTCTAGTTCAAGAATTAGTTTTCTACCTCTCTTCCTTGTTACATTCTCCTTCTTTACATAGACCTTAGGTGTCGGTCCCTTCTTGGTTTGGATACTCCAAGTCACCCTTGTATTCTTCATTGCCAGAGGTGCTTCCTCATATTTGTTTTTCTTTCCTTTCTCACTTGTAGCAGGAGCAATACTGGTTTTAGCAGGTGCAACCTGAACTGCCATAATGTCTAGTTTTGTCTTCTTTTTGTCTTTTGGAGATACTAACAGGTTATTAGCATAACCAGCCAGTAAGTCATAGTTTACCTCATAACTCATGTCTTCCATTTCTTCTTTCATTGGCTCAATTGCTTGCATCAAACAAAAGTCAGTGGTAACTATAAAAACTATGTCTTTTGCAAAATGTCTTACCACATCTTTTGGCAATCTCATTCTCATGCTCATCTTTTTCTGAAATTCATTAAAATACTTATTCATAGCAATAGGAAAAGTATTCCTTATAGCCTTAATGTTGTTCTTGATTTCTACAGATACTGGTAGGTCTTTTGATCATTCAATATCTCCAATTCTTAGTAGAAAATTATGGATATAAAATAATAACCCAACCAATAGCTAACCATACTTGAACTTTTGACTACTAACCTTTTTGATATATTGCAAATTTAGAAACCATTGTTTCTTGATAGCCTCACAAAGATCATAATCAATGTTTTCAACAATCATCCTATGAGCTATATGAATTGCTGCAGATGGAACACTATTTAGTCTACTGGAGTAAAATACCATGTAGCCTATCACCATTGCTGCCAGTTTCACCACAGGGTCTCTAATATTGTTAACAGAAAAGGCACACTTATCAGATGTTGAACTAGTTAGAGAGAATATCATCTCTTTTGAAATTTTCCTTAACACAAGTACTTCATCGATTGAGAAATAACCAGTTTCAGCCTGAATGGCTTCCTTAGTTATTGTGTGAGTTCTCTCTAAGTACATGTTCTCACCATGAACCCGACTCAAAATGATTCTGATATGCTCTTCCTCTAAATCTTCTAGAAAATAAGCAGCATTATGAAAACCCTTCTCAAAAACCCTAGCATACTCTATTTGAATATTTCCATTCTCATCACAGAGGGATTTCAACTAAATGTAAATGTACAAAGATCCTAGATCCTATATCTTGTATTCAATATAACTCCACAAATCACCTTTAACCAAAACTTCACTAGGAACTTGTTACAATGCATTATATGACACAATTTTTTCTGCTACTACAACTTCCATTGGCTCAGAGGTAATCATTAACCTTTCTACAAACTTTGAAGATGATTCTATTGCAGATGAACAAGATTCAAAGTAGGGTTTTCAAAGAAATACCTTTTCTCACACAAACTGCCTCATTTTACCAATTGAATGCCCAAGTGCACACCAGTTCAATCTTTTCCAATCCTTCAAATCATCTTGATCACAAATCACAAAGCAACTTCGACAAGTATCAGCCAACAATCTTTCGCAGCTCAGCAAGTGCTCCAAATTTCTCTTTCAAATGCGTTTGGGTAGAAATAACAAAGTGAAAATTCACTTTTATCATTTTTATCTACTACATTAGATTGTAGCCCGTTAGGGTTGAAAACCCTAATTTCACCGCTCAAGGAGTAAAACCCATTGATAACATATTGACAAAAAGTTACGAAAATTTCATGCTTTCAAAATTTTCTTACTGCTCATCTCTCTCAAGGGGTCCGGAGGTGGATTCACCATTAAGCTCCCTTTAGCCATATGACAAGGCTTAGTTCACTGGTGTAGGGTTCTCTTCACTTGGTGAAGGAACAATTTCCTCTGTAGGTGAGTCATCACTCTTTTTCTTCCATATCTAGTTCATTTCCTCTCTAGTTTCTTCAACATTAACTTTTTGTTTTCCTTTATGATCCTTAGAAGAATTGTCTGGTTTGCTATTTCTGGATCTACAAAATTTTGCTAAGTGCCTTGGTTTGTTGCAGTGATAGCAAGCCATACCAGATGATCTCTAAGGTCCTGGATTTCCTCTCTCAGTTCTTCTTCTGTAGTTCATAGACACATGACCAAAGTTATTATAGATGGTGCAAATGACATCCATTACCTTTTCCATTTCAAATGGACTAAATTGGTTGCCATAGGGTCTTTGCCAATTCATGTTGACCTGGTTGTCAAAATTCCTCATCCAATTGTTATTTGGTCTTGGATGCATATGAGGTACATGATTATTTTCTCTATATCTATACTCAATGGATCTATGTCCATACATTCCACAAGTGAAGCAATGACCTTCAAACTTTTTAGACATATACCTAGAAATAATATTAAAGTTTTCATTCCTATTATCTTTGTCTTTACAAACATTTTCAGTGTGACCAGGTTTATGGAAAACAAAACAAACACGTTTAAAGACCTTACTGGTAGGCTTTTTACTAGAGGATTTACCTTTTTCATATGTATGAAAACCAAGTCTAGAGGTATCACCTTTCATCCTTTGAGACTGAATTTGCCCTTCCAACAAAATTGAACTTTGTATGAACTTGTCCAACTTCTCATTTGTTTCAGTAAGCTATTTGGTGAGATCTTCATTATGCTTATATAGGTTCTCTTTTAGAGATGATGCCAATTCAAGATCTAACTGCAAGTTTTCCTTCTCTTCTATTTCAAAATTAATATGCTCATTCAAGGTAGCATTTTCTCGCTTGATCATGGAAATGTCATGATCTTTCTCCTTGATAAGATCTTCAGCAAGTATTCTAGCTTCCAACTCCTGACTCATGCAGATAGTAAGACTTTCCAGCTCTCTCCTTAGATTTAGCTTTTAATCGTTGAGTATTTCAACCTCCTCAGCCAAAGAATCAATATCGGCTTCATCTGAAGAACTATTATCAGACATCTCCAATAGTTGTTCAATAAGCTCTCTTCTTTTGGTTTGAGAGGCTTTCAGTTTGACCCTTAAGATTTCAATCTCATTTCTACTAGCTCTAGCTCTCTAGCCATCTCAAGGTAGCTCATGTCCCCCATGGTGATTTCAAGACTTCCTTCTAAGTGATTAGGTGTCAAAGAAGTTAGGCTCTAATACCAATTGATGGACTTGAAAAGCACTAAGAGGGGGGGGGGGTGAATTAGTGACACCAAAAAATAAACTACTTCAGCTAGCAACTGGTAGATGAACTTAACAAAGCTTTTAAGTAAAATGCATATAATCCAAAATGATATAACAACATCCACAATAAGTAACACATCCACCATAACAAAAATATTTATACATGGAAAACCCAAATAGGTAAAAACCACGGTGAGATAGAACTCACAAGTTAACTATATATAGTAATAGATAACTAACCAGTTAGGGTCTACAAAGTGCTTTGCTAGGAGCAAATCTGGTTAGAGATCCCAAAGCTTGATTAGAAGCTTGTACCCTGTTAAAGGTAGTACCCTGTTAGGAGTAACCTCGATGGAGGATTTTTGAATCCAAACTAATGGATCACCCTATTACAGGATTTGTACATTGAAGCTTGTTAGAGCCTACCCGATTAGGGGATTTGAATTCTGCTATGATTGTTAGAAAACAACAAGAATAATTTGATCTGTCTGAGTAGCACAATACTTGCTGGATCAGATCCTTCTAAACATTTTCAAAACTGTTATTCAACACACTCTACAACTTGACACTTTTGCTCTTGCATACAACAAATCACTTTCACTCATCAACATCATATTAAATAATTCACTAAGATGTTAATATATAGACATTTAGATTTCATGTTGGCCTAAAGAAATTATAACACAATTTCCTAGGTGTAGTGTATCTGGTCAAGTGACCATAATGCATAATGCATCACAAAAATTACCGCCAAAAATTTATTGGTGGGATAACTCATCACAAAATCACCGAATACTAGTTGAAGCAATCAATACCAGTTGAAGTTAAATATATGAACCGTTATCCTTCAATCTTCTGACATTATCTCCGCTTGATCTCTAGCTTGATGTTGACTAATGTATATCCACTAGTTGTCTCTTATGCATATACCAGTTAGAGATAAACCACTAAGTATACCAGTTGTAGTGTAGACAACTTGAAGTTACACCAATAGACAATCTAAACATATGTGTGTGTGTGTGTTTCATCAATGACAACATATGATGAATATATTACAATCATCATCAAGCTAACAAGAACTTATTTTAAGAGTATACATGATAAATCTAATGATGTACTTGATTTGATTCACACTGACTTATGTGGTCCAGCAAGAACTAGAAGCTTTCAAGGTGATATGTATTTCATTCCGATTATTGATGACTATTCTAGAATGATGTGAGTGACTTTTCTAAGGGAGAAATTTGAAGCTCTTAAGAAATTCAAGATCTTTAAATCAAAGGTTGAAACTGAAACTGAATTGAAAATAAAATGTCTAAGATCAGATAAAGGCGATGAGTTCACTTCTCATGAATTTAACAGTTATTGTGAGACAAATGGAATTAGGAGACAATTATCTACACCTAGAACTCCTCAGTAGAATGGAGTAGTGGAAAGAAATAATAGAACCATTTTGGATGTAGTAAGATCTATGATGATGGAAGCCAAATTTCTTCATATCTACTAGAGAGAAGAAGTGAGTACAATAGTCTACACATTCAACAGAGTTCACATCAAAGGTGAAACCAATAAGACCCCTTATGAACTATGGTTTGGACATACACCTACTGTTAAGTATTTTAGAATTTTTGGAAGTAAATGCTATATCAAAAGAGATTACTCAATTGGAAATTTTGATCCTAGATGTGATGAAGGGATATTTCTTGGTTACTCAATTCAAAGCAAAGCATATAGATGCTATAACAAAAGATTGTAGAAAATTGTGGAGAGTGGTAATGTGAAAGTGGATGAGCAGTACAAAAATCATTATATAGGGAAATGACAATGGAAATGATCATAATTGAACTGGCAATGACTCAACTGATATAGGAAGTTGAGACAGTTACACTGACACAATTAGAAAATTCAATTGTGATTGATGATCAGAGCATGATCAGAGTAGTGAATGTTAGATGCAATGACAGTCCCAAAGACATTGAGAGGGGTAGGGGGGCATGAGTCAGTGTCTAACCAGTTAATGGATTATCTAAAATTATTTATAACTTTGCAACCCAAATTAATATACTCGTAAACAAGTAATAATACAATAAAGAGAAATAACAGAGACAACATAAGTGCACACCTAACACAAGATATTTTGATGAGGAAACCCAGTAAGGGAAAAACCTCAGTGGGATTTGTTACCCACAACATTTACTCACTGGCCAATATGAATAAATATTACTCACAATAGGGGCCTGTACATGCAAGAAGGCCAACAGCCTAGAGCTCACTACTCAATGAAAGAGTCTCACTGAGTACAAAATGGATAATTAAATCCAAGATAATGTACTGCTCAAAATAGCATCTATAATACTTGGTTCACTATCAATTTAATCTCAGTCAGAAACCTTAACCAAAAACCTTGCTGGTGAATGATATTCTCTCACATAACCCATCTTCACTTGTTAAAAAATCCTTTTGCTATCTTTTATGATCTATTACATAATTGCCTCTATTCTATTCTATTCTATATTAAAATGACCTATAAGATCACATACATATATGAGTCTTTACAATACATCATGTCGACTTCCAGATAATTAATTACATTACAATACAATTCACATAAACAAAACTTTGTCTCATGTCATCCTAAGTGCCAATATGCTTTATTATCGATGTAAACTAGATGTTAGTGAATGATATTGTTGTGCCTATCGGTGCTAGTAGATGATGTTTGTGTTGTCGATGAACCTATAGAATAATGTTACTGGTTGGTTGCCATCAATGACATCATCAACCATTCTCATGTGAGTGTAGAATGCCAACAATCTCCCCCTTTGGCATTGATGGCAACACTCATGAGAAAAATCCAAAAACTGTTGTCCAAAAATGAAGTCCAAAACTGATTCGCAAAAAAGTGTGCTCCCCCTGAGAAAGTGATTTCTTCTATGCATTTTTCTCCATACTACTCCCCCTTTGGCATCAATGACAAAGGATGTTAAAAATAATCAAAGAATACAAAACTCTACCTCATAACCTGTAACCGATTGTTTACAAATTGAAAGATATCTGCCAAAATTAGATTTAGGCTCTGTATGAATTTGTTACTATTAGAAATAATGGTTTCGGTCTACTAGATCATGCCAGTCAGATAATGCATCTATTGCCCTGGTGATCGGTCTCCTTGAACTATTGCTTTAGATAGCTCAACCCACTGAGTTATAAGGTTGTCTAGTCTAGGACCAAGTTTGTTTTTCAGCTCTCGGGCCTTCATCCTTATCCTTGCTTTTTCTTTTTCCAAATTCTTAATCTATTCCTCAAGAACTATCATTTCTTGTTCAAAAATTGAGGTAAGTTCTGAAGAGCCTATCATATTATCTGCTATGTCATCTATCTCCTTCTATGTTTTCTTAATCTCCTCATCAATGTCTTCAGTCAAGTGGTGAGGCTTGCAGGCTTCCTTATACAATTCTTTGTATTCCAAAATTGTGGAATTAAGTACCAGTAATAAGGAATCAATATGCTTAGTACAGTCCTTGATAGTTTTGTCAAAGAATTCACCTTTTTCTTTATTCACCCTTTCCTTAATAGTTTCTTCATTAACCTTATCTATAGTTACAACATTTGAAGCAATGAATTTGGACAATGTGTCCAATTTACCCAAAGAACCATCAATATGATCTATCTTACATGCCAGTGCAATCATTTTCAAAATAGGCAATGTATCATCAATGGCCTTAAATGCTAAGGCATTGCAATTTGTGATCCTCCTTATTGAATCCAAAAGTACACCAATTACATTTGTAGGTCTGAAATCTCTAGTGGATGTGTGGGGTTCTGAAATAACTTTCTTTTCATCAGACACTTGACCAATTACCTTAATAATTTCTTCCTTGTTTCCATCATTTATTTCCTCTTTATTTATAGTTGTTGCCAGTTTCTCACTTTGTGTATGTACCTTTGCTTTTGTTGGTTTCTCAGTGTCAAGTTTCTTAGATTCTCCCAGTATTTCAATGTTCTGAGAGTCAGTAGTTTTAACCAGTGACTCAGAGATCTCAATATTCGTAGCATCAATTGTCTTAAACTCTGAAGTATCTTTATCCATAACAATATTAAAATCTCATGTCTCTACATTCATGGTGAAACGAATTTCAGAATCTGGATCATGTTATATTTCTTCAGCCTTCTTTTCTGGTTGACTGTATATTTGTATTGGTGTCCTTGAAGTTATTGGTGGGGTGTCCTATGCCGGTGGAGAAAGGTTATCTTTGACCTTTATAACAGGTACACTACCAATTTTACCTTTACCTTTATCTTTTTTATATACCTTTGCAAAAGACATCCATTTTCAGTCTATCCCTTTCTTTTTTCTTTTCTTTTTCAACAAAAAAATATGTCCCATTTGTCAACAGTTTCATCTGCTATTTCTTTCACTCTTCCATCCATTAGGCTAACTTGCCAGTGACCACTCACAAAAACTAACTGGTTGGCTTCAGAAATCAATTCATCAATCTCCTCCCTGGAATTAACAAGGTGAACCACCAACAATGCTTCAACCTTTAACTTTGTTTCCAATTCCATAACGGACATTATTTTAGCCTCTAACCTCAAATATAAGTCATTAGGCAGATCATCTACAACCTCAATAAGAAATTTCTTGTAGATGTCAAGATGCAAAATAATGCTTGCCTCTACTGTGTCCTTACCAGAGTCCTTGAAAGAATGATAAAGTTTATTCACATTGTTGAGATTACCTTCTTGTGTAATATCATTTACCAGTTCCTCCGGTGTAAGGGTATCTGGTGCCTTAGGTTCTTGTTTCTTCTTCAGAGTTAACTTCTTCTTGGGCTCTCTTTCCCCTTGTTGTTTCTTCCTTAATGTTCTTGTCCTTTTTGGAGAAGGAGAAGGTATCAGTGAAGATTTTATCTTCTTCCTTTCAACTCTTTTGAACTCTGTTGCCTTACCAATGTCTATATCAAAAGAAGTGACAACTGGTGAAACATGAGCTACTAGTTCCAATCCTTCTTGTTCACTAGCAGAAATACCACTTATGTTCATTACATTTTCCTTAACTTCCTCAGCTAATTTGGATGCATCTCTCATGAATTTTTCTTTTGTCTTTCTCTATTTTTGCATACCAACCGCCTTCTCAATAGTATCAACATTTCCAAAGATTTCTTTAGACATTTCCCTAGGTGCATAAAGAAGTGTCTTTGCATAAGCTTCAAGAATATTCAGATCCACTTCATATTTCATCTCCATTATCCAAATAGTTCTAGGAGTAACAACTTCCATCCATGTTTCATCTCATTCAATTACAAAACATATTTGCTTGTCATACTTATCCACAATACTCTACGATATCCTTTCTCTAGCCTTCATCTTGGTTTGAAAGTTTTTAAAATAGGCTTTTACGATGTCATCACTATTAGCACCTATGTCGATAATAGCTTCCATGATCTGTCTACCAATAGGGATGTCATATGCAAAGTCCTTGTGACCAATGCTAGGTATCTCCTTTGTGAAGTAAATCATTAAACACACAAGTAGATTCCGAAAATGGAATGTTCTCTTCTTATCACCCTTAATCATCTTCAAGTTATCTAGCAGTTAATCCTTAAGCCACTCACAGATGTCAATTATAGCATTGTTCTTAACCATTTCATATGCACTATGTATACACAAGATAGAAACATAATTTAACCTATTTGCATGAGTAACTCTGTAAACAAATACCATGCTCACATATTTCACATTTGCATCAGTGATATCACTAACCTGAAGAGATTTGTTGTTAGATGTAGCTTCGGTTATATCCATAACACCCTTGTTAGGTATCTTCTTTATTTTGTCAGACTTAGTACCAGTTCAGGGTAAACCAGTAACTACCTTGATTGGTTCCTTAGCAATTTTAAAAACACAATCTAGCCACATGAACTCCCCATGAACCTTGCTCAGTATAAGATGAAATATCTCATCTAGAAATTCAGGAATGCTCATATTTTCAACAAATCCTAAGTCCTCAACAATCTTATGCTCTGGCTTGACTAAACCTTGTTCATCAGTTATAAAATCTTTGTACATGTTTTTCAAATCACCAAACCCTAAATTCTCTATGTTGTAGTGAATATAAATCCTCGAGTCTTCGGCAAAAGCAACTCCCTTTGGAATCTTAGAAAAGGCTTTGATGGAATCATCTTTCTTAGAGATCTCAAAAATGATTTTAAACACAGGTTTAGGGCACTTAATATTCTCTACCACAGTAGGGTTTCCAATAAATTTAGGTATACAGGATGAAGATGCCATTGCGAAAGATAAATACCTTTTGATTGTAAAATCCTTAAATGCCCTAAAAGATCTTTGTTGCTTCACCTTTAAAGTGCCTTTTTTCAATTCATGATCTTCAAATGCTTGGGTGCTTGGTGGATTGAAATGAGGGTTTTTTGATGCTTTATAACAAAAATGTTCTTCAACAACTGCATTAAATGCTTGCCGGTTAAGTGAAATCTTAACATATATGTCGGTAAAGAAGAAATATAACTTCTTACCATCAACCGAGGGTAGAATGCATGATTTTAAACTTTTTGCCATACCCCCAAGGATTATTGCTTAGTCAGATGAAGAATCTCCTACTGGCGGAGGGTTACTTTGTTCTATCGATGCAAAGATAGATTCATCAACTCTTTGATCTCTCTTCTTAATCCATTGTTTTGAAAATTCTCTTTATCTCTCTTACTTTTTCCTTTCCCTTCTCATTAGATCCTTTATTGTTCTCTGGTATAGTCTTGCTTCTACAAAATTTTGCAATATTCCCAATCTTGTTACATGCATAACAAGTTACATCATTCCTCTGAATAGCCTTTCCATATCGTTGACCGGTTTGTCTTCTGCATTGATTAGATAAATGTCCAAATCTACCACAAACATAGCATTTCACATTCATTCTACAATTTTCTGACTTATGACCAACGTTATTGCATTTGGAACATTGACTAGTGGGTAAATTTGTATTTAGATTATTTCTAAATCTGCTCTGATTTGCTCTATGACCAAATTTGTTGCAATCAAAACATTTCCCATTAAATTTATAAGCATTGGGTTGTCTTACCAGTTTGTTGTGATTTTGATTGTTTGCAGTCCCGAAACTTTCTCCATGTTCAAATCCAAGTCCAACTGTATCTCCATCAGGTTTCTCTCTTTTTAGCATGTCATCAAGCCTTTCTAAAATTTTCTTGAATTTGTCTTTGTATTCCTTTGCAGTGATCAGCTCATTTCTAGAATACCAACTTGTCTCATAAGCTCCTCTTTATCATGTTGCATGTGAATCAGATCTATCTTTAGCATATCATTTTCATGAAAAGTCTCATATTTTCATTTGCTCCATCATTAAGTCTCCTAGTCAATTCTTCTTCATTCTTCTTCCTATCTTAAATATCCTTACATAGCCTCATGGTTAGATCTTGCATTTCATTCTTCATGTTATTGTTCTCTTGTCTCAACTTCTCTACAATACCTCTAAGAGTTTCCTTTTCATCATCTTGTTTCTGCATTTTCTCATGAAGTTCCTTCCTCTTGTTTTGTGCTATAACTAGGTTCTCCTGAAGTCCTTTAGTGAATTCCTGGGTAGTCCTCAGATCATCTTCAAGTTTGATATTTTTTAATTTTTTTGTATCAAAATCTTCAAGAACTCCTTCCAACTATTTTCTCAAATTCTCCATTCGTACGGGTTTTAGAATCTTCCTCAAGCTATTAGGTTTTTGCAAATAGAGGACCAAGCTTTGATACCAATTGTTAGATGCAATGACAGTCCCAAAGACACTAAGAGGGGGGGTGAATCAGTGTCTAACCGGTTAATGGAATATTGAACTTATTTATAACTTTACAACCCAAATTAATGTATCAGTAAACAAGTAATAATGGAGTAAAGAAAAATAACAGAGACAATATAAGTTCACACCATAACAAAAGATATTTTGGTGAGGAAACCCGGTAAGGGAAAAACCTCGGTGGGATTTTTGACCAAGAAAATTTACTCATTAGCCAATATGAATAAATATTACATACAATAGGGGCCTGCACATGCAAGAAGGCCAACAGCCTAGAGCTCACTGCTCAATGAAAGAGTCTCACTGATTGCAAAATGGATAATTAAATCCAGGATAATCTACTACTCAAAATAGCATATGTAATGCTTGGTTCAGTACTGGTTTAAGCTTAATTAGAAACCTTAACCAAAAACCTTGCCAATGAATGATATTCGCTCACATAACCTATCTTCACTTGTTACAAAATCCTTTCACTATCTTTTCTTTTTTGCTTTATCTTGCACTACAAAATGTCTACAATGATCTCTTTTATATATGAGTCATTTTACAATTTGCCAAGTCGGCTTACAAAGTTTTTACAATAATAAACAAAATGTAATATAACAAAATCCTGTCGGCCTTTATGCCGGTATACTTCCTTTCTTTGTGTCGATGTTGGTGTCCTGAGTGCCAGTGTAGAGTGTGATCTGCTAATGCTAGTGCACTAACTTGTCGGTGTAATGCCTTGCCGGTGCCATAGGATTGCAAGGTTGCCATCAATGACAAAACCTTCAATCACCTACAATGTCTCATTAGAGTGTGCATATGCCAACAATCTCCCCCTTTGGCATTGATGGCAACACTCATGAGAAATTTCAAAAATGTATCCAAAAATGTGAAGTCCAAAAAATGTTACAAAAAAAAATGTGTGTGCTCCCCTTGAGCATATGATTCCTGTGATGTTGAATTTTCTCATCCCACTACTCCCCCTTTGGCATCAATGACAAAGGTTGTTAAGATGTTAGTAGAGTTTGTAGTTTCAACCTTGTAACTGGGTAGTTGCAATTTGAAATAGATCTGTCAAGATCAAGTTTATACTCTCCATGAACTTTTTACTATCTCTTATTGTTGTCTTTGTTCTCTTAACTATATCGGTGAGATGCTGCAAATGCTCTATCAGTGTTTTCTATCCCTGTATTAGTGTCTCAGATACTTCCTTCCGCAGTGATGCTAGATAGTCCAATCTTGGACTCAGTTTTAATCTTAGATGCTTTGCCTTATTCACTATTCTTTCTTTCTCTCTTTCAAATTTAAGTAAATCTTCCTCAAAATTTTTTATCTTCTATTCAAAAACTAATAGTGTATCAGGTGAGTTGACAAAATTATCTACAAGTTTATTAATTTCATCCTATACCTTGCTCATCTTCTTGTCTATATCTACAGTCAAAAGGTTTTTCTTACAGGTGTCTTTGTATAAAGTTTTGTACTCTTTCAATAAATTACACAGTTCTGGTAGAAGTGTGTCAAAATCTCTGTTACACTTCTTTATTTGCTCATCAAAGAATTTCTGTTTTTCAATTTCTACTTTATCCTTCAGTGTCTCTTCCTTTATTTTCTCAATGTTTTCTGTGATATATTTACATAAGGTATCAAGTTGTCCTAAATAATCTTTATTGTCTATATTATAGTTAGGAGCAGTTACCTTCAAAATTGGTATGGTATCATCTATTGCCTTATAAGCTTGTGAACTGCGGTCTGTTATCTTTTTGATTGAATCTAATAGTACCTCAGTCACATTAGTTGTTTTGTAGCCTAATGATGAACCAACATTTTGAGTACCGCTAGTGGAAGTAACCAAGCTTGTATTGACCTCTGGTAGGTCTATTTGTGTTTGCATTTCCCTAAGCAATGGTTTTTCTACTTCTCCAGATGTCAGTGGCACTGTTTCCTTCTGTTCTTGTTCCTATTTAGGAGCCTTTTGCTCCGTTTGTTTCTCTGTTTGTTGCATTGTCTCAGTCATAGTCTGAGTTTCTACCTTCTTCTCTTTGTCATCAGTTGGTTTCTCCTGTGTGTTGTCAGTTTTCTCAGCTATCAGAGGCTCACTAGCCATTTCAGTCTTATCAACTATATCTTTGTCTACCACAATGTTGATCTTTTGAGTATCAACATCCACAGTATATAAGACTTTAGGATTAGGATTACCATCCTCTACATCTATACTTTCAACTACTGGTTGATCTTTTGTAGCTGTTGTTTTTATTGGTGGAGTAATCAAAGGAGGTGGGGGTAAGTTGTCATTAACCTTGATACTAGGTGGTCCACCAACTTTACCTTTACCCTTGTCTCTTTCTTTCTGATAAACTTTTATAGGTTTGGGGTTCCTGTATTCATCCTATTTTTCTTTTTCAACTAGGAATATATCCCATCCATTTTCTGTCTCCTCAGTCACCTCATTAACTCTTCCAACCATTAAAGCAATGTGTCGATGTGCAGTAGAAAATATTGACTGGTTGGCTTGAGCAATTAGGTCATCAATTTCTTTGGGTGAACTCACCGGATATACAACAAGTAGCTTTTCAATCTTTATTTTTTTGTCCAGTTCTATTACTGCTTGTCTTCTTGCTTCCAGTCTTTTAAATAGTTCATCTGGAATTTCATTTACTACTTCCATCAAAAATTTCTTATACATATCCATATGCAATATAACACTATTTTCAACTTGTTCTTTTTCATCAGCTATTAAAGTGTCATATATTTTCTCTATATTCTACAATTTTCCTTCCTTTGTAGTTTCATTTAATAGTATATCAAGAGGGGCCAAGTCCTTGTTTGTCCCCTTCTTCTTTTTGGGTGTCAGTTTCTTCTTCTTTGGTTTAGCCTTTCTTACCGGAGATCTCATTGTTTGTTGTTTTTGTCTTGTCCTCCTAGGTGATGGTGTGGTTGCTGGTGAGGGATCTCTTTTCCTTACAACTCTCTTGAAAGTTGCAAGCATGTCACTCTCTGAAGAAGTACCTACCAGTGATAGCAGAGTTTCCAGTTGTGGAGTTGCTAACTCATCCTCTATTATACCAGTTTGTTTTAATACATCTTCTTTGATGGCCTTTGCTTGTCTGGAACCTTTTCTTACAACTGCCTCAACCTTTTTCACTCTTTTCCTAGATTGTATTTGGCTTTCAATAGTTTTTGCACTACTAAATACTTCTTCCTTAGGTTCTTTAGGGGCTTCTAGAAGTGATTTAGCATATGTTTCAATTATATGATCATCTGTTTCATAACCCATCTCTGTTACCCAAACTATCCTATGGATGACTTCTTCCATCTAGATCTCATCTTTCTTGATTACAAAGCATATTTCATCTTTATATTTGTCAACAATCTTTTGTGATAGCCTGATTCTTTTCTTCATTTTGGCCTTTAGTGCTTGAAAGAAATCATGGATATTGTTTTCCTTGTCTTCTCCCATGTTATTGAATAGTTCTGTTAACTGTTTGCCTACCAGTATATCATATCCAAGTTCTTTGTAGCCTATACCAGGAACTTGCTTGGTTATATGTAGCATTAGACATACTAGTAGATTTCCAAACCTGAAAGTTCCTTTCTTGACCTTCTTAATCTTTTCAAGGTTGTCAATTAATTCATCCTTTAACCACTCACATACATCAATCTTTGCATTATCTATGACCATATCATAAGCACTCTTAATGCATAAACTTGAAACTAAATTAAGTCTATTTGCATGAGTAGCTTTATACCCTAATATCATGCTGATAAATCTCACATTAATGTCTATTACATCATTTACTCTTAAGGACCTTTTATCAGATGTGGCACCAGTTAGGTTTGTAACTAGGCCATTGGATACCTTCTTAGTTTTGTCTGTCTTTTACCGGTGGTCGGTAACCCTGTGACAACTTTCATAGCTTCCTTAGTGATTTTGTGGATTGCATCTAGCTAGAAAAATTCACCATGTACCCTGCTTAAGACTATCCTAATTACATCCTTGGGAAATTCAGGAATGCTAAGGATCTCTGTAAATCCTAGGTTTTCAATGATCTTGTGTTCATCTTTTACATTGTTGGATTCATCAGATATCATAGTTTTAAACATGGTTTTAATCTCTTCATCTCCTAGTTCCTCAATGTTATAGTGAATGTAAATTCTGGGGTCTTCAGCATAAACAACTCCCTTAGGAATTTGAGAGAAAGAACCTAAGGTATCATCTTTTTTTTGCTACCTCGGGAACTAATTGAAATACGGGCCTAGGTCTTTTTATCACTTCGACAATAGTAGGATTTTCTATATATTCAATTGTAGAGGTGGATGCCATGATAAAATACCTTTTACTACCTTTAGGATGGATGATTGCTTGGAGTGTTCTTGCCTCTTGCTCGGAATGCCTTAGCTCAGAATCTTCATGCTCTTCGTAGGTTTGAAATCTCAGTGAAATGGAATGGAGCCAAAACCTCAAATTTATAATATCTTTTTGCCATCTACCACATTAAATGCATGTTGATTAAGTATTCACTTAACATTGTTTGCCGGTAACAAGTAATTTCCAACTTCTTGTCTCTAACCGAGGGAATAATAGCACATGTGTCATTAGATTGCCAAACCCTCAAGGAAACTTTCTTCAATTAGATGAAGAACTTGCTGCTGGTGGAGCATTGCTCTATCCTACCAGTGAAGCATCACTCTATCCTACCGGTGAAGCGTTGATTGGTTCTACCAGTGGAGGAGTATTCCCAATATTTAGATCAGCTTTTCTAATCCATTATTTTGAGAATTCTTGCTTAACCTCTTCAACTTTTTCTTTGCCTTTAAAGCTAGAACTTTTGTTGTCTACCCATGATCCTTTACTTCCATGGAATTTTGCAATATGCCCAATCTTGTTACATGCATAACAAGTCACATTATTCTTCTAAATAGCTTTCCCATAACCTATGCTAGTTTGTGTTCTGCATTGATTAGATAGGTGTCCAAATATTCCACAAACATAACATCTCACATTCATTCTGCAGTTTTCAGAGTTGTGACCAACTTTGTTGCATTTTGAACATTGACCGGTGGGTGTGTTGATATTTTGATAATTTCTAGATCTACATTCATTTTCTCTATGACCATACTTATTACAGTTAAAGCATTTTCCATTGAATTTATAAGCATTAGGTTGTCTTACCAGTTTTCTCTGAGTATTTGCAGTATCAGAGCTTTCACCAACTTCAAAGCCAATTCTAGAAGTGTCACCTTTAGGTTTTTGATTCTTCAGTAAGGTGCCAAATTCCTCTGAGCTTTTCTTGAATTTTTCTTTATGTTGATTTGCAGTTTCTAGTTCTCTTTCTAAGACTTCTTTATGTCTCATGAGTTCATTGGAGTAATTCTGAGTGTGCATCAGATCTATTTTCAACATGTCATTTTCATAGCTAAGTCTTGTGTTCTCATTTGCTACATCACTTAGTCTTCTGGTCAATTCTTCTTCATTCTTCTTCCTATCCTCAATCTTTTTGCAAAATCTCATAGTCATATCCTGCACCTCATTCTTTGTTGTCATGTTCTCTTGTTTCAGCTTGCTTATCTGATCATAAGTGATTCCTTTTCATCATTCTCATTTTGCAACTTTTCACAAAGTTCTCTTCTCTTATTTTTTGCAAGAGCAAGATTCTCTTGAAGTGCTTGAATGATATCTTGAGCTGCCCTTAAATCATCTTCTAGTTTGATATTTTTCAAGTTTTCTACATCATAGTCTGAAAGAGCTCCTTCAAGTTGCTTCATTAGATTTTCCATCTTTATTGGTGTCAAGATCTTCCTCAAGTTGTTAGACTTCTGAAAATAGAGGACCAGGCTCTGATACAAATTGTTAGGAATCCCAAAGATACTGAGAGGGGGGGGTGAATCAGTATCTAACCAGTAATTAGAATTTCTTAACTTAAAACATGTAGAACATATTATAATAGTGTACCGGTATGCAAGAAATAATGTAATAAACAAAATTAAGAACATCCACATGAAAAGCACACCATAACACAAGGATTTAACGAGAAAAACCAGTGTGGGAAAAACCTCAGTGGGATTTGTGACCCATAATATTCACTCACTGGCCAATAAGAGAATATTACTTACAATAGGGGCCTGCACATGCCAACTGCCTAGAGCTCACTACTCAATGCAAAGTCTCACTGACTTACAATGTGGATTATACAAATCCAATATCTTGTACTGCTTTACAATAGAATCTATAATGCCAGATCCAGTACCGGTTACTGCTCTACTTCTTACATAAACCCTTCAACCTATATTTCACATAATAGGTCTACCTTATATTTTTCTTTTTCGCTCTATCTTGCACTACAAAATGTCTACAATGATCTCTTTTATATATGAGTCATTTTACAATTTGCCAAGTCGGCTTACAAAGTTTTTATAATAATAAACAAAATGTAATATAACAAAATCCTATCAGCCTTTGTGCTGGTATACTTCCTTTCTTTGTGCCGGTGCCGGTGTCTTGAGTGCCGGTGTAGAGTGTGATCTGCTAATGCTAGTGCACTAACTTGTCGGTGTAATGCCTTGCCGGTGCCATAGGATTGCAAGGTTGCCATCAATGACAAAACCTTCAATCACCTACAATGTCTCATTGGAGTGTGCATATGTCAATAGTTTCTTATTTCTCAGTTGAACTGACAACTATTATTGAAGCTTGTAAGGATAAACATTGGTTAAAGGCTATGGAAGATGAATTAGATCAGATAGAGAAGAATGAAACTTGGACTTTAGTTCCCCAACCTAAAAATAAGAATGTTATTGGAACTAAATGGGTTCTTAGGAATAAACTAAATGAGGATGGTCAAGTTGTAAGAAAAAAGGCTAGATTAGTTTGTAAAGGATATTCCTAAATGGAAGGAATTGATTATGGTGAGACATTTGCACCTGTAGCTAGAAGTGAAGTTGTTAGACTATTTCTTGCCTATGCAACTTATAAGAACTATAAGGTTTATCAAATGGATGTTAAATGTGCATTTTTGAACGGTTAACTTGAAGAAGAAGTATACATTGAGCAACCTGGTGGATTTTCATTGATACATGATAAAGATATGGTTTGTAGATTGAAGAAATCTTTATATGATTTGAAACAAGCTCCTAGAGCTTGGTATGCAAGGTTGGATAAATATCTTTTGAAGCTTGGTTTTACTAAAGGTAGGGCTAACAATAATTTGTATTACAAAGTTACTAATGATGATATTCCGATTATTGAAGTATTTGTTGATATAATTTTTGGAGGAGAAGATAATTTGCGCATGGAATTTGCTAACAATATGAAGAATGAATTTTAAATGTCCATGATTGGTGAGATAAAATTTTTCTTAGGTTTGTAGACTACTCAAACTAACAAAGTATCTAAGGGAGTTGTTGAAGAAGTTTGGTATGGATAATTCCAAACCGGTAAGTACTCATATGGTGACAAGTGAGAAATTATCTATCAAGGATACTTCTAGACTGGTAAATCTGACAAGATATAAATCTATGATTAGTGGTCTATTATATCTAACTCAGACTAGACTAGATATTATGAATGCAGTAAGTATTATTTGAAGGTATCAAAATAATCCTAAAGAAGATCATGAATGTGCAATAAAGAGGATATTCTGGTATTTGCAAGGAATAATAGACTATGGCTTATGGTATTCTAAAAATGATGATTTCACTTTATGTGCATATACTGACTCAGATTGGGCAAGAGATACTGATGACAAGAAGAGAACTTATGGTGGAGCTTTCTTTCTTGGAAAGAAACTGGTTTCATGGATCAGCAAAAAATAGTCATACGTTTCTTTATCTACTACAAAAGCTAAGTATGTTGTAGCAACAACTAATTGCACTCAAGTCTTGTGGATGAAGAAAATGTTGAAGGATATCAGGGTAAATTCTAGTGAACTGGTAGTTATCTACTGTGACAACTCTGTAGCTATTGACATGTCTAAAAATCTAGTATTTCACTCCAAGACTAAGCATATATCAATAAAGTATAACTTTTTGAAGGACAAGGTAGAAGGAAAGGAAGTCAAATTGGTTTATATGAATACTAAAGAATAGATTGTAGATATATATACTAAACTGTTGTCAAAGGAATCATTTGAGTATTTGAGAGATAGGTTAGGGGTTTTTGCCCCTCCAATAGAGACTTGATTGGTGCAGTTTGTTATCAGTCTAACATGCATTATCAGAGACATTATTCATTCTGGCATTGCTGAATGGTGCTACTACTCAGGAGTAGTCATCTTTGAGATTCAGGCTGTTACATTATTGCTTTGATATTTTTGTCAGATTTCTGACATTGATGTCAAAGGGGGAGAGATATTGATGTGAAAAATAAAAAGGATTTGTATACATTAGGGGGAGAGATATATTTAGAACTTTATAGAGATATCATTCACACAAAGAGAGTTACTGATATTCAAGAGATTGTTGGCTATCTTCCATAGGGGGAGACTTGTTTGGAATTTCTTGGTACTTAGATGTTTTTCACATCTAGTGTTGCCACCAATGATAAAGGGGGATATTGTTGGCATTTTGGAAGAATTGATTATGTGTTGCATTGATGTTTTTTCATTGATGTCAATACTACTTGTTATGGTTGGTTACTGACACTAGCTGTTATGGATGGTTACCAACATATAGGTTTTGGTTATCGGTAGAAGATCTAGTGTTACCGATAGAAGAGACTATCTATTGGACACTCTGGTATGTTTGGATCTATGGAATGTGATTGGTTACATGTGATACATGCTTCTGGAGTATTTTTTGGTCAGTTGGTATTGACTTGGTAATCAGATGCTATCATACATTCTTGTAAACCCTTACCGACATTGGTTTAAGGTTTTACTAGGAGAGCTTTCACTGAGGAATCATGATACGATGCATAAGTGGTGTTGGTGCAGCTTGTAGAAGGATTTTAGGATGTTGAAGATGTTCTTTGATCGCACTTCAACTGCTTGAAGACATGGGTTTCACATGGTGGACCTAGAATAGGTCTAATGCCTATCTAGGTTATGGATCAGTATCATGTTAATGTGTACTCTACACGTTACCAGGATGTTTTGAGATGTCTTATGGATTTGTTATTGTTGTTTTGGTCTTAAACCGACATGGCATATAATTATAATATGGATTTATGTAATGATCTTATTGTAATATCTTTTAGGTGGCCGAACTAATTGGTTTAGGTCTTAGGGTTGGTATAAATGAATGTAAGATCTCATTATAGATCGTGGTCATGAATTGTAATATCATATGAGAAGTAATTTAGGTTGATCATTGAGGATTGAATTGGGATTAAGAAAGAGGTCAAAGACCTCCAGTATTGAGCTTAATTGGGACTGTAATCAGGCATGGTAGATGTTATCTCTGGCAGTTCATTAATCTAGATTATTGTCCATTTATCATGAGATTGTTGTAGCCTCTCTTTAGTCAGTGCGACTCTTTTGTAATGAGTAGTATGCTCTAGGCAGTGTGCCTTCCTACATGTGCAGGCCCCTCATTGTATCACATACTTTCTGCAAAAGTATCATTTGATTGTGGGTAGGCTTCCCACTATGGTTTTTCCCTTTCTGGGTTTTCCATATACAATTCATGGTGTTATGTGGTGTGGTTTCTTTGTATTGATTATCTGTTTAATTATTAAGTTGCATTATTTACCGATATCTATGTCTACTGACATCTATTTTTGCATCACCGGTATTAGAATGTTTATGTGCTCCTGTTTAAGGTAGTATTGTGGATTAAATGTTATAATATGTTAACAACTGATTCACCTCCCCCTCTCAGTTTTTCATTAGTTATCCTAACTTTTTGCACCAGTGGCCAAACTGGAAGGTGTCAAAACTTTACTTGCTTTTGTAGCTCATAAAGGATTCAAAGTATACCACATGGAAGTAAAGTCAACATTTTTGAATGGAATACTAGAAGAGGAAATATGTTGGCATATGTCTAGAGTTTGATGACATGATGGGATTTTATGTTGTCATTGATGTCAATATGCTGAAGTATGAACTAGTATATTGAAGTAACCAAACTGGCAAGTGAACCGGTATGATGGTATGAACCGGTATATGTAAACTAGCAAGTGAACTAGTATGATGGTATCAGCTAGTATTTGCAACAAGTGAACCGATATGCTGGAGTGTGAACTGGTATATGCAAAGTTTGTATTGGGGTTTCATTTGATATGACTACCGGTTGGCAATCTCACCTTTAGGATCTCTGGTTGATGCATTCCAAGTCTGTGTGATTCGACTGACGACATCTTGTGATGAGTTAGCATTGAAATGAAGATTAGATCACATTTCCACGTCAGTCTTGTGCATGTGAAGAATATCCTTGAGGATCTTGCATGAAGAAGATTGATTCTATCTACCTCGAGAATGAGCAAAATCTTAGTAAATGGTGGAGAGCGTGTGTTGGGTTATCAACTTCTAGAAGCGGTGAAGAACAGACGATGGAGAATGTCTTGAGATTTGTTCAAGATTGTTTTACCCTATGTAATGTGTTTAAATAGCCAGGATTAGACCGACTGTATTGTTAACCTAGATGCTTAGGGTTTTAGGTTTTGGCCACCGACCTAATTGTTGTCTATAAGGTCGATGATAATTTTTATTTGGAGTTGTTGGCAAATGAAAATATGTGAAGTGATTCTTGCCAGAACAGACAAGTGAGGAGATCTGAAGAGTGTGATTGCAGAAGTAAAGGAACTAAAGTGGATCTACCTTGGCATTAAGTGTTGTTATCAGATCAGTGTATTACCTGTTGACTTCTAACCATTTCAACAGATGGAAAATCCATTTACTGGGTAGCTTTAAAAGGCTTTTTGTAAATCCTTTAATAGGGTGACTCAAAATTATTGAGTTCTTCAAATCCTCTTACAAGGTAACCTTTAACAGGTTTTTAACCTCTAACCAGGTATTTAGCCATCCCTTAACCGGGTGATCCCTAGCAGGATTGGTTCCTAGCAAAACCTATTGTAAAGTCTTTAATCGGACTAGGCTCCTAACAGAGCAGACTTCAAAAGAGTTCAAGAACAACTTGTGGGTATTCATCCCCACCGTGGTTTTTCTTAGTTGGGTTTCCACGTGAAAAAATAGTGTGTTATGTGTGATGCTTTTTCATGTGATGTTTTAGTGTTTTCTATTAAGTGGTAATGCAAGCTGATCCAATGGTCATTGTATTTTTGACGTACTACTTGCTTAAGCATATGGGTGAAGGTGAGATGAGATAATAGGTTTTGAGAAGATCTAGATGTTACTAGTTTATGTCTTTTACAATCATACTCTATTTTATCGATAGTGCCTTGATTTAGATTGGTGATATTGTTTACTAGTTAGTGCAGTCTTTGTAGTTTAAGTTGTTGAAGAAGTTTTTATCTATACTGATTCACCCCCCTCCCTCTCAGTATGTGTTGGGTATTTACTATTCATCATTATTCATCAATTGGTATCAGAGCATCCTCTAGGTCCTCTATGTTATGAGCTTAACGACTTGAGGAAAAGATCCTATTCTAATGATGAAGAGGGAAGGTCCTAAGTTCAATAGAGATAACCTTAATAAATGGAAGGACAGAATGAAGATCTACATTAAAAGCATGGGTGCTCAACACTGAAACTATGTTAAGAAAACTTATGTTGTCCGTACTAGTACTCTCACCGATGATCAAAGAAGAGAGATTCAAGAGAATGGGCAAGTCATGGAAGCTCTTATCAACAGTCTATCTATTATTGAGTTTATAGATGTTCAAGACAAAGACAATCCCAAAGATGTATAGGATACTCTGGAGACTATCTATGGCGGTGACGAGCATGTGAAGCAAGCTAAGGAAGAAAGCCTTAGAGGAAAATTTGAAGACATGCGGATGGTTGAAGGAGAGGCCATTCAACAATATGGGATAAGGATTAAAACTATTATTGGAGACATCAAGAGTGCAGGAGGTACAATGGATGATTCCACCATTGTTAGCAAAGTTTTGAGATCCTTATTACCAGTCTATGCAATAAGGGTTGCCGCTATTTAGGAGTTGAGATCTATTGACAAGAAAAAGGTATCCCTTGACTCCATCATTGCTAAGTTAACCATATATGAGCTAAATAGTTATGATGGCAATGTTCAAAAGATTGAATCAGCCTTTAGAGCATTTGTTGCACTATCTAGAAAGGGAAAAGAGGTTGGTACCAGCTGTGAACCAAGACAAAGTAGGGATATGGATGATGAGGAGATCTTGATGGAGTTTGAAGTGCTTCTTGCCAAAAGACTTCCTAAGGGAACTGGAAAATATAGAGGTAAGATCCCTTTGAAATGTTTTTCTTGCAATAGGATAGGACACATTGTTGTCAACTATCCTAATAGTGATAATAAGGACAAACCAAAGAATTTTAAAAAGTTCAAAGGAGGAAATAGGAGAAACTGTCTTATTGTAGTCGATGAAGGTGTCACTAATAAAGAATCAAAAGATGAAGAAAGCGAAGACATAGTTTTTGTAGCCATTAAGGAAGATATGTCAGACAAGAAGGCTCTTGTCTCCTACTTTGATAATTCTAATGAGTGGATTATTGATAGTGGATGTTCTCACCACATGACTGGTGACCAGAGGAAGTTTCTATCTTTGGAAGAGTACGATGGAGGTGTAGTCCGATTTGGTAATGATGCACCATGTATGGTAAAAGGAAAAGGGTCCATCTATCTAAATGGAAAAAGCAGTGCTGATAATGTGTATTGGGTAAAAGGTCTCAGGCATAACCTTTTGAGTGTTGCCCAGCTAAATGATAAAGGGCTCACTCTAGAATTCAAATATGGGGTGTGCAAAATAAAAGGAAAGAGTGGTGAACTGATGGCCACCGGTATGTAGACCAAAGGTAACTTATTTATGTTAAATACAAATATCAATCAATGTCTAATCGCTTAGTTTGATGACAATTGGATATGGCATACGAGACTCTACCATGTAAATTTTGATAATATTGTGAAGGCCAGTAAGATCAAGGTAGTTAGAGGATTGCCTCTGCTGAACAAACCAGAGAATCCTTTGTCCAGAGAATGTCAACTAGGGAAAATGTCTTCCTCAACCTTCAAAGGTAAATCTTTCATAGCAGATAATTTACTTGATCTTGTGCACACTGATTTGTGTGGCCCTATAAAAACTAGGAGCATTCAAGGAGATAGGTACTTTATGATTCTTACTGATGATTGCTCAAGAATGATGTGGGTCACATTCTTGAAAGACAAGTCTGAAGCTTTTGGAAAGTTTAAAGTCTTCAGAGCACTATTTGAAAAGGAAAGCGGTAAGAGGATTAAATGCCTTAGAACCGACCAAGGAGATGAGTTCACTTCTGGTGAATTCAATAAGTACTGTGAAGAGAATGACATCAAGAAGCAACTGTTTGCCCCCCAAACTCCACAACAGAATGGCCTAGCAGAAAGGAACAACCAGACTGTAGTTGAAGTTGCCAGAACGATGTTGATTCAAGGGAAGGTTGCTCACACTACAGTCTACACTATGAACTGGGTACTCATCAAGAAAAGAAAGGATAAAACTCCTTATTAGTATTGGACTGGTAAGACTCTAGTAGTTAGCTACTTTAGAGTGTTTGGTAGCAAGTGTTATATCAAGAGAAGTGAATACCAGAGCAAGTTTGATGCAAAATGTGATGAGGGAATATTCCTAGGGTATTCCACCAAGAGCAAAGCTCTCAAGTGTTTTAACAATAGGACTCAGAGAATTATTGAAAGTATCAATGTTAGAGTTGATGAAACCTCTAAGAAATCTGAGGAAACTAGTAGCGAGCGAGTGGTATATGAACTAGATGTAACATTTTGGGAACCGATTGCAAAACAACCAAGTACAAGTAACAGTGCTCCTACACCAGTAGATGTTGATGAAGATGAGGATGAAGAGGAAAAGCAAGAGGAATCAGTTAAGATCATTCTTAGGTATGTAAAGTTGCATCATGATTTGAAGCAGATCATAGGGGATAAGGATGTAGGAATACTTACAAGAAGAAAGGTCAGAGAGAATTCTTGCATGATTTTTGAATTTGAGCCCATAACATTTAAAAAAGAACACAAAGATGAAGACTAGATTAAGGCTATGGAAGAGAAACTTGACCAGATAGAAAATAATGGTACATGGTCTTTGGTACCCAGACCTGAGCACAAAAATGTTATTGGCACCAAATAGGTTTTTAGAAACAAGGTGAATGATGATGGCACAATGGTAAGAAACAAAGAAAGATTGGTATGTAAGGGATATGCTCAAGAAGAAGGAGAAGACTATGGAGAAACCTTTGCTCCAATAGCTAGATTGGAAGGAGTTCAAATGCTACTTGCATATGCAGCCTTCAAGGGATTCAAAGTGTATCAGATGATTTGAAATCTACATTCCTAAATGGAATACTTGAAGAGGAAGTGTATATAGAGCAACCAGATGGGTTTTCCCTATCAAAAGACAGTGATATGGTGTGTAGGCTACATAAAGCCTCATATGGATTGAAGCAAGCACCTAGAGCATGGTATGAACATTTACACTCCTATCTAGTGAAGATTGGATTTGAAAGAACAAGTGAAGATAGCAATATCTATCTGAAGATAGAAGGAGATCAGATTCTGATCTATGAAGTGTTTGTTGGTGGAGATGACAAGATGACATAATTTTTGGTGGAGATGACAAGATGAGCCATGCATTTGCAGATGAAATGAAGAAATAATTAGAGATGTCACTAATCAGAGAGATTAAGTTCTTCATTGGACTACATATTCAGCAAATGAAAGATGGTATCTTTATCACTCAGTCCAAGTATGTCAAAGAGGTGTTGAAGACCTTTGGCATGGAAGACAACAAACCGGTTGGTACATTGATGATGACCAGTTGTAAATTGTCAAAAGAAGATGATTGGTAAGTTGCACTATGTAGTACATAGCAAACCAGACATTGCACATGTAGTGGGCATTGCTACATGTTTCCAAAAAAGTCCAAGAGAATCTTACTTGGTAGCAGTCAAGTGGATTCTTAGATATCTAAGGGAACTATAGATTATAGATTGTGGTATCCATATAGTAATGATTTAAATCTCAAAGTGTTTACTGATGCTGATTGGGCTAGTAATGTGGATGATCGGAAGAGCACAACCAGTGGTGCATTGTTTCTCAGTGGTAGACTAGTCTCATGGATAAGCAAGAAGTAGACTTGTATCTCTCAGTCCATAGTAGAAGTAGAATATGTAGCAGCATTTATGAGCTGCACTCAGACAATTTGGATGAAGTATGTATTAAGTGGTTTCAAAGTATTTGTATCTAAATCGGTGAGTATATTTTGTGATAACACATGCAATTAATATTTCCAAGAATCCAATATTGCATGCTAGAACCAAGCACTTTGAGCTCAAGTATCATTTCTTGAGGGAGAAATTTTAGAACAAAGAGGTTGTATTGGAACATGTTTCTAGTAAAGAGCAGTTAGCAGATATATTCACCAAGCCTCTATTGAAGGCTACATTTACTTATTTAAGAGGTGAATTAGGGGTGTTGCCCCTTCAAGAGGTGAACTAAAGGTATGTGCTCCACATCAGTTAGGTATTGCATTGTCAAATCTTTTCAGGATTGATGTGTTGAAGGATGCTACTCCTTAGGGGGAGCAACATAGTAGATCATGGATGTTTATGCCTCCACTTTGGCTTTGTTGTCAAAGGGGCAAAAGCTGTGCAGCAGAGAAGATATCTACAGTATTGAAGACATATTATATGGAAGAAGATGTAGAGATATCTTTGTGTATTGCCATCAATGCCAAAGGGGGAGATTGTTGGCATATGTGCAGAGTTTGATGACATGATGGGATTGTATGTTGTCATTGATGTCAATATGCTAAAGTATGAACCGGTATATTGAAGTAAGCAAACTGGCAGGTGAACCGGTATGATGGTATGAACCGGTAAATGCAACAAGTGAACCGATATGTTGGAGTGTGAACTAGTAAATGTAAAGTTTCTATCGGAGTTTCATTTGATATGACTATTGATTGGCAGTGTTAGCTTCAGAGTTTTTGGTTGATGCATTCCAAGTCTGTGTGATTTGACCAAAGACATCCTCTGATGAGTTAGCATTGAAATGAAGATTAGATCGTATTTCCATGTCAGCCTTGTCCATGTGAAGAATCTCCTTGAGGGTCTTGCATGAAGAAGATTGATTCTATCTACCTCAGGAATGAGCAAAATCTTAGTAAACAGTGGAGAGCACATGATGGGTTATCAGCTTCCAAAAGCGGTGAAGAACAAACGATGGAGAACGTCTTGAGATTTGTTCAAGATTGTTTTACCCTATGTAATGTGTTTAAATGGCCAGGATTGGACCAACTATATTGTTAACCTAGATGCTTAGGGTTTTAGGTTTTGGCCACCGACCTAATTGTTGTCTATAAGGTCGATGATGATTTTTATTTAAAGTTGTTGGCAAATGAAAATATGTGAAATGATTCTTGCTAGACTGGAGAAGTGAGTAGAGATTTGTAGTGTGTGATTGCAGATGTAAAGGAACTGAAGTGGATCTACCTTGGCATTACGTGTTATTATCAGATCAGTGTATTACCTATTGACTTCTAACCATTTCAGCAAATGGAAAATCCCTTTACTAGGTAGCTTTAATAGGCTTTTTGTAAATCCTTTAAGAGAATGACTCAAAATCATTGAGTTCTTCAAATCCTCTTACAAGGTAACCTTTAATAGGTTTTTAACCTCTAACCAGGTATTTAGCCATCCCTTAACTAGGTGATCCCTAGCAGGATTGGTTCCTAGCAGAACCTGTTGTAAAGTCTTTAACTGGACTAGGCTCCTAACAGAGTGGACTTTAGAAGAGTTCAAGAACAACTTGTGGGTATTCATCCCCATCATGGTTTTTTCTAGTTGGGTTTCCACGTGAAAAAATAGTGTGTTATGTGTGATGCTTTTTCATGCAATGTTTTAGTGCTTTCTATTAAGCAATAATGCAAGTTGATCCAATGGTCATTGTATTTTTTATGTATTACTTGCTTAAGCATATGGGTGAAGGTGAGATGAGATAATAGGTTTTGAGAAGATCAAGATGTTACCAGTTTATGTCTTTTATAGTCATACTCTATTTTACCGATAGTGCCTTGAATTAGACTGGTGATATTGTTTACCAGTTAGTGCAGTCTTTGCAGTTTAAGTTGTTGAAGAAGTTTTTGTCTATATTGATTCAATTCCCCCCCTCTCAGTATCTGTTGGGTATTTACTGTTCATCATTATTCATCAAAGTATACATTGAGCAGCCATATGGTTATGGTTTAACTAACAAGGACATTGTATGTAAGTTGCACAAGGTACTATATGGATTAAAGAAAGCACCGAGAGCATGGGGTGAAAGGCTTCATTCACACCTGATGAAGATAGGATTTCAGAGAACCAGTGAAGATAGGAACATACATCTCAAATATAAAGGACATAAAATAATGGTTAGTGAAGTGTTTGTAGATGATATCATATTTGGAGGAAATGATGACATGAGCAATAACTTTGCAAATGAAATGAGAATGAGTTTAAAATGTCTCTAGTGGGAGAGAAAACTTCATAGGTTTTCAAATACAGCAAATAAAGTGTGGTATTTTCATCACATAGTCTAAGTATGTGAAAGATATTTTAAAGACATTTGGTATGAGTGACTATAAACCAATTGCAACACCAATGGTTACAGGTTTTAAGTTGTCTAAGGAAGATGAGGCCACATTTGTTGATGAGAAACATTACAGGTCAATGATTGGAAAATTACACTATGTTGTTCACAGCAGACCAGATATAGCTCATGTAGTTGGTCTAGTTGCAAGATTTCAAAAGAATCCAAAGGAAACACATTTGATAGCTACCAAGATTATTTTTATATATTTTAAAGGTACTGTTGACTATGGATTATGGTATCCATATGGAGGAAACTTTGATTTAAAGGTTTACACAGATGCAGACTAGGCAAGTAATGTTGATGACCAAAAAAGCACAATCGGTGGAGCATTATTTCTTGGAGGAAGACTTGTTTCATGGAGTAGTAAAAAGTAGAGTTGTATTTCATAGTCTAATGCTTAAGATAAGTATGTTGTAGCTTATATGAATTGTACCCAGGCTATCTGGCTGAAACACATTTTGGAAGGTTTCAAGATGAAGTTTACAAAACCTATAAAGATCTTATGTGGCAATACAAGTGCCATAAATATTTCAAAGAACCCTATCTTGCACACGTGAAACAAGCACATTGAGTTGAAGTATCATTTCTTGAGGGAAAAAGTGCAAAGTAAAGATGTGATCTTAGAGCATGTTTCTACCAAGGAGCAGCTTGTAGATATCTTTACTAAACCTCTACCTAATACTACTTTTGAGTATCTTAGAAGTTAGCTAGGGGTTGTACCCCTTCATGAGGTAAATTGAGCAAGATGTATATTACATCAGTCTTGGAGCTACTTGCAGAATTTTACAACAGGGTTGGTGTACAAGTGCATTTATTCCACAAGGGGAATATCAAGTTGTAGATTGTTGATGCTGCATACAGAAGTTTTACATTGCATTTTTTACTTTCTATTTGGTATTGTTGTCAAAGGGGGAGAAGAACTATGTGATTATTGTGAGTAGAATTGTTTGATGTACAACCAACTAGTAATTGAAGACAAACTAAAGACAAGCTAAAGACAAGGAAAGTACATTGGTAAATTGTAAACTAGGATTCCTATTCACAATCATAACAATCAATGGTATTGATATTTGTATTGCCATCAATTCCAAAGGGGGATATTGTTGGAATTTTGCATGAAGCTTGCATTAATGATATATTATGTTGTCATTGATGTCAATTAACCAGTGATGTTGTTATTGTAATGATGTTTTGTAACCGATAGGAAGAGTTAAAGTGAAGGAATTGTAACTAGTAGGAAAGTTTGTGGAGTGAACCAACATTGGTAACTATTGGAGAGTTGAACTGGTAAACCCTACCTATTGTTTTGATAAACCCTTACTAATTAAGTTTGGTGAATTGGTTATATTGCTTTATGATTTGTTGTTGAGCGGTAATTGTATGAAGAGAGTTTCAAAGTGTTTTTGGTGCGTTGAGGTAACTATTTTTTGTCTTGGGAATGAGAAAGTATATTGCATATAATGCAAAGCGCGTGATAAGTTATTGAGTTGGATGAAGTAGGGATCAAGGAGTGGTCAATGGCTTTTTGAATAATGTGTAGAGATTGTTATGTAATCCAATAGTCATAATTGAATTGACTTGTTTGTAATCTCTATGAGAATTAGCTTTTTGTTGTGTTGCCAATCTAGTTGATTTGTTTATAAGGTTGATGAGTTGTTTAGTTCTAAGTGTGTTATCAAAGTTGAATTGAGTGCGTGGTTGCTGAACCAGATGATATATCTGCAGTTTGAGTAAAGGAAGATAGGAGCATGAAAAGGATTTGAACAAGCAAGTGAAGTGCTATTCAAACAGATCAGCAAACTCCTATTGTTTTCTAACAATTACAATAGTTAAATCCCCTAACCGGGTAAGCTCTAACAAGCTTGGTGTTATTCAAATCCTCTAACAAGATGATCCATTATCTTGGATTCTAAATCCTTTTTAAAGGTTACTCCTCAAAGGGTATTGCTTCTAATAAGGCATTATAGTCAATCCCTTAATTGGGTGGTTCCTAATAGGATCAGTTCTTAACAGGACTTTTTGTAAAGCTTTAACAGGCTTGGCTCCTAACAAGGTAAACTTTAGAACTAATCATAATTTCTTGTGAGTACCATCTCACCATGGTTTTTCCCATTTTGGTTTCCACATCAAAAATATTGTGTCAAGTGGTGAATGCTTTTGTGGTTAAGTTTTTATGGCTGATTTGCTTAACTACTTATTCCACTTTGATAAGTCATGATAACTGGCAGCACTATGAAATGAAGTTTTATTTATGTCAGTAAAAGTATTTGAATGGTTATAAGTTACAAGTTGATTACTATTATCTTTTGTAATAGTCAACCAATTTAGTTTGACTATTTTTATCTTGACAGAGCTATTGCATTGATAATTCTAGGTTTACTTTGAGAGATTGATTTTGAGATTGGTGAAGTATTATGAGTTTTTCTATCTATTAATTCACTCCCCCCATCTCAATAGTTGACCAGATTTTGATTATTTCATCATACCATCAAAGAGAATAGAAAGGAACTGATGGATAAAGTCAAGGAGAAAGAAGAACAAAGTATTGACAATCAAGCTCTACCAGACAAGATGGATGAATGTGAGAAGATTGCTAGAGAAAATGCAGTCATGAAAAATGAGATGGAATTCATTATGATGAAGCTGACAAAAGAGATTGAAGACATGAAGAAGAATGAGGAAAATCTAACTTAGTCATTGAAGGATAGATCTGAAGAATGTTGTAGGTTGAACTATGAGGATGATCAATGGAAACTTGAATTAGTACAATCAAAGAATGATGGGTAGGAACTTGAAAGGTGGGTCATAATTCTGAGAGATGAAATTTCCACTACTAATGAGTATAAAGAAAAATTCAAAGCTATCTTATCCAGGCTAGATGAGATTCTAGAAAGTCAAAGAAGTGGAAAAGGTATGTGAGTACCTGGATATGAGAAAGGAGAATCCTTCGGTTCTAGACAAAGAAATCATTAGAAGAAACAAGAGACCTCTGATAAGACATCCTAAAGCTTATAAATTCAATGGTAAATGTTTTTTTTGAAATAAATTTGGTCATATGGAAAGTCAATGCAGAAATAAGATGACGAATAATGGTCCTACCTTTGCCTATCAATGTTTCAAATGCTACAACTTTGGTCATAAGTCAAACATGTGGAGAGAAGTGATGAATAATTTCAAAAACAAGTGATGCTATGATTGTAGAATTTTTGGACACATCTCTAACCAATGTAGGATGAGACCAATTCAGATGAACCTTAGGCCTATGGAAGGAAATGTTGTTTGTTGTGCATGCAAAAAATCCAGTCACATTGCAAAATATTGCAAAAGAAAAAATGTGAGAAAGAATGCTCCGGTAGACAAGAATAGATCAGATGTAAAGGGAAAAGAGAAGGTCGAAGAGGTCAAAAAGAAGCATAAGAAGATGTGGGTTAATAAGGAAGATTCAAATACACAGAATGGCTCCACACTTGATTCTAGTGTTGGAACCTCATTTGGTAACTAAGTTATTTGGCCTTAGGGGGAAGCTTTTCATGTAGATACTTAAAATCCCCCTTCTTGAATATCTATAACCAGCTATGAAAGGTTGCAGATGATTGAGATTAATTGTGCAATTGATATCTGGAAGATTACATTCCTATCTGTGATTTTAGTGAAATTATTGGGAAACCGGGCTATCTTAAAATCTTTAGGGTTGTGCATTTATTACATATTAAAGTTAGGTTTTAAATGAATAATAGGGCATTCTATAATACATTCTTCACATTGGGAATGAAGGGAAAGATCAAAGGAGTAAGGCAAACAAGATTGAGCAGCAAAAACAGAGTTTGAAGTGATTTGATGGTAATTCCTGGCATTCGGTTGAAATTAAAAGGTATTTATCCATGTTCAATGTATCTATTTATTAACCTATTTTCAAAATAGTATTAGGATCTCATATAAAAAATCCATTGGAAGCAGAAATCACTAAAAGGGAAAGGTCAGTGTTCAAGAAACACCCATTCAAAAAAATCAAAGATGGTTCGAATGGAGCATTTTCCTTGATGCCATATGGAGTGTTGCATAACGAGGATATTAGGGCATGCATTCAGTATAATTTTGAAGATCTTTGAGATGCAAAAATGCTATCATTTTACACTAAGCATATGATGGATGAGATGGGAAATCTAAAGTTCAAATTCAAATTATTGCAAGACAAGGGTTTTATCTAGTTTGTTCACTTTCTGGTCTTCGATGAACCCAAATGGGTCAAAGGTTACTGGATGACAGCTACTCAATGATAATAAGTGATATCATTGAATATTATGTGAGATTTTCTTCAATGGTGATAAGATATTGTTACAAGTTGGGGTTGTCATTGCACCAAAAGATCGACCTATCAATGCTCGATATAACCACTAGACATATAGAATCCACCGGAGGCTGTTAAACCATGTCGTGAATCCCAACGAGGGATGCTAGCCCACTAGAAACAAATATAAGGTGTAGTAGTCCAATAGACAAAATTTAGTATCAGGTAATTCAATATATGTAGCCTATCAGATAGTTAATGAAGACGAGAATATGATCTTTGTGGAGTACTTCCTAGTGAGCTTATGAGAAACCTGAAGAAGATCAAGCAAGATAACAAACATGTTTTCAAGTTTGGTTCTTTGATTATTTTTTTGGCATTCTACTCTCTCAAAGAAATCCCCAGTATGGGAAAAGTAGAGTGGGCTTATGATAAACCAGTAATAGTACACATTAAAGAAGTTTTGTAGAGATTGGGTGATGTAGTAGCTCATAAATATTCTTTGTGGGGTTACTTCAAATCATTTCAAGAAATGATGCAAAGGAAAGAGAGGATTCCAAAAGATATTGTTGAAAAATATGAGGATACCATCTTATTTATGGTAGATAAAGACCAATCCCACATGGATGCAGTTGAACCTAGAATAGTTTGGATCATGTCCATTGGGTATGAAGTGGATGTTAATACACTAGATGCATATGCACAACACCTTCTAAGTAAACTGGTAGATGAAAAATAAGAGAGGTTTGGTACTTACAAGGAGAAGGACCCAGACCTGCACAAGAAATTCACTAAACCTACAAGAAAGAGGAAAGCCATAAAGGAAGTAAAAGAGCTTGCAGAACAATTGAGAATAACAAAGGAAGTAGTTCAAAGGGCTAGGGAGTAGCTCCATTCTGAAGGAGGAGGAAATAATAAAGCCTAAGAAGAAAAAACTAGTCTCCTCCCCTCCCAAGCCATTCAAGCCAAGGAAAATGAAGTTTGTATCTACCTCTGGTGCACAGAAGCCTGTTCCTCCACTCAAGCTACAAATAAATTCAACTGGTGGAGTGGTAGAAAGGAAGAAGAAGCCATAAAGGGAATATGTTGTAGCCACTATCAAAGATTTAGAGAGAGAGTTTGATGAGGTAGTGTGAGAGGTGAAGAAGACAATTGCCTATGCTAGGGTAGTGAAGAAGCCTCAATCCAGTGGAGCCCAGCTGACTAAGAAGCCAAGAATTGAAGCTAAACCATATAGTAGATCCAAAGAAAGAAAGAAGTAAAAATCTGAGTTGGATGAAGCTCTGAAGTATGACAAAGTAGAAGGTACTTATGATGTTGTGCCCCCATTGACATTAAATGAAATAATTGATGAATTGCTAAATGAAGGTAACCTAAAAAATATACTTATATATTATGAAGATTGTGATGATAATGATCAGAGAGCTATAGAGAAAGTAGTTATATAATATATGAATTTTTATAGGAAAGCCTTGATAGAGCTTTCATCTATGATTCTAAAAGGGATTATATGATATTTTGGATGCAAGGAGGCATACAACCAACTTAGAGAATGAAATAATAAAGAGTACGTCTTAGTCAATTTATCCTTTGTAATTTCTAAAGATAAAGTTGATAGATTGATTAAGCTTACAAATGATAGATTTAGAAGAAGAAGTGGTGAAAGAGACCGAAGCAATTTTGAAACAATTTTTGAAAGAACACAAATATAATGTAAATTTGGCACATGAAGACACCCAACCAGAAGAGTAGGCACAAGATACTTCTAGTTTAGAAGAGAACACAAATATTCTTGATGTGTAGAAAGAATGCCCATATAAGAAAGCTATTCTAGTAGAGAAGACCAATCTACATGCAACCATTGATGATGTTGATGATCAAAAGATTGATGACATTGGTGAAGTTGAACAAGATCCTCCAGTGATAAGTGTCAACTTTGAAAAGGCACTTGAGTAGATTGGAAATGTTGATGAAGAAAAGGGTGAAGATTTTGTAAAAGATGTTAATGCAAATGTGGCATAGAAGGAGAAAGGAGAAGAGAAGGATGATCAAGCTCTAGTGATGGTGGCAAGAGACACTGTAGCAGACAAAGGAAAATATAGTGTTACGGATTCAGATAATTTTTGTCAAGGACCTATTCATCTAAGTTCTCTTTCTCTAGTTCAAGTATTGAAGCTTGCAGCTCTTGCACAAGTGGAGGCGAGTGAGGACTTAATCAAGTATCACTTTGAAGATAAAGAGTTGATCTTCATGGTGGAAAATGTGTCAGAGAAAATTTTTCCATCATTTAAACTGGACACAACTGATACTCCTTCTGGTAAGCTTAGAACCATGCTCAATGTAGTAGACTCTCATTTGGTGTCTTTGGTGAAAGCAATAGATGCTAGAATCTTGACTCAGTTAAATGCAATGAGATTGAGGACAATTTTTAAGATGATTGAAGGAGACAGGGTGAGCTTGTCAACTACTATGAAATACATACATCATACATTCAATGAAGGCAGTCAAATATGCAAGTCATGTCTAATTTTACACAAGTTCACTTTGACATTGACAAGAAAATAAAAGAGTATGAAGGGCAATTAGCTAGCATATCTCAATCATATGCACCTTAATTAGTTTGAGATAGCAATTTTGAAGCTCAAGTTATGGGTATACTTGATAAGATAAAGAGCTTAAATTAAGAAAATGACAAAATTTTGTGTAGAGTGAGAGAATTTAGAAGATTTGTCACTCCTTGGATAGATACATTTGTCAACAGTAAGCAAGATGCAATGCCTTCTCTAAAAAAGAGTCTTCTGACAGATCATAGAGGAGCTAAGATGCACACCTATCTTATTAGTGGCCTAATGAATATTTTGGATAATTGAAAGAAGATTTGGGATGATCATTTACTATCCATAACAACAATCTTTGCAAATATTTTTAAACTCTTGTAACTATGTATATCCCTGTACATAAATTTCAGTGGATTCCTATCCTCGGTATTGCTATCAAAGGAGGAGAGGGAAAGGTGAAAAATGATGCATATTCTTATTCTCAGGGGGATCTTGTTGAGCCTTGTTGAGTTTTGCAATTCTTGAGTGTACAATGCCATTTTTCACAGTGTTGCCATCAATGCCAAAGGGGGAGATTGTTGGCAAGAGACACTATTCTGGTGAATATTGTTGCATGAAAAATATTTAGGAGTTATCATTGATGGTAACTCAGTTCAAAAATCATGTCCGGTATAGGTAAATTTGATTTACCAGAAGTTGTATTATTATTTGGTATAAGTCTAGAAAGTGGAATACAGTATCCAACAGAGTATGAGTGTAGTGTGTAGATCTTGATTTTGGTTGTGTAATTTTGGTTACAGTGATAGAGGTAGATGATTCAAGGTTTTGGCAGTTTATTCTATGGTCTCACTATCTAGTGTTGATTCATGAGATTGAAGGTCCGATATCCGGTAATTCAGGTAGAACAAAGCCATTTTGATGTAATGTTTGATGTAAAATATTTTGATTGATTTCAATGATTTGTTTTATGTTTGAGGATATTGGGATGACTTCTAGCAATCCTATTATCATCTTGCTTAGGTTTGCATATATATATATATATATATATGAACAAATTGAGTCAACTTATGGTTACACATTTCATATTGTATGTTATACAATTTTTGGAGGCCGACATGAGATTAATTTGTTTTGGTGGTGAAAATATATAAAATCAACTTGCATGATCATTTTGAGATGGTTGATGTATGTAAGAAGTATGATTCTTGGTATGTGATGAGCAAATGAGAATCAGTAGGTAGATTTGGTGCTTCGATATATGACTATGTAGAAAACTAGAGAAGAGAAGAAGAACATAGGAAGATAGACAGATTGTACTTAAGCGTAACTTCTATTTGGCATTACTAGATGGTATTCTTCAATTTAGACATTATTTTAATCATTTTTATGGTAGTGAGTCCTCTAGGTTGTATCCCTCATTCGTATTTGAGCAATCAACTCTAGGCAGTGTGCCTGAATGAAAGTGCATTCCTCTTTTTGTAATATTTTCTACTCTTTATCAAAGAATAATAATATTGTGGTTCAAATCCCACTTTGGTTTTTCCCTTTCTAATTTTCCACATAAAAATTTGTAGAACACAAGATGCCACTTAGAAGGGGGGTGAATCAATGATTTCAAAACTTAACCTTTTTAATTCCTAAAAGGTGTGTATCAATTAGCAGTTCAATCATAAGGTGGATATACCAGTGAGATAGAGATAAGACTCAAATTCAAGCACACACAAAAGGAATATCACATAACACCAAATTTATGAGGAAAATCCAACATGGGAAAAAACCTCGGTGAGAAATGTTGTTGGAGTCTACTTCTCCAATTCATCCTGACAATAAACATGGTTACAATGTTTATGGCACCAACCCCTGATTTTAGGGCACTGACCCAAGGAGCACCAATCCCTAATTTAGGGCACCAACCCAAGGAGAACCTACCCCTAATTTAGGGAACCAACCCAAGGAGAACCAAGCTCCAACTCAGTGATTGCAATAACATATATCAAAACAATAGTAATAACCTTTTTACAAAATATCTGTGTAACTCTCAAACATATCTCTTCACTGGTTTACCTGTATTCGATTCTCTGCCAGTTCTCCACTCACCCTCTCTAGCTTATCCTCTACTCTATCTTTGTTGGTTCTATCCACTCTGATCTCTACCAGTTCACAAATTACTTGTTAAGACCTTCTAAACCCTCTTACTGGTTAAACCTTCCAACAATCAGTCACTATGATCTTCCATAAAATCTCTAACTAGTTGGCTCTCTACTGCAGTTTCATACTTTGCTCTTCAAAATCCATCACCTAATCATCTGGTAGCATCAATCGTCTTCGATATTTAGTAAACATATTTGTATGTGAGTTTTCCCACCATGACTGACATTCAAACTCCACATGTCTAGGGTTTCTTTATTGACCACGAGGTGAACAAAATCTTATTAGATCTTTCCCAAGAGATTTACCACCTACAATAGATCACTCAACTCTACCAATCTCGTTGCGTCCAAAATAAGTTTGTTATATTTAGCAAACATGTTATGTTTGTCGGTCTGCACTTGTCAACCACAATGAAGAGATCACATAGTTAGCTTCACCTACCCCAATCAACACCTAGACACACTAGATTGATCATGATTCCAACAAATAAGATCTTTATTCTTTGATTTGTCTTGAGCCTCATCCTTTTGCTCTCAATCTATGATTTATGCCATTGAAATTAATGTTGACCAATCACCAACTACCTCATCGACAATGCATGGTCCATTTGTTTGACACCTGGACTACACATGGTGTCTCTCAGCATGCACCTTAGCTCAATCACCATGTGGGTTTATATTCTATCATAAACCACAACACACAACTGATGTTCATCGATTGGTTCACTAATCCTATCAGTTATACCCTAACCAGTCAACCTTCAAGACTGCACTTGGTTGTTCTATCGGTGGAACTCCTTAACCCGGTCACCAACCTTATCAATCGACAACATGCTCATATTCATCAAATAGGATCTTTTCACTTATTCACTTTTCTTGCTTATCAGTTAACATACTTACTGGTAACCACCTTGATGAAACCATGTCATCAATATCCAACAGTCTACATCTATCTGCATCAGCATTCTGGTTTCACTCTTTGTCTGCAACTACTCAACCTTGGCTTCTTCTTCATTAGCCTGAGCATCGTCTCAACCGTTTTGTCAAAGTGACAAACCCATCAGTTATTTACTCTTCCTTCTCTATCTCAGTAGCTCAACTTACCAACTCTAGTTGATCAAATTCACATCTCTAGTTTCACATACTCGAGTCATCCTTGTGTTTCAATGGTTCATCCAGTGTGAGCCTTCAATCACCTACCTTCTACTTTTATGTCTTATCTCAAAGGGTTATGACACATTCCATGCATACTGGGAGATAAGATCAGTATGATTACTTACCAGTGGAAGTGGATCCTTGTAACCTGCTGACTAATGACTGGTAGGAACTTATTCTCATTACATTATGCTCAGTCATCTTTCTGTGTTACATCAATATGACTTCCCTATTTGAGCAGACAACTTCAAGTAGGCAAATATGATCTGGTTGCACACACTTCCTATCAATCTTCTCTTCATCTAGTGACATCATCTGAATCTGGTGGGGAGTTCTGTTGATTGACATCAAACTGCTTACTGGTTTTACACTTCTTCATTATCTTACCTTGCTTGCTCACTGGTCATATGCTTGCCAATTGGCAACAACGCACTACCAACATATCACTTACCGATTGTCATACCATACAAGTCTCCAATACTTATGTCTTCAAAAGAAACCAACACTAACTTGTGTACCAGTGATTCCAAGGACCATAATGTTGGGTGGCATCCTCTTCTTACTAGTGACAACAATACCGGTAACATGCAATACTAGTTGACATCAATGACACCATTACCAATTGACATCAATGACAACACAATGCCAATAATCATCTTCTTCTTACCAGTGACAAGCTATATCGGTAACCTACAATACTAGTTGACATCAATGTCAACACAATACCAACAATCTCCCCCTTTGGCATTAATGTCAATACATGTAGTATCTGACATACTACAAATTCTCTCTCCCCCTTTGACAACAATGGAAAAGGGTACTAACAAAGATTTCTACTAGTTGCATCTCCTCCTTTGACCATTTCACTCTACATACTCTCAACCAAAAATATTGGAGATAGAGGGCTTTGATGCACTCTGATAACAATTGCTCTACTACAAAATGCATATACCCATCTGATATCAATTGTAGAGAAGTGTGTCAGTGAATTCCACTTACCTATCAGTCAAACTATATCATCTCCCCTTTATTATGAAGAAAGTTATTCTAACTTTGATTTGTTGATACCAAGTGTTGAAGATGAAATTGATACCAATTTTATATCATATGTATATTCTTTGATACCAAATGCATGTTCTCCCTTTGTGCAGGTAACTCTCCCTTATTACAGGCAACACTCCCAATGGTCTTATTATGATTTCAGTTAATTACAAATTGAACAAACATTAAAATAACTCACAAATAAGGACTAATGAGCACATCCCAAAGTCTCAATCATACGGGTAAAACCATAGACACTTGTTCTCTCCTATGTTCAGTATATTTGATAAATCAAAAGATATGGTTGTGAACTCCCCCTGAGTCATAGATCTCAGCCTGTATTCTTTGTCTATTAGGTTCTAAATTGGAGCTCCAATCTGCACCTTATACCGATTCAATTGAGTTAATAAGTGACCAATTCATGATCTTCCAACTCCATGACATCCATCACAACTTATGACATTATCTTATATGACCATAATACCAAACCATATCACTATCATGTCAATTATTTGTTGGTAATTGACCCTCTATTATTTGGTTTCACTATGTTGTCATTGATGGCAACATGATTTTGTGTTTTGGCTTCATTTTTTGATTCTATGGTATATTGGTAGGCACTTCACTAATTCTACACCAGCATTAGTACTGGCATCGGTAGGTCAGAAAGATTTCCTTGGTCACCGACAATGAAGGCCGATAGGGTATAGTAAATGTTAACGATATTGAAGGCCGACATATCTTGGATCTGGCATTAGTAATTTGTTTAAATATTCATACATTTATGTTATCTGGCTGACATACAATTTGATATTGTATATATCTTTGTTAGCCAACACAAGGCATACAAATTGTATAGGGTATATAGGTCAGTTAAGATTAGATCATTTTGAAAAGATAAAAAAAAAGAGACATATATGGATATGTGAATGTAATATGATGTAAAATTATTCAGAGAGATTATGTATGTGAGAAATTATTGTAAGGGTTATTCCAGTAAGGTTTTCAGATCGGAAAAAATAGAGCTTAAACTGGAACTATATTCTGGCATGGATGATGCTATCTTAGTAGTTCACACTTCTCTGGATTGTAGTCTAGAATTTTATGTAGTTAGTGAGGCTTCTATTGTGATTGAGCAGTGTGCCCTAGGCTATAAGGCTTCCTGCAAGTGTAGGCCCCTCATATTTTATAATATCTCTTCATATGGCTAGTGGATTGATATTGTGGGTCACAAATCCCACCATGGATTTTCCTCTTTTAGGTTTTCCACATAATAAATCTGTGTGTTCTGATTCTCATTTATATGTTTGGCTTATTGGTTCCTATACATCTTTCAATTTTGTATATACCAGTTGATGTACGAATGTTTTAATAAGGATAAAATCTACTATTCCAGTATAACACTGATTCACACTCCCCCTCCTCAGTGTTATTGGTTTCCAATAATTATTATCAGAGCCTTGTGCCATAGAGGAAGTTTAACAGCTTGAGGAAGATCCCAAAACTGGAATCCATGAATATGGCTTTCGAGAAGCAACTTGAGATGGCACTTGAATATTATGATTATAAAAGGTTAAAGAACTTTAAGCTACCAGATGAATTGGATTCTACTAAGGAATTTATTATTGTCCTACAAGAGAGGCTATCATTTGTTCAACTAGAAGGAAGGAACTTTTGCAAAATTAGGATGATAAAGAGAAAGACGCACTTAAGGAACAATGTTAGAAATTGAGTCAAGAAAATATGGTTATGAAGAATGAAATGCAACTTATAACTGATGAATACTAAGAGGGGGGGGTGAATTAGTATGCCAAAAATCTATGCACTAAATCACTTACACAGTCTAAAGATAAACTGGCAAAGTAGTCTAACAGTCAAACCGATTACCACACATGCAAACCAAAATGCGAATAAAGCATTCACCCACAAAAGCAATACTACCATAACACAAGATATTTGACGTGGAAACCCAACTAGGAAAAACCACGATGAGATGGAACTCACAAGTCACTATCTACAAAATAGAAACTAGACTGGTTAAGGTCTTACAATGTTCTTCACCAGAACAGATCCCGTTAGGAATCTCAATCTTTATTAGGAGATAAGTCTGATTAAAGAATACCTTGTTAGAGGATTTTACAAAGGCTTTGAGGCCTACCTGGTTAAGGGTTACAAACTTGTCAAAGATGTGAGTAATCAACAAGTGTTTGATCTATCTAATAGCACAAACTGCTTGGTTAGATCCAGTATTTCTCATAGATAATGCATTCCAGCATTACTTCAATCTTCTCTCTCTCACACAGTTACAACTTGATCTTCACATATAAGATTGTTCTCAACTTCCACCTTAAACCCTAGCATGACATTAACCCTTTCAGCAACAACTTAAAACCATAGACATGATGTCCTTTTAAAGGAATCTGATTTCATGTCGGTCCAATAGGATTACATTACAATTTCCTAGGTTCAATGCATCTAGACCTACTTAGTAACATGACACAAAAAGCACCATCAATGTGTCGGCACCATCAAACAATCGGTGGATTGGTAACTCATCACAAAATGCTGGTTGGTAACTCATCACAGAGTATTACCAATTCATACAAAGTAATGGTTGCCAGTTTGACAAAAATGAAGACTAGTAAGAATGTGTTGTGCCACTTTTCTCCCTCGTGCCGCTTGGGATCTACGAACAGCTTGGGGTCAACATGTCACTTCAAACCGGGAAACACATTCTGCAAAATCACCACCAGTCTAAAGACTAGTATACAACATACCGGTTGGAACAAATACCGGTTGAGCACAAGTTCATACACATAAAGGGGATCTCAATACAAGTGTGTGTCCATCGATGACAATCACAACATAAACAACAAAAATGCCAACAATCTCCCCCTTTGGCATTGATGGCAACACTTAGGAAAATACAAATTTTGACATCTAAGTGTTTTACAACAAAAACTTGCCATTAACAAAATTGCTCCCCCGAAGCATATACACTATCCCTTAATTAACACATTGTATAGCAATTTTGCATATAGAGCATAATTATTGAGACATTAGAGCATATAGCATATATCAAAGCATATATCAAAATGTCAAAACCAGATATTTCTCCCCCTGTGTCAGAAGATCAAAATTTTATAACCAAAAACCAGATATACTTCTCCCCCTTTGCCAACAATGACAAAGTACCGTTGAATAACCCTATTTCCATATATATATAAAAAGTTTATGACAAGAATGAATAATACTTGTCAAAAAATGATTTATAGTCTTGCAAAAATTGTTTCATGGATAGAGACCAGGACTCAAGTAGGGAGGTTGCCACTTCTCAGTTTGCATCTGGGATACCTGGTCTTCCATGGCATCTACTGTGCTCAGTTCCTATGTGACTATTAGGGCATCCAAGTTTAGATAACACTTCTGAAGAATTTGCAGTCATGGAAGTAATACCATTTGAAGCTCCTACAAATCCCTAGACTGTGTACTGATCTCTTGCTCCATCTTAGCTGACTGGATCTAGAACTAGTGAACAGTTTGCCCATATGCTACAAAGGAATCATAGGGTGTCTTAAATGTGCCCAAGTAGGACTCTAAGTCCATTTGAAGCTTTTGCTTCTTGGCTAGCACATCGTCATAGAATAGATGAGGTTGATAGATTTTGTTGAGTAGCAAGTTTCCCTCATCTAAGGCATTCCTTATGTCCTTTTGATCTTTCAGTAGTTCAGTCCTAAGCTCATTCATCTTTTTCTCTAGAGCAACATTAAGAGCCTTTTGGTGCTCTTTCTTTACATTGGCCTCTGCTGCTTCTTCCAGACTCTACACCTAATCATCCAGTATAGTACATAGAAGTTTGAGCTGTGCTAGTGATGATTCAATGTCAAGAAGATTAGTACTGGGGATTAAACCGGTAAGGGTGTCTACAACTGCCTGAATAATATCTTGTTCCCTTTTCCTGCGAATGACTTCAAGGTGCTCTTGGGCAACCTTGATGCTCTACATAAGCTTAGACTCACTTGCAGATTGGAGATCAATCAGACTCGAGATAGAAGCCGGTTTGGCTTGGCTCTTGATTTCCTTAAGAGTCTCCATCGGTGTGCTCTTCATTGCTTCAGCTATCTTGTCTGCTTCTTCCTTCTTTTTCTTCTCCTTCTCTTCTTTCTCTTTCTCTTCTCTCTTTTTCTTCTCTTCCTCTTCCACCTTCTTCTTGTCTTCCTCTTCTTTCTGCTTCTGCTCTGCTTCTATCTTCTTCTTTGCTTCCTCTTCCTTCTTCTTTTGTGCTTCCTCTTCCTTCTTCTTTTGTTCTTCCTCTTCCTTCTTCTTTTGTTCTTCTTCTTCCTTCTTCTTCTTCTCTTCTTCTTCCTTCTTTTTCTTCTCTTCCACTTCCTTCTTCTTCTTTTCTTCTTCTTCCTTCTTCTTCTTCTCTTCTTCTTCCTTCTTTCTCTTTTCTTCCTTATCCTCTTCTTCTTTCTTTTTCCTATCATCTTCTTGCTTCTTCTTTTCTTCATCTTTTTGTTTCTTCTCTTCCTCTTTTCTCTTCTCTTCCTCTTTCTTTTTTTTCTCATCTTCATCCCTCTTCTTCTTCTCTTCCTATTCCTTTGCCACTTACTGTGTGTCCTCAGCCTGTTCACCACCTTGTTCGGCTTGTTGCCTCTGTTCAGTTCCCTCAGAAGGTATGTCCTGAGTTACATCTTCTACATCTAGGGCATTGACATCAATAGTGTTGATTGGTTCTTCCACCAGGTTTCCTTCCTCATCAAAAACCTCATCCAGTTTGGAAATAACCGATTCTTTTTCTACTTGGAGGTTGGCCATTCGTGCTTTGTGAGAGTTGATAGCATGAGCCATATGCTGATGAGTATCTTTTTTGACATCATCAATTCTCCCCTCCAACAACTAGAGCCTTCTTCTCCTTGTGAAGAAGAGACGATTATTTTGATCCAGGGCATCAAATAATTCTGAATTTGAGAGTTTGGGAAAGTACTGTGCAAAGACTTTCTCCCTAATCTCCTGTTCTTTTTCAATGGCAATGCACCATTTATTATCTAATGCTTTAAATAATGAATCTAGTGTCTGAGATTTAATCTCTAATGGTGACCGGTCATTTTTACACAAATAAAGAATGATTTCTTGTAGTACTTCATCTTTCTTCTCACTATTAAATTCATCATAATAGTCTACTAAATCATGAAGTAATTTTCTCCTAATATTTTTTACTATTCTTTGACAATGTGTCAAAGGTTTGTATTAGGAGATATCAATATTTACCAGTGTGAATGCTGCTAGTTCATTCTTCTTCACCTTCTTTGTCTATCTTGCCTTCTTCAGCTTTTCATCAGACTCAGTTTCTTTAGAGTCTTGTTCATTTGTCTTAGTCTTCCTCTTTCTTTTGAAGACTTTTGCTAGTGTTACCTCCAGTTTCTTCTTTCTCGGTGACCGCTTGGTCACTCTTGGAGTTGCAGTGATAGTCGGTGCCAATGTTGTAGGCACTGCTTTGGCTTTCTTAGCTACCGGTTCTTTTCCTTTCTTCATCGATGGTTCTTCAACTAGTGAAATCCTCTCCAAGTAGGTTCCGGTCCTCTTAGCCTTTGGATCAAGAGGTGAGGCAATAAGGGTTGAGGCATACCCTTCCAACATGTCATACATAACCTCATAGCCCATTGGCTCCACTTCCTCCATTCTAGGCTCAACAACCACCATTAAACATTTGTCCACCTGAATAGTGAAACAGATGTCATCTTCGTATTTCTTCACTATATCACCTAAGATTCTTACCCTCTGACTCATCTTTCTTCTGAACTCATCAAAATATTTGTTCAGTACTTCAGGGTAGCCAGTTCCAATGGCTTGAACGATTTCCTTTATCTGTTTGGTTACCAATTGGTCAAGGGACCACTGGACATCTCCTACACTAGGAAAGTAGCCTTGGAAATAGAAGAACAACCCTACTAGTATTTGTCCAAACTTAAACCTCAGTGAATTATCCTGTTTGATTGCCTTAAGATTCAACAGGAGTTGCCTCTACATATCGGTGCATAAGTCAAAAGATGCATCCTCTTTTATCATTCGGTAAGAGACATTTACCACTGCAACAGATATAGAATTAATCTTGCTGGCTGAAAATGTTCTATAGCCTATCACCATGTAGGTATATTTCACTAGATCATCCTTCATAGGATTGACTATCATACCCCGTGACTCACTGGTTGAACCGGTGAGCTGGGCTATTTCAGTTTTGCTCACTTTTCTCAGGGCTGGCACTTCCCCTATGTTATAAAAACTGGTGACTGCATGAATTGCCTGAGGTGTAATATCATGCATCCTCTCTAGGTACATCTTGTCACCATGGACTCTGCTCAAAATAATTCTGATGTGATCCTTTGTGAAATCTTCTAGAAAATGTACTGTGTTGTGGAATTTCTTCTTCTCTAAGACACTAAACTCCATTTTTATCCTTTTGTCCTTGCCACAAAATAGACCTAACTGAGTGTGAATGGCTAAAGACCCTAGGTCTTCTATTTTGCAATCAATATAATCATAAATTCCCTCTTCAACTATGACTCCAGCTAGAACTTGTGATAAAGCATTATATTTGCACTTCCTCTGAATAAAACTTTCTGACTCTATGGATGTACTCGAGCTGGTATGAGATGCGGAAGCCATTGTAGAGTATTTCAAGAACATGAAAAATACCTTTCAAACGCGAATTTAGGGCTTCCTGATTCTGCTTTACTCCACTCTCCATCGGTTGCCAAATCACCGATTTGTGTTCTCCACTACCACTTGCAAATTGGACTTGAATCTCTTTCAAGGTTTGTCAATTTCTTGAAATCTAAGCTCAAATTGCCTTTTCTTCACTCTGCACTTGAAAACTTCTCTTCGCTTGAAATTAGATAGTGAGAAATGATTTGAAAAATGCTTTTATACATGTCTCTCACCTACCACCATTAATGCTCCTCTATTAGGGTGTAAACCCTAATTTGCCTTTTTACTGTTTCTGGTCTTCTACCTAGCCACAGGTATCACATACCGATTAAGGTCTTTTACTAGTGTAAACCAGGGGTTCGAAAGCATTTCATCGTTTGCTCCCCCTAAGCCTTTGAGGCTTAGTTTGTCGGTTCTGATATTTCCACACTAGGTGCAGAAACTGGTTCCTCTTCCAACATTTTTGGTTTCTTCCTCCATGTTTTCTTCATGTCACCTTGAACTTTTTCAACATCAATTTCTCCTTCCTGAGTGACCGGTATATCATCAAATATACTTTTTTTGCTTTTGCAGAATCTTGCAATGTGACCCGGTTTGTTGCAATGATAACAAACAAGTCGAGGTGCTCTCCAAGGTCCATTATACATGTTTCCATTCTTCCTTCTGCATGTTGCAGCAATGTGACCATGACCATGACAAATCATACAACTTTCTCTCCATCTGGTTGCTGCTTGATGGCCACCGCTTCTTGACTGATGATTGAAGACATTAAACCGGTTGTGGTTCCGGTTCACAAAAGGTTCAGGACCAGTTCCTTGGGTCCTCTGAGGATATCTTCTAGTGTTATCCATCATAGACCTGCATTCAAATGCTCTATGCCTATACTTGTTGCATGCATAACAATGACCATTTTACTTATTGGATCTATGTACATTGTTAATAAAATATGGAAAATTATTGTAGGCTTTGCTCCTACATACATTGGCAGTGTGTCCTTCTTTAAGACAGTTAAAGCAAACAGGTTTGAATTTTTGCTTACCTTTTCCTTTGACTGTCAGTTGCTTCTTTGATGCTTCAGCATTTGTTCCTGAGGATTCTCCTTCCTCATGTCTAGAGAAACCAAGACCATTGGTATTCTTTGCTGATCTAGATGACTCAAGCTTTTTCTCTAGCTTAACAGTACTTTTGCCAAACTTAGCTAGTATTTCCTTTGACTCAAAGAGTTCTTTGGAAATAGCAGTGTTTGTCTCCATTAGACTTGCATTTTCAGAGATGGCAATGTTTAGTTCTCCTTGCATGTCTTCCTTTTCCATTCTTCTCTCATGAAGGTGAGCAGTCAGTGCACTAATCTCTTGTTTCAACTTGGAGATCTCATGATCTCTATCCTTTATCCGATCTTTAGCTTTTCTCCAGTTCTCAAGTTCTTAACTAAACCAAATAGTCAGTCCTTCCAACTCCTTTCTCAAATTGGAGTTTGAATCATTCAACTTATTTACTTCAGCAATCATGGCTTCCATGTTAGCTTCATCTTCAGAACTACTTTTAGATAGTTCCATCAGCTTTTCTGCATGTTCTCTCCTTTTTGCTTGAGATGTCTTGTATTTGACCATAAGATCATCATAGGCTTGCTCAGACTTAGTGAGTTGTTGAGTAAGTTACCTCATGGTGTATTCCCCCATATCTCTTTCCAAGTGGTTAAACTTATAGAAAGGTAGGCTCTAATACCAATTGATGAATACTAAGAGGGGGGGTGAATTAGTATGCCAAAAATCTATGCACTAAATCACTTACACAGTCTAAAGATAAACCGGCAAAGTTGTCTAACAGTCAAACCGATTACCACACATGCAAACCAAAATGTGAATAAATCATTCACCCACAAAAGCAATACTACCATAACACAAGATATTTGATGTGGAAACCCAACTGGGAAAAACCACGGTGAGATGGAACTCACAAGTCACTATCTACAGAATAGAAACCAGACTGGTTAAGGTCTTACAATGCTCTTCACCAGAATAGATCCTGTTAGGAATCTCAATCTCTGTTAGGAGATAAGTCTGATTAAAGACTACATTGTTAGAGGATTTTAGATTCACATGTGTGAACCACCTTGTTATAGGATTTTACAAAGGCTTTGAGGCCTACTCTGTTAAGGGTTACAAACTTGTCAAAGATGTGAGTAATCAACAAGTGTTTGATCTATCTAATAGCACAAACTGCTTGGTTAGATCTAGTATTGCTCATAGATAATGCATTACAGCATTACTTCAGTCTTCTCTCTCTCTCTCTCTCAGTTACAACTTGATATTCTTAGATAAGATCATTCTTAACTTCCACCTTAAACCCTAGCATGACATTAACCCTTTCAGCAACAACTTAAAACCCTAGACATGATGTCCTTTTAAAGGAATCTAATTTCATGTCGGTCCAATATGATTACATTACAATTTCCTAGGTTCAATGCATCTAGACATACTCAGTAGCATGACACAAAAAACACCGTCAATGTGTCGGCACCGTCAAACAATCAGTGGATTGGTAACTCATCACAAAATGTCGGTTGGTAACTCATCACAGAGTATTATCGGTTCATACAAAGTATCAGTTGCCAGGTTGACAAAAATGAAGACTGGTAAGAATGTGTTGTGTCGCTTTGCTCCCTCATGCTGCTTGGGATCTATGAACCGCTTGGGGTCGACATGCCGCTTCAGACCAAGAAACACATTCTGAAAATCACCACTAGTCTAAAGACTAGTATACAACATACCGGTTGGAAAAAATATTGGTTGAGCACAAACTCATACACATAAAGGGGATCTCAATACAAGTGTGTGTCCATCAATGACAATCACAACATAAACAACAAAAATGCCAACAATAACTATGAGGATTTCTAAGGAGATTGAAGATAGAAATAAAAAGGAAGAAAATCTTTCTATATCCCTGAAGAACAAATTTGAAGAATGTGGTAGGTTAGTTCATGAAAATGATATGTTGAGAACTGATTTGGTACAATATCAAAGTAATGAGAAAGAGCTTGAGAGAGAAATAACAATACTAAGAGAAGATTTAACTACTGCAGAGTGAATAAAAAGAAAAATTCAAGATCAACTCAGCACAACTTGATGAGTTATTGAAAAGACAGAGGCAAATTGGAGATTCTAGTGGACTCAGATTTGAGCAAGGATAGAGTTCCTGTATTTCTAAAGATGATAAAAAACATAAGGTGCCGATAAGACAATTCAATGCTTATAAATTCAATGGTAGATATTTTGTTTGCAATAGATTTGGTTGCATGGATAGGTAATGTAGAAATAGAGCAAATCAGAACCCTGATTCTGCTCTTGGTAAAGGTTCTAAATGCAATAAGTTTGGTCATAAGAGAAGGTTAGTAAAATCTGGCAAGATCATACTCAGAGATGGGTTAGGAAGACTCAAGGACAATCATTAGATGGAAATGCCTTGGTTGCTTATCCAGCATAAGAGGCTAATCCTGCACTAGCAGGAAGCTCATTTGGTATCTAAGGCAAATGCCTTAGGGGTAAGCAAAACCCATTAAGACGCTACATATGCCCCGAGAAGAGGTTCTGGGAGATGTTCCATATATTGGAGAGGATTATCCAGCATGGATATGTTCTGAGCGAGATCCGATATCTTTCACTGACAGTCATTTATGTCAATGAAAGATTAGGGTTTTTCTCAAAGGTTAAAAGATTGAATACACTTCATTTTTAATCACCCTACATTCAAAGTGACTAACTGCGATCAAAGGCTGTTTAGAAGCAATCAGATTTCTTGAGCTATTTCACTGGCGTCAGGAAGAATTTGTTGAAGGTTTTCACCAAGAGAAATCAAAAGGTATTTATCTTTAAAATTGGAAGTGGGATCATCTTCTATTCCTATTTTTTTTGCAAACCCACCTGTCATGGAGGTTGAGGACTGCCCCAAGCCAATTTTCAAGTAGTATCCACATGTGGCTACCCTAGAAGATTCAATTGGATTGTTTTCTCATGTTATAGAGGGAGTTGTGTATGTAGAGGATGTTAGGGTATATATTCACTGTCTTATCAAGGACTTGGGAACTTCAGAAGTCAAGGGAATTTATATGAGTGAGCTACTGAGAGAATCTGGAAAGATCAAACTGGCATACAAACATATTGAAGACCTAGGGTTCATAGACATTTTGGACATTCCAAAGTTTGAGGATGAGATAATCAGATATGTACTAAGTAGAGTACATGGGTAATTCATATGGATGAACAAACCTTACAAAATCACCAAGGAAGGCATCTGGGCAATTACTGGTTTTCCATCGGTAGGGCAACACCTAGACAAGAAAGTTTCAAATGATTTCATGAGGAAGTTCATTGGCACTACATCTAACAAAAGATCCATGATGGTGAGAAATATCACTGACACAGACCTCAAATTTGGTAGCATGATTCTTGGATATAAGGTAACTTAGTCAAACCAACTGAATTATGTTTCTAGTTCATGCATTTTGCCTGTATACAAAATTTTGAGATAATGTAAAGTTAGATCTATGTAGTTGGATTCTTGATGAGTTGTCAATAAACTTAGGGAAGATTAAGGGTGAGAAGAAGGGTACTTTCCAGTATGGGAACTTGTTCATTTGCCTAATGTTATATTTTCTAAATGTTACACCTTGTTCTGGCAAGAGACAATGGGATTTTGACATTCTAGTAGGAAGACAATTGAAACAGTGTATTGTTGTATTAGGAAGTCAAAGAGATGATAAGGTATGGGGGTATTTTAAGGCATTTCAAAAATCTATGAGGTCTTGGGTAAGAGTACCTAAGCATATTGTAGAGAATTACTCTACCGACATATGTTTTATGGTAAAGAAGGATGAGACTCTCATGGAAACAGTTAAGCCCCAAAATATTTAGATTGAGGAAATGGTCTATGAGGTAGATGAATTGATTCTTAATCCCTATGCAAAAATACTAATTGTTGCAAAACTTGATGAGGCAGAGAAGCCCTGTGGTACTGCATAACAGAAAACTCAAGAGGTTGAAACATAGTTCAATCGGAAAAAAAGAGAGAAGCGGGAAGGAAAAGAAAGTAAGTTTTTGCAAAAGGTCTCAAAGAATATTCAGGCACTAATTGATGTTGTCCTAGAGAAAGGTAGAAAGAGGAAGGATCTAGAAGTTCATATTGAGCCTATTATTGCAAAATCTGAATTAGAGGATGACACACCATCAGCATTCAAGAGGGTTGTTAGGAAGAAACCAAAGGAAACAAAGGTAGAAGAAAAGAAGCAACTGGTTAGAAAGGTCAAAATCAAGATACCGGCTTAGAAGCAAGTACCTAAAGCTACACCCACAGCTCCATCCGGTATTTCCAAGAGGAAGAAGAAGAATGACACTGACTATGATAAAGTTTCACCTAAAACTTGTCTAGAATTGGTAGATGAAATCACTAAAGATGGCATGTTGAAGAAAGTTCAATTTTATTATGAAAATTTAGAGGATGATGAACAGAGAGAGGTAGAGGAAGCAATCCTATTATACTTGGATATTTATAGGAAGCTTTAATAGAGATAGAATATCAAATACCAAATGAGTTATATAACATATTGGATGCTAGAAGATTATCAACTATGAAAGAAGATAAACACAGTAAAGTTCAAGAACTATTATCTATCTATGTTACTATATCTCTAGATGAAATGAAAAAGGCACTTGAGGCGGCTGACATAAAAGTCAATAGTAAACATAGGATAACTAGCTTGGTGCCAGGGAGAGTGAATGAAGTAATAAAGGAAACTCAAAAAACATGAATTAAATTTTTGGTTAAAAATAGAGGATTCTTTACTTCATCGAAAATCAAGAAAGAAAATATACATACCCTGGCTGAAGGAAAAGGAAAGGGGATTATGGGTACTTCACCCTCAGTTTTGAAAAATATTAAGATAGTGGAAATTGAGCCATTGGTAAATATAGATGTATAGACAAATACTAAGATACTAGTTAATAATGAGAATGAACAAGCTTGTAGACATCTAAAAATGGTCAACACTTGCGGAGTCATACTTTAACATTTGCGTATTGCCTTATTTTAGGGTTTTTGCGTCGCATTAACATTTCTTCTATGTTGCACACTTGGTCTTTATCATTTGCGAGCATTGAGTCCTTCTTCTGCATTCCTCATTTTTCTCAACTTGGTCTTTATCATTTGCAAGCATCAAGTCCTTCTTCTGCATTCCTCATTTTTCTCACTTTCAAATTTGGTCTTGTCGATAACAATCTTCAGTTATGATTTTGGTCGATCTTATCCTATCGCATCAATGTGCGTGCTCATTTATCATCATTTTGGACATCGTCAATCCTAATCAATGATAGAATTAGGGTTTTTTCCTCTTTTCAATCTTGTCACCTTGCAATCAATTCATCATCGATCCTCATCCTTGTCAATCTTGTCATCTTGTGATCGATTCACCATCGATCCTCGTCCTTGTCAATCTTGTCATCTTGCGATCAATTCATCATCAATCCTTGTCCTTGTCAATCTTGTCACCTTGTGATCGATTCATCATCGATCCTTGTCCTCCTGATCAATCTTGTCATTATGTGATTGATTCGTCATTGATCCTCATCCTTGTCAATCTTGTCATCTTGCAATCGATTCGCTATCGATCCTTGTCCTTGTCAATCTTGTCATCTTGTGATCGATTCGTCATCGATTCTTGTCCTTGTCAATATTGTCACCTTGCGATTGATTCATCATCAATCCTTGTCCTCCTGATCAATCTTGTCATTATGCGATTGATTCGTCATCTATCCTTGTCCTTGTCAATCTTGTCATTTTGTGATCAATTCATCATCGATCCTTGTCCTGATCAATCTTGTCATTTTGTGATCAATTTGTCATCGATCATTGTCCTTTTCAATCATGTCAATTTGGATCAATTAGTCATTGTTCCTCATCAATTGGCACCTATCAATTTGATCTCTTTGTCAATTTTGGTCAATTTTTCAACCAATCTCAATCGTTTATCAGCATTGGTCCTTTGTCAATCAAAATCATGATCGAATCGACATTAATTTCTTGTTGTCTTGACCTAATTCCTGGTCCTCTTATTTCTAGGGTTTTATGATTTGATCATTTAATCCTTTTCTTCTTCTTTGTGGGTTAAATAAATCTATTTATTTAGTCCTAGGTCTTTTTCTTGAATTAATTAATGGATGAAAACCTATTAATTAATTCACCTAATTTCTATTTCATCTTTTTCCTCAATTTTCCAATTTACTAATTTCTCCTAATTCCTAATTTTCTATTTCTCCTATTTTCTTCAATTTTTCTAATATTTCCTCTAATTTCATGGCAATGGCATTTCAATTTTGTCATAATTTGTCAATCAATCAACCTTGCATGTCAATTTTGTCATAATTTGTCAATCAATCAATCTTGCATGTCAATTTTGTCATAATTTGTCAATCAATCAATATTGCATGTCAATTTTGTCATAATTTGTCATAATTTTGCCATTCATGATTTGAATTTCCATTTGAATCAATTTCATGCTAATCTTGTCCTCTCTCCAATTTGTCTATAAATTGGATGAGTTTCTTCAATCAAAAAAAAAGAAAACCACGCTTCTAGTATCCTTATGCTGCCATTTTTCTAGTCATCTTGCTTTCATACTATGCTTTTGCACTTGTAGGTGAGATCCACAAACACACTAATTTGAAGGAGAAAGAAGGACAATGGAGGACCAATGAAGGAGATACATGCTTTGGTTTGCATTTCATTTTAATATTTCATCTTCATGCCTTTATTGATTGTAATTAGGATTTGTCATTGCAATCTAGTTTTTGTGGTTGAGCTAGTTTAAAGTTGCTTTTGATGCATTCCATTTTCCTATCTACAAAGCTAACATTGTACATGATACTAATGTTGGTAATTGACACTCTATTGGTTATGTTTCATTATGTTGTCATTGATGGCAACATGATTTTGGGTTTCAGCTTCATATGGTATACCAACAAGCACTTCAGAAACTCTACACAGGCACTGACATTGGAAGGTCAGAAGATTTCCTCAGTAATAAACAATGAAGGCCAACATGGTATAGTAAAGGTCATCGGTATTGGATGCTGACACTTATTTGATTTGGCATCGACAAATTGTTTTAATGCTTATTCATTTATGTTATATGGCCGACATGTAAATACAATATTATATATATCCTTGTAAGCTGACATAAGGCATAAGTTTGTATAGGGTATATAGGGAGATTGATTAGATCATTTTGTAATATGAATAGATGGATGGATAAGATTATGGATGTAATGTAATGCAAAATATATCAGAGAGACTATGTATGTGAGGAGTTCATTGTAAAGGGTTATTCTGGTACTAAGGTTTAGGGTTTTAACCAGAACAGACAAAGCTTAAATCAGAATTGTATTCTGGAATTGGAGATGGTATATTAAGTAGTTCAAACTTCTCCAGATTCTTGTCTCAAATATTATGTAGTCAGTGAGGCTCCTTTTGTGATAAGAAGTCTGCTATAGGCTTTAAGCCTTCTTGCAAGTGTAGGCCCATCATATATTGTAATATCTCTTCATATGGTCAGTGAATTGATATTGTGGGTCACAAATCCCACCATGGTTTTTCCTCATTGAGGTTTTCCATGTATAAATTTGTGTGTTATGTTTCTCATTTATGTGTTTGGATTATTGGTTGCATTACTTCTTTCAATTCTATTTATACTAGTTTACCAGTTGGTGATGAATACTAACAGGGGGGTGAATTAGTGTATCCAAATACTTAACCAAACTCTCAAGCACTTTAACTACATACCGATGTAGTAGTTTAAACAATAAACCGGTTACAACACAAACAAGCCAAATAGCAAATAAAGAATTCATCCACAGAAGAACAATCACCATAACACAAGATGTTTTGACATAAAAACCCAAATGGGAAAAACTACGGTGAGTAAAACTCACAAGTCCACTATCTATAGAATAGTAAATAGACTGGTTAAGGTCAGACCGGTTAAGGCCTTACAATGTTCTTCACTAGAATGGATCCTGTTAGGAATCTAGATCTCTATTAGGAGATAAGTCCTATTAAAGACTAGCCTGTTAGAGGATTTCTGATCCAAAACTTTGAACCACCTTGTTAGAGGATTTACAATAGGCTTGGCTGGGCCCACCCGATTATGGATTTCAGACTTGTTGAAGAGATTAGTTATCAACAAGTGAATGATCTAGATAGTAGCACATAATGATTGATTAGATCCTTCACAACTCCCTATTAATGCATTCCAACATTACTTCAGTCTTCTATATTTTGCACTTTCAATCTTTGTCATGAGATACCTTTTCTCGCATAGACCTAATCTTTTCTCCAACACTCGCACACATCAACAACCTCAAAACCCTAGACATGATGTCCTCATATAGGAACCTAATTTCTTGTCGGTCCAATAAGATTATACTACAATTTCCTAGGTACAGTGCATCTAGACACATTTGATAACATGACATAAAAACACCACCAAAGTGTCGGTCAATGATAACTAATCACACATTACAAGTTTACCAATTGAATCACTGCATCGGTGTTGGTGGATGATAACTCATCACACCTTAGAATTATACCATTTTAACACAATATACCGATTACCGGTTCATAAATGAAGACTGGAAAACTGGAACATGATGTTCCGATCAAAAGATTAACTGTCGCTATGGATCCTCATTCCGCTTGAGGTCTTCATACCACTTGGGGTCTTCAGTCATGCTACGATCGGTAAGCTTCTTCTACAAAACACCGATAGTCTTTAACAAACAAAGAATATACATATAATGACATACAATACCAGTTGGAACAACTACTGGTTGAGAATAACTCATACATCAAATAAGTGTGTGTCCATCAATAACAATCACAATTAAACATCATCAAAATGCCAACAGTTCGTGTATGTATGTTTTTTTAAGATTAAAATCTTCTATTCCAGTATAACACCGATTAACCTTCCCCCCCCCCACCTCTCAGTGTTATTGGTTTCCAACAATTGGTATCAAAGCCTTGTGCCTCAAAGAAAGATTAACAACTTGAGGAAGATATTGAAACAAGAATCATTGAATAAGGCTTTGGAGAAGGAGCTTGAGATGACACTTGAAGATTATGATGCTGAAAGATTGAAAAGCTTAAAACTACAAGATGAGTTAAATTCTGCTAAGGAATTCAATCTTATCGTACAAGAGAGATTATCATCTATTCAAGCTAGGAGGAAAGAAATTTTTCAAAATCGAGATGATGAAAATAGACTTAAAGAGCAATATCAGAAATTAAGTTAGGAGAACATGGTTATGAAGAATGAAATGAAAACTATGGCTATGAGGATGTCTAAAGAGATTGATGATAGAAAGAAAAAGGAAGAAAGTCTTTTTGTATCCCTAAAGAATGAATTTGAAGAATGTGGTAGGTTGACTCATGAAAATGAGATATTAAGGTCTAATTTGGTAAATCCTAGAGCAATGAGAAAGAGCTTGAAAGACAAATGACAGTACTAAGAAATGACTTAACTGCTAGAAGTGAGTACAAAGAAAAATTCAAGATTAGCTCAGCACAACTTGATGAGTTACTAAAGAGACAAAGGCAGATTGGAGATTCTAGTGGACTTGGATTTGAGAAAGGGCAGAGTTCCGGTACTACTAATGAAGATCAAAACCATAAGGCACCGGTAAGGCAATTTAATGCTTATAAATTTAATATTAGATGTTTTGCTTGCAATATATTTGAACACATGGTTGGGCAATGTAGAAACAGAGAAAATCAGAACCCTGATTCTACTCCTGGTAAATGTTCTAAATGAAATAAAATTGGTCATAAGTTAGAAGATTGTATAATGAATGTAAAATTATATGCTTGTGGAAAATTTTGACATATAGCTAATTAGTGCAGGTCAAGCAATTTTACCGGTTTTAGCAAGGCAATTCAAAAGAACAATGTTCCATGTTAAACATGCAATGAAATTAGATATACTGCTAAGTTCTATAGAAGAATAAATCCACCGGTAGACAATGGAGGATCAAATGATAAAGGCAAAGAGAAGGTTAGTGAAATCTGGCAAGATGACACTCAGAGATGGGTTAGGAAAACTAAAAAGAAATCATCATATGGGAATGTTCCAATTACCTATCAGACAGAAGATGTTGCTCCTGCTCTGATAGTGAGCTCATCTGGTAACTAAGGCAGATGCCTTAGGGGTAGGCAAATTTCATGGAAGATGATACATATGCCCCTGGAGGATATTCTAGAAGATGTTCTAGATATCAGAGAGGATTACCTAGCATTGATGTATTAAAATTTGTTGGCATATGTGCATAGCATGATGATATGATGATATTGTATGTTGTCATTGATGTCAATATGCTGAAGTATGAACCCATATGTTGTAGTAAGCAAACTAGCAAGAGAACCGATATGATGATGTAAATTGATATTTGTAAAAAATTGAAGCGGTATGTTTGTTCAAGGTGAACCGATATGTTGCAATGAGAACCGGTATATGGAAGTTTTGTATTGGGGTTTCATTTTGCATGACTACTAGTTGGTAGTCTCAGCTTCAGGGTTTCTGGTTGATGCATTCCAAGATTGTGTGATTTAACCAATGACATCTTGTGATGAGTTAGCATTGTAATGAAGACCAAATAAGTGTTGCCACGTCATCCTTGTGTGCATGAAGTATTTCCTTGAGTATCTTGCATGGAGATTGATCCTATCTACCTCGGGAATGTGCAAAGTCTCTGTAAATAGTGGAGAGCACGTGATGAATTATTAGCTTCCTGAAGTGGCAAAGAATGAACATTGGAGAACATCTTGAGATCTATTCAAGAATGTTGTATTCGATGCAGTGTGATTAATGGTCAAGATTAAACCGACTAGATTGTAAAACCTAAATGTTTAGGGTTTAGGGTTTATGCTACCAAGCTATTTGTTTCCTATAAGGTCGATGATGTTTTTCATTTTGAAGTTGTTAGAAAATGTTATGTGTGTATCCCAGTGAGTGATACTTGATTCTATCTAGACCAAAGAAGTGTGTTGATACCTGCACAGTGTGATTGCAAAAGAGGAGGAGCTAAAGTGGACCTGCCTTGGCATTGAGTGTTGTTATCAGATCAGTGTATTACCTATTGACTTCTAACCATTTCAGCAGTTGGAAAATCCCTTAACCAGGTAGCTTTAATAGGATTTTTGTGTAAATCCTTTAACAGGGTGACTCAATTCAATGAGTTATTCAAATCCTCTTGCGAGGTAACCTTTAACAGGGTTCTAACCTTTAACTGGGTATTTAGCCATCCCTTAACCGGGTGATCCCTAGTAGGATCGGTTCCTAGCAGAACCTATTGTAAAAGTTTTTAATTGGACTAGGCTCCTAATAGAGCAGACTTCAAAAGAGTTCAAATAATAGCTTGTGGGTATTCATCCCCACTGCGGTTTTTCCTAGTTGGGTTTCCACATGAAAAATTAGTGTGTGATGTGTGATGCCTTTCATGTGATGGTTTAGTGTTTTATGTCAAACTGGTAAAATATGTTGAACTAGTAGTCATTATATTGTTGATGTTAGATTACTTGTTTTTGCATAAGGGTGAAGTGGAAATGAGGTATTAGATTGTGTGGAAAGATAAGTGTTACTAGTTTAATTCTTTCACATTCTCACTATGTTTTACTAGTAGTAATTTGATTTAGACTGGTGTTATTGCTTGCTAGTCAGGTGTTGTGTTTATAGTCAAACTAGTTTAGGGGAAGTGTTTTTTTTCTGTAGTGATTCACCCCCCCTCTCAATACCAGTTTGGTACTAATTGTTCATCATTAATTCATCAATTGGTATCAGAGCATCTTCTAGGTCCTCTGTGTTGTAAGCTTAACCACTTGAGGAAAAGATCCTACTCTACTGATGAAGAGGGAAGGTCCAAAGTTCAACAGAGACAACTTTAAAATATGGAAGGATAGAATAAATATATACATCAAAAGCATGGGTGCTCAACACTAGAGCTATGTTGAAAATGCTTATGTTATCCCTATCAGTACTCTCACCGATGATCAAAAGAGAGAGATTCAGGAGAAAGGGAAAGTCATGGAAGCCCTAATCAGCAGTCTATCTGACATTGAGTTTATTGATGTTCAGGATAAAGATAATCACAAAGAAGTATGGGATGCTCTTGAGAATATCTATGGCAGTGATGAGCATGTGAAACAACCTAAGGAAGAGAGCCTTAGGGGAAATTTTAAAGACATACAGATGGTTGAAGGAGAGACCATTCAACAATATGGAATAAGAATCAAAACTGTTGTTGAAGACATCAAGAGTGCAGGTAGTATAATAGATGATTCCACTATCATTAGCAAAGTCTTGAGATCCTTATTACTAGTCTATGAAATAAGGGTTGCTGCTATTCAGGAGTTGAGGTCTATAAAAAAGACAAAGGTATCCCTAGACTCCATCATTGCTAGGTTAACAACTTATGAGCTAAATAATTATGATGGTAGTATTCAGAAGATTGAATAAACCTTTAGAACATCTGTTGCACCATCTAGAAAGGGAAAAGAAGCTAGTACCAGTGGTGAACCAAGACAAAGCAGAGAAATGGATGATGAGGAGATCCTGATGGAATTTGAAGCTCTTCTTGCCAAGAGACTTCCTAAGGGAACTGGTAAATATAGAGGTAAGCTCCCTTTGAAATAGGATTGGACACATTGTTGTAAACTATCCTAATGGTGATAACAAGGACAAACCAGAGAAGTTCAAGAAGTTCAAAGGAGGAAATAGGAGAAACTATTTTGTAGCAGTTGATGAAGGTGTCACTGATGAGGAATCAAAAGATGAAGAAAGTGAAGACATTGTGTTTGTAGTAGTTGAGGAAGATGTGTCAAACAAGAATGCTCTTCTCTCCCACTTTGATAATTCCAATGAGTGGATTATTGACAGTGGTTGTTCTCAAAATATGACTGGTGACCAGAGTAAGTTTTTGTCTCTAGAAGAGTATGATGGTTATGTGGTTCATTTTGGTAATGATGCACCATGTATGGTAAAAGCCAGAGGGTCCATCTCTCTGAATGGAAAAGCAGTGCTGATAATGTGTATTGGGTAGAAGGTCTCAAACACAACCTTTTGAGTGTTGCCTAGCTGAATGATAATGGACTCACTCTGGAATTTAGAGATGGAGTGTGTAAAATAAAAGGTAAGATTGGTGAACTGATGGCCACCAGTATGTAGACCAAAGGTAACCTATTTCAGCTAAATGCAAATATTAGCACAAGTCTAATGGCTAAGTTTGATGATAGCTGGATATGGCATAGGAGACTGCCATGTAAGCTTTGATACTATTGTGAAGGCCAGTAAGATCAAGGTAGTTAGAGGATTGCCTATGCTAAGAAAACTAGAGACTCCTTTGTGTAGAGATTGTCAACTGGGGAAAATGTCTTCCTCAACCTTCAAAGATAAATCTTTCACTGTAAACAATTTACTTGATCTTGTGCATACTGATTTGTGTGGTCCTATGAAAACTAGGAGTGTGTAGGGAGATATGTATTTTATGGTTCTTACTGATGATTGCTTAAGAATGATGTGGGTCACATTCTTGAAGGACAAGTCAGAAGCCTTTGGAAAGTTCAAAGCCTTCATAGCACTAGTTGAAAAAGAAAGTGGTAAGAGGATTAAGTGCCTAAGAATTGATCAAGGAGGAGGATTCACTTCCGGTGAATTCAACAAGTACTGTGAAGAGAGCAGCATTAAGAGGCAATTGTCTTCCCCCCAAACTCCACAACAGAATGGCCTAGTAGAGAGAAACAACCAGACTATAGTTGAAGCAACTAAAACAATGCTTATCCAAGGAAAAGTTGCTCACACTTTTTGGAGAGAAGTGGTGAGCAGTGCAGTCTACATAATGAACCGGGTACTCATCAAGAAAGGTAAGGATAAAACACCTTATGAGTATTGGACCGGTAAGACACCAGTTGTAAGTTACTTTAGAGTGTTTGGTAGCAAATTTTAGATCAAGAGGAGTGAACATCAGAGAAAGTTTGATGCAAAATGTGATGAGGGAATATTCCTAGGGTATTCCACAAAGAGAAAAGCTCTCAAATGTTTCAACAATAGGACTCAAAGAATTGTTGAAAGCATCAATGTTAGAGTTGATGAAACCTCTGAGAAACCTGAGGAAATCGACAGTGAGCAAGTAGGAGATGAACTGGTAGTAACCTTCTGGGAACTAGTTGCAAAACAACCTAGCTCTAGTAACAGTGCTCCTACACCAGTAGATGCTGATGCTAATGAAGATGAGGATGAAGAAGAAAAGAAAGAAGAAACAACTAAGATCATTCCTAGGTATGTAAAGCTAAATCATGATCCAAAGTAGATCATAGAAGATAAGGATGCAGGAATTCTTACAAGAAGAAAGGTCAGAGAAAATTCTTGCATGATCTCTGAATTTGAGCCTAAAACATTCAAAGAGGCACATAAAGATGAAGACTAGATCAAGGCAATGGAAGAGGAACTTGACCAGATAGAAAAGAATGGTACATGGTCTTTTGTACCCAGACCTGAGCATAAAAATGTCATAGGCACCAAAAGGGTTTTCAAAAATAAGTTGAATGAAGATAGCACAATGGTAAGAAAAAAAGTCAGACTATTGTGCAAAGGATATGCTCAAGAAGAAGGAGAAGACTATGGAGAAACCTTTTCTCCAGTAGCCAGATTGCAAGGATTTTGTATTCTTCTTGCATATGTAGCCTTCAAGGGATTCAAAGTATATCAAATGGATGTAAAATTTGCATTCCTAAATGGAATACTAGAAGAGGAGGTGTATATAGAGAAACCAGATGGGTTTTCCCTATCAGAAGACAATGACATGGTGTGTAGGCTACATAAAGCCTTGTATGGACTAAAGAAGGCACCTAGAGCATGGTATGAATGCTTGCACTCCCATCTTGTAAATATTGGATTTGAAAGAACAAGTGAAGATAGCAATATCTACTTGAAATCAAAAGGAGATCAAATTCTTATCTGTGAAGTATTTGTTAATGACATAATTTTTGGTGGAGATGACAAGATGAGTCATAACTTTGTAGATGAGATGAAGAAGGAATTTGAGATGTCACTTATAGGGGAGATTAAGTTCTTCATTGGACTACAGATTCAATAAATGAAATATGGAATCTTTATCACTCAGTCCAAGTATGTCAAAGAGGTGTTGAAGACCTTTGGCATGGAAGACAGCAAACCGGTTGGTACACCGATGGTTGTAAACTATAAAAAGAGGATGACTCGGTGTTGGTAAATGAGAAGGAATACCGATCAATGATTGGTAAATTGCACTATGTAGTACATAGTAGACCGGACATTACACATGCAATGGGCATTATTGCATGGTTCTAAAAAAGCCCAAGAGAACCCCACTTGGTAGTGGTCAAGCGGATTCTTAGATATCTAAAGGGAACTATTGACTATGGATTATGGTATCCATACAGTAATGATTTCAACCTGAAAGTGTTTACAGATGTTGATTGGGCTAGTAATGTGAATGACTGGAAGAGAACAACTGATGGTGCATTCTTTCTTGGTGGTAGACTAGTCTCATGGATGAGTAAGAAGCAGAGTTGTATCTCTCGGTCTACAGCAGAAGTGGAGTATGTTGTAGCATTTATGAACTGCACCCAGACAATTTGGATGAAGCACGTATTAAATGGCTTCAAAGTTCCTGTATCTAAACCGATAAGTATATTTTGTGAGAACATAAGTGCAATTAACATCTCCAAGAATCCGGTTTTACATGCTAGAACAAAGAACTTCGAGCTCAAGTATCATTTCTTGAGGGAGAAGGTTTAGAACAAAGAGGTTGTACTGGAACATGTTTCCAATAAGGAGCAGTTAGTAGACATATTCACCAAACCTCTACCAAAGGCTACCTTTACCTATTTGAGAGGTGAATTAGGGGTGTTGCCCCTTCAAGAGGTGAACTAAAGGTGTGTGCTCCACATCAATTAGGTCTTACATAGATCATATTTTTTAGGATTGGTGTGTTGAAGGATGCTACTCCTTAGGGGCAGAAGCATAGTGGAACATAGATGTGTATGCCTCCACTTTGGTATTGTTGTCAAAGGGGGAGAAGATGTGAAGTGGAGAAGATATCTATAGTATTGGGGAGAAGATGCGAAGTAGAAGCAGAAAGATATCTTTGGATATTGCCATCAATGCCAAAGAGGGAGATTGTTGGCATATGTGCAGAGCATGTTGACATGATGATATTGTATGTTGTCATTGATGTCAATATGATGAAGTATTAACTGGTATGTTGTGGTAAGCAAACTGGCAAGAGAACCGGTATGATGATGTAAACCGATATTTGTGAAAATGTGAAGCGATATATTTATTCAAGGTGAACTGGTATGTTGGAATGAGAACTAGTATATGGAAGTTTTGTGTTGGGGTTTCATTTGGCATGACTACCGATTGGTAGTCTCAGCTTCAGGGTTTTTTGTTGATGCATTCCAAGATTTGTGTGATTCAACCAATGATATCTTATGATGAGCTAGCATTGTAATGAAGACCAGATAAGTGTTGCCACATCAGCCTTGTGTGTGTGAAGGATTTCCTTTAGGATCTTGCATGGAGATTGATCCTATCTACCTCGGGAATGTGCGAAGTCTCTATAAATAGTGGAGAGCACGTGATGAGTTATCAGCTTCCTGAAGTGGCAAAGAATGATTGTTGGAGAACATCTTGAGATCTGTTCACGACTATTGTATTCAAAATAGTGTGATTAACGGTCAGGATTAAACCGACTAGATTGTAAAACCTAGATATTTAGGGTTTAGGGTTTATGCTACCAACCTATCTATTTCCTATAAGGTCAATAATGTTTTTCATTTTGAAGTTGTTGGCAAATGTTATGTGTGTATCCTAGTGAGTGATACTTGATTCTTGCCAGATTAGAGAAGTGTGCTGATACCTGCAGAGTGTGATTGTAGAAGAGGAGGAGCTAAAGTGGATCTGCCTTGGAATTGAGTGCTGTTATCAGATCAATGTATTACCTATTGACTTATAACCATTTCAGTAGTTGGAAAATCCCTTAATCGGGTAGCTTTAACAGGCTTTTTGTGTAAATCCTTTAACAGGGTGACTCAATTCAATGAGTTCTTCAAATCCTCTTGCGAGGTAACCTTTAACAGGGTTCTAACCTTTAACTATGTATTTAGCCATCCCTTAACCAGGTGATCCATAGCAGGATCAGTTCCTAGTAGAACCTATTGTAAAAGACTTTAACTAGAGTAGGCTCCTAACATAGTGGACTTTAAAAGAGTTCAAAGAACAACTTGTGGGTATTCATCCCCACCATGTTTTTTTCGAGTTGGGTTTCCACGTAAAAAATCAGTGTGTCATATGTGATGCCTTTCATGTGATGGTTTAGTGTTTTATGTCAAACTGGTAAAATATGTTGAACTAGGAGTCATTATATTGTTGATGTTACATTACGTTTTTTTGCATAAAGGTGAAGTGGAAATGAGGTATTAGATTGTGTGGAAAGCTAAGTGTTACTGGTTTAAGTCTTTCACATTCTCACTATGTTTTACAGGTAGTAATCTGATTTAGACCGGTGTTATTGATTGCCAACCAAGTGTTGTGTTTATAGTCAAACTGATTTAGGGAAAGTGTTTTTGTCTGTACTGATTCAACCCTCCTCAGTACTGGTTTGGTACTAACTATTCATCATTAATTCATCAAAAGTGATATCTGGTATCATTCACTCGCAATCATTTATGTCAACAAAAGATTAGGGTTTTCACGATGGATAAAAGGTTGATTACACTTGATTATGAATCACCCAACATTCAGAGTGATTATAGAGTAACTTAGTGTAATCAAAAGCTTTTTAGAGGCAATTAGATTTCTTCTTGAGTGATCACACTAACATCTAAAAGGATTTATTCAAGGTTTTTCACCGAAAGCATTTAAGGTATTTTTCTTGAATCATTGAATCAGGATCATCTTCTCCTCCTATTTTTTTTGCAAATCCAAATGTAGTAGAAGTTAAGGACAACCAGAGGCCAATTTTCAAATTGTATCCATTGTTGGTATTTTGCATCAAGATTGCATTAATAATATGCTGTCATTGATGTCAATTGAATCGGTAAATGGTATTCATGTTATTGTTGATATTGTTGTTTTTGATATTAGCTAGTAACCAGTAAGAAGATATTTGTGGAAGATGTTGTAAACCTGTATGTTAAGTTTGTGAGTTGAACTGGTGTAAAGGGTTAAACCTTTTTATGTAATGTAACCGGTAAAACCCTATCAGCTGTTAAAACCTAACCGACCAAGTTTGTTGGTTTATTATTTGATAAGTAGTAATGAAGGAGACATGTGTGATCATTTGATTAAGGAGATATTCAAATTGTTTTGGTGCATTTGTTCTTGTCTAGGGAAGTAGCAAAGTGGATTGCATCTAGTGAACAATGCATTATGAGTTACAAAGTCTAATAGAGAAGTGATCATGGAGCAGTTGAAATTGTCTTGAAGAATGTGAAGAGATTGTCATGATTTCTAACGGTCAAGATTGTACTGACTTGTTTGTAATATCACTGATGAGAATTAGGTTTTTGCTATGTTACCGACCTAGTTGATTTCTATTTAAGGTCGATGAAGTTGTTTGTTAAGGTTGTTGACGAGGTTGGTAGAAAACCTATTAAGTGTGTTGTTGCCAAACCGGTGGATGGATCTACACTTTGAGTGAAGGCAAACTGAAGGTTATAGAAGGATCTAATCCAACAAATGTAGTGCTACTCAGACAGATCAAGAAAACCTATTGTTTTCTAACAATTATAATAGAAATTAAATCCCTTAACCGGTTAAACTCTAACAAGCTTGGTTACTCATTAAATCCTCTAACAAGGTGGTCTATTAGCTTGGATTCTTAAATCCTCCAGTGAGGTTACTCCTAATAGGGCATTGTGCTTCTAACAAGGCATATTTGTATATCCCTTAACTAGGTGATTCCTAACTGAAATTAGTTCTTAACAGGACTTATTGTAAAGCTATAAAAGTCTTTGTCTCCTAATAGGGCAAACTTCAAAAGAGTTCAGATAGCTATCCTTGTGAGTCTCATCTCACTATGGTTTTTACCTATTTGGGTTTTCCACATATAAACATTTGTGTCAAGTGGTGAATGTCTTTGTGGTTGTGATCTTATTTGTTGATTTGATTAATCTCTAATAAGGCATGTTAAGTAGATGCATTAAGAGATGAATATTTTGAATTATGATTAAGCATTGTTGATATTCACAAGATTGAAGTCATTTACTGTTAAAGTTGTCATAACAGTTAAATCGGTTAATGTAAAGTATTCTTAAGAATATTGATCTTGACTGAGATATGTTTACTTTGTTTGACTAAGTTTGAGTTCGGGAACTTTGTATCAGTTTTTCAGTATACTAATTCACCCCCCCCCCTCTCAGTATTCTATGGAATACTTATTCTTTCATCATACCATCAATTGGTATTAGAGCTATTCAGGTCCTCTTAATCTAAAAGCCTAATAGCTTGAGGAAAAGATCTTGTAGATCATGATGAAGAAAAAAGGTCCGAAGTTCAACAAAGGTAAGTATAGAATATGGAGTGACATAATGAAGATTTACATTAAAAGTCTTGGTAGTCAGTATTGGGAGCATATAGAAAATAAGTATACTACACCTACTAGACCCCTGACTAATGGTCATAAGAAAGAAAGAACAACAAGAAAATCACCAGGCATTAGAAGCTATTATCAGATCCTTGTCTGATGGTGAATATGTAGATGTTCATGATCTTGAAATTGCATATGAAGTATGGAAGAAACTAGAAGATATTTATAGCGGTGATGAACATGTTAAGCATTCCAAAGAGGAGAGTTTAAGAGGAAATTTTGACGACATGAGAATGTCTGAAGGTGAGAATATCCAGCAGTATGGTCAAAGGATTAAAGAGAAAGTTGGTGAGCTAAAGAGTGCAGGAGGGAAAGTGGAAGATGTTGGCATTTTTGATGTTTATGTTGTGATTGTCATTGATGGACACACACTTGCATTAAGATCACCTTATATGTATGAGCTAGAGCTCAACTGGTATGTTGTATTCTAGTCTTTAGACTATTGGTGATTTTGCAAAATGTGTTTTTTGGTCTGAAGCAGCATGTTGACCCCAAGCAGTTTGTAGATCTCAAGCAGTATGAGGGAGAAAAGCGGCATAACACATTCTTACCAGTCTTCATTTGTCAAACCGACAATCGGTATTTTGTATGAACTGGTAATACTTTGTAATGAGTTACCAACCGGCATTTTTGTGATGAGTTACCAATCCACCGATTGTTTGACAATGCCAACACACTGAGGGTGCTTCTTGTGCCATGTTACTAAGTATGTCTAGATTCATTGAACCTAGGAAAATGTAATGTAATCCTATTGGACCGACATGAAATCAGATTCCTTTAAAAGGACATCATGTCTAAGGTTTTAGTAGGTTGTCGAAAGGGTTTATGTTATGCTAGGGTTTAAGGTGGTTGATGAGTTATTGAAAGAGTGATCTTATCTGAGAAGATCAAGTTGTAACTGAGTGAGAGATAGAGAAGATTGAAGTAATGCTAGAATGCATTAACTATGAGCAATACTGGATCTAACCAAGCAGTCTGTACTATTAGATAGATCAAACACTTGTTGATTACTCACATCTTTGACAAGTATGTAGCCCTTAACCGAGTAGGCCCAAAAGCCTTTTGTAAAATCCTCTAACAAGGTGGTTCACCTCTGTGAATCTAAAATCCTCTAGCAAGGTAGTCTTTAACCGGACTTATCTCCTAATAGAGATTGAGATTCCTAATAGGATCTGTTCTAGTAAAGAACATTGTAAAACCTTAACCGGTCTAACCTTAACCGGTCTGGTTTCTATTCTACAGATAATGACTTGTGAGTTCCATCTCACCATGGTTTTTCCCATTTGGGTTTCCACGTTAAATATCTTATGTTATGGTTGTATTGCTTTTGTGGGTGAATGCTTTGTTTGCATTTCGGTTTGCATGTGTGATAACCAATCTATCTGTTAAACTGTTTTACCAGTTTATCTTTAGACTGTTTAAGTGTTTAAGTATAGAGATTTTTGGCATACTAATTCACCCCCCCCTCTTAGTATTCATCAGAAGATGCCACAGTAATTAGTAAGGTACTGAGAACCCTACTACTAGTCTATGCTATCCGAGTTGCAACTATTCAAGAGTTGAAATCCATTGATAAGACAAAGGTAACTCTTGACTCTATTATTGGCAAACTTACTACTTTTGAACTAAATGTCTATGATGGTAGTGCACAAAAATTAGAATCTGCATTTAGAGCTTCTGTCTCTAACCCATCTATGAGAAGAAGTAGAGATACTAGCCATAACTATGAATCTAGATATAGCAAAGATGCTGAAGATGAAGACAACTTAGTGGAACTTGAAGCATTGTTGCAAAATGACTTCCTAGAGGCACTGGTAAATATAGAGGTAAGCTACCTTTAAAATGTTTTGCATGCAACAAGATTGGTCATATAGTAGCAGATTTACCAAATGGTGAAAATGAATACAAGAGAGACAAATTTAAGAAATATAAGGGTAATGACAAAGGATGCCCACTGGGGTTTAGAAATGGAATGTACAAAATATTTGACAACAAAGGTGAATTGATTGCAATCGGTAAACAGACCAAAGGTAATCTATTTCATCTCAATCATAAAGTTAGCAACTGTTTGATTGCAAAAATAAATGATAGCTGGCTTTGGCATAGGAGATTTTTTCATATAAATTTTGATAATATTATTAAAGTAAGCAAGTCTAAGACAGTAAGAGGTCTGCCTCAGCTAGACAACTCGGTTAATGATCTTTGTAAAGAATGTCAACTAGGAAAGATGACTTCTTCAACTTTCAAGAGCAAGTCCTTCTTAGCAGAGAACTTGTTAGATTTAGTTCATACAGATCTATGTGGACCAGTAAGAACAAGAAGCATTCAAGGTGATAGATACTTTATGATCTTCACTGATGACTATTCAAGGATGATGTGGGTCACATTCTCAAAGGATAAAAATGAAGCTTTTGGTAAATTCAAGGCATTCAGAGCCTTAGTTGAGAAAGAGAGTGGTAAAAAGATAAAATGTCTAAGAACAAATCAAGGTGGTGAATTCACTTCTGCAAAGTTCACTAAATATTGTGATGATAATGGTATCAAGTGGTAGCTTTGTGCACCAAGGACACCACAGTAGAATGGTATATCAGAAAGAAACAACCGTTTAGTGGTTGAAGCGGCTAAACTATGTTGATACAAGGAGGTGATCAAAATTTTTTTGGAAAGAAGATGTCAGTACAGTTGTGTACACATTGAACCAAGTTCTAGTAAAAAGAGGTAAGGACAAAACCCCATATGACTACTCATATGGGAGATCACCTAATGTCAGATATTTTAAGATATTTGGAAGCAAATGTTTTATTAAAAGAGGTTATTACATAAGCAAATTTGAAGCTAAGAGTGATGAAGGCATATTCCTTGGCTATTCCACCAAGAGTAAGGCCTATAAATGCTTCAACAACCAGACATAGAAAATTGTTGAAAGTGTTGATGTTTGTGTAGATGAATGCCTTGAAATTGCAAAAGGAACCAGTTCTAAGAAGAAGGATGAAGATGCTTGCATTTTTCTTTTGGAACCTGAAACTGTTAAATCAAAAACTGGTAAAGCAAATCCTAATGAAATTGTTCAACTAGAACAAATAAATTCAATGGAAGATGACAATGATAAAGCTAAACCTAAGGAAAATGATCATGTTATTCCTAGGTATGTGAGATTGATTCGTAGTCCTGAACAGATAATTGGGGATAAGGATGCTAAAGTACTAGCTAGAAGGAGAATAAGAGAGAACTCTTGCATGACATCCACATTTGAACCTAGAAGTGATAAAGAGGCATTTAGTGATGATCATTGGTTGAAAGCTATGGAGGAGGAGTTAGATCAAATTGAGAAGAACAACACTTGGACCCTGGTACCCCGACTGGTAAACAAGAATATTATAGGTACCAAATGGGTGTTCAGAAACAAATTAAATGAAGATGTTGTTGTAGTTTGGGATAAGGCAAGATTAGTATGCAAAGGATATGCACAAGAAGAAGGAGAAGACTATGGAGAAACATTTGCACTAGTAGCAAGACTAGAAGGTGTCAGAACATTGCTTACATTTGTAGCTCATAAGAAGTTCAAGGTATACCAAATGGATGTTAAGTCTGTGTTCTTGAATGGGATACTAGAAGAAGAGGTTTATATAGAGCATCCTGATGGTTATGCATTGATAGATAAGGAAGACATGGTATTCAAATTGCATAAATCCTTGTATGGATTAAAGAAGGCACCTAGAGTATGGTATGAACGACTTCATACTCATTTGATGAAGATAGGCTTTACTAGAACCAGTGATGACAACAACATTTATCTCAAGTATGAAGGAGATGAGATAGTGGTCAGTGAAGTATTTGTAGATGACATTATATTTGGAGGTAATGATGACATGAGTAATTTCTTTGCAGATGTAATAAAGAATGAATTTGAGATGTCATTGGTAGGGGAAATAAAAAATTTCATAAGCTTACATATATAGTAGATGAAGAATGGTATTTTCATTACTCAATCCAAGTATGTGAAAGAGGTTTTGAAGACTTTTGGTATGAGTGACTATAAACTAGTTGGAACCCCAATGGCTACAGGTTATAAATTGTCCAAGGAATATGCATCTAAGTGTGTAGATGAAAAGGAATATAGGTAAATGATTGGAAAGCTACACTATGTTGTTCACAGTCGACCGGATATTGCCCATGCAGTTGGTATTGTTGCTAGATTTTAGAAGAATCCAAAGGAGGCACATCTATTGGCAACTAAGAGAATTTTTAGATATCCAAAAGGTACTATTGACTATGGGCTATGGTATCCATATGGTGGAAATTTTGATCTAAAAGCATACACAAATGCTGATTGGGTAGGAAATGTTGATGACCAGAAAAGTACTACCAATGGAGCATTCTTTTTAGGAGGAAGTCTAATCTCTTGGAGTAGTAAAAATTAGAGTTGGACTTCATAATCTACTGCTAAAGCTAAATATGTAGTAGCTTATATGAATTTCACACAAGCTATGTGGATTAGGCACATTTTGGAAGGTTTGAAGATGGAAATCTCTGAACCTATAAAGATTTTGTGTGATAATACAAGTGCAATAAACATTTCCAAAAATCTTGTTTTGCATGCAAGGACTAAGCACATTGAATTGAAATATCACTTCTTGAGGGAAAAATTTCAAAGTAAAGATGTTATCTTGGAGCATGTTTCTACCAAGAAGCAACTTGCAGATATCTTTACCAAACCTTTGCCTAAGAGCACTTTTGAGTATCTTAGAAGTCAATTGGGGGTTGTCCCTCTTCATGAAGTTAGTTGAGTATGATGTTGATTGCATTAATCTCTGCATTACTTATAGAATCTTATATGGACTAATGAAGGAGTGGATGTATTCCACAGGGTGAGCATCAACATTACAATGAGAGAAGAATTACATCTGTTACTTTCACTTTGGCATTTTTGTCAAAGGGGGAGAAGAATTATGTGTTTGATTAGGTGAATACTTGGTAATGTAAACCAGGATTCCTATTCACCAGTGGCAAGATGAAGACAGACAAAGAAAGGTGAATATTTGGTAATGTAAACTAAGATTCCTATTCACCAATCTTAGTAGCAATCAGAGGCATTGATATTTGTATTGCCATCAATGCCAAAGAGGGAGATTGTTGGTATTTTTTATCAAGATTGCATTAATGATATGTTATCATTGATGTCAATTGAACTGGTAAATGGTATTCATGTTATTGTTAATATTGTTGTTTTTGATATTGGCTAGTAACTGGTAAGAAGAGACTTGTGGAAGATGCTGTAAACATGTATGTTAAGATTGTGAGTTGAATCAATGTAAAGGGTTAAACCTTTCTACGTAATGTAACCAGTAAAACCCTATCAGCTGTTAAACCCTAACCGACCAAGTTTGATGGTTTATTATCTTATAAGCGGTAATAATGGAGACACATATGATCATTTGATTAAGGAGATATTCAAATTGTTTTGGCATATTTGTTCTTGTCTAGGGAAGCAACAAAGTGGATTGCATCTAGTGCACAACGTGTGATGAGTTGCAAAGTCCAATAGAGCAGTGATCATGGAGTGGTTGAAATTGTCTTGAAGAATGTGAAGAGATTGTCATGATTTCTAATGGTCAAGATTGTACCGACTTGTTTGTAATCTCAATGATGAGAATTAGGTTTTTGTTGTGTTACCGACCTAATTGATTTCTATTTAAGGTCGATGAAGTTGTTTATTAAGGTTGTTGACAAGGTTGGTAGAAAACCTATTGAGTGTGTTGTTGCTATACCGGTGGATGGATCTCCACTTTGAGTGAAGGCAGACTGAAGGTTATAGAAGGATCTGATCAAGCAACTATAGTGCTACTCAGATAGATCAAGAAAACCTGTTGTTTTCTAACAATTATAGCAAAAGTTAAATCCCTTAATCGGGTAAGCTCTAAAATCCCTTAATCGGGTAAGCTCTAAGAAGCTTGCTTACTCATTAAATCCTCTAACAAGGTGGTCCATTAGCTTGGATTCTTAAATCCTCCAATGAGGTTACTCCTAATAGGGTATTGTGCTTTTAACAAGGCATATTTGTAAATCTTTTAACCGGGTGATTCCTAACCAGAATAGTTCTCAATAGGACTTATTGTAAATCTCTAAGAGGCTTTGACTCCTAAAAAGGCGAACTTCGAAAGAGTTCAGATAGCTATCCTTGTGAGTCTCATCTCACCATGGTTTTTACCTATTTGGGTTTTCTATGTATAAACATTTGTGTCAAGTGGTGAATTATTTTGTGGTTGTGATCTTATTTGTTGATTTGGTTAATCTCTGATAAGGCATGTTAAGTAGAAGCATTGAGAGATGAATATGTTGAGTTATGATTAAGCATTGTTGATATTCACAAGATTGAAGTTGTTTATTGTTAAAGTTGTTATAACAGTTAAACTGGTTAATGTCAAGTATTCTTATGAATATTAATCTTGACTGAGATATGTTTACTTTGTTTGACTAAGTTTGAGTTTGGGAAATTTGTATCACTTTTTTAGTATACTGATTCACCACCCCCCCCCCCCATCTCAGTATTCTACAGGATAGTTATTCTTTCATCATACCATCATCCACATGTGGCTACCAAGGAAGATTCAGTTGGAGCATTTTCTTGCATCCTGAAGGGAGTGGTATATGTGGAAGATGTTAGGGCCTATATTTATTTTCACATAGAGGACTTAGGCACTTTAGAGATAAGAGGGATGTATATGAATGTACTCATGGTAGAATCTAGTAAAATCAAACCAACATATCAACACATCGAAGATCTAGGGTTTACTGATATTATTGATATTTTGGTGTTCAAGGATGAAATTGGTAGATATGTACTAAGCAGAGTACATGGGGAATTCATATGGATCGACCAACCCTACAAAATTACTAACGAAGTCATTTGGGCAATTGCATGCTTGTCATAAAGAGTGCAACATCTGAATAAGAAGGTATCAAATGACTTTGTAAGGAAGATCATCAGCGCTACATCAAACAAGAGATCAATGAAGGTGAGCACCATGATTGACACCGACATAGAATTTGGAAGCATGATCACAGGCTACAGGGTAACTCAGTCTAACTGACAAAATTCAATTTATAGTTCATACATTTTGGCCACTTATAAAATGATGATAGAAAATATCAAGTGAGATGTTTGTGACTGGATGCTTGAGGAATTATTGATCAATTTAGGGAAGATTAAAGGTGAGAAGAAGGACACCTTTTGGTATGGAAATTTGTTAGTATGCTCAATGTTATAATTTTTTAATGATACCCCCGGTTCTGGAAGGAAGTAATGGGATTTTGACATCTTGGTAGGAAGACATCTTAGGCAATCAATTTCTACATTGGGAAGTCTTAGAGATGATAATGTGAGATTTTTCCAAGATCAAGAGCTCAATGAAATGTACAAAATAGAGAGACAAAATAGAGGACAAGAATAAACTATATTCTCATCAATAGATAAAAAATATTATTAGTTATCTATACAATGTAGATGAGCCTTCTTATATAGGCAAGGCTATATATATATGAGAGCACACAAGCATGACATGTGGCTCAATAAGAAACAATGGTAGGTAGGAGAAAGAATAAAATATTCCACATGAGGTGGATCACCCACCAAAGGTGGAATTATCACTCAAAAATAAGAGGATATGATAGAGTAGTAACAAGATCAATACCATAAAAGGTGGAAATTCTCCTACACACACTATCCCAATGTGGCACAAACACCCAAGTGTCTCATACCCAAACTACTATGAAATGCATTTCCTAAGTAAACTTAAGTATAGTGTAATAATATCCAAGATGAATAATTATTTACACCAACACCCCCCCTTAAGTGCAGCTTAGGGGAATGCACTTAAGTCTACAATGAAACTAAGCAATGGAAGATGGGTCTTGGATATGAGGCCTTGTTAGGTACCCATGTACAAATGCAAATGCATGCAAACCAATGCAATGAAATCTCTCACAAAGCAGAAAAAGAGAGAAAAATCCAATGGGAAAAAACCCTCCCTCGAAAGAGATGAAATATATACAAGAGAACTCTCATAGAAGAATGTGAGGAACAAAACCCCATGTGAGGAAAAATTCCCCCCCATATGAGAGAAGAAGAGAAGCTAGGAAGCCCCCCCTCAATGTAGAATTTGCACCAATGATAGAAGCTCAATGATGCATGAAGAAATTACTCCATGAACATTGAACAACATTCCTCCCCTTAGGAAGAAACAAAACCAAAGGTGTATCCATGAAGTCTCCCCAATCATGAAGGGAAGATGTAGGAAAAAAACTCATGATGAATGGAATCTCTGAAAACTGCTCAAGTGTCCCCATGATGATGCTGAAAGATACCCCCTCCAAAGGTGGTAAATTGCTCCACACTACTAAAAAAGGCACTCCAAGTTCTAATGGAGATGAAGGTAGAATAAGTCCCAAAGACTCACATGTCTCCTCAAAGGATAAAGAGACCTCCTCCCACTGGTATACATAAGTATCCACAATCATGTCAACCTTGAAAGAATGATCATGTAGAGAATGAACAAGAGAGTCAGAGTGTTCGCTCACAACAATCAAATAAAGATCATCTTCATCAAAGAGAAGATGAATCATCAATGATGTCTCCCAAACCTGTAATGTAGGATTCCACAAATAAACTTGCAATGTCTGTTAAGTAATCATCCCAAGAAACTGAAGCTGAAAGACAAGGTATATCCTGTTGCACTGAATCACATGAAGGGAAAAATATTGCACTATCCACATCATCAGGTGCAATAGGTGATGTGATATCAATAGGAAGAGATGAAACACAAGGCTCAAGAATGGGGTCACATGTGAGAATCCCCAAGTTCAAGTACCCAAAGTTCTCCTCAAAATATGAACCATTACAAGAAGTGTGATCATCATGTGAAGAATCATCATATGTGAAATCATCATCATCAACAATTTTTGAAAAGTAATATAACTGAGATGCATGATCAACCACCCCAATCGCAATGATAGCTCTAATCTCCAAGTCTCTAATGAAAATTGACTCAGGTGTGAACTCCACAATTCTCTTAGTTGTGCCATGTGTTATTTGATAGATGGAAAGGAGATTGTTTGTCAAATGGGGTACACAAAATACATCATTGAAGGAGTTATCCCAAATGGCAATAAATCCTTTCCTAATCACATCCATGTATGTATGATTTTCCATGAAAATATGCGGCATGGTGCAAGGCTCAAATGAAGAGAACATAGATTATGAAGATGTCATATGATGAGAAGCCCCTGAATCTAGAAGCCATCTCCCTGAATCATGACTTGTAGTAGCACAAAGAGATTTTTGTTTTCTTGTCCCAAAAGAGTGAGTCCTCCCACTTGTAGAAGCCACAAATTCTTTCCCTTTCCCTTTTGAGTGTGTGGAAGTGGAAGTTGATGAATCATCTTTCTTGTAGACATTAGGCAAATCAATGTTATGGTTTTTGAGGATGCGTGTGAGCTCATCAATCTTCTTAGAATGGCAACGATGCTCCTCATGACCAAAATTTTTACAATAGGCACAATTAGGTCTCTCCCTCTTTGGTGAATTGTCCCTCTTGGAAGAGGATGAATCTCCTTGTTGTGGAGAAGATGGTGCTTTGTCCTTAGGCTTTGATTGCCATTTCTTCTTGTTTGAGTTGTCCTTTCCTTTATTTACTTTGTTCCCCTGATTTGCCACTAATGCTTGAGACTTAGAAGCCTTACGAATGCCCATTCTTATCAACTTAGTTTGTTCCATCATCAACATTTTGGCGAAAGCATCAAATGTAGGCATTGTGTAGCTTGACCCCATTGTCATCATATTGAAGATCAATTGAGTATCCTTCTTATCAATGCCACAATCCTTGAGTTGTGCCTTCAACTCTTTTGTCTTAGTGACATAATCTTATATAGTATCAAAGTTCTTGGGATCCAACATGGTGAGATCGCTATCAATCTGATATCCCCTAATCTCATCAACTTGACCATAAAAGTCTTGAAACTTTCTCCAAGCATCCTTGATTAGAGTTCATTTCTCAATATGAAAAATAAGATCCTCTGAGACATACTTTCTTAAGGTACCAATTGCCATGATATTTTTAGTGAGCCCATCCAAGTGACCAATAGGATCATCCTTAGGATTAGCGGAAGCAACAATAGTTCCATCAATGTAATGAGTTAGTCCTTTTTCCATAAGTTTACTCCATGCATCAATTTTTCAAGTAGCATAATTATGAGGAGTTAAGAGAGGAAACTTAGAAAAATGCATAGCAACAAAAGGGAAAGAACACAAGAGCACAAAGGCACAAGAAACACCCCGCCCCCCAAAAAAAATAAAAAAAATTCAATCAATCAAAGTACCCCCCAAAAATGATGATTTTGACACTTTATATGTAGTGCATGTACAATAGGCCACTTGCAAACAATGAAAAGTTGGAATTCTGATTTTGTTTTACAAGTGCCCCAATAGAATGGGAACTATAAAGGAAAAAACCAACAAAAAAGATCTATGCAATACAAGTGCCAACTTGGCCAAAAATGACCATATGCTAAAAGTAAAACTTCTACCTAACATTTTTGAAACCTGGTAGAATATTATGAGAATAGAGAAAAAATTATGCACTTTAGAAAAAAATGACACCTAAAAAGGAGTTTGAATGAGCCCGAATAGAGTCCCCGAAGTTGCAGAAACGAAGATTAGATAGGTACAGTCAGCAAAAAATGAGATTTATGACAAATTTGTCCATCAAAATGACAAAATACTCACATCACAAGAAATCAAATGAAATTATAGCCCATTTCAAAAAAAATTGCACCAAAAAAGGAGCAAAATTGAGCAAGATATGGCCATTTGAAATTGAACTGCAAAATCAAAAAGCTCAATGAAGGGGGCCTGCAATTTTTTTTTTAAATGATGACTTTAGAAAAATGCAAGCCTAAATTTGATGGCCCTCTATCCATCGCAAAAACTTTGCCTCCTCACCTACATGGTGTTCGTACTGTACGAATGGATGACGTGGCACAATCTAATTTGGTCGTATGGAATGCGTGGTTGATGTGGAAAAAGCATGAAAGTGGGGTCCACATTGGCCCAATGAAGGAGTCCGCCAATGGTCAATGGCCAGTGTCAATGGAGAGATCTGTCAGTGCTGGCAGTGAGATCAGGTCGATGTTGGTGACGAGATCCTGCAAGCTGGCGTTGGTGCCTGGAGGAGCTAGCAGGTAGGCTAGGGGGTGTCGAGAGGTGCTAGGAGTTTCTAGTAGGCTAGAACATGGGAGGAGAAGGCTGAAATGTAGGAGGAGAACACGGGTAGCGGGAAGAGCAGACCAAAATGCGGGAGGAGCAGATCGGAAGTTAGTGACAGTGATTTGCCGACATGGTATAGGGGTCGTCGGTATAGGGGTATGCAATGGTCGACATGGTATGATCAGCTCAACAGCAGATGGCAGGCACAATAGAGATGGCCTGCAAAGTATGGAGATCATTGAGGGGGGGGGGTCTTCGAACCCCCAAAAATATTTTTATTTTTTTTTCAAAAAACTTTTCAAAATTTTCAAAAGAAATTATTTTTTCTACGGAAATAAATGATATTTTTTTTGCAGAAATCTTTTATTTTATTTTTCTTTTTAAAATTTTGAAATCTGTACCATACTGCCCAAATTGGGCAAAATTTTTCTCCAAGTCCAAAATTTGAATTTCACCAAAATAGTCTGACTTTATACTCAAAATTCATGGAAATGACAACACGAATGCAATGAGGAGGTCAAATCTGGTCTAGGGTGCCTCCAAAAGATGTTGCTCCTTAAGTATTCCTCTTGAAATCACAATAATGCCTCTCAAGGATGAATCTGATGGACTTGAAAAGTAGTGAGAGGGGGGGTGAATCAGTGACAACGAAAATAAAAATACTTCAAATACTGATCAATAGATGAACTTAACAAAGATTTTAAACACAATGCATGCAATCCAAAATGATATAACAACATCCATAATAAGTAAAACATCCACCATAACACAAGTTTTATACATGGAAAACCCAAATAGGTAAAAAGCACTATGAGATGGAACTCACAACTTAACCATCTGCAAAAATAGATAACTGATTGGTTAAGGTCTACAAAGTGTTGTGCTAGGAGCGAATCTTGTTAGAGATCCCAAAGCTTGATTAAAAGCTATACCCTATAAAAGGTAGTACCCTGTTAGGAGTAACCTTGGTAGAGGATTTTTGAATCCAAACTAATGGATCACCTTGGTAGAGGATTTGAATAGTGAAGCTTGTTAGAGCTTACCCGGTTATGGGATTTTAATTCTGCTGTAATTGTTAGAAGACAATAGGATTTGTTTGATCTATCTGAGTAGCACAATACTTGCTTAATCAGATCCTTTTAAGCACATTCAACATTGCTTTACCAACATAACACTTTTGCCTTTATTTCTCCTTCACTTCTTATCATCATATACATATATGAAAAATAATTCGTTGCATTGTCAATATATAGATGTTAAGATTTCATGTCGGCCTCTAGAAATCATAACACAATTTCCTAGGTTCAATGTATCTGGTCAAGTGATTATAACTCATCACAAAAATATTGCCAAAAATAGTCGGTGGTGATAACTCATCGCACAATCTACAAATACCGGTTGGAACACTTAGTATCAGTTAGAGTTAAATCATTTGTCCTCAATGCTTCTTGAGACAATCTCTGTTGGATCTTCATGTTGATGTTGAGACATGTATAACCAAGTGGTTATCTCCATGCATATACCAGTTGTCACCAAGTATCGGTTAGAAATAAACCTTTAGTATACCTATTGTAGGATAAACAACTTGAAGTCATACCAGTAGACAATATAAACATATGTGTGTATGTGTTTCATCAATGAAAAAATAGGATGAATTCATTACAATCATCATCAAGCTAACAATCTCCCCCTTTGGCATTGATGGCAACACTTAGAAAAATACAACAATACCGCTAAGTGGTGCTTACAATAAAAAAATTATACACATATACACATACTCCCCCTTACTACATACATCATACAAAATTTTCAAAACACACATACATATTTCTACTCCCTCTTTGACAACAATGCCAAATTGAAATATATATATATATATATATGTATGTATAGAAAATTTGTATCAAAGTGTTCAACATATACAACAACTTAAAAAAACGTGAATCAACATTCATATATTAGCAATCCGTAGAAAAATTGCACTAAAATTCCTCTTCAACTAAGATAAAACATGTTCCCATGTCTCCAGCAAATTTTCAATGAACTCAAGTGTAGACATCATCTGAGTATGAAATTCCTCCATGGAATCCAGTGAACAGGTTTTTGGGGTAGCTAAAATAGCTTTTGCATGCGTGTAGGCTCTCTGTAGAATGTCCACTTGTGTTGTGAGTTGACTCTTCAATTCCTTTAGTGACCAAAGTCTTTTGGCTTTCTCAAGATCATAGGAGTCTAACCTATTGTGAAAATCATCCACACATTTGATAAGAGCAAAACCAAAGTCTTGAAATGGCATATATGCATTGCATATCTTTTCTATCTCCTACTCAGTTTCAGTACGCCTGCTATTGATATCAGCAAAAAAGAATGAAATATTAGAAGTAGATGCAAGGTATTTCCCACTTGTTTCAATAGATTTCCTTAATAAATCTTTATTAAGTGATAGAGCTAGTTTTCTAGTATCAATCTCCTTCATAATCTGCTCTCCACGCTTTTTCCTATAACTCTTTTCAGCATATGTCTGAGCTGCTTCTTCAAGTGATGTAATTTGGTCAGATGCATTAGCAACTAATTGACCAAGTTTGCAGATAGGCGTAGACAAATGTCCTTGTAGCATTTTCTGGTAGTAGATTTTTCAGATTATCTACTGGTTTCTGAATAGTTTCTGCTTCTATCCTTTATTCTTTAAGTCTCTTCTTATGCACTCTAGATTACATGACATTTACAATCTTCATCATTTTAGATGCAATCATATTGTCAACATTTATAGTCCCTGAAATGCCTAATGAGTCATCTTCATCTTCATCTTCATCAACCTACTGTATGACTAATGTTTTTGCTAGTCCAGAAGATGTTATCTTAACAATTTCTTTTTCTTGCCCTTTCTATGTGTCCTACTCAGAGATCTGAGTACCAATGGTTGCATCTATTTCCTTCTAAATATCTAGTGAAACCGGTGGGGATCATGGTTTCATACGTTGTTCCTTTTCTTGTGGAATATCCACTCTTGGTTGAATGGTCAGTTCCTCAACTGAAGTAACCTGTAAGACAATGATTATAGGTGGCTGCATATCAGGTGTAATGATGTCTTTAGATAGATCAATTATGTCCTTAATATCATCATCAACTTGCATAATAGTGTCATCCTTCTTCTCATCAGCTTGCACATCTTTATCCATTTTAGATATATCAACATCATCTTTCTCATCCTTAGAAGAATGTATGAGCTCTTCCATCCATAGGATGTGACAGGCTATCTAATGAGTTTTAGTCTCAATGATTTGTCTTTTTCCATTGAGTAGCTTCAATCATCTTGCTTTGAAAGAAAATTAAGTTTTGTACTGATCAACTAACACACTTATTTAATCTTTAGACAATTTAGGAAAATATTGCACAAATATCTCATCTATAATTTCTTTTTCCAACTTTATAGCTTCCTCCCATTTATTCAAAAGAATAGTATACAAGGAATTAGAGATATCCTTTTCAATATCATGAGGTAATCTAATGTAATGGCACAAATGATTCATTACCTATTCAATGATTTTCTCCTTTTCATTTTCAGTGAAAGAATCAAAATGTCCTTTGACATTCTCAAATTTCTTCCTCCCTAATGTATTCATTATCCTCTCAAATGTAGTCTCAAGTTTGTAAGTTGAAATATCAATAGGCATAGTTTTCACTTACTTGACTATTCTACCAGCTGCTTTCAACTTCTTTGGTTCTTCCTTAGTGTCAGTTTCTTCAAATTCTTTTTGAAGAATTAACTTCCGACCTCTTTTCTTTGTCTCCTTTTTCATATACACCTTAGGTTCCGGTTCCTTTTTGATTTGGACACTTCATGTTGTTCTAGTACTTTTCATCACCGGAGGTGCATCCTCAGCTTTCTTCTTCTTACGTTTACAGCTTGTGGTCGAAGCAACACTGGTTTCAGTTTGTTTAGTCTGATCTTTAATTGAACTCAATTTTTCCCTCTTTTTATCTTCTAGAGATTCTAATAGGTTATTGGTATAGCCAATCAATAAGTCATAGTTGACCTCATAACTCATATCCTCTATTTATTTTTCTCTAGGCACAATTGCTTCCATTAAGCAAAAATCAGTGGTAACTATAAAACCAATGTCTTTAGCAAAATGTTTTACCACATCCTCAGGCAATCTTACTCTCATGCTCATCTTCTTCTAAAATTCATTGAAGTATTTGTTCATAGCAGCAGAGAAATTATTCCTCATAGCCTTGATGTTGTTCTTGATCTGGGCAGATACCAACAAATCCTTAGACCATTCAAGATCCCTAATTCCTGGTAGAAAATTATGAAAATAAAAGAATAGCCCAATCAATAACCATCCATATTTAAACTTTAGGCTATTTTCTTTCTTGATAGATTCTAGATTTAACAATAATTGGCTCCTTATGGCCTCACACAGGTCATAATCTGCATTTTCTTCTATCATCTTGTAAGCAGTATGCTTTGCTGCAAATGGAACACTATTCATTCTGCTAGAGTAGAATACCCGGTAGCCTATGACCATAGCTGCTAATTTTACCGATGGGTCTCTAATGTTCTTAATAGAGAAGGCATGACCATCAGAGGTTGAACCCATTAGAGTATTTATTGTTTCCTTTAAAATGCATCTTAACTGAGGTACTTCATCTGTTGAGTGAAAACCAGTTACTACCTGAATGGCTTCCTTGGTTATGGTATGAGTCCTCTCTAAGTACATATTCTCCCCATGAACTCGACTCAAGATAATTCAGATATGCTCTTCTTCAAAATCTTCAAGAAAGTAAGTCGTGTTATGAAAACCTTTCTCATAAACCCTAATATATTCTATTTGAATTTTCCCGTTTTCATCATAAAGGGATTTCAACTAAGAATATATTGACAGTGATCCTAAGTCTTCAATTTTGTAGTCAATATAGCTGGACAAATCTCCTTTTACAACAACACCACTAGGAACTTGTGACAAAGCATTATAAGAGACAATCTAACTGCTTTGACAACTTCCATAGGTTTAGACGTGATCATCAATTTCCCTACTAACTTAGAAGATGATGCCATTCTAGATAAAATAGATTTAGAAGAAAGAATTTCAAGAAATACCTTATTTCACACACACTGCCTCAATTACTAGTTGAATGCCCAATCGCACACCAATTCTGTCTTCTCCAACCTTCAAATCAGCTTGAACACACAAATCACAATGCAACTTCGACTAATAATTAGCTAACAATCTCTCCTAAGCTCTGCAAGTGCTTAATAATCTTTCTTGAAAGTGTTAAGGTAAAAATAACAAAGTGAAAGCTCACTTTTATTCTTTTTACCAACTGCAATAAATGCTCACCCATTAGGGTTACAAACCCTAATTACACCACTCAAGGAAAAACCGGTTGATAACTAAATAACAAAAAGTTATCAAAATCTCATGCTTTCAAATTCTCTTACCACATATTCAATTCAAGGGGTCTGGAGGTGGATTTACCATTATGCTCCCCTTAGCCATATGAAAAGGCTTAATTCACTGGTGTAGGATTGTCTTCACTGGGTGAAGGAATAGTTTGTTCTCTAGGTGAATCACTCTTCTTCTTCCAAGTTAGATTCATTTCTTCTCTTGTTTCTTCAATATTGACCTTTTGTTTCCCTTTCTGATCTTTAGAAGTATTGACCGGTTTTCTCTTCCTGGATCTACAGAATTTTGCCATATGTCCTAGTTTATGACAATGATAGCAAGCCATACTAGTTGACCTCTAGGGTCTTGCATTACCTCTCCTAGTTCTTCTTCTGTAATTCATAGCCACATGACCAAAGTTGTTACAAATGGTGCATATGACATTTTTTAGCTTTTCCATCTCAAATGGGCTAAGCCAAATGTTGTCAGGTCTTTGCCAGTGCATGTTTCCCCAATTATCATAATTTCTCATCCAGTTGCCATTTGGTCTTGGATGCATGTGAGGCACAGGATTATTTTCTCCATATCTACATTCAACTGATCTATGTCCATTCATTTTACATGTAAAGCAATGAACTTCAAACTTCTTAGACACATACCTAGCATTAGAATTGTAGCTTGCATTTCCATTGGGTTTGTTCATACAAACATTTACAGTGTGACAAGGTTTAAGATAAACAAAGAGAATAGGTTTGAAAACCTTCTTACCAGTGAGATTTTTGGCCATATGAATGTTGCTCTTTGTATCGGAAGATTCTCCTTTATCAAATGTGCTAAAATCAAGTCCAGAGGTATCACCTTTCATTCTTTGTGATTGAATTTGTTCATCTAGCAAGGCAAAACTCTTGTTGAACTTTTCCAGTTTCTCATTAGCTTCGGTGAGCTGCCTAGTGAGTTCTTCATTATGTTTTGACAAATTCTCTCTCAGAGATGATGCTAGTTTAAGGTCTAGTTGTAAGTTTCCTTTTTCTTCTCTTTATGCATCCAAATGCTCATGCATAGTGACATTTTCCCACTTGATCTTGGAAATCTCTTGATCTCTTTCCTTGATAGGATCTCCAACTGTCCTTTTGGCTTCTAGTTCCTCACTCATGTAGATAGTTAAACTTTCTAACTCTCTCCTCAGATTTAGCTTCTCACCATTTAAATTTTCAACTTCCTCAACTAAAGCATCAATATTGGCCTCATCTGAAGAATTGTTATCAGATATCTCCAACAATTGTTTAGTTAGCTCTCTCCTTTTGACTTGTGAAGCTTTCAATTTGACCCGTAAGGTTTCAAGATCATTTCTACTAGCTTCAAGCTCTCTAGCCATCTCAAAGTAGCTCATGTCCCCCATGGTGGTTTCAAGGCTTCCTTCTAAGTGATTAGGCTTCAAAGAAGTTAGGCTCTAATACCAATTGATGGACTTGAAAAGTATTGAGATGGGGGGTGAATCAGTGACACCGAAAATAAAACTACTTCAAATACTGACTAGTAGATGAACAGAACAAATCTTTTAAACACAGTGCATGCAATCCAAAATGATATAACAACATCCATAATAAGTAAAAGATCCACCATAACACAAGTGTTTATATGTGGAAAACCCAAATAGGTAAAAACCATGTTGAGATGGAACTCTAAAGTTAACTATCTACATAAATAGATAACTAACTGGTTAAGGTCTACAAAGTGCTCTGCTAGGAGCGAATCTTGTTAGAGATCCCAAAGCTTGATTAAAAGCTATACCCTGTAAAAGGTAGTACCCTGTTAGGAGTAACCTTGGTAGAGGATTTTTGAATCCAAACTAATGGATCACCTTGTTAGAGCTTACCCGGTTAGGGGATTTTAATTTTGATGTAAATGTTAGAAGACAACAAGATTTGTTTGATCTATCTGAGTAGCACAATACTTGCTTGATCAGATCCTTATAAGCACATTCAACACTACTTTACCAACATAGCACTTTTGCCTTTATTTCTCCTTCGCTTCTCATCATCATACACAAATATGAAAAATAATTCATTGCGTTGTCAATATATAGATGTTAAGATTTTATGTTGGCCTTTAGAAATCATAACAAAATTTCCTAGGTGCTGTGTATCTAGTCAAGTGATCATAACTCATCACAAAAATACTGCCAAAAATAGTCGGTGGTGATAACTCATCGCACAATCTACATATACCAGTTGGAACACTTAATACCAGTTAGAGTTAAATCACTTGTCCTTGATTCTTCTTGAGACAATCTCCATTAGATCTTCATGTTGATGTTGAGACATGTATAACCAAGTGGTTATCTCCATGCATATACCAGTTGTCACCAAGTACCCATTAGAAATAAACCTTTATTATATCAGTTGTAGAATAAACAACTTGAAGTCATACCAGTAGACAATATAAACATATGTGTGTGTATGTGTTTCATCAATGACAACATAAGATGAATTAATTACAATCATCATCAAGCCAACATAATCAATGATGCTCTAATGGCTCTGATACCATGTGAGATTTTGCCAAGATCAAGAGCTCAATGAAAGTCCAAAATAGAGAGACAAAATAGAGGACAAGAATAAACTATATTCTCATCAATAGATAAAAAATATTATTAGTTATTTATACAATTTAGATGAGCCTTCTTATATAGGAAAGGCAATATGGATATGTGAGCACACAAGCATGACATGTGGCTCAATAAGAAATAAGGGTAGGTAGGAAATAGGTGTGGGTAGGTAGGAGAAACAATAAAATATTCCACATGAGGTGGATCACCCACTGAAGGTGGAATTATCACTCTACAATAAGTGGATATGATAGAGTAGTAACAATATCAACACCATAAAAGGTGGAAATTATCCTACACACACTATCCCAATGTGGCACAAACACCCAAGTGTCTCATACCCAAACTACTATGAAATGCATTTCTTAAGTAAACTTAGTATAGTGTAATAATATCCAAGATGAATAATTATTTACACCAACAGATAAGGTATGGGGTTTCTTTAAAGCTTTTTAGAAATCTATGAGGTCTAGAATAAGGATACCTGAGAAAATAGTAGAGAAATACTCTACCGACATTTGTTTCATGGTTAAGAAGGATATGACTCTCATGGAGGAAGTGAAGCCCCAAAAGATTTGGATAGAGGAAATGGGATATGAGGTGGATGCATTAATTCTTGATGCATATGCTAAAATTCTACTTGATGCAGATAAATATGAAGCAAAAAAACCTTGTGGAACAACACAACAAAAGACTCTTGAGGTTGAAATAGAGTTCAACCAGAGGAAGAGGGAAAAACAAGAAGGTAAGGCAAGCAAGTTTGTACAAGAAGTTTCTAAAGACATTAAGGAACTCATTGATGTTGTCTCGAGGAAAGGAAGGAAGAGGAAGGATACGGTAGTTCACATTGAACTGGTAGTTCACATTGAACTTGTGGCTACTGAATCTGAATCTAAAGACAACACACTATTAGCTTTCAAAAGGGTTATGAGGAAGAAACCAGAAGAACCTAAAATGGAAGCAAAGAAAAACCAGTTAGGAAGGTTACCATTAAATTAGCAACATAGAAGTAGACACCCAAGGCTACACCATCATCTGCATCTGGTACTGCTAGAAGAAGGAAGAGTAGTGACACTGATTTGGCACTAAAGACTGGTAATGTAACAACTATTTTGCCTAAGACTTGTGCTGAAATTATTGATGAAATTACTAAGGATGGGATGCTAAATAATGTCAAGTCTTATTATGACACATTTAAAGATGATGAACAGAGAGAGGTAGAGGAAGCAATTCTTCTATATTTATACATCTATATGAAAACACTTATTGAAATACAAAATCAAATAGCGGTAGAGCTATACAACATGTTAGATGCTAGAAGGTTATCTGCAATGTAAGAAGACAAACATATTAAGATGCAATAACTTTTATCTATATGTGTTGCTATAACTCTAGATGAGATGGAGAAGACAATTGAGGCTGCAGATAGAAAGATTTTTAACATCAAACATAGAATAACTAGCCTAATGTTAGAAAGGATGAATGAGATAATAAAAGAAACATAGAAGGGTTGATTACATTTTTTGGGAGAGCATAGAGGATTCTTCACTTCACCAGAGACAAAAACAAACACTGTAGTTACACCGGTTGAAGGGAAAGGTAAAGGAATTATGAGTACTCCACCCACAGTTTTGAAGAACATCAAGATAGTGGATATTGAGCCACTGCCTATCACAAATGTACACACATATTGAGACACCTACTATTATAGAGAACATTGTATTAGACACTAACATTGAGGACACTTGTCCTTGGGAGAGGAGTCGATAGTTATGTAGACTGCACCAAGTGATGAAGCCACCAATGCAAGTGAGGAGGTGTTAAAAGATAAATCACTAGAGAGAACAGGGGAATCCAGTAGGGAACCAGTTGCTGGCACATTATTATTGGCAATTGACACTTCTCTAGTAGAAAAGAAAAACATCATGGAGATGAGTCCCACAAAACTAATGGCGATGGCTACTCAAAAATTAATAAAGGAAGGAACCATAGATAAGGAGATTATTGATCAATCCATAACTGTTTTGCACAGATTGGTCCCAGAATGTAAGATTGAGAATAAAGTGAGCCCTTCCGAAAAGCTTAAGGAAATAACAGAGCACATTTCTAAATATTTTCAATCATTACAATAGATCTCTAACCAACAAGCACTTGAGAGGTTCACTTTGGCTAAGAGAGCCACTTTTGATCAGATTATTGAGACAAAGAAGAAAAAGATTGAGGAGAAACTAGTTTCGAGAGAAAATTGTTTGAAACAAGGTACTAAGATATATAGGGTATGTTGCAATATGGACATTCTTATAGAAAAAGTAGATGAAAAGATAAAAGAAGTACAAGACAAAATTGGTAGTATTGCTAACTCTTTTGATGGACTAGTTTCACTGACCACATCTATTGAAGGAGAAATTTTAATTTTGGAGAACCAGATTTCTATTCTTAAAAAGGAAAGAGATAAGATCATTCAGAGACCCAGAAGTCTCAAAGGTTTGGTGAGTCCAAGATTGGATTCACTTGGTGTAGATAAGAGGGAATGCATAGATATGCTTGGTAAGCCCACACCGGAAAAAGTCATTGAGAAGGAATCACTTGCATATTTATTGAGTGGACTTGTATCTATCTCCGTCACATTCAAAACCAACTGGGATACTTATATAAAGTTATTGGAGAAAGCTTACCCAAAAATCTTGAAATTGGTCAAGCTCCTATAAGACATTTTTGGAGGTATTTAATGTACAATTATTATTCTTTGACATCCTTTTTACAATTTTTGGGCATTGATATCAAAGGGGGATTAGTATTCAGGTGAAAAAATATGAAGAGTTGCATACATTAGGGGGAGTTACAAAGTTTTTAGAATTTTGGAGTATTGGAGCATTTTGCATATTCAGCTCAGGGGGAGCAGGAAGGATGAAACTGATAGTTGAAACCATGACCATTTTTCACATGAGTATTGCCATCAATGCCAAAGGGGGAGATTGTTGGAAATTGACACTCTATTGGTTAGGTTTCATTATGTTGTCATTCATGGCAACATGATTTTGGGTTTCAGCTTCATATGGTATACCGACAAGAACTTCATAGACTCTACACAAGCACCGACTTTGACACGTCAAAAGATTTCCTAAGTAACTAGAAATATAGCCCGACATGGTATAGTAAAGGTCATCGGTATTGGAGGCTGACACTTCTTAGATCCGGCATTGACAACTTGTTTTAATGCTTATTCATTTATGTTATATGGCTGACATGTAAATACAATATTGTATATATCCTTGTAAGCTGACATAAGGCATAAATTTGTATAGGTTATATAGGGGAGATTGATTAGATCATTTTGTAATATGATTAGATAAATGGATAAGATTATGGATGTAATGTAATGCAAAATATATCAAAGAGACTATGTATGTGAGGAATTCATTGTAAAGAGTTATTCTGGTACTAAGGTTTAGGGTTTTAACTGAAATAGATAGAGCTTAAACCGGAACTCTATTCTAGCATAGGAGATGCTATGTTAAGAAGTTCACACTTCTCCAAATTGTTTTCTGTAATGTTATGTAGTCAGTGAGGCTCCTTTTGTGATGAAAAATGTGCTCTAGGTTGTAAGCCTTCCTACAAGTGTAGGTCCATCATATATTGTAATATCTCTTCATATGGCTAGTGAATTGATATTGTGGGTCACAAATCCCACTATGGTTTTTCCTCATTGAGGTTTTCCACATATAAATCTATGTGTTATGTTTCTAATTTATGTGTTTGGCTTACTGGTTACATTACTTCTTTTAGTTCTGTTTATACTGGTATACAGATTGGTGTATGTATGTTTTATTAAGATTAAAATCTTCTATTCCGATATAACATTGATTTACCCCCCTATCAGTGTTATTAATTTCTAACAACTAATATTGAGGATAAATGTCCTCCAGATATAGATGTATAGGTTGAGGTTACTGTTCGTATAGAGGAACCAATAGTTACACCAACTGCACCAAGTGGTGAAGCCACCGATGCAAGTGAAGAGGTTATAAAACATCAGAGGAGAAAACACAGGAATCCAACAGAGAATAGAGTGCTGGTCCATCATTATTGTCAATTGACACTTCTTATGTAGAAAAGAAAACTATCACAAAAATGAGTCCCACTGAACTGATGATGATGGCTACACAAAAACTGATGAAGGAGGGATCCACAGACAAAGGGATTATAGATAAATCAATCATTATTCTACACAGTGTTGTTCACCAAAAGTGATAACCCAAGACACCTGCAAATCTATCTATGAGATAGCCGATCTCAATCAATGAAACACCTCAGGGCTTGGACAACATAACATAGGATCCTAATGATCCTAATGCACTTCAGGTTCTGCTAGACGTTGGGGGGGACACCCTTTTGATGCATTGAATACAACAATCACAAACATAAGACTGCATCAACAATGAGCAGACAAACCATTCCATAAGCTCACCAAATTAGGAACACACTACAAATTGGCTAGATCTGTATAGATCATAAATGAAAACAGAGCTTGGAATGAGAAGAACACACCCCTAAACATAAAGGGAAATAGATTTATCTTTTAAATTGTTTGATCTGAAAGACATCCCCAAACTTGTAAGACCAGTGCCTTATCCAAGGGCAACAAAGTCACACATCAAACTATAAATGAAACCTTATACTGCAAATCCATCTTCATTATTAAATATTCATGCATTTAATGCCTTGCATAAATGCATTACTCATCTCACTCATAGAAAATATCAAATCGAGACACTATATTCCATTATTCATGATTTATTACAGAATTTAAATTCTTCCTTGAAGAATCCCTGCAAACAATCACAATTACCTCCTTGAGATAACAAATCTCACCCTCCTTGAGGATCTGATCTGAATATAATGAAAATACAAATCCAGAGACAACTTCTGTGTGAATTTGTGCATGCCTTACATACACAAGAACCTGCAGCTAAGAACACCTATAGCAAAGAATCGAACTCCATTACTGAAGGAAAAGCCTTGCCCTATACAATCTTCAAGAATACTCAAAATTGGAAGCCATGAAAAAATGGAGCCATTCTCCAAATTTCTGGAACCCTTACAACTGAAAAGAATTGGGAATAAAAAGGGAGAGGGAACCAAATCAAATCTACAACTGAATTGCCAAGTGTCTCCTCTCTAACTAAATTTATTTCCCATGGATACTGCTTCAAAAATATCCCACATTTGTCAAACTTAACCTCATAATCGGATTCCTCACTCTGAGAGCTTTTCGAAAACATATAACACTTTATATTTTGGCCAAAATTTAGATCCTGGGTGAATTAATTCCCCAATGTGCTCAATCATTTAAATTTTTTGAAATTTAATATAGTTCAAACTATATCATTTACTCATTTTAATTTTGATTTTTTGCCTTTGATGTGCTCTAACGCCTTGCCACATGGTGGCCTCCGATTGGCTGATGGGGTCCACTGGGTGCCACCTGGGATGACACCTCATCACCGCCACATGTTTGCTTGCTCATCCGTCACTTGGCCGCCACGTGTACGCCACCTCAGTGCCACATCATTGCCATTGGACTGCCACCTGTGCACCAACCACTTGCTGGACCGCTGACTGTACCCGCCACCTGGATTTCGCAACTTCGTAGGGTTTAAACTACATGCATCTTCCCTTCGCGAAATAGCACGCACCGTCGATCCATCTTGAACTTGCTCACTCGTTAAACTAGCCTTCCTCTGCAAAATTTTGCTTGTCTACCTCAGGAAGCATGCCTACGTGGGGTCTACCTGGTTGCCGCTCACTCACCTCCTCTATCACCTCGAGATGCGTGCTCATGCGTGGGCCCACCTTGGGCACCCATAGGCACCATCCGTCAAAAGCCTTTATGGCTTAGACATATTACTACAGTGTCGATTTGCATATAAACATAAAAAATGTCCCTTTCCCAGTCAATGTGGGATAAAGCTATTTGCCTATAGCTGCACTTTGGAGCTTCTCTCTGAGTTTTAATGGTGATTTCTTTGCATTTGCTTGGAATTCGATGGCCTTTTCTTCATACCAAACTCAAAGAGACTACTACCAGGGTCGAATTTGTATTTTCCATATACATTAATTTGCTTTAAACTTCTTTCCCCATCCACCATGTCATGGAGAAGGCTGCCCTATGCATTTGTTTAAAAGTTTTTCATGCTATTTAACTCACACAGAGGGATAGCCATGCAGGGATGAAGGAGGAAGACTCTTCTTCAAAAGAAAATGCCATCTGCCACATTTTTACATAGGGGAGGAGATGGCTTGACAACAGCCAATAGCATTTTCATTTTTTTATTAAAAAAAACTTCTGCTGCCATAGCCACGTTGGATTTGCTGTGATTTTAAATGCCTTCTTCAGTGCTTCATAGTTCATGCACCACGCACAGGGAGAGGAGGATTTTGGCTGCGTCTTATGGTAGCTAATGCATTTGTTTAAATGTTTTAGTTTGCTGTTGTAGCTACTACCAAAGGAAGAAATGGGTGTTGGCATGATTGCTTCAGCATGCCACTTTCCATAAGTTGCACATTGAATGTGGTCTCAAACAACCACTTGCATTTGCTTGGAATTTCACCATTGTGCTACTGTATATGAGAGGAAGGAATGGCAATTTTCATTTGCCAGAAAGTTCATGATGCCCTCTTTCAACTTCTGTGCTGCCATTGGAGGGAAGACATTGTAATTTAATTGCATTTACTATTCACTATGCTGCCCATTTACCACTTTGTTGAAGGTTCTAACCCATCAATTTGATTTTCTGAGAGTTTTTTAATGGCTGCCTAAATCAGTCCATGCATTATTGGGCAATATGGCATCTCATTGGAAAAATGGCCAACAACATCTAGTTCATCAAACACTTTTTTTTTTAAATGGCTTATACATTTTCATTTCAAATATATATCCATCAATCCATAAACAACAAGTACACTGAAGTCGCCTCTCCCCATCCTACTGGTGAATTACAGTTGAGCTGACATTGATATACATTACTTTGAATTAAGACCACTTCGCCATGAAATTAATGCACGGGCATGAGCCAGGTCGGGCCCCAAAGTGGGTCCGACTAAAAAAAATTTCGTTTTCATGCAACTAACCCTTGGAATGTTTCACGGACCTCAAACACACCTCTGGAAATGATCGACATCATTTTTGGATCATTAATCCGCATTTTACAACCTTCAGGCAATTACGCCACAATTTTCGCATTTAATCACGAAGACGTAATTTTCAATGTGGTCAAAACACCTTTCTGGAGCTCGCCGTCTGACAAGCGTGTACTCTGATATACAAGGATGAATTATACCAAATGGTTTCTCAAGACAAGTCCCGAGTGAAGAGATATTAATTTTCAAAAATGCCCAACTGGCTTTGTCGACACTACGGACTTGATGAAGTCAATGTTCTGGCAACACATGATGCCTTTCTTAAAAATACCAAACGACCTCCGTAGGCCCTCAAATATGGAACACAGGTACCTTTAAGTACATACTAAAAATTTGGATTCTTAGTTTGATCACCAAACTGACAGGATGCAAACGACACAATCACAAAAATGGCTACATTAACTGATATAGCATTGAAAGTACGGATAATTGAATTTGATGGTAAAATGAGCTCTTTTGAAAACTGATCAAACGGATTGATAAAGGCTTGAAATTTGAAACGTAGCTCATCATTTATACCAACATCAGCCCAGAACAAACATTCTGACATGACGCTTACTGAGACAACTTTTACACTTGTGCGAAACAGGGACTAGTCAAACTACACAAACTACAAACGGATTTGGCTTTGAAAACTGAGCAAATGGATTCGTTAGGACTTGAAATTTTGCAGACTGACTCACATTTATGCATACAATTGAATCCATTTTGAATTTCTCCATGATGATCAATAGGGAAAAAGATGTAATCGCTCAAAGTAGGCTACTCAATAAAATACTACATTTGTGCCTAAAATGCACTTCCAACTCACCCCTCAAACTGGGTACCTCATAAACTTATCCAAATTGAATTCTGAAAGTTGCACATCACTGAATAGGCCAAATCAAAGGTGTGGGACATGAATCCTGAGCCTTACCCTTTGAAAATCAACTGGCTCCATTTTACCCCCTTGCTAACTAGGCCGTTCAAACTGACTCATTCAGATCATTTGGAAATGCAGGGCAAAATTTTGAAATGGGCCTATATACTTGACTCAGTTTTAAATACTCCCAATAGTGGCTCTGACTAGGGATGGTTGATTGCAAGATCAACACAAGAATCCAAATATCTTTGGTTAAGCAGACCACCCAAAAGATGGGTCATTCTTCTCTCAATTCTTCTCTTCTCAAAACAAGGCTTCCTTATTCTACCCAAATAGTAGGGCACTTTATTGTAAACCACACAACAGAAAGCAAAGCAACTGTACAAAATATACAATTTATAAATGGCCCCGGGCCATCAAAACTGAAATCAATTCTTACCTCTATCAAAAACATGATTCTCTTTCCCACAAACCGGAGGTAAGTTGAGATCATCATTCCAATCTACCTGATCAAAAACACTTCCACTTCTAATTAGCTAGTCACATAAAACATAATCATCAACATGTTTATAATCATGATATCTCTGAAAATCAAACACATGCTGAAAGGACTGATCACTAGGTGACATAAGAGTGTCATACTCTTTACCATTCTTTCCCAGCTGAAATGAAAAGTAGTCTAACTCATTCTGAAAGTTGAAAACATCAGGCGCATCTATATTACTAGTTTTCTCAAATGATGAACACTCCTCCACAATGATGGCTTGCAAACTAGAGAGGAAAACTTCCTCATAACATGACTGCACTTCCACTTGCTGATCACATTTTCTATCAGCATTTTGCACACATGAAAATACATGATTTTTACTTGCCAATGGTTCATTTCCTCCTTGTAAATCTGAGAAAAACACCCTAGATCTGTCATGTCTTCTAAAAGGTAGATCCTCATAATGCATATCAAAGCTAGAATTCATATCAACATATGAACCTTCATTATCATACTTATCAACCATATATGCATTATCATTTTGTCTATCAAACATAGGAAGAGAATCAACATCATATGTATCATTTTTTACACCCTTAAAAACATCATCAGAATCAAAACATATATTGAGTGGGTATGAAAGATTGGGCACATTTTGAATCCACATCTCTGAAAATCAGTAGCTAGGAGTTTTGAAATTTGCTCACTACATAGTGAACCTCCTTCTTCATTTTCATTTTCCTTGGCTTCATCCTTTGAGCTGTAAACATTGTCCCAATCTGATAAAAGTATTGGATCTACAGTGCTCATGTCTCTATGCACATTTATTTCATCATCACAACAACTTGCATATGCATCATATCCTTTATCACGCTGCCCATAATGTGTTGATACATGTTGCAACATAGTTGCATAACTGGGGTTTCAAACATCTTGTCGATTAAAATCAACAACAAGGTGATCTACATCATTAGCATCTGAAACCTCAACGGGCTCATAATTAGTTGAACAATCACTGTTCCCACAAATTTCTTCTTGCTCTGAATACACATCTAAACTGTCACACTGAGAATAATCACGTTCAACATCGTAGGAGGTACATCCACTCAGGGGCTCATCTCCTTCATTATTTTTAATCTTGTGTATATTTTCAGATTGGTTACTTTCAATCATATCTATCCATTTTTTAATAGCTTCAACACATTCTTCTCTGAAGGTAGTAGACCAATTAACCGAGGTAGGCTCATAAAGCTCTAAGAATATCTCAATTAAAATAGACTCAAGGGGTCTATTATCAGTTGAAAGCTCATTCAATGCAGCTAAGAATCTTTCATAGAAGACATATGATGATTCTCCTTTACTTCTTAGCCCTACTTTCCCTTTTAACAACCAGACAAATCTGTCTTGGATCATTTGAAGACATTTTTCAATTTATATATTGATCTCTTTCAAATTTGACAAAGGATTCACGGATCTAGGAACTGCATCTGGATCCATCAGGTTTTATAACAGTCACTGAACCATTATCATAACCATGCACCTTACTATTTTTTTTTAATCTTTTCAAAAACCTTGTAGTCACTAATTTTAGAACTACATACTTCTTTGATCATTTAACTGAAATTTGTTTCAAAAACATGAAGTATGCATACTACAAATTTCTTTTCCTTTCTATGGTGACTGATTCACCTTATAAGGAACATATAATTTCATAGATACTTTGAGGAATACCTGGTAAAATCAATGATGCTGCTGTCCACTTCACTTCTAACTGGAAATTTGAAGAAATCCTCCAAATCTCAGGTTCGTTCTTACAGAGTCACCACCTCCTTGAAGAGGAATAAATTTTAAACTACTGATCTTCACTCTGAAACACTTTCAGATTTCTGGGTCTCACCACACACAACAGAGTCACATAATACTTTCAAATTTCAAAGCAACAAGACTTTCCAGGATACACATTTCCAAATCTGAAAATGACTTTCAGATCTGTACACTTCTAAGGCTCTTCCCCAAATGAATTTTGGCTAGACTCATGGGATTCGATTCAACATGAATTATTACAACACTTCCCCAGCAAAGTTGCCATTTTTGTTGTTCACCAAAAGTGATAACCCAAGACACCTGCAAATCTATCTATGAGATAGCCGATCTCAATCAATGAAACACCTCAGGGCTTGGACAACATAACATAGGATCCTAATGATCCTCCTACACTTCAGGTTCTGCTAGACCTAGGGGGTACACCCTTTTGATGCATTGAATACAACAATCACAAACATAAGACTGCATCAACAATGAGCAGACAAACCATTCCATAAGCTCACCAAATTAGGAACACACTACAGATTGGCTAGCTCTGTATAAATCATAAATGAAAACAGAGCTTGGAATGAGAAGAACACACCCCTAAACATAAAGGGAAATAGATTTATCTTTTAAATTGTTTGATCTGAAAGACATCCCCAAACTTGTAAGATCAGTGCCTTATCCAAGGGCAACAGAGTCACACATCAAACTATAAATGAAACCTTATACTACAAATCCATCTTCATTATTAAATATTCATGCATTTAATGCCTTGCATAAATGCATTACTCAGCTCACTCATAGAAAATATCAAATCCAGACACTATATTCCATTATTCATGATTTATTACAGAATTTAAATTCTTCCTTGAAGAATCCCTGCAAACAATCACAATTACCTCCTTGAGATAACAAATCGCACCCTCCTTGAGGATCTGATCTGAATATAATGAAAATACAAATCCAGAGACAACTTCTGTGTGAATTTGTGCATGCCTTACATACACAAGAACCTGCAGCTAAGAACACCTATAGCAAAGAATCAAACTCCATTACTGAAGGAAAAGCCTTGCCCTGTACAATCTTCAAGAATACTCAAAATTGGAAGCCATGAAAAAATGGAGCCATTCTCCAAATTTCTGGAACCCTTACAACTGAAAAGAATTGGGAATAAAAAGGGAGAGGGAACCAAATCAAATCTGCAACTGAATTGCCAAGTGTCTCCTCTCTAACTGATTTTTGTTCCCATGGATACTACTTCCAAAATATCCCACATTTTTCAAAATTAACCTCATAATCGGATTCCTCACTCTAAGAGCTTTTCGAAAACATATAACACTTTATATTTTGGCCAAAATTTAGATCCTGGGCGAATTAATTCCCCAATGTGCTCAATCATTTAAATTTTTCGAAATTTAATATAGTTCAAACTATATCATTTACTCATTTTAATTTTGATTTTTTGCCTTTGATGTGCTCTGACGCCTTGCCACGTGGTGGCCTTCGATTGGCTGATGGGGTCCACTAGGTGCCACCTGGGACAACACCTCATCACCGCCACATGTTCGCTTGCTCATTCATCACTTGGCCGCCACGTGTACGCCACCTCAGTGCCACATCATCACCACTGGACTGCCACCTGTGCACCAACCGCCTACTGGACCGCTGACTGTACCCACCTTGTGGGCGAATTAATTCCCCAATGTGCTCAATCATTTAAATTTTTTGAAATTTAATATAGTTCAAACTATATCATTTACTCATTTTAATTTTGATTTTTTGCCTTTGATGTGCTCTGACGCCTTGCCACGTGGTGGCCTCCGATTGGCTGATGGGGTCCACTGGGTGCCACCTGGGATGACACCTCATCACCGCCACATGTTCGTTTGCTCATCCGTCACTTGGCCGCCACGTGTACGCCACCTCAGTGCCACATCATCGCCATTGGACTGCCACCTGTGCACCAACCACTTGCTGGACCGCTGACTGTACCCGCCACCTGGATTTCGCAACTTTGCAGGGTTTAAACTACGTGCATCTTCGCTTCACAAAATAGTGCACACCGTCGATGCATCTCGAACTTGCTCACTCGTTAAGCCGGCCTTCCTCTGCAAAATTTTGCCTATCTACCTCGAGAAGCGTGCCTATGTGCGGTCTACCTGGTCACTGCTCACTCACCTCCTCTATCACCTCGAGATGCATGCTCATGCCTGGGCCCACCTTGGGCACCCATAGGCACCATCCGTCAAAAGCCTTTATGGCTTAGACATATTACTACAGTGTCGATTTGCATATAAACATAAAAAATGTCCCTTTCCCAGTCAATGTGGGATAAAGCTATTTGCCTATAGTTGCACTTTGGAGCTTCTCTCTGAGTTTTAATGGTGATTTCTTTGCATTTGCTTGGAATTTGATGGCCTTTGCTTCATACCAAACACAAAGAGACTGCTACCAGGGTCGAATTTGTATTTTCCATATACATTAATTTGCTTTAAACTTCTTTCCCCATCCACCACGTCATGGAGAAGGCTGCCCTATGCATTTGTTTAATAGTTTTTCATGCTGTTTAACTCACACAGAGGGATAGCCATGCAAGGATGAAGGAGGAAGACTCTTCTTCAAAATAAAATGCCATCTGCCACGTTTTTACATAGGGGAGGAGATGGCTTTACAGCAGCCAATAGCATTTTCATTTTTATATAAAAAAAAACTTCTGCTGCCATAGCCACGTTGGATTTGCTGTGATTTTAAATGCCTTCTTCAGTGCTTCACAGTTCATGCACCATGCACAGGGAGAGGAGGATTTTTTCTGGGTCTTATGGTAGCCAATGCATTTGTTTAAATGGTTTAGTTTGCTGCTGTAGCTGCTACCAAAGGGAGAAATGGGTGTTGGCATGATTGCTTCAGCATGCCACTTTCCATAAGTTGCACATTGAATGTGGTCTCAAACAACCACTTGCATTTGCTTGGAATTTCACCATGGGGCTACTGTATATGAGAGGAACGAATGACAATTTTCATTTGCCAGAAAGTTCATGATGCCCTCTTTCAACTTCTATGCTGCCATTGGAGGGAAGACATTGCAATTTAATTGCATTTACTATTCACTATGCTGCCCATTTACCACTTTGTTGAAGGTTCTAATCCATCAATTGGATTTGCTGAGAGTTTTTTAATGGCTGCCTAAATCAGTCCATGCATTATTGGGCAATATGGCATCTCATATTAATTTTCAAAAATGCCCAACTGGCTTTGTCGACACTGCGGACCTGATGAAGTCAATGTTCTGGCAACACATGATGCCTTTCTTAAAAATACCAAATGGCCTCCGTAGGCCCTCAAATTTGGAACACAGGTACCTTTAAGTACATACTAAAACTTTGGATTCTTAGTTTGATCACCAGATTGATAGGATGCAAATGGCACGCTCACAAAAATGGCTACATTAACTGATATAGCACTGAAAGTACAGAGAACTAAATTCGATAGTAAAATGAGCTCTTTTGAAAACCGATCAAACGGATTGATAAAGGCTTGAAATTTGAAACGTAGCTCATCATTTATACCAACATCAGCCCAGAACAAACATTCTGACATGACGCTTACTGAGACAACTTTTACACTTGTGCGAAACAGGGACTAGTCAAACCACACAAACTACAAACGGATTTGGCTTTGAAAACTGAGCAAATGGATTCGTTAGGACTTGAAATTTTGTAGACTGACTCACATTTATGCATATGATTGAATCCATTTTGAATTTCTCCATGATGATCAACAGCGCAAAATATGTAATTGCTCAAAGTAGGCTACTCAATAAAATACTACATTTGTGCCTAAAATGCACTTCCAGCTCACCCCTCAAACTGGGTACCTCATAAACTTATCCAAATTGAATTCTAAAAGTTGCACATCACTAAATAGGCCAAATGAAAGGTGTGGGACATGAATCCTTAGCCTTACCCTTTGAAAATCAACTAGCTCCATTTTACCCCCTTGCTAACTAGGTCGTTCAAACTGACTCATTCAGATCATTTGGAAATGCAGGGCAAAATTTTGAAATGGGCCTATAAAATTGACTCAGTTTTAAATACTCCCAAAACACAGATTGGTACTAGAGTGTAAGATTGAAAATGAAGCGATCCCATGCCACAACCTTATGATAATCATTGGGCACATATCAAAAGACTTTCAATCCTTACAACAAATCTCAAACCGACAAGAACTAAAAAGATTTACTCAAGTTAAGATAGGTTCTTTTTATCAGATAATTGAGACAGAGAAGAAAAAGGTTGAGGAGAAACTAATCCTAATAAAAAATTCTTTGAAACAATGTACAAATATATATAGGGTATGTTGTAATACAAAAATACTTAACAAAAATGTAGATAAAAAGATAAAATAGATTCAAGAGAAATTTGCAAGTATTGCTAACTCTTTTTATGGATTAATTTCATTGACTACATCTGTGAGATTTTGCCAAGATCTAGAGGCAATGAAAAGCACAAATAAGAGACAAAAAATGTATGACGGGAATAAATTGTATTCTATCAAGATGAAAATACTAATCAACTGGATCATCCAACATTGTTACATACAATGTAGATGTGCCTACTTATATAGGCAAGGCTATATGGATATGTGAGCACACAAACATGACATGTGGCTCAATAAGAAACAAAGGTAGGTAGGAGAAACAATAAAATATTTCACATGAGGTGGATCACCCACTGAAGGTGGAATTATCACTCCACAATAAGTGGATATGATAAAGTAGGAACAAGATTACACCATAAAAGGTGGAAATTCTCCTACACACACTATCCCAATGTGGCACAAACACCCAAGTGTCTCATACCCAAACTACTATGAAATGCATTTCCCTAGTAAACATAAGGTGCAATAATATCCATGACGAATAATTATTTACACCAACACCCCCCCTTAAGTGCAACTTAGGGAAATGCACTTAAGTCTACAATGCAACTAAGCAATGCAAGATGGGTCCCAACTACTAGGCCATGTTAGGTACCCATGTACAAAAGAAAATGCATGCAAACCAATGCAATGAAATCTCTCACAAAGTTGGGAAAGAGAGAAAAACCCAATGGGAAATAACCCTCCGCCAAAAGAGAAATAAAAGCTATACAAGAGAACTCTCATATAAGTATGTGAGGAACAAAACCCCATGTGAGGAAAAAGTCCCCCCCATTTGAGAGAAGAAGAGAATCTAGGAAGCCCCCCCTAAATGTAGAATTTGCACCAATGATAGAAGCTCGATGATGTATGAAGAAACTTCTCCATGAATGTTGAACAACATTCCTCCCATTAGGAAGAAACAAAACCAAAGGTGTATCCATGAAGTCTCCCCAATCATTAAGGGAAGATGAATGAAAAACCTCATGATGAATGAAGTCTCTGAAAGTTGCTCAAGTGTCCCCATGTCGATGCTAAAAGGTACCCCCTCCAAAGGTGGTAAACTGCCCCACACTTCTAAAAAAAGCACTCCAAGATCTAGTGGAGATGAAAGTAGAACAAGTCTCAAAGACTCACATGTCTCCTCTAAACATAAAGAGACCTCCTCCAACTGTTGTCATAAGTATCCACAATCATGTCAACCTCAAAAGAATGATCATGTAGAGAATGAACAAGAGGTCCTGAGTATTCCTTCGCAATAGTCGAAGAAGGATCATCTTCATCAAAGAGAAGATGAATATAATCAATGATGTCTCCCAAATGTGCAATGTAGGATTCCACAAACAAACTTGTAATGTCTGTCAAGTACTCATCCCTTGAAACTGAAGCTGGAAGACATGAAAAATCCTGCTGCACTGAATCACATGAAGGCAAAACTATCACACTATCCACATCATCAGGGGAAATAGGTGATGTAATATCAATAGGAGATAAAATACAAGGCTCAAGAATGGGGTCACATGTGAGAATCTCCAAGTTCAAGTACCCAAAGTTCTCCTGAAAATCTGAATCATCACAAGAAGTATGATCATCATGTGTAGAAACATCATATGTGAAATTGTCATCATCAACAAAATAAAAAAATGAGTATAACCGAGATGCATGATCAACCACCCCAGTCGCAATGATAGCTCTAGTCTCCAAGTCTCTAATGAAAACTGACTTAGGTGTGAACTCCACAATTCTCTTAGTTGCGCCAAGTGTGATTTGATAGATAGAAAGGAGATTGTTTTTCAAATGGGGTACACACAACACATCATTGAAGGAATTATCCCCAATGTAAATAAATCCTTTCCCAATCACATCCATGTATGTATGATTTCTCATCAAAATCTATGGCATGGTGCAAGACTCAAATGTAGAGAATGTAGACTGTGAAGATGTCATATCATGAGAAGCCCCTAAATCTAGAAGCCATCTCCTTGAATCATGACTTGTAGTAGCACAAAGAGATTTTCCTTTTCTTGTCCCAAAAGAGTGAGACTTCTCACTTGTAGAATCCATGAATGCTTTCCCTTTTCCTTTTGATTGTGAGGAAGTGGAAGTTGATGAATCATCCTTCTTGTAGACATTAGGCAAATCAATGTTGTGCTTTTTGAGGATATGTGTGAGCTCATCAATCTTCTTAGAATAGCAATTATGCTTCTCATGGCCAAACTTTTTACAATAGGCACAAGTAGGTCTCTCCCTTAGGTGAATTGTTCCTCTTGGAAGAGGATGAATATCCTTGATGTGGAGAAGGTGGGTCTTTGTCCCTAGGCTTTGATTGCCATTTATTCTTGTTTGAGTTGTCCTTTCCTTGATTTCCTTTGTTCCCTTGATTTGCCACTAATTCTTGAGACTTTGAATCCTTAAGAATGCCCATTCTTATCAACTTAGTTTGTTCCATCACCAACATTTCAGCGAAAGCATCAAATGTAGGCATTATGTAGCTTGAACCCATTGTCATCTTATGGGTTTGGAAACTAGAAACAAATGTTGCATATTCTTGTGGAAGCTTGCCATCAAATTGAACATAAATTGAGTATCCTTCTTATCAATGCCACAATCCTTGAGTTGTGCCCTCAACTCTTTTACCTTAGTGACATAATCTTGTATAGTATCAACGTTCTTGGGATCTAAAATGGTGAGATCACTATCAATCTGATATCCTCTAATCTCATCAACTTGACCATACAAGTCTTGAAACTTTTGCTAAGCATCCTTGATTAGAGTACACTTCTCAATATGAAAAATGAGAGCCTTTGATACATACTTTCTTAGGGTACCAATTGCCATGATATTTTTAGGAAGCCAATCCAAGTGACCAATTGGATCAACCTTAGGATTAGCGAAAGCAACAATAGTTCCATCAATATAATGAATTGTTCATTTTTCCATAAGTTTACTCCATGCATTAATTTTCCAAGTAGCATAATTATGAGGAATTAAGAGAGGAAACTTAGAAGAACACATAGAAGCAAAAAGGAAAGAACACAAGAGGACAAAAGCACAAGGGACACCCCCCCCAAAAAAATTCACTCAATCAAAGTACCCCCAAAAAATGATGATTTTGGCACTTTATATGTAGTGCATGTACAATATGCCACTTGCAAACAATGGCAAGGTGGACTTCTAATTTCAATTTTACGACTTCCTCAAATAGGCTATAAGAGACTCCATCAAATACTACAAGTAATCTAAACTGAGATCCAAGCAAAATACAAGTACCAAATAGGCCAAAAATGATCAAATACTGAAAGTAAAATTTCTACTCAATATCACTACAAACTAATGGCCGATTATCAAAGTAGATGAAAAATAATGCACTTTAAAAAAAAATGGCACTTGAAAAGGAGTCCATATGAGCCTGAATGAAGCCTCCAAAGCAGGATTTCATGATTTCAGAAAACCTGGTATCCCAAAATCTAAAAAATCATTCAGAGTTGTACAAATCATGCAATTCTACCCTAAAACAAAAAAAAATTCTCAAAAAAAGGAGTCCGGGTAAGTGAGATATCACTATTTGAAACTTCAAACTTCAAATTTTTGTCGTAGCTTCTAACTTCAAATGCCTCTAGATTTGGCCTCTGAAGTCTAATTTGGATGAAAAAAAAGGCAAAACTGACTTTCTTTGACCTCTTCAATCCAATGGTGACCTTATATTTGACCCATCAAGCTTCAGTAATAACCTGCAATAGAAAGCTCCAAAATACACAACCCCAAATAACATCAAATTTCTCTCAATTGACAAACCAATGACACTCTAATGGCTCTGATACCATGTGATATTTTGCCAAGATATAGAGGCAATGGAAAGCACAAATAAGAGAGAACAAAATGTATGATAGGAATAAACTGTATTCTATCAAGATGAAAATACTGATCAACTGGATCATCAAGCATTATTACATACAATGTAGATGGGTCTACTTATATAGGCAAGGCTATGTGGATATGTGAGAACATAAACATGACATGTGGCTCAATAAGAAACAATGGTAGGTAGGAAATAGGTGTGGTAGGTAGGAGAAATAATAAAATATTCAACTGAGGTGGATCACCACCGAAGGTGGAATTATCACTCCACAGTAAGTGGATATGATAAAGTAGGAACAAGATCACACCAATAAAGGTGGAAATTCTTCTACACACACTATCCCAATGTGTCACAAACACCGAAGTGTCTCATACTCAAACTACTATGAAATGCATTTCCTAAGTAAACTTAAGTAAGGTGTAATAATATCCATGATGAATGATTATTTACACCAACAACATCAATTGATGGTCTAATTTTGACTTTGCAGAAATAATTTTCTGCTCTTGAAAAGGAAAGAGACAAAATAATTAGAAGAGCTAGACATTTGAGAGGCTTGGTGTGTCCCCGGTTGGATTCACTCTATGTACACAAGAAAGAATGCATGGATATGGTGGGAAAACTCACACCAATAGAGGTAAATGATAAAGAGTCTTTTCCATATTTATTGACTGGACTTGTATCTATTTCCCGCACATTCAAAACCGGCAAGGATACTTATGTGGAGTTACTGGAGAAAGCTTATCCAGGAATTTTGAAGTTGGTCAAGCTTCGGTAAGATATTTTTGGGGATATTCTTTGTATAGTTCTTATTCTTTGACATTCTTTTTAGAATTCCTAATGGAATTGATGTCAAAGGAGGAGTAGTATAGATGTGAAAAAGAATAAAAGAATTGCACACATTAGGGGGAGTTATAGAGTTATATAATTATTGGAGATATGAAATATTTTGCATATTCAGCTTAGGGGGAGTAGGGAGGGATGAAACCGGCAGATGAAACCTTGACCCATTTTTCACATGAGTGTTACCATCAATTCCAAAGGGGGAGATTTTTGGAAATTGACACTCTATTGGTTGGTTTCACTATTTTGTCATTGATGGCAACATGATTTTGTGTTCCAACTTCATGTTTTGATTCTATGGTATACCGACAGGCTATTCATAGATTCTACACTGGCACTACCACCGACACCAATAGGTCAAGAAGATTTCTTTGGTCACCGACAATGAAAGCCGATATGGTATAGTAAAAGCTATCGATATTGGAGGCCGACATATCTTGGATCTGGCATCAACAATTTGTTGTAATGTTCATACATTTATGTTATCTAGACGACATGTAATTTGATATTGTATATATCTTTGTAAGCTGACATGAGGCACCCAATTGTATAGGGTATATAGGTCAGTTAAGATTAGATCACTTTGACAAGATAGAAAAGGAGAGACATATATGGATATGTGAATGTAATATGAAGCGAAATTATCCAAAGGGATTATGTATGGGAGGAAAATATTGTAAGGGTTATTTCGTTAAGCGTTGCAGATTGAAACATAAAAAGCTTAAACCATAACTATATTCTAGCATAGATGATGCTATCTTAGCAGTTCACACTTCTTTAAATTGTAGTCTAGAATTTTATGTAGTTAGTGAGGCTCCTACTATGATTGAGTAGTGTGCTCTAGGCTGTAAGCCTTCTTGCAAGTGTAGGCCCCTCATATTTTGTAATATCTCTTCATATGGCCAATGGATTGATATTGTGGGTCACAAATCCCACCATGGTTTTTCCTCTTTGAGGTTTTCCACATATAAATCTGTGTTATGATTCTCATTTATATGTTTGTCTTATTGGTTGCTTTACTTCTTTCAATTATGTATATATCGGTATACTAGTTGGTGTATGAATGTGTTAATAAGGCTAAAATCTATTATTCTAGTATAATTCTGATTCACCCCTCCCCTCAGTGTTATTGGTTTCCAACACTATCAAATTGGTGTTATCTTGTCATTCGTCCTTCATAATAAGATTAAGTCACCCTAAATTTTTTTTATTCAAATCCTTATCTTTCTAGAAATTCCTTGGTTCAATCCTTAATCCATTTGTAAATTGTCTCTTAATCCATAATGCCAAGTTTTAATGATTTGTTTAAACCCCATTAACTCATTGAACTATTTTGAAGGGAGTTCATAATGTTCATTTAGGTTCCACAGGTTCTAAGGTGTCTAAAAGGTTTTCATGCTAATGTTCACTCAAGTGTTTTGCAACAATTATTTTTCATGGTTGCATATGATGTGTTATATCCTCTTTCTCCAGGCCGTGAACCCTTTGAACCTTGTTCATACAGTTCAGTGGTGTTCAACATGTTCAATGAAGTTCAAAAGATCAATGACACTTGACAGAGTTAATCCTTTCAAAGAGAATTTTCTTGGCGTAGTGTACACCTTTAACGACCCGAACTCTCGTAAAGTCAGTTCAAATTGTTCATGCATGTTCAAATTAGGTGGGTCCGATGGACTAAAGGACATGATGGTGCATTTATTGCTAAGTATGATGAAGATTGAACCATATCTTGGGTGACATCAACTGGTTGAGTTTTCAAGGCAAGTAATCATTTTTGGGAATGGGCGGTTACTCCAAAAATGCCACCATGCATTCAATGCACGTGTGTGATGTCCAATCCCAATGCTCAACACATTTGAGTTGATGATCAAAATTAATGCACTAAATAAGTTTGTATCACTTCTTTTTCTATAAGGTATGAAGTGATTGTTTTTTGAAACTTGTTATTCATTGTTGCGGAGTGTTTGATAGAAGGTTTGTTTGCTGGTAGTTGTCCAATTGGTCTCAACTATGAAGGTGAGTTTTGTTTTCTAACTCCTCTAGTGATTTTTAGCTACTTTTCTCTCTCGTAGTAAAATTTGTTGGGGAAAGTAAGGGTTGTTGTTTATGAATTATGAAGTCCACACTGCACCTTTTTGGGAATATTTTCAGTCTTGCATGCACAGAGCCCATAGTCAGTGATACAGACTTGAAGGGAGAAAATTTGGACGTTTTCAAGGAAAGGGTGTTTAAAGGAATTGACGGTTCATTCTGTGTAGAAATTCTAAGTAGTGGTTTCATAGAAGCGGCAGCTTCTCCCCTTGCTGTCCCTTTCCCAGAACTAGTTAGGGAGTGTATTGCGAGATATGATCCTATCTCTGAAACTATCAAAAGGGATAATGGTGAAACCCTCCTCGCAATTAACAGAGAAGTTATTTCCTCCATTTTCAAATTGCCTGATTATCAGTTCTCAAATTTTTCTCCCGCCCAATCAATCACCGAGTTCAATGTAGATAAAACTGGACACCGGAATAATATTGCAAAGTATTGGTTGAAGGTTCCTCAAAGGGGTGGCTCCTGATTACCTAAGTATCCTAATAGGAATCACATGCTTTGCCACATCCATGATGTCATGTTACTACTACACTGAGTTAGAGGTTTAGCTGAGGCCTACAATTTTAATGATTGGATTTACTCTTATGTACAGCTAGTGTTGGAAGGAAAGTAGTATCTCGACTGGGCATAACTTATTCCCGACTCCATGAGGGAACAGTTGAGCATGGTGAAGAAGTTCAAGCAAAATTTCTTTATGTCCTCATATTTGATGTATTGCTTGGCATGTGTTAAAGAGATAGTGGGAATGCCTAGGTAGCTTGTTGAGGGAGAGGTTTCTATGTATGACTTTTACCCCATGTTACAAAAAGATAATGCATTGCAAGATTTTAGGAGATTACATAATTCTTTCCTGGGAGATTTGTGTTATGAGTTAAAGAACATGAAAACCAAGAGGATGTCTGAAGATGCACGGGCATTAGTAAGGAGATATGGTAGTTTATTTGTTCAGTTTCCTCATTTTTGAGGAAGAGCCTTTCAAACTTCCTCATTTTTATTCGAATTGTTTTGTTCTTGCTGAAATCTGTAGGCAATTGGCTACCATAATTTAGGAAGGCTCAACCCAAAGATAAATGGGAGGATCATTTTCCTATTCAATTGGGTATTTTATCTTGCAGTTCAATGTAAGATGCTTTAAGCATTGGAGCCGACTTGAAGAACTTCAATTTTCCACTGTATCATGAAAGAAAGGGCTTTGACAATAAAGGTTTCTCACGGAGTCTTGGTTTGATGTTGCACCTCCAATCCCACACCTGGAGGACTTCTAGGAAGATTGCAATGATGAGCTTGAAGTGTTCAAAAGAGCAAACATGAGAATGGTTCTAGAGCAAGTAGTTTCACTATAGGTGAAACTTGATATAAGGGGAATCCAAGAGGATTATCTAGAGCTCTTTGAACCTGGATATCAAGACCAAGTTGAACCCGAAACATCTTGCATTAATTGGGATGTGGAAGAAGAGGATGACATACAACTTAAAACAAAGAGGGTCTTGGAAAGAACCTCAGAATGGGTTAACAAGAGAAGAGCAATGAGAAAAGGCATCAAGATTGGTCTTGCAAGAGATAGTGAGGTTGCTCTATGTTCCCCAAAACATTTTTCTAACCCCACTTCTATGCCTGTTCATGCAGGTAAAGATAAGAAGTCATCTCACACCAAGCACAAGCCTAATCTAGCTCTGGACTTTTCTGCTCCTCGATATATAAGGACACAGAGTGCTGCACAAAAGAAAATAGACCAAGTCAAAGACACAAAGGCAAAACTCAAAATCCTCGATACTCATATTTTTGAAGTTGAGGACCTTGACAACGACATTGTCAACACCATAGATTCTCATGCGGTCACTGTAGCCATGACATCACCACCTAAGGTGATTGGAGGAACAGCTAGTTCAAGTGCAACTCCTAAATGGCTAACCACTTCCGTAAGCAAGAAATGAAGTTTCATTCTAGTGATCATTCCGATTCAGGACATGGTGGTTAAATACATGGAGAAGGGTCCCAAACAAAAGAAGTTCAAAACAACTACTAGATTGGAAGCTGATGAAGAGACTAGGAAGTGGGTTGCCAAAATTTCTTCTTACAAACCCAAAGATGAGAATAAGAAGGTAAATGCAAAGGACTTTGAGATTACCAATGTGGAGCTCAGGAACATGAGTAGGGATTTGGATAATCACCTTTTCCAAGTATCAACTAAGAAGATGCTCACTAGGTTAGAAAAAGATGGGCAGGAGAGAGGAGAGTTGAAGTGGCATATCAAAATTCTTGCTCAATTCATTGATAGTATAGGCTGTTTTGGAGCACTTCCCGTATCACATGCTTTAGAAAGTTTTGACCCTACTATGCTAGAGAACAAGAAGCTGATGGGTCAAGTTCAGCAGGCCAAAAGCATCATGGGGGCTATGGAGAAATGGATTGAAGGAGTGATTAAAGATGGTGAAAAATTTATCACAAGCTCCAGGAAGTTATGCGACGAGATGCAAAGCCTCATTGCAGAGATTCAAAATCAGATTGTGCCATGGGAAAAAAAAAAGCATAAATGGGAAACTATCTTGCCCATGCTCACCAAGATAGAAGAGTATGGAGCCACCAAATTTTTAGCAAAAAACTCAATCAAGTTGGTAGATGAGTGCCAACTCTTCGTATTGAAGAAGACTATAATGTGGTGGGTACTCACATTCAAGTTTGTGATTTACGATGCCAGGGCTTCTGTTTATGAGCTTCAGGATCTTCAGTGTAGCTTAGTTAATGACAATAAAGTGATTAATCCAAACCATGATTGGCAACTGGGACTTTGTGGGCTAAACATGCAGGACGCAATAAAGGATTTTAGGCTACACATGGAGAAAGTTAAAGCCAAAGGCGACTTCACTCTCGAAGATATAACACAAGTCGCCCGAATTGAATCCATGACATTTATCGGTAACAATCAGTTACCTAAGCATGTCGAGAAAATGGTGAAGCACAAGTGGGACAAAGAAGCTGCAAAAGCAAAGATCAATGCCATGAAAAATCCAAGCCAGTCTATAATTCAGGAGCTTGCAACCGCCCACGATACCCATAAAAGTGGAGGAGAGGATGATGATGGAGAAGAAGCGTAGCATGATGATAATGCTCTGATTTTTTGTATTTTATGTGTTTTTCATAATCTTGCAAATGACTTTAGGACATATGTCCCTAAAATACTCTATTGGTTTTTATAACCATTTTGGAGGAGGTTGGGTTTTGAGGGAGACCTCCTCTATTCTTTAAAGTTACTATAAATTAGATTAAGATAGATAGAGAGGGGGTTAGAATAAGTTACTTAGATTTTGTTTTTAGAAGTTCTATTTTTGTTTGGAAAAGAAGTCATCAGTTTTTCAAATCTGAAATTAGAAAGAACTTATACGTGTATTGTTGTGTCTTTGTTGCATGAAATACATATATATATAAAGATCATATGCATTTTGGAGAGGAAAAATCTTTGAGTTTTGAATCCGTGGAGTGGTATTTCTTTGCAAATATTAATCCAATTAAATGACTATGATTATCTTTTTGATGGTAGATGTTGATATTAATCTGAGGCTCCTATCTATGTGTTTTTTTTTATAAAAGATAAATGTTTGAAAAGAGATTTTATTTCTCTTACCTTTTTTTATGAAGTGCTGAATCGGTGTTTTTGAACTTTTTTTGATCACTCATGATCTTCATGTTGAAGCATTTTGAAGAATATTTTCCCTAAAATATTTGCAAACTAGAAACCTCTCATCTAAGAATGAAGTAGGTAGCCTTATGTGCTTTCAGGTTAAAAGCATACTAGTTTAATTTAATTAGATTATTCCCTGATTAACTAATGGAGGGAGCTGTACCTATCAAAAATTTTGAGGGAAGTGGTGTATGTCACACTTACCCAACTGTTTAGTTGAACTTTTGTCTTTCAAAGAAGGCGACAGAGTTGGAAACAATTTAATTAGAAGAAAGGCAAAAATTTGTTCATTAACAACTAGTTAAATAAAAAAGATGCATGCATGTATGATCTACTACCAGGTCAACACATGTCATTCAATTCTTTTCCAAACCTGAGACAAAATTTCCTCAGTACACACCACCAAAGTTACTACAATGATCCCGGAATACATTGACTCACATACTTTGCAATACCAATCAATATCCATACCGGTCAATATACATACTGATTTACTATACCGGATCAACATCTCCACCAAATCACCTTCCTCTATTCTCAGTCCTCTTGTGTCAAGTGCCTCTGATTCCAATTGAAATTTGAACCATCGACTGACACATGCAGCAATAATTGATATCTTAGATGTAGGTATGTAGCCAAATCACTAAATACACACACTATCATCTCATCTTCTTCCTTATATTAGTGGAATCTTGTCCTTCCATTTGTCCATTTCAGCTAAGGGGGTGAATGATGTGATCAAAATGTAGCTCCCCCTGAGTCCTCCATGGTTCTATTTTCTTCCTTCTTCATCCATACCTACCTAAATGCACACCTTTTCTCATTTGCAGTCTTTGGAGTATGTCTTACCTTCTTCTATTGATTGGCCCTTTCTCTACAAAATTTTACAGCATGACCAGAACTATTGTTGTAGAAGCAAACTATATTCATTCCAAATAACTCATTTGAGGACCTTCCATCACACCGGTTTGATCTTCTTCTCCTAATCATGCTATTGAAACTAGCTACCAGAATCAATAGATTTCTTGCTCCTGCAGGAAGATTTCTCCTTTGGTTCCATGCAGGTCTTTGACTCCGATATGCTCTATAACCACTTCCATATTGAGCATAGTTGTTATACCGGTTGCCATATGACTGAATGTTCTTATTCCTACATTCATGACTTCTATGGCCAAGTCTATTACATCTTTGATAGACTAAATTGTTATTTCTAGGAAAAACATTTTATCTTTTCCTAGACCTCTTTTTACATTCATCTGCCCTATGGCCATAATTGTTTGCATGAAAAATAGTAAATAGAGAAAGGGGTCTTGTAACTTACAAATTTATTTCTCCAAGAATGAGGTGATCTTACTGGCTTGGTTTCTCCATTTCTACTTCTCCAAGGATTGTTCTTGGGAACATCAACATCTCTTTGTCTTCCACTCGCATGAGGTCTTCCAGACTGCCTTCTTCTGTTCTTATTTGTGATGAAGCTACCTTCATTTAGCTTCCTTTTTCCTTTTGGATCTACATTATTCCTTCTTGCAACACCGGTCTTCATCCTCATTTCTTCACCGGTTGTAGTTAGGTCAACCTTCTTCCTAGGGGAATTTCTAATAGTGAAGGTATGTCCTTTGTCATTTCCACTTGAGGAGACAGACTAGATTTCATTGTTTGAGACAACCTTTCTTGTGGAGCATTCACCAACACTAAAACCTAATCCTTCGATATCCTTAGAGTGCTTTTGTTTGTTCAAAATTTTGTCCAAGGCTTCAGTGCTCCCACTAAACTGAATCCTCACCTTGAGCTCATCTTGGCACTTCTAAAGGTCTTTTCAAAGATTCTCCATTTCTCCTTTTAGCCTCTGGCATTATTTATCCTTTGTCTCCACTTCAAGTTCCAACTCCTCACATCTACTCACCTTGGCATCAAAGACTAATTTTAATTCATCAATGATTCCTTTGCTTCTTCTAGTTGAGTTGTCAACATGCAGATATTCTTATCCGACTCTTCAAGACATGTTCTCAACTGGCTGCATTCTTCATGAACTAAATTTTTTTAATTCTTAAATTCCTTCCTAACATTTTTCAGCTCATCTAAGGCACTTACCAACTCTCCTCCAAGATCAACTTGAGATTCATCATCTTCTTTATCTTCACCATCACTGCCAGACACATCTTGCTAGTAGGATTGATTTGCATGATCACTTTGAGATGTGTGCATCTCACTTTCTGTCTCTTGAGCCATGAAGAGATGGCTATCTAATTCATCATTGTTGCAACAACCGACTGATCTATCTTCATCTACAGACTCATGTATCCCATTTCTTTTCTTTCTCTCACAAATCGATTCTATAGTGCTAGGTTCATTTCCATATAGATTCTCCAACCAATCCCACAAGCTTTTTGCCAATTTGCATATGTCCACCTGTGAAGAAATATCACCAAAAAGTCTACTGAGTATAGGATTCATGGCTTCAATGTTGCATTCATATCTTTTTTCTGCATAAGGACAAGTGGGAGGATTGACTAGTGTAGAGAGATCATTAATAATAGATATCCATACATCATACCTTAGAGAGGATAGGTAGACTTCCATTCTACAACTCTATATAACATGTTTGAACAATCAAACACCGGAGTAGGGGTTTACCCAAAACAGACCATTATATTCTAACTCCAGATTCTACCCAAGGTAGAGAAAGCTTATCGAATTGGGAACCTAGGCTTTGATACCAATTTTAGAATAGAAGATGCCACTAAGAGGGGAGGTGAATCAGTGGTTTCCAAACTTAACCCTTTTAATTCCTAAAAGGTGTGTACCAGTTAGCAGTTCAAACACAACATGGATATATCAGTGAGATAGGGAGAAGACTCAAATACAAGCACACACAAAAGGAACATCACATAACACCAGTTGTATGAGGAAAACCCAACATGGGAAAAAACTTGGTGAGAAATGTTGTCAGAGTCTACTTCTCCAATCCAGCCTCATAGTAGACATGGTTACAATGTTTAGGGAACCAACTCAAGGAGCACCAACCCCTACACCAAGGTCCAACTCAATGATTACAATAACATATATCAAAGAAATGGTAATAACCTTGTTACAAAAGAGCTTTGTAACTCTCACACATATCTCTTCACCGGTTCTCAGCTCACCTTCTCTGTCTCTTCCTCTACTCTACCTCTACCAGTTTTGTCCACTCTTATCTCTATTGGTTCACACCTTACTGGTTAAGCCTTTCTAAACACTCTTACTAGTTACACCTTCCAACACTCAGTCATTATGATCTTCGATGAACTCTCTGACTGGTTGGCTCTCTACTGCACTTTCACACTCTACTCTCCAATATCCAACACCTAATCATCTAGCAGCATCAATCATCTTAGATCTTTAGTCAACATATTTATATGTGAGTTTTCTCACCATGACCGACATTCAAATTTCACATGTATAGGGTTTCCTCATTGACCACGAGGCATACAAAATCCAATCAGATCTTGTCCCAAAGATTGACCATCTGCAATGGATCACTCAACTCCACCAATCCTGTTTCGTCCAAAACACATTTGGCATATTTAGCAAACATGGCATGTTTGTCGGTTTGTACTTGTCAACCATGATGAAGTCATCACGTAGTTAGATTCACCTACCCCAATCAGCACCTAGACACACTCCATCGATCATGATGCCAATGGATCAAATCTCTATCCTCTGATCTGGCTCGAGCCACATCCTTCTGCTCTTGACCTGTGATTTATGCCATCGATATTAATGTCGACCAAACTCCAACTACCTCACCGACAATGCATGGTCCATTTATTTGACACCTAGACTCCATGTGGCATCTCTGTCGACATGCACCTCAACTCTGTCACTGTGTTAGTTTAGACTATGTCACTGACCACGACACACAACCAGTGTTCATCTACCGATTCACTAACCTTGCCGGTTATACCCTAACCAGTCAACCTTCAAGCCTGCACTTTTCTATTCTATGAGAGGAACTACTTAACCCATTCACCAACCTTGTCAATCCATAGCATGCTCATCTTCATCAGATAGGATCCTTTCACTTCTACACTTTGTTCGTGTACTGGTAACCACCTTGATGACACCATGTCATCAATCTTCAATAGTCTCCATTTGTCTGCATCTGCATTCTAGTTGCACAGCTTCTCAACCTTTCCTTCTTCTTCATCAACTTGGATGTCATCTCAACTAGTTTTTCAAAGTGATAAACCAATCACTTCTTTAGTCTTTCTTCTCTGTCCTGGTAGCTCAACTTGCCAAGTCTAGCTGATCAGATGCACATCTCTAGTTTCACACACTTGAGACATCCTTGTGTTTCAATGGCTCATCCAGTGTGAGCTTTCAATCACCTGCCTTCTACTTTTTGGTCTTATCTTAGAGGGTTATGATCCATTCCATGGATATTTATATCAATATTATAAATTATAACAATATATACTATATATTAGCTATTATGATATTTGATAGTTTATTAATAATTTTAAATGTCATGTATACGGTTTTTGGAAAAAGTAGCATGTCAATACATAGGGTCTACAAATTTTATTAGTTGTCATATACTGTCTAAAAGTGCAAAAACGGTCATATAGACCATCAAATTCTAGGCCTGCTACAAAGTAAATAATTATTCCCTAGAAGCTGAATTACATGATGAAATAGCAGTTCAAGAAAAGACAATGTGGTCTGAAACAACTAGATTTTTAAAAAATCTATTTTTATCAATTTGTTATTCTTTCTTTTAGGTTAATCAAGTGGAATACACCAGAGATTTTGACGCTAAAAAAGAAAAAACAACTCAATTATTCCCTAAAAGCTCAATTGCATTATGAAATAGCAGTTCAAGAAAAGACAACTGGAAAAAGGAAATAAAAAAAAGATACAAAACACCAACTATTCAGAAAGGATAAAAAGAACAACTTAAAAATAGAAATACAAAGCACCATCTACCTAGAAATCAAGAGTCTAACTAGAAGTCAAGACAAGAGTCCAACTAAAAGCCAGATTTTCAAAAAATCTATGTTTATTAATATTTTATTATTTCTTTTAGATTATTTTGATGCTAAAAAATCAAAAACAGCTGGCTTGTGAGACGCATATGTCTACAAGTAAAAAATTATTCCCTAAAAGTTGAATTACATTATGAAATAGCAGTTCAAGAAAAGACAACTGCAAAAATGAAATAACAAAAAGATAAAAAGCATCAACTGCATCAACTTTTCAAAAAGGATAAATAGGACAACTTAAAAATAGGAATACAAAGCACCAACTATCTACCTAGAAATCAAGAGTCTAACTAGAAATCAAGACAATGGAATCTCAAACACTTAGATTTAAAAAAAAAATATGTTTATTAATATTTTATTCTTTCTTTTAGATTACTCAAATGAAATACAACAGTGAGCAGAGATTTTTATGCTAAAAAAACAAAAACAGCTGAGTTGTCAGACGCATGTGTCTACACAGTAAAACAAATTATTTCCTAGAGACTTAATAATTGGTGGAAACAATTCAAGCCTTTGTCGTGGTCATGGAATAATTTGCGTGGGGAGCAGACAGGAGAAGATAAGGGATGAGGGACTTTCAAAGACAAAATCATTCATGTGGTCCTCCCCACTAATACCTAAATCATTGTCAGCCATACAAATTTCACGTACTCTTTCCCACTCTGCACTATAAATAGCAATCTAAGCTCATGGCCAAGTATTAAGCTTCTGTTCTCATTAATGGCCAGTTTAAAGATAGAACACTCTTCTTCTTATATGCCAGAAAGATTTCACAATAAGTGGAATAATGATTTTGTGCAGTCTTTGGAAACACCATACGAGGTAAATGACTTGTTAAATATTATTACTATTTCTTTATAGATTTTTCTGGTATGTTTTTTAACATGCTGATTGTGCATTTTTCAGGGATCAGAATACCGCGAAAGTGTGGAAACACTGGTGAATGGAGTCAAAATCTTGTTAAAAGAATTGCAGATTGGATTTGATGGCGATCTGATCGAGCGGCTTGAGATGGTTGATGCATTGCAATGCCTCGGGATAGATCGATATTTTCTGGCTGAGATAAAAGAGGCTCTTGATTATGTTTACGGGTTTGTTAACTTTCTCTTTTAGCATTTGGACTGCTAACAAAATATATAAGCTGTGATGGAGCTTATAACATAAAACTCAATGTCATAATTTATATCTTAATACTGGTAACACTGGTTAAACAAGTAAAAATCTTGTGAAAAGAAATGCAGACTGGATTTGATAGCGATCTAATCCAGCGTCTTGAAACTGTTGATGCACTGCAATGCCTCTGAAAAGATCGATATTTTCAGGCTGAAATAAAAGCAGCTCTTGATTTTGTTTACTGGTCTTTAAAATTATATGTTTAAGATTTCGATTGTTAAAATTAGAAAGTGTGTTAAAATGGATGCAGCTGTTGGGATGGAAGTGTGGGGATAGGATTAGGCTGTAAAAGCACTAGAAAGGATTTGAATGCCACTGCTTGGGATGGAAGTGTGGGGATAGGATTAGGCTTTGCCACTGCTTGGGATGGAAGTGTGGGGATAGGATTAGGCTGTAAAAGCACTAGAAAGGATTTGAATGCCACTGCTTTAGGACTCAGAGTACTTCGACTCTATCGTTATCACGTCTCTCCAGCTATTCAAATAATTATTTATATTTTTCTTTTGTTTTATTAGGGGAGAAGATTTAGTAGCCGCATCTTAATTTGTCTGTCTTTTAGACGATTTCAAATCATTTGCAATTTCCTTATAATTAAAGTTTCAGACCCACATTACCACATTTACATTCTCAATTACTGAGTCTTCTTCTTGTTTATCAAGAACTAATTATTTATTAACATGTTATATATTGAAAAGATGTGTTGAAGAACTTCAAGAACAAAAATGGGCAGTTCATTTCCCATGGAAGAAATAATGATCAGATTGATATCAGAGATGAACACATGATGAGAAGTATGATCAACCTCTTAAGAGCTTCAAGTTTAGCATTTCTTGGAGAGACAGTTATGAAAGATGCTAAAGTGTTCAGCTCTGCTTATCTCAAACAATTATTAGAAAAATCTGAAGATATAAACCAGAAAAGTTGTTTGAAAGAGGTAATGGATTTTGGATTTTTTCTAAATAATAGATATTAAATCTAAGGTGCAGGTTACTCAAACACAAATATAAGTATCAAATTTAACATTGATTTTTTTTTGATTAATTTTAAATTTTATAGGCTGAGTATTCTCTCCTATATGAATGGGCTTCTACTTTCCCTCGGTGGGAGGCACGAAGTTATATAGAAATATATGAATTGGATAACAGGTAAGAGTTGTAGGATGTTATTATAAGTTTTTAATTTTTTTTTAATTCATAGATTCATTTTAATATATTTTAATTTTTTAGGTTGAAGGACAAAATCATTTTAGAATTGGTCAAATTAGATTTCAATATATTGCAATCTATATACAAGATGGAGATGAAAAAACTCTCCAGGTAATTATTAGGTGGAAAAAATTGAACAATTTTAACTTTATTTTTCCTATGATTTAATAGGAATCATATCTCCAATTTTTCTAATTTAAATGTTTATATCATAAGAATATGCACATCTCATTTTAGAGAATATTTTTTATGTCACTTATTACGCTGATATTTTTTTAATATTAAATTATTTAATTCATGTTTTATAAGATCATATTCTTAAAGAATTACTCTTTTTAATCTATTGAATTAAACAAGTACACCTAATTATTAAAAGCATAGAAATAGTGCACTTAAACAAGTGGCTAATATATGTACAATCATTTAATTAGTATTCTTAAAATTTGGCTTTCTAATCATAGAAGGTGTTATTAATCATCCTACTTTGTTCAATTGGGAGGATATCACTTGTTCTCATTTTTATTCAAATTCAATTAGAATTTCAAGTGAAAATTAATTTGATCTTTTTATCATTGCAATTGGTAGCAGAATTCTGGGGTTTCAAAATTGATTGTAGTTAGAGAGCGCTCAATTGAATATTACTTGTTGGCAGTTAGTGCTATAGATAATGCAGAGTTTGGTAGTAGCAGAATAGCTTTGGCCAAAGCAGCAACTCTTGTTTCTTTACTAGATGATCTTTTTGATGATTACTTGACCCTTGACCAAGTTGAGCTTGTTAGTAAGGCTATTGTTCAAGGTTGGGATATTTCTATTGTACAAAAAGTTCCAAACAATTTCAAAAAAATTGTGGAATTTGTTTTTAAAACATTACAAGAATTGACAAGTGAGGCAACACAAACCCAAGGACATGACATGATGCAATTCATTAGAAAAACAGTATGTATTCTTTCCTTAAATAATTCTAATTGAAACTATATAAGAAAAAAGTTATATATTTTTTAGTTTATTTAAATTAACATTAAAATTATAAAATAATTATATACAAGAAAAATTAATCATTGAATATTTTACATACATTTAGATTGTGCTCTTAACTTTTTTTTTTCTAAAAGAACATTTATAATATTATAAAAAATAAATGGAAGACATTTAAATTTAATTTAAGTTTTTTAAGAATTATGTAAATATTCTTAAATTCCTTCCAATAATTATTGCAAATTATATAAATTAGAATTAAGTTACAACTACTTATCTTTTACGATATTATTTAAGGAAAAATAATTAATAGATTATTATAATTTTTTGCATGCATAATTTTTTCAATAAATTTATTACAACAATTTTGAAAGATCTTAATAAGCATATTGATCATAAAATTAATTCATGGAACGGATTTTAAGAATTTTAGAATATTGTGTTTTAGTGGGCAGATTATGCAGAAGCTAGTTTGAAACAAGCAAAATGGAAAGAAAGTCAATATATTCCAACCTACAATGAGTACATAAATATTTCTGCAACAACTGGAGCAAGTGGACTATTATCATTGCATCCAATCCTTTTAGCATTTCCTAATTTGGAAGATGATGCTATTGAGAAAATATTTCTCAATAAATCAAGATTATATGAGATTATATGGTTGATTGGATGCATAGTTGATGATATTCATGATTTCCAGGTTTATTTCCTTCTATTTCTATTTGATGATTGTGTATAGATAAAAAAATTATCATTCTTATAATATTAACATATTTTTATTCTTTTGAAGGATGACAAGCTCCATGGACAAATAGCCTCAACAATTTCTTTCTATATGAAGGATCATCCTGAATATTTAGAAGAAGATGCATTAATGCATATGAACAACCATTTTGATGAATTGCTTACAAAATTAAGATGGGAATTTCTGAATCCCAACAAAGTTCTTCTTGAATGGGATAGATTATACTTCAATCTTGGTAGAGGAGTTCAAAGCTTTTATATATTTGGTGATGGGTTTTCATATCATGAAAAGGGAGTCCACCAACGAGTATTCAAAGTTCTTTTTGATATAGTTAAAATATAGAATGATAGTGCTTCTATCATATGAAGACCAAAGTAAAAGTTTACTATAGTCATATTGTCATAAATAATGGTCATTAAATCTACATTCCTACAAAAAGATACTAAACTTTATAAAATATACTTTTACTTTTTGATAATAATTCTATTGCTTCTACACTTTATCAATGTGTTAATCTATATTATCATAAATTACTGCTTTTAATTACATGTTAGATTCTATATCTTATGAAAGTGTTAAAGAATTGGCATTAGATTTAATATAAATCCATCTAAGGTTATATTTTTGTATAAACATAATTGAAAATATTACTAGGTTAATTATTTATACACTACTTTCTATTTTTTGAGGATAGGATTAATTTAGGATGCACCATTTTTAATGCATGTCACTCATTAATTATATTTTATCTATAGATATCTACATTGGTAGAGTTCCTCATAAGTTGCATATGATTTCATTATTGACATTTCACATTTGAATTGATGCATACTTAATGCATCTATATGGTTTAGAACACCCCCATAAAAATATAAGGGAAATAATATGTAAAATGTTAGGTAATAAAGAATACTGATATTAATTTATAGATAATTTAGTATTTAGATTATAATATTTTAGAAATTATTTTTTCATTACATCATTTTTGAAGATTGCCTAGGTAAATATGCATGATGTGCAAGGAATAAAATATCATACAAATATCAACTTTTAATGTTCACCTCTATTATATTAAGAATTTTTCACAATTTAAAAATATATATTTTATCATAGTAGTGGTATATTTAATAGCTATTTATTCTTAAGTAGGATAAAATTGTAAATTAACAATTTTTTCTTTAAAAACATCCCAAATTTTATGAATATTAATCTCAATATGCCTTTATTTTATCATGAAAAATGATATTATTTGTAACTTTTTATTGAAATTGAAATGTCTCAATACAATTTGCAAGAAAAACATTACACAAGACCAAGAATAAGAAAAATATTTCGAACACAAACTAACTCCTTTTCTACTCTTTATTCTACTTCACATGAAGTCAATGATATAGTTTATTTTTTTCTACTTAATATGATGAGGATTGATCGAAGTTGAAAAATATAACTCCCAATAGATTTTTTTTTGTTTATCTTCACTTCAATCTAAATCTATCAAGCCAACCAGGTTAATTGAGTACATATTACCATGGTGGATGTTATAGTGATTTGTGCTAAGAATGCATGTAAAACTATGTTTGTAGCCTATCAAGTCATAAAATGACACAATCCCAAAACTTACAAATAAGGATACCTATTTAGAATATAAGAATTCAACTCCAAGAAACTATACACATAAAATGAAATACACCTAAGAAATCTTAGATAGACAAATATATAGAATAGGGATATTTTACACTAATCTTTTTCATGATGTCTCTCTAAAGAAGAAATGCAATATATAATAAGTGGCATAGTTAGAATTCAATACTAGATTTTGGATTGGCCAAGTATTAATTTCATGCTTTCTCTTATTTTCTGAGTGTTTTGTGTGTGTCTTTGTTTAGTTATTCTCCTTATTTGATCCTAATGTAAATTATTTTTATTTGTCTTCTTTTGATCCCTTATTAGGTTTACTCCTAAATATAACTATTCTTTTTATATCATCTTGTGAAACATGTTCCCAACTAGATATTATTGGCATTCAATATTATATTGCAAAATTTACATGAGCTCTGGGTCCAATGTTTATTTTGGATCTTCTTACCCAATGCTAACAAATAATATAAGATGTCTCTTATTTTGACCCCCCTGGAAAGCATAAATGTTGTACATTTTCATCTCCCATGTTCCCATTACATGTTGTAGGCTAAAATTTTTAATTTTAAAATTGGTGTGTTTTATGTTAAGTTTTTTAGTTGCTATACTCAATGTCAAAGTCCTAGAGCTTCCCTACATCTAATATGTCATTATACAAAATTTTTGTATTTTATTTACCATTCTTTAGATATTCAACTTCTCCATCCCAACATACCTTTCATCCATTATTTACCTTCATTATTTTTCCTTTTCAAAATTTTTAAGTCTCTTTCTTGGCATCTCTCTCTGGACTTCCACTTTATATTGTGATGTCTCAAAGGTAGAGATAGATCCATAGAGATGAGTCATGGCATATGTATCCATACGATAACTTTCCTTAATAAAAATACAACTTAGATCTATAGAATATAGGCAAAGTTCTCATTATTATTACAAGGTGTGCACCCTTGGTTTCCTTGTACAATGAAGTGCAACACTTAGGTTTGCAACATGGCTTAATTGCCTCCCATCGATTCATTAATTATTTTGGTTTTATTAGGAATTAACAAGTTGAACTTTTGGTGCAACAACAACTGTGTTTCCAATAAGTGGTATCAAAGCTTGGGTCATAGGTTCAAACCCCACGCTTGCAATGAGAGGGATTGTTTCAAGGTGTGTTCCCTTGTTCTCCTTGTCTTGTGCAACACAACACTCAGGTTTGTGAAATGTCTTAATCGTCTCATGTGGATTCATTAAGTCTTATAGTTGTATCGAGAATTTATATGTTGATCTCTTGGTGCAATGACAACTATGTTTCCAACAATTACTTTTCTCACAACCTCATTTTCTTCCATCTTTTCACCAACACCATTGACTCCATTTACTATATCATTTAGTGAATGGAGGTAACTATCAATGTTATCATCTTTAAACATCCTAGAGTCTAAAATTTATATTTCATATTCTATATCTTGACTTCCTTAATCTTCTAATCTCCCTCATAAATGTTGCCTAGATTCTTCCCAACTTTCTTTGTAGTCTTGAGGAACATGTCTTTCAAGAGAATAGAATCACTCAAACTATTGATAAGTTCATTTCTTACTTTCCCATTGTCTTCACACAACTTGGTCACATTTGGATTTGAAGGAACACAAGTCGAAGGAGTACAACCATCCTTAATAGCTTCCTATTATCCCAATGGCATAGAATCCAAATAAGATTCTATTTTCTCCTTCCAAATGGAAAATATGAATGATAAAACTTTGGTACATTTTGACCATAATCTTGTTCCATCTTGGACCTTCCTCAAGTGGTTAAGCCTTTTCCTAAAGAAAATTTTCTCTGGTAGCCATTGTTGAACACACCAAAAGATTGAGGGGCAAGGGGATGAATAGTCTTGAGAAAATACATAAAATTTCTTTAATCACAAACACATATCAATTAGCTTCAGTCAACTAAGAAACAATGGAAGATGAAATAATAAACACAAAACACATGAACACTAGATTTTTATATAGAAACCAAATATAGGAAAAACCACGTTCATATTAAAACTCGCTGTATGATTAAATGAATCTAATATTTTAGCCTCAAGGCCACGGAGGCTCATTGATCCTAATTTATACATGGAGGATAAGGTGCACAAGCTTAGGGAAAGATACAATGTGTGTAGGGGAAAAAATGACACTAAGCAAACATGCCCTAATCTCACTTTCAATCACACACTTGTGGAATACGAAAGAGCCTAGAGGTATCACACAATTGGCTAATTCTTTTTGTGGAAGAGAGAGCCATGGGCTACCTATTAGGATTTCTATTCCTTTGTTGCAAATGATAGATAGAATGATGCAAGTTCAACTATTAACCCTAAAGTGTAAGTATGAACTAGTAACTTTGAGCACAAGATTGTAGAATTCAAATTTAATGATGAACAATTGTAAGGATAAGAGGAGAAATGTAATTGTGTACCTTGAATGGATTTTATTCTGCAAGATCTGTTGCTGAAGCCAAAAGCCTGAAATACTGAAGCTGCTACCTCTGAAACTGCCAAAATTCACTGAAATGGACAAGGACCAGGGCGCCTAGCGCCCCTGTCCCAGGGACCAGGGCACCCAACGCCCCTGTCCTGGAAGGACCAGGGCACCCCACACTCCTATCCTAGCTTTCTAGGTTGGAATTTGGTGTGAAGTTGTGTCTCGGTCCGCTTCCATCGGATTTGCAACTTGCGGCGTCCTTCGAATTCGAAAATCTGTAATTATATCTAAAAAGGTATGGTGGGTGGCTATATAGGGTTTTGCCTTAGTCAAACCCCTGCTTTGGTGATTTCTACCTCCATGAATAGCCAAGTTGTATTGTAAAAGTAGTGTGCGTGCAGACCTTATGTGTGTGCAAGATCCCAACCCCAAGGGAGGGGTACAAGCCAATCTTCAATCGGTGATCCCCTATTGCTCTTCAATGCCTTCAAAGCCCTAAATGGATGAATGAAATTGATGAATGCTTGATGGATGGATGTTGAATGTTGTTGAAGTCTTCAAAGATCTGCTCTTTTGCTGCATAGAAGGTCCTTGAAACCAAAATTCCCATGTTTTCAAATGAAGAAAGAGAGCTCTTATATATGAAACCCTAGGTATTAATTTCAACTTTTGGCTGACCTAGAGATTGAATCTCCCACCAATTTCTTGGGGTTAAGCTTTATTTTATGATTGGATCGCGCTCCTAAAATTTCAGGAAAAATGTCTGGGACCGTGTGCACTCCGGGCGCCATGGTCTTGGCAACTTCTCACCAAATTTTTAGGGCCGTCGGATATGATGATTTTAGAGAGAATCCCAAAGTTATAGGTGATTTTGAGATGTTTTGACCCTTGAAATCAAGCCCCCAAGTTCGAAATAGGACCTAATTAGGGTTTTTGATTAAATGATGTATTGGAGGAATAAAATGAAAAGGGTACACTTTAATGAAAGGGCCCAACTTTATGATATGGGAAAAAATAGAACCTTAGACCTAATTAATTTAATTAATTAAGTGCTAAAGGGGAAATGCAATGCAAAATGCAAAATGCGCCAAGGCGGGTGCTAAACTAGGTGTGAAATTGTACCACCCTAGTAAGTGCGTACAATTTATGATGCTATATTTAGCCCCCACTTTAGCAGTCATATGAACACTACGTGCATATGCAAGCTAAAGTACAGAAAAGTAAACATTATTTGAAAAAGGATATATCCATAAGTTGTCGGATGAAGCCCCCAGCGGTATCTGCAGTACTCAGTTAAGAACCACAACCTACAAAACCACATGTTAGATCACAAAATCACCTAATGCTTACTAAGGAAGGTGATGAAAATTCGAGGGTAGCTATATGCCCCCCCCTGTTTCGGCTTGCTAATTTTAGTGAGTTGAAACAGGGTATCATGTTTACCACTTCGAATTGTTAAAGAATATTGATGACAAATGCTCACAAGAAGATTTGATATGAGATCAAAAACTAATGGAGAATCATTTGGTAAGAAAGAGGACTAAATCTCAATTCCAACACAACAAAGAGTGTGAGGATTTGGGAGTTCTCTAACACAAGATGAAGGATGTAAATGGAAACAAAATGCAAAGAGAAGAAAAGAAAGGAAAAAAGCATGAATACACACATTGGTGATCCATGAAAAGAATAGTGAGAGAGAAAACATGGACTTCTCACCCCTAGATCTTGTCTAGGTGATCCATGGGAAAAAGGACATGGAAAACTAGCCCCTAGAGTCTATCTAGGTGATCCATGTAAGGGAGGAGAGTGAGAAAGTCTAGCCTTATGCCGCTAGTTCCACTCAACCTCATGCATGTGTGTGTAAGGGAGGTTAGAAGCACCTCATAGGAGTCTATGCCCGAGTATGCTACAACCTATATATGTATAGTACAAAAGCGTGACATCTCGCTCTAAGAGTCTGTGCTCTGGGTCCGAGAATAATCACCTTGCATAAAAGAAAAATGGAGACATCTCGCTCTAAGAGTCTGTGCTCTGGTTCCGAGAATGACCCATTGCTCAAAAAGTGTAATGTTTATGTCATAAGCAAAGTAGAACAAGGATACCTACCTTCATCACAAAAGAAGATAGCCCAAAAATGCAACAATGTCATAGATCCAACCAAGAGAGTTTTTCACTCTTTAAGCAAGGATAAGATAGTTGAAAAGGGATATCTTGTAGTATGTGTAAAGGAGATCCTTAGAGGAGAAGAGATCTTTGTACAAAAGACACCTATCCCTGAGATGAATTGTCTTAGAGAAATATAACATCTTCTAGAATAAGACAAAGAAGAGAATAAGAATGCAATACTTCCTTCTTTTGCGAGGTGAAAGTGATTCTTAATGAAGGATGACACTCTTTTTAACCCAATTGGGAGAGTGAATTCATTATGGATGTATTTTACCAAGTGCAAAAGAGGTTGTAGTCAAGGACTTACACCTCTTGTAAGAGAGAATCCTTGAACAAACAATAACAAATGCATACAAGGAATAACATCAAGTAATAAAGTTCACACCATCCACAAAATAGGAAAAAGTGGATCCTTAGATAAAAATAAGGAAAGATCATTGCCTCCCAAGGATAAGGACAATGAGAAGGACTTACACAATCTTCTAGGGAGAGATTTAAACATAACCAAAATGTACTACATACTCACATGAGTTCATGCAAGCAAGACATTAGTGTATGTAAAATGCTCCTCACAAGAAGTGGGTAGGATAAGAAAGAGAATACACATCTTCTCCCATATCTAGGAAAAGAGGATTCTAAAGAAAAGATGACCAATATTTCCACACTATTACCCCAAAGGGAAATTTTAATCATAAAAAGAAGAGATGTATGAAATCACTCTTGTCCCCATAGGAACAAGAGATAACATAGAAAATTAGGCTATTATGTTGCTTCAAAAAAAATATGATTGCACTTGAAATTGTACCATCATGAATGACAATGAGCCCCCAGTAAATGAGCTACCAATGTCACATAATGATGAGCAACATAATAGCCATTAATGTTATTTAAAGACATGATAGATTGAATGAGGTATTTGAATATGACATGCTAAACACTCAACCATAAGTGAGATCAAAAACATGTATAAAATGATAAAAATTGAAGAAGAAAAGTCACAAGAAATCTTAGAAGAGGGATGAGTGTAATTTATTAGAGCCTTATCCCTAGAGGAAAGGACTTTATGATGAATAGGGGATAAAGATTCATAAGTGGATTTAGAAATTTGAGGGGATTCATAAAGAGATTTGTTCATCGCCAAGATTTCCTTATGAGGGGAATGAGAGTTGATAGAAGTAGAAGATGATTTAGTTGAAGTGAGATCATCATCACTACTAAATATAGCATTCACATTGAGAGATGGTCTTTTAGATGCTTTGGTGCGCTTGTAGGGATTATAACCAAGTCCAAAGGTCTCATCATAAAGATTATTCCCTAGAGGAACCTTTATCCCTTGTTCGTGAGCGCCACAACCATTTCCGTTATACCCATACTTAGCTAAAATATGAAAACCACGACCATAACGATTAGCCATTTCAGAAAGAGAAGGTGGTTTTTCATAAGAATAAGAATCAAATTCTTCAGAATTAGAGGTGTGAGGAGAAGAAGTTTGAGAAGAGGCCAAAAAATTACTGTTCATAGGTTCAGGTAAGGTTGATTGATCTTTAGTTTCTTCCTTCTTTTTAACTTTATGCTCTCTAGGAGGAACCCTATACTCACCTACAAAGGTGGGATTAAAGTCAAGAGATCCCCAATCATCTTCTACAAGAACCTTCTCAAGATCAAAAGCCTTTTCATGTGTAGATTCAAGTTGAGAAGAATCTTCTTCAAGAACTTCAGACTCATCCAAAGAATTTTGATTATCAGAGGGTGATGATTCATCCATAGGTATCTTGTTTAAAGAGTCATCACTAGAAGAGGAAGGTTTAGAAGAACTCCCTTTGGAAGTAGATGTTTGCAAACAAGCTTGAAAATTAGTATCACCTATCAAGGTATATGTCTTATTGTTATAAATAAATTTAACTTGTCTATGCAATGTAGAGGGGACAACTTGCATACTGTGAATCCAAGGTCTCCCTAATAATAAGTTGTATGTTAGATTTCCCGACATAACATGGATAGGATTAGGCAAAGTAACAGGTCCCACTATGATGGGTAAGGTGATAATACCTAATGAAGACTTAGCCACATTATCAAAGCCTCGAATGGGATGAGAGTCAGGCTCAATAAGGGATGTATCCACATTCATCTTATGCAATAGATTAGTGCTACACACATTAAGGCCAGAGCCATTATCTACCAGTGTTCGTCTTATAGCAGTGTCATTTATGATAACCACAATCATCAAGGGATCATATTGATGTTGAATTTCACTAGTAGGCAATTCATCTTGAGTAAACACAATTTGAGCTTTAGGATTCATCACAGAGTTAACCAAAGACACTATATTACTAGATGTATTAGGTGGAGGAACATTCAAATCTTTCAAGGCATCTTGTAACATTCCATGATGAGCAGAAGAAGTTTGGATCAAATCCCGAAGGGATATCTTAGCAGGGGTAGCTTTAAGTTGTTCTATGAGATCATATTCCTTAACAATAACTTGTAAAATACGTGGAGCTTGAGGAAGAATAGGCTGGGAAGGAGGAAGTGAAGTTGGGATAACTAGAGGAGGATTAGGTTGCCTATTGTTTCTTGTGTTATAGGTATGAGCAACCGCATTATAACTCTCTCTAGTCAGTTGCTTAGCATACTCATAAGGGCTCTTAGAAGAATAACCTCCTTGCACAGTAATAATAGGTTTCTTAGGAGTGCAAAAAGAATCATTAGCATAACCACCTTGAACCACTAAGATAGGCTTATTTAAAGGTTGAGAATTTTGAGAAGGACAAGCACCTTGGACAGTGAAGAGAGGTTTGTTAGGTGTTTCATTCACATGTATCAAATTGATTGAGGATGGTTTAGAGGAATGAACAAAAGTGTTGGAAGAATTATTGATAGTCTTCTCTTGCACTAAAATCTTATCCCAGATTAAATCAATTTTAGGAGAGAGACAAGGGGTAGGCATTGATGTTCTAGTAGGAAGAGTAATACTAGGAAAGGTCATATCATCCTCTATCATCAAAGGATCTACATGGGGAATAAACTCTCTAGGAGAAGGATCAACATTACTCTCTAAAGTCTCACTTTTGAGAGGGAGATCTTTGAAAGAAATGTTAACCATCTTGCTTTGAACTAGGGTATCCTTATGAGTAGAACCAAGTTGAGGAGAGGGAGATGCTTTATTTTTAGAGGGAGAATAATTGAGATTCAAGGAAGGTGAGAAACTATCAAGGGAGTTTTCAATCTTAATTTCATCCCCTTTGGCTAGGGTTCTCTCATGGGATAGAGAATAATCTACACCTTCTTCTAGTGGTTCATCCCAAATAGTGAAGTGGTTGAAAGGAATGCTTGGAGTATTGTCAATTTCGAGAGAGGAGATAACATTGTTTATTAATTCCTCACCCTTAGGAGGGACAGCATCAATAGATGTGTTAAACTCATCCTCTTTCCTCAAAATATGTTCAATATGATCTTTAGGGGAGAGAGAATTAAGGAAATTGCTTATTATTTCATCTTCTTTCTCTAAGGGATGCTTATGGGTAAGACAAACTTTGGGAGAAGGGTAAGCATTTATCATTAATTCATCATTTCTAGTGGGAATTTTGTTGGAAAAGGAAATGCCATCACTAGGAAATGTAGGGATAATGTCATCTTCTTGCACAAAAGGATCCTCATGAAGGGAGTGTTTTTTAGGAGGAACATGAACATATTTCTCGAAAGATTCATGCTTAGGAAGGAGATCTTTGAAAGAAGTGTTCATAACCTCTTGTTGCACTAACATGCCCCCATTGGAAGGACCAAATTTAGGAGAAAATAAGTCAATGTCCATCAATACCTTTTCACTTAGAGAGGCATCATGTAGGGAAGGTGAAGTAACATTAAGAAAGGTGTTTATGATATCATTCTCTTCCTCTAGGATAGCTAAATAGGGAGGGCACATTTTAGGAGAATTGTCAAGATCACTCTTAAAGTCTTCATCCTTAGAGCATGGGAGAGTCTCAAAGGGATTGGTAGCAACTCTTTTAGGCACTAAAATGTTGTTATAGATGGGGGGAGGTTCTTTAGGAGAAGGAAAAATTGAAACAAGGGAAGCTAACCCATTATCACATCTATGAAATGAATGCATCATGACAACAATTTTCCTCTTTCAAATGATAACACATGCAAAATAGAAGGAAATGTTTAATTTTAACCAATGCAAGCACTTAGAATGTAGATTTATAAAATGAAATTTATGATTCAAATGAGTTCCTAAATCAGATTTGAAATTATTGATCCCAATTAAGCTATCCACAAGTTCAACTTTGAATTGAAAAATTAGGGTTTTAGCAAAAATTTCCTCTAAATTTTTGAATCTTGTAAGAAATTAAAACTTGTAAATAAAAATTTGAATTTGAAATAGCATAAACACTCAAATTTGAAAACATAAATCAAAATTAGAGAAGATTGGAATTCACGTCGGGTTCACCAAAAATGTGTAGGGGAAAAAGTGACACTAAGCAAACATGCCCTAATCTCACTGTCAATCACACACTTGTGGAATGCGAAAGAGCCTAGAGGTATCACACAATTGGCTACTTATTTTTGTGGAAGAGAGATCCACGGGCTACCTATTAGGATTTCTATTGCTTTGTTGCAAATGATAGATAGAATGATGCAAGTTCAACTATTAACCCTAAAGTGTAAGTATGAACTAGTAACTTTGAGCACAAGATTGTAGAATTGAGATTTAATGATGAACAATTGTAAGGATAAGAGGAGAAATTTAAATGTGTGCCTTGAATGGATTTGATTCTACAGGATCTGCTACTGAAGCCAGAAGCCTAAAATACTGAAGCTGCTACCTCTGAAACTGCCAAAATTCACTGAAATGGACAAGGACCAGGGTGCCCAACGCCCCTATCTTGGTAGGACCAAGGCACCCCATGCCCTTGTCCTAGCTTTCTGGGTTGGAATTTGGTGTGAAGTTCTGTCTCGGTCCGCTTCCGTCAGATCTACAACTTGTGGCATCCTTCGAATTCAGAAATCTGCACTTATATCTGAAAAGGTATGGTGGGCGGCTATATAGGGTTTTGCCTTAGTCAAACCCTCACTTTGGTTATTTCTACCTCCATGACTAGCCAAGTTGTATTGTAAAAGTAGTGTGTGTGCAGACCTTTTGTGTGTGCAAGATCCCAACCCCAAGGGAGGGGTACAAGCCAATCTTTAGTCAGTGATCCCCTATTGCTCTTCAATGCCTTCAAAGCCCTAAATGGATGAATGAAATTGATGAATGCTTGATGGATGGATGTTGAATGTTGTTGAAGTCTTCAAAGATCTGCTCTTTCACTGCATAGAAGGTCCTTGAAACCAAAATTCCCATGCTTTCAAATGAACAAAAGAGAGCTCTTATATATGAAACCCTAGGTCTTAATTTCAACTTTTGGCCGACCTAGAGATTGAATCTCCCACCAATTTCTTGGGGTTAAGCTTTATTTTATGATTGGATCACGCTCCTAAAATTTTGGGAAAAATGTCTGGGACCATGTGCACTCCGGGCGCCATGGTCCCGACAACTTCTCACCAAATTTTCAGGGCCGTCGGATATGATGATTTTAGAGAGAATCCCGAAGTTATAGGTGATTTTGAGATGTTTTGACCCTCGAAATCAAGCCCCCAAGTTCGAAATAGGACCTAATTAGGGTTTTTGATTAAATGATGTATTGGAGGAATAAAATGAAAAGGGCACACTTTAATGAAAGGGCCCAACTTTATGATATGGGAAAAAATAGAACCTTAGACCTAATTAATTTAATTAATTAAGTGCTAAAGGGGAAATGCAAAATGCGCCAAGGTGCGTGCTAAACTAGGTGTGAAATTGTACCACCCTAGTAAGTGCGTACAATTTACGATGCTACACAATGGACTTGCAAGATAAGATGCAATCCAAGTGAAAAATACACATTTTACACAAGCTATCAAAACAACTCAATATCTTTTGGTAGGTATAGAGGAATGATGAATTAAAATGAACAAGATCTCCTGATCATGAAATTATAGTTGAACCTTTGATTCAAGAGACCAATATCATGGAAAATACAAGTCTCAAATTTGCTACATCAAAACACTATTGCATTGAAAGATATGATCATTAATTCTCATCACAAAATAATATTTGCACATCTAATTACCACATATGATTCCAAAGATCTTCCAATCAAATCACCCAAAAATTCACACAACTGCATATCTAGTAATATCACCTTATTCACCAAAACTTTCAACTAGGCTAGCAATAAAGAGAATAAACATAATTTACATAAAGTTGGCCACCAGGACAAACCATGCTAAATGTAGTCCAATTTAGGATATAAAGAGGACCAAAATGCATCACAACATGTGGATATCCTTGTACCTAGATAAACCAATTTTCTAAGGAAAATGCAACCTATATTGGGCTTAAAATGGCTCTTCATGTAGGTTTCAAGAAGGTTGACCTGGAAAGTGATTCGCTAAACATAATTAACTATTTGATTAAAAAGAGTTCCCGCAATTGGATGATTAATAGCATAATGTAGGAGTGCTTTGAAATGATTACCAAATTTTAAGAAGTTCAAATCTCGCACATTTTTAGGGAGGGCAATATACATGAAAACCATGAGGCAAAGCTTGGAATTGCTAGTGATGATGAAAAATTGTGGTGGGAAGGGGAATCCTTTCCCTTTCATTTATGTAAAAATGGTGAGGAAGAATGTCAAAAATATCTCTTCAATAGAAAATTAATGATGATAACTTTTGACATGTGTAAAGCCATTCCTAGAAAGATGTGGAGGCGACCTTCCATATTTTTTCTTTGTGTTTGGATTTTTATTTCCTATTTTGAAGCCTGATTTTAATGTTTTTGCTAGAAATTATAGATGAAACAATTATATGGGGGAATAAAAGAATAGGATGGAACCATCTTCGTGTGAGATATAAGAGAAAAATGAAGAGGTTTGGAGGGAAGATGTCGATGGTGTTCTAGAACCATATATTAGAAAACTCCATGGCCAGAACCACAAGCTCAGGGAAATGTTTGTTAAAAACTGGAATAAGGGAGTCTTAAGTATCATGGTACTAAATTTAGGGTAGACAAATATTTCATTGCTAATATTACTAGGCTAAGTATGGAGGGTAAAAAATCTATAGGAAGAGGAAAAATTTAGAAGAAGCCCTTGTTATTTTCTATGACAAAAAGAGTGAGAGAAGTAGACTTAGGAAGAACTTGGATGGTGGCTACAACAGAAAGGATCTTCTAAAGCTTTATAAAAATATGGCAAAGTTCACCATGAGGTACATAACCCTAGATGGTCGATATGATAATATCTTAACTTATCATTTCACAAGTCTAAATCACTTTAGTCATGATAAAATAATTTCAATGTCATTTTATTTACTGTCTTCTCTTTCAAGCATTCTATTCATAAGCACTTTGAAAATGAGGAAAATTTAGTTTTGCATGAGGGGTTAATCCTCTTGATTATGGAATATGATGAGTTTCATGAGGTTAAACCCTCTCCTATTCTGAGAAAAGACAAACCCTCAACCAATCAGGAGGTGCATGATGTTTTTGTACAAATTTTGATGAGGAGGAAGGTGGGATGGCTATGAAATAGAATGACATCCATGTTTTAGATGAATTTGAATATAAACCCTAGTAGGATGAGGCCCCCCAACAAAATCTCACTCTAGGAATTACTAGCAGTAGAAAAAGAAGAAATCCACCTAGATGGGTAGCGAAAAACTTGAAAACCCCTATTTGTCAATCCCAGAATTTGGGGCCATAAAATGTTGAAAAGAAGAAGATGAGGAGAAGGGTAAAGACTCAAGAAAAAGGGGATAGTGAAATTAAACTTAATATTCTCCTCACAATTAACCACAATGAGCCTAAAAGAGATGATATTGATGTTGATAGGCTCTTGGGTCATTTGATATGCAACTGGGAGAAATGTTTTCACTGGGTTTTTGGTGAAATTAATCTTCTAAAATAGGAGATCAAGGACATTATAGACACTTTCACTTAGGATCTAGCACCTGATAAAGCTGATAAACTCTTGAAGTTGACCCAAAAAATTACAAAGGATATCAAGGTCATTAAAACTAAGCATGAGGCTCGGATTGACAGGTTGGAGAATGATATTCAGGATTTGAAGGGTAAACTCAAGGGCTCATTGGGGATCAGTAAGGAGGCACTGTATAATAGTGTGGAAGGTCTCAAAAGAGTGAACATGGAAATGGCCATTCAAAAAACTCATCTGATCAGATTTGACATATCCCCTGACATTAGCTTGGACAAGAAGAACCGGGATGTGTAGAATTCCACAGGGCCCTCTACCAAGACCAAGAATAAAAAACAAGATAATGGAAGCTCAAGAATTATCAAAAATTAACTCTAGGTGATAAACAATAGGACATTCCAAAAGAATATGGAGCTCTTGAAAGATCTCAGTTAGTTGTGTTTTAGCTTGTATTTTCCACTTTCATTGTGTTTTTTTTTGTTAGTCTCTTTGGGATGCTTCCCCTATTCTTGTTGTTGTTTGGCAGTTGCTTAGACTATGGTTTATATCTATGTATTTTGTCATGGATTTAGGTTTCGTGTCCCTGAAAAAACCCATTTATCTTAATAAAAAGCATGTGGATATCCTTTTTGACCTATTATGTGTGGATTGTTTCTTGGCATATAATGTTCTTGAGATGAATGATCTAATGTTGTTATGGTGTCTAGTGTGAATACTGATTGAATGTATGATATTTTTGAAAGGTAATAATAGTTAAAGCTAAAAATATATAGGAAAGCATATTTAAAGTCTTTATAGGAGAATTCTGTGTATTCCTCTGGCTTTTAAAGATGATGGCTTGTGATTATGGATTTAACATCTATTTTTTTGTGGATGTTACACTATTACATGTTTTTTAGGTTCTCAAGGTGTTGGAGTTAGTTGTTGTAGTTTGTTGCCAATAAGGTTGTCCTTGAAGACTAGTTTAGAGAATGTTATGCATTTCTCCACCATGTTGATTCAAGTGTTACAGTTTGGAGGACATGTTCAAATTGTGTGTGCATGTTCTAGTTTAGAATTCAAGTGACAATTTACTTCACAAGTGAAGTGATGATGCTCTATTGTTTGACGTTATCATTTGTGTTGGTCTTTAGCCAACTCAGATGGTTCATATTTTTGGATCATACTCTTTTTCTCTAGATATACTTTCGAGGTTGAGTTGAGGTATTTTTTGAGTCTTAGCATGGTGTGAGAAGATCTAAATTAAGTAATTTTATATGCATAATACTTTTGGGTTGACTAATTAACATTTTTTATTATTTATCTATATGTTTCATTTGATGGTGAATTTATAGGGTGTGTTGTTGTGTGTTTTTTATTGGAATCAACTTAGAAATACATATTGTAATATATTTAGCTCCTCTTTATCTCCTAGAGTGAACCATATTTAATGTAGTTTCTCATGGTGGTCAAATTCGTGTAAATTATGTTTATTCTTTTTATAGCTGACCTAGTTGAGAAATATTTGAAGAATTGTATGTGGGAAGCAAAAGTGCAAATAACAATTTGTAATGAGCTTTGATGATCACACCTTTCAAGGTGATAGAGCTTTGATGCAATGAATGTGGGAATAGTGTTTTTCATGATATTTGTCTCTTGAATTAGTGGAGAAAGGAAAACCTCATGATTAATATATATTGTTCATTTAAATTCATCATTTATATATACTTGCCAAAAGATAGTGAGTCACATTTGGTAACTTGTGTTGATTTGTATCTAGCCTTGGGATCATTCATCTCTGCTTGGAAATTGATTATATCTTGCCCTAAGGTTATGCACCTTATCCTGAAAGTCCAAATAAAGAGCAATGAACCTCCCTAGCTTTGAGCCTAAAACATTTTATTCATTTATTCTTATAGTGAGTTTAATTCCCACTTTGGTTTTTTCCCATTTTGGATTTTCCACATAAAAATATTGTGTTCATGTGTTTGGTGTTTATTATTTCATCTTGCATTGGTTCTTAGTTGATTAAAAATAATTGATATGTGTTTTTAATTGAATTTTTTTAAAGCATTTTCTCAAGTTTGTTCACCCCTCTCTTAGTCTTGTGGTATGTTCAATACTTTAACTTGATATCAGTAATATTTGTTTAGAAGAAGGAAGTAAGTTACTAAAAAATGATACTTTAATGTTTCTCCCATGTTGAGATATATCTTTTGTACTTTCTCTTGATAAAATTAGAAGACTAGATGAAGAAATTTTTGCTACAAATGAGCTAGAAAAGAGAGCCTTATTTGGGTCGCGATTTAGCACCAAATTTGATACATTGACAATCTAAGAAATGATCCCTAACATAAATATACCTAAGGTGGTGGATAGTATTCATGAGATAATAGGGAATCTCATAATAAGAGATTATATAACACAAATTTTCTTGAACTAAATTTTTTTGGAGTAAACAAAACTCTTTTAAACAAGGCAACAACTAATAAGTTGCAAGAAAATTTTGATAAGATGCGTGAATAATATGTGAAGTTATCTTAAATGAGTTGAATTGGTTGAAGTCCCTTATACTTTAATCTCTAAGTATATAATGGTGTCAATAATTTTTAAAGCTTCTAGGTTTATAGAGCCATCAACATTAGAGAAGGATGCCCTAGTTGTAGACATTTAGCAATTGACATATCAAATGAAAGTGGCCAAGGAAGATAAAATGAATTTTTTTGATTTACAATGTTTCAATGATTTGATTGATTATATATTATCCAAAATAATAGGTCAACCAAAAGTGAGAATACATAATTCATTTTATTACCCAAGGAGTTTGATCCTCTATGCATGGTATATCCTGATAATAGTTGGACACATTACAAAATATAAGTGACATACATTCAATGTTGAAAAGGATGCAATATGGGTTAGTCCTAGAATATGGATAAAATAATGACTTTACATAAATTAAATATTTCTCATTTTTATTTAATTTTTATTTTGCATAAAACTTCTAGTTTGATCCACCTTTTACAACACCTTTCACATCAAAGTCATTTCTAGTAATATTGATTCACCTTTGACATAAATAACAATAATATTTTTAACAATATCACACATCTAGGATAAAAATGATAATATATTACCATATTGAACCTATAGTATGTAAAGGAAAATATTCTATAATATTTGCAAATATGCTAGCAATAATATAATCTAATAAAATACTAAAAAATATTTTAGAACTTTGTAAATTTATAATAATTCTAAAATTTAATTGAGACTGATTTTTTAATGAACATGTGATATAACAATGAGATAGATATATGCAAGAGAAAGAGATTTCTTATGTGTGATTATTGTAGTAGATCTAATAATTGTTCTATGCAGTGTAAAATTAATGTAGAAGTGTATAATAGGAAAATGCAAATACTATATATAATCATTTCAATACATAAAGAAAGAGAGAGTTAGTAGACTCAATAAATATAAATAAATATGAAGATCTAATATATATGTGTTCATTTAAAAATATTTTTGAGATCTAAAAGCATTTATTTTAAAATTTCAATTTAAATTGCTTGAATTTTATTAATTTAAAATAAAAGTAACATTGATTATTTCTATAATAGTTGGTGGATAGATTGTAAGAGATCTACAAAAGAATGATGATAAGACAATATTGAACTGGATATATTTGTGGGGAATATTATTATAGATGTAGTGGAATTTAGTAGTAGTTGGGTGGTCATCATCGAAACCTCAACCCTTGTCCAAGTCAATTTATTACTAAGGCCATTATTCAATGTTGAGATATTTCTATTACATAAAATATCTCAAAAAATTTAAAGATAAACATATCATCAAATTTGTTTTTAATACAATGGTAAGTATAATTGATTAAAAAATTATTAAAGAAAAAAAAAACATGTCATGATCACTAGAGGAACCTAATTTTGTAGGTAAACATTTATACACATTTCAATTTTATTGTTTTTTTATTAAAGAGTGGGGAAGGGTTACAACCCATTACATAACTAAAAAAGACCAAGTAAAAAACATATTGTTGGAGGAAAAACAATAATTTTACTCAAAATTAATCAAAACATAAGACAACCAATCTCAATTGATCCAAAACAAGCAATTAAAGATTAAAGTTGGGAGCCCAGTGGGCCAATCTGAGTTTTTTGGGTTAAGAGGGAAAGATGAATCTTCTTTAAATGAACAATAGCATGAGAATAAACACCTTTGTTTAGAAATATGAAAGGATTATTTTTGGAGGAGTCATCAAAGGTAGTAGAAAAGTTAATTAGGTATCCCACCAAGCATAGAAGGAGAACTTGATAGTCCAAAGATAGAGAGTTAGGAACCATGGATGGGATGGGGCCCAAACTTGAACGAGCATGGAAAGGAGATAAATAAATAGAAATAACACAATTTAATGAAATAGAGGCCATTTAGTAGGGGCAATTGAAGTGGTAGCAACATGAATCATAAAAAAATGGGTCACCTAAGCAAGGTTCATAGGAGTATAGATAGCATGATCCATTAAGGAAGGCACAACAATTGAAGACATAGGTGCAGAGTTTGGAAGAAAATTTGACCTAGAGTTTAAATATTTTGGAAACATCATAAGATGGCATTGCTTGACATTAGTTCACTAGGTAGGAGAGGAATATAGTCAGGAGCCATGTGGGCATGTCATGTGGAGGCTACATGACTAGTAGTGAAATAATGTCTACATTAAAAACTGATCCCCTGGTAGTCCAAGATGTGTCTACAAGATAACTTGTCAACCTTAAGTGAGATTTGAGTAGGAAGTGAAGAGAGAAAAATGAGAAAGAAAGTTAATTGCATAAAATAAATCATAAACATATTAAGAGCATACACAATATGTTAGGGTTTAGGCAGATCCGGAGAAAATACAAATTAACAATTATATGCATATACAAACACAAAAGATGAAGAAAAATTCATAGCATAGATAACACAAAGATTTAACATGGTTCACCCAAGATGGGCTACATCCACCAAACACAGTCATCCAACCTTTTCTTATTATCTAGTAAATCGGTCCAACATTGTTACAATGCCTTATGCATTCCAGTCGCTTATAACATGCAATTTTAGGGCAACATACACAGTTGCCTAACAAAGAATAACCCTAACCCTAAAGGAATATTCTCATAATCTTCTTCTTGTACATGTATTCTCATACTCATATTTTCATATTCTCATATTCTTATATTCTCGATTCTCATATTCTCATTCACATGAGAAATTGTCCGGTTAGCTCCACTTACCATGAGCATTTGGCTACCAAATACTTTGGCCCTTCCGACTGACTCGTCTGCCCAATGAGTGTATAGTACTAGCATGATCATTCACCACATACTAACAATCTCCCACTTGGAGATTGATTAGGCACCAAACAATCTTCCACTTGGAGACTAATCTTGGATGGCACTACTAAACTTGTAGCTCCCACTGGATAAAACTCTTGGACTCAGTTGTACCTTAATTAAACAATGTTCAGTCAAGAATGCCGAGAGAAAATGAGGAGGAAATTAGCTTCTCTTATGGGACTACCTTCATGAACATATTTGCAGGATTGTCACTTGTGTGAATCTTATCAAGTCATAACTAGAAATCCTCCAAAACAAACCATATGAAGTGGTACCTGAGTTGAATATATTTTGTCATCGAATGAAGAGAAAAATTCTTGGCAAGATGAATGGAACTTTGGCTATTAGTATACAATGGGCTATCCTCCTTCATGTAGCCTAGTTCCTCTAGAAAATATTGTAACCAAATCATCTCCTTGCTAGCTTTAGTAGTAGCTACATACTCATCCTCAATGGTTGAAAGCACAACAACCTTTTCCACTCTAGAAATCCAACTAACTACAGTTCCCCTATAGTAAAAACATACCCTGTAGTACTCCTCCTTGTATCAATGTCACTAGTTAGATCAAAGTCAACATTCCAATGTTCCATTCCTGGATTGCTCATGAACTTTCTCACAACTCCCATTGCATGTGCAATATATGGCCATGTGCATACCATCTCATACATCAGACTGCCAATAACTGATGAATATGGGATGTTATACATCTTATTTACCTCTCGTGTGTCTTTGGACACATCTCCTTATTCAATTTGAAATGACTAGCCAAAGGTGTAACAACTACTTTTTCATTATGCACATTAAATATTTTCAACACCTTCTTTGTATACTCACTTTGGGACAAAGTCAATATTCTTTTTTACCATCCCGTGAAATCCTCATACCAAGCTTGCATTTTCTTAGCTGCACCGAAATCCTTCATAGCAAATGATTTTTCTAATTTCTATTTAAGTTCATTTATATGTTGCATGTTAGACCCAATAACATGCATACCATCAACATAAAGTAAAAGGATAATATAAATAGCATTATCCAATCTCCTAAAATAAACACAATGATCAAAATTACATATGTGGTAACCTTGTTGAGCCATGAAACTATAAAATTATAAATACCATTGTCAAGATGCTTCCTTTAAGCCATACAGACTCTTCTTCAACTTGCACACTAACTCCTCCTTACCTTTGACCACATATCCCTGTGGTTGTTGCATTTAGATTTCCTCCTCTGAATTCCCATAAAGAAAAGTTATTTTAACATCTAGCGGTTCAAGATGCAAGTCTTCTGCAACCACAAGTCTTAAAACAATTATAATTAAAGTCATTTTTATAAATGGAGAAAATATTTCATCAAAATCTATACCTTTTTTATGTACAAAACCTTTAACCATGAGTCTGGCCTTATATCTTTTCTATACTCCATCTTCCTCCTTCATTCTATAAACCCATTTATTTGGTAAGGCTCTTTTTCCTGCAAGTAATGGAACTAGGTCCCAAGTCTGATTCTTCATCAAGGAATCCATTTCCTCTTCCATGCTTACCTCCCATGATTGTTTACCATCCACCTGCATTGCTTCTTCATATCCTTCTAGTTCAACAGAATCAGTTAATAAAATAAAATACAAAGAAGGAGAAAATCTTTTAGGAGGCCTACTTAACCTTGTCGAATGTCTAACACTTGCAAGAGTTTGTGAGATATTTTGTTGTTGTTGAGAATCAAGTACCAATGGCATTTTACTTTCAGGAATCTCATCCAACACCACGTATTCCTTTTTGACAAGTGCATGCTTCTTTTCCTACATCTCTTCTTTATACAAGACCTTCTAGTTTAATATAACATCCCTACTTCTAATTATTTTTTATTTTCAAAATCCCATAATTGATAACCAAAGTCATCCATTTCATATCCAACAAAGGTACATTTTTAAGATTTAGCATCAATCTTGGTTTTGTTTTGTTTATCAACATGGATAGAAGCTTCACAACCAAAGGTTATTAGAAATGAATAGTTTACCTTTTTACTAGTCCATGTCTCCTCTCAAATTCTACCATCCAAAAGATTTGAAGATCCTCTATTTATCAAATAAATAAGAGTATGTATAGCATTGGCCAAGATTGTAGGGGCAGTCCAATATAAAATATCATGATCATTGTATGCTCCATAATGGTCCTATTTATTCTCTCAGACACACCATTTTCTTATGGGGTTCCTAGAACTATTTTCTTCCTTCAGATTCCATCAAAAGATTAGTAATCTTCAAATGCTTTTTCTGCAATAGTAGCCTCCATTATCATATTTGAAAAACTTCAACTTTTTCTCTGTCTCATTCTCAACCAAAGTTTTCCATTTCTTCAAAGTTTCAAACAAATCTAATTTATGTTTTAGGAAATATACCCATGCTTTTCTAGTTACATCATCTATAAAAATAACATAATAACCAAAATAACACAAGGGCATCCTTTAAATCGTCTGTAACCCAAAATTATTACCACTGCAATCAACATTGAACCAAGAACAACAACCATGAAACTATAAAATATCTTATATAATGGAATCTCGTGGTTATGAGAATTGTGTGTCATTCGTGATTGGAAGTTAGTACTGTAGATAGTGCAGAGTTTGGTAGTAGAAGAATAGGTTTGGCCAAAGAAGCAAGTTTTGTCTCTTTATTAGATGATCTTTTTGATAATTACTTGACACTCAAGCAAGTTGAACTTGTTATTAAAGCTATTGTTCAAGGTTGGGATATTTCTATTGTACAAAATATTCCAAACAATTTAAGAAAATTTTGGAATTTATTTTCAAAATATTACATGAATTTACAAGTCAGGCAACTCAAATCCAAGGATGTGAGATGAGACAATTCATTACAAAAGTCGTATGTATACTTCTCTTAAATAATTTTAGTTGAAATTATAACTTTATCGTAGTTCACCTATTATTTAGAAAAATGAAATTATATATTTTCTATTTTATTTAAATTGACATTAAAAATATAAAATCATGCATACAATAAACTTAATCATATAGTATTTTACATACGTTTAGATTGTGTTCTTAATTTATTTTTTCTATCAAATGCATTTATAATATTATAAAAAAATTCAAAAATTATAAATTTTATTCTTATTTTTGTTTTTTTCAAAATTTCTTAAATATTCTTAGAATCCTTCCAATAATTCTTGTAAAAAATATAAATTAGAATTAATTTATAGTTATTTCTTAATCTTCTCAATATTTAAATAAAAAGTAATTAATGTATCTGGAATTTTTTGTATAATTAATCATGAAATAAAATCATGGAATGGATATTAATTATTTTATAATATTGTGTTTTAGTGGATAGATTATGTTGAAGCTAGTTTAAAACAAGCACAATGAAAAGCAGGTCAATATGCTCCCACCTATAATGAGTGCATAAATGTTGCTACAATAACTGGACCGAGTGGACTATTATCATTACATCCCATCCTCTTAGCATTTCCTAATTTGGATGATGATGCTATTGAAAAAGTATTTCTCAGTATATCAAGATTTTATGAGCTTGTATGGTTGACTGGACGCATAGTTGATGATATTCATGATTTCTAGGTTTTTTTCCTTTTAGTTTTATTTGATGATTAAATGTAGATTTTTTTTTACCATGTAGGAAACACTAACATATTTTTATGGTTATGAAGGATGATAAGCTCCATGGACAAACAACGTCAGCATTTTTTTGTTATATGAAGGATAATCCTGAATATTTAGAAGAAGAGGCAATGATTCATATCAAGAACCTTTTTGACTAATTTCTTAAAGAATTAACATGGGATTTTTTAAATCCCAAGCAATTTCCAATTGAATGGGAGAGATTATACTTCAATATTGGTAAAGGAGTATAGAGATTTTATATATTTGGAAATGGTTATGCATATCATGATAAGAGAGTCAAGCAACGAGTATTCAAAGTTCTTTATTGATCTAGTTAAAATCTAGAAAGATAGTGTTTCTCTCATATGAATACCAAAATAAAAAAATTACTAGTCATATTGAGTCATAAGTGATGCTCATTAAATCTACATTCCTACAAGAAGATGCTATACTTTATATTATATATTTTTTCTCTTTGATAATAGTTCTATTGTTTCTACATTTATTAATGTGTTTTTATAAGCGACTCAAGCAATGAGTACTCAAAGTTCTTTTTGGTCTAGTTCAAATCTAGAGAGATAGTGTTTCTATCATATGAATGCCAAAATAAAAATTTATAGTCATATTTTGTCATAATAGATGATCATTAAATATATAGTCTTACAAAATATACTATACTTCATAAAATATATTTATGCTATTCGAATGTAAGTCTATTTTTTCTACACTTAACAATGTTTTATTTTAAATTAGCATGCATTGCTAGTTTCTTTTAGATGTTGAATTCTATATATTATGAAAGTGTCATATAATTGACATTAGATTCAATATAAATCCATCTAATGTTGAATTTTTATCTAAGCATAACTAAAAAATATTACTAGATTAATAATTTATGCAATGCATTTTGTTTTATGTGGATAGGCTAAATCCAGGATACGCCTTTTGAAATGTATCCCATACATTGACTATATTTTATTTATATAGATATCTACATTGGTAGAGTTCCTCATAGGTTGTACATGATTTCATTATTGACATTTCACATTTTAATTGATTCATTCCAAATGCATATATATGGTTTAAAATGCCCCCATAAAAAATAATAGGGCAATAAGAAATAAAATCATAAGAAACAAACAGAAAACTAGAGAATACTGATAGGGTAAATGCACAAAGTTGTGTGCAAAAAAGTGGACACCTTCTTAAAAAAACATGTAAAAACTACTAACATGAACATGTTTTGTTTTAAATTTAAATAACATGTTCATGTAAAGGCGTTGGTTGCCAATAATAAGCCCTAATCAAGTTTTTAGTTTCAAAAACTGCAAACACATTTTTAGTTTTAAAAACCTTCTTATGTTTTACTAACAATAAAATAAATTTTACTATGGCCAATTGAGTCATTTTCACCCATAGCCACACGAAAAGGATTTTGGAGAGGAGTAAAAATAAAATATAGATGAATGAGTTTTGAGAAAAAAAAAATCATACACAATGCCACACCGACAAAAAGGTATGTAATTCATTATTTTTTATCAATTTTATGTATTTGATTTTTTTTTTTTTGAAATTTAAATGCAATTTCATTATTTTTTATTATTTTTTGTTATAAATATATGTTAGATTCTCAAAAAAATACCCCCTAGAAAAACAAACCTCTTGAGAACTCAAGGAAATACCCACAACAGGACCCTCAAGATACAAACCCTCCATCTCCTCTAATAGGCCCTTCACAAATGACATAGGAGGATTTGATAAACCAATTATCATTAAAAACTATAAAAATTACCAAATTGCTAAATAGATCGAAGAGATCCAGGCATGAACATCATGCATACCTCTCCATAGCCCTAGAATCAATGTTTAATAGTGTGAAGGAAGTTTCCAAACAAGTTACAAAACCGGGAAGCTATAGGGATCTATGTCATGCATTTTATGCTAGTGGGTTGTCCTATGATGCAATAAAAAATAAAATGATAAGTAAACACATGTGTGCTATTTTTAATGACCCCACAACTAATGAGACCTTACTTCTTAATTCAAAGAAGTTTCATATGCACTAGTATAGCCATTTGGGGATTAAAAATGCATTTTGGGATAGGTGGTGGATGGTGTTCGACCAACCACCTTGTAATAATTTTGAGGTTCCATTATATTTTTTGAGGAAACTATATTATGATTTTGTCCTTAATCAGATGCTAAACTATTTTGATATGAGATACTTCTAGAGTAGAGATGGAGGATTTTCCTAGGATAGACATGGAGCCTAGAGGTTACTAAACCCCCAAAATCACATCCCTCTAGTAGCAAAGCCTATGGTCCATGTCATCATCCTAGTATCCCTGAAAGAGTCTATGGAGGTAGAGACTCTTCAGGTCACTTCTACATTGATTGATGTCATCATTCAGTATGGCACACAATGACCACATCCTCTTAGCCCAGATGATGATGCAACAACTGAACCATTTGGCCCTAGTAAGCCCATTTAGCATGTGTGTCCCAATTGATCAATTATATGCTCTGGGATAGATACCAATGTGAATGAAGATGGTTCCACACCCCATGTGTGTACATGTTGTGAGGCTAGATGTCAAACTAGCACAATAAACGATCTGGAACTGACTAATGATTTGATGGATATGGTGTTTGTCAGTCAGATACAAACATAGGTGTCTTGATTTCAATTGATAATATTTTATTTATTAATCACTTAAAAATTGTAAATATAAATAATTTTTTATTTATAGATTGATTTTAATTGATATGAACAATATAAATTTCAGGATGCAATAGTTGGTATTAATATACCATCTCTCATTCCTCCCACTTTTGTTATAGTTGTAGATTCGATGCTTGAGGTAAATAGGACCTTGAACTAAAAATATTTTTTATAGGATATGCTAACTGTCTTTAATGTATATTTATTTTGTGTTTTATAGGCACTGTCAAGGGATCAAATGTCCTATATTGAAAATGTAATGCTCTTGACCATTGATTTTGGCCTAGAAAGGCTATGTGGTATCATATTTTGCACACCTTTTATTTATGTATTTTTTTTGAAAATGTGAGTCATTTAAATTTGGATTTTTAAATTATATTTAATATTATCTATTGATATCTCTTATGTTAATTTCATTCCTTTTAGGGTAGCCCATGTGCATCTAGGATACTACATGGGCAAAAGAAATCATCAAGGACACCTAAACGTCAAAAGGTAATTGAACACATTTTTAATTGACACAATTGTTTGAAAATATTGGTATAAATTGAATTGGAACTTTTAGATTGATTAGTTCTCTTTTATATAAAATGACAATTGGGCTTTATAGAATTAATGAATGCACCTAATATGGTGCAGGTTCAAGAGAGGGAAGAGGTATGTATCCCTACTTTATTTTCTTGATTTCATGATTATGTGCACATATACATGTGATCTTTAGATAAATTATAATGTTATCATTTTTCATTTATGAAATAGCCATAGCTTCCTCATCAATGATGAGCCTTCCTAGGTCAACATGAGAACTGTCTTAGGCTCTGATATGCTTTCGTTCTATATATTGGAGTTTTTTAGTGTTTTTGATCTGTATATGTTATTACCTTTTATTAATTGTATTTAACTTGAAATAGGCCCCTTCACAGTTTGCTCATAACATAGATCCTCTCCTGTACCAATTTAAAAGGACTCCTAAGACTATCAGGGCAAGGAGAGAAAAGACAATAGATCCCATATCAACATATGTGGTAATCTACAATTTAATTGCAAAGAAATTATATTTAAATATATAGTTATTTTGATAATTTTGAATTATTTTTTACAAATGGAATTTAATTTGGCATTTCAATTGTAGTCATACAACCATCTACAGAGCTTCATACTATATCAAAAAGGCTTGATTTTCATGATCCACCACAACTATAAAAAATACAATATGCTCCTTCAAAGTTTATAGATCCAAGCCCTTACCCTATCTTGGGACAATGTCATCAAGGTTTACAAGATGTTGATCCTTAACCTGTGTTGGGAATCATCTTATTGATTGGATTTAGACTGCTCCTCTTTGGAAACAACTCAATTCCCAGCTTCTTAAATATTGACATTGGTAACAAGTATTATATATAAATATATTCTTCTTATTGTTATTAACTTAAAACTTCTTTGTGATAAATATTCTAATATTGATTACACTATTTCACTGATTAATTACTCAAGACATTATATATATTTTGCATTAAAATTATTAGGCTTTATATATTATGCATACATATTAAGCAGATCCCCATGCATGCCACAAAGAATAAGAATTTTATTTCTCATAACTTATTAATAGTTATGATCACATTTGATCCATGGTAATGATCACTCGATGCTTTTGATTCATTTCCTTTATATATCTCAATGTGAGTGGTGCAAGAGCACCCTCATGCCCACAATGCTCAAATTTAGGTTTTTTTCTTGTTTTGTGTTGTTTCATCTAAATAATATTGGAGTTGAAAAAATACAACACCACAAGAGCCCAAATGATCTCTGCAAGCTAAAAAACCTATTACAAGGAGAAGCAAGGAAGCAAATCATAGAAGAAAGAAATACACAGAAAATGTGCTCAAAAAGAGAGAGCTCAATATTCACAAAAAAGTGTAATGTAATAATCCTTCTTCTTACAATGAAAAGAAAGAATTCAACCTTTAATAGGTCAAGAAACCCTAACGAGGAAAACCTAGGTTTGCAAATAATAATTAATAAAAGAATTAATTATTATGCACCTAAAGTTAGTTTAAGTGTAAAAGAGATAAAGGGAACTTAAATAATTAAACAAATATTGTTTAATTAATCAAGTAAATACCCGAATACTCTAACAACCCCCCTTAAGCTAGACTTAGGGAGAAGCTAAAAACCTAGAATAGGTACTAAAAGCAGGAAAGATGGGACCCAACAACAAGGCCTGATCAGGTACCAAAATACAATGAAATCTCTATGAATTGGAGAAATAGAGAAAACCACGTGGGAAAAAAAATCTACTCCAAAAAGAGATGGAAAAGAACACCACTGAAGCATTAAGAACCTGCAAACATTGTTGAAGAATAACTACTGATCTGAAGAACCTCCACTGAAATAGAACATGACCAGGTAGAGAAGACTATAATCTTTTGAGTTCCCTCAAATGACACTACTCAAATAAGAAGGCAAACAAGGAAAACAACTAAAATCGAAGATACACATGGCATGAAAACACCAAAGCTTGAAGAGCTGATCAATCAAACCATAGAAGCATTAGAACCAATAGGACAAACCTCCCCATAATGCTGAAAAAGGAAAGGGACAGGAACACTAAAAAGAATGGCCAAGAAGAACTGCATGACGAAGAACTAGGAACATCAAAGGTCCTGAGAAAAGTACATGGTGTCAGGGAAGGAACACTCACTTGACACACAGCATGAGGTGAATGTCATGGAAGGAACACTCACTTGACAAAGGTGGATGGCAAACAAGGCAAACATCAACTCCCTCATGGCACTTTAAAAGAAGTGCATGTACAATAAGGCACAAGATGTGCAAGATCCCAAGTAAACAATGCATGATGATACTTTATCTCAGTGTGTTTGTATAAATACAATGCTACAATGATAAGAAGACTAGAAATAGAAAGGAGAACCAAAATAGAGACATCATACTCAGAGAAGAGATCCCAAGACCTCAAACAACCATGATATCCACCAGAGTGCTGAAAAGAAAAAAATTGAATAAAATATGCATGGAGCAGAATTTGGAAATAAAACTCATATGGCTAGAAAGTACACAACACATGCTTTCCAAAAATATAAATTTTTCAAAAAATGGAGTTCGGATGTTCATTCTATGGCTCTCGGAGTGCAAAAAATAAGACCTCACTTTGACTGGAAAAAAACACAGTCAAACAAAAAAATTGGAAAAACATACCAACATCACAAGGTTTGACTCTAAACCAGCTTTCTAACGGCTATTCATTTTCAAAAAAATGACTCTGTATGCCCAAGATATGGCCAAAAAACCAAACCCCCCTTCAAAACAAGAGGAAGGGGTAGTCTGGTGATTGGCCAGGTGGCTAAGCAAGTGGAGGAGGCCAGTGGGCGGTGCTTTGGTGGCGACCGGGTGGAGCTCAAGTGGCTAGGCAGCTATTTACCATGAGGGCTATGGTTTCCAGCAAGCGGAGCCAGGGGTGACCAGCGGTCCGAGGGTGGAAGGGCCAGCGGGTGCGTTGGGTGGCGGGGCCAGTGGGGAGCTGCGTTGGCCGAGGGTGCAACAGCAGCGGCAAGGGCCAAGAGGGCCGATGGTGGGGGCTGAGAAGGTGGAGTTGGAGGTGGCCAAGAGGTGGGGCCAGATGGCGGCGCGGGGCCTGAGGCCTAGAAAAGTCTACTGCGGCAACCTGCGGCAGTTGCAGGGGTCCCACGGTACCCTGCGTACTGTGGGAACCCCAAGAAAATTTTGATTTTTTTTTTTTTTTTTTAACAAAATCAAAAAATTGGCTTGCATGCCATAAAAAGGGAAAAATAAAAAAAAAATTGAAATTTTTTCTCGATTTACATGCAAGGGCCGTATGGCCTAGATCTGGAGAAAAAATACTTCTAGAGGCTCAAGAACCAAAAAAGGTCAAGTTTTATATGACCATAGGGGTTTTCAGGCCTTCTAAGCATGATGGTGAGGTCCATTTAGGCCCAAAGTGCTCAGAAAAAGCCTATCCCTAGGTGCATAACAAAACTTTCTAAAACCCCAGATCTGCTTCCAATGCAAAAATTCTCAAGACAAGAACAGATAGATGCAAATCTAAAGCTCTGATACCATATTGGAGTTGAGAAAATAGAACACCACATGAGCCCAAATGATCTCTACAAGCTGGAAAACCTGTTACAAGGAGAAGCAAGGAAGCAAATCACAGAAGAAAGAAATACACAGAAAATATGCTCAAAAAGAGAGAGCTCAATATTCACAAAAAGTATAATGTAATAATCCTTCTTCTTACAATGAAAAGAAAGAACTCAACCTTTAATAGGTCAAGAAACCCTAAAAGGGAAACCCTAGGTTTGCACATAATAATTAATAAAAGAATTAATTATTATGCACCTAAAATTAGGTTAAGTATAAAAGAGATAAAGGGAACTTAAATAATTAAACAAATATTGTTTAATTAATAAATTAAATACCCAAATACTCTAACAAATAAGGTCATTTTGTACCATTAATGATCATTTGAAGTCATTTGTGAAATTTTGGGGTCATTTCGATAAAAGAAGTTAAAGTTGTTCAATTGTTATCAAAGTTGCCATGACAACTTTTTGCCTTGTAATGACAACTTTTAAAAAGGTTTTTAAAAATAAGTTTGGGGTTGGTTGGATTATGGAAACCACTTGTATCAACATAAATATGCCTCTTCAACATTACCCAAGGCTTGAAAAACTTTGTATTGAAGTTTTGAATGAAGCTGGAATCAATTTATAAACTATTTTTGTGTATTTTCCTACAATATTGATTCTATTTCATGTGGTATGAATTGTATAGATAAAATAAAGATCTAAGTCCTATTGGAATGTTACATATGTAAATCTAGTTTCATTTGCACTTAGTTTCATCATTTTTCACCTAGTACTTTAGGAGATATTGCAATTTTTGAAAAAACTGTCAAATTGCATGTAGTGGTGCACTCATCATGGGTATGAACAATCAAAAATATCATTAGAGTAGGTAGGTTTATGGTAGGCATTCTCCTATAGTGTATTCCAACTCACTAGAATGCTCAGAGCCATGCCCTAATGGCACTATCTCTCAAGTGCCCAAGTCCAAAAAAATGTCAAACTTTGCTAGACTATTTCTCGGAATCTAGGACATATATGAATGGTCTATTTGAAACTATGTGGTCATGTGAGGATCATATATAATGGCCAATCTCAAATTCTAAAGAATAGGAGCCATTTTCATATTGTAGAATTTTTTTAGTCGATGCGAAAATTATCATATGCATGCAATGCAAGGTTGCAGGATAGGCTAAGTTTCATTTTTTTATTGCAGGAAGGAACTATAAGCAATAAAACATCTAGGTAGGTAGATTTATGGAAATAATTCTCCTATAGTTCATCCCAACTCACTAGAACTTTCAGAGCCATACCATACCGACGTTATCCTCCAAGTGCCCTCGACACAAAAAATTGTCACTTTGATAGATTATTTTTTGGAATATATGACACATACAAATGATCTTTTTGAAGCTATGGAGTCATGTGGGGCCCATCTACAATGACCTATCTAATATTTTGAAGAATCAAAGACATTTTTACATGGTCGTATTTTTTCAATTGATAAGAAAACTGTCAAATGCATGCAATGCAAGGTTGAAAGATAGTATGTTTTATTTTGCTTGTTGTGGGAATGAACTATCAGGAGTGCATCTAGATAGGTAGTTCTATCATAGGAATTATCTTTTGGTGTAGTGCATCTTGTCAGCACATTTAGAGCCATCCCCTACTGACGCTATCTCTCAAGTGCTCTAAGTCCAAAAAATTGTCAAACTTTGATGGACCATTTGTTGGAATACAAGACACATACAAATGATTTGTTTGAAGTCATAAGGTCATTTGAGGCCCATCTACAATTTCCTCTTATATTTTTAAGACTTAGAGTCATTTTCACATGGTAGCATTTTTTCAATTAGTGCGAAAATTGTCAAATGCATGTAGCGCAAGGTTGCAAGATAGGCTAATTTTCATTTTATTCATCGTGGACATATACTATCAGCATAAGTGCATATGAGTTGGTAGGTTTATGGAAGGTATTTTCCTATTGTGCATCACAAATCACCAGAATGTTCAGAGCCATATTCTACCAACAATATCTTGCAGGTACCTTAAGTCCAAAAATTTGTCAATAAAATTTTCACAGACTGTTTCTTGTAATCCAGGACATATAAGGATGATTTTTTTGAAGCTATAGGGTCATGTGAGGCCCATCTACAATTACTTATCTCATATTTTGAAGGCTCTGAGCCATTTTCACATGGTAGAATCACAAATTAGGACATGTGCTCATAAATAGTCATACAAAATATTTGGTAGAATCATAAGTATAATTCATCACAAAATTCCATTTATGCATTTATAATCAATCAATATAAAAATTACATATACAAAAAATTACCTCTAAATATGGACAAATCAGCTCATGGCCATTTAAAAATACAAAAAAATTCTATAAAAAATAAATTCATGGTTGTTTAAATATATAGAATTTGACATTTAAATATGCATAAATAAGCTCATGGCCATTTAAATATGTAAAATTTGGCATTTAAATATGCACAAATCAGCTCATGGCCATTTAAATATATAAAATTTGGCCTCTAAATATGTAAAAATCAGCTCATTGTCATTTAAATATGCAAAATTTTGCATCTAAATATACACAAATCAGCTCATGGCCATTCATATATACAAAAAATGAATATACAATAATTTTCCAATGATATGTACAAAATTCTCAAAATCATTCTACCCTTAACAGTAGAATAATGCTTCATTGTAATGTTCCAACACATTGAAAACTTATAGATGACCAAAAATCAATCAAGTGATCCTATTAGATCAGCTCCAACACTTACTACATCAAGTATTGCCTCATGCTCAGATTCACTAACTTTCCATAAATTCTCATTATGAGGTCTACCATGATACCTAATCAATTGCATATTTGTTGTAATGACAAGGTTGGAGAAATGAAGAATATGTATGTGTGTTTCAAAGTCCTTGAACAACCAAACATCAAAATTATTGATAGGTTATATTCTTAGCCATGTCCCTATTATGACAACAGACCCTATTGGGTACTCAATGCCTCTCCATCAATGATTGTGGTTGTCAATTTTATTTTAGGCTTAATAAAATGACACAAAAAGTAATTTCTTCCTTCTTCATTGATCCTCTCTACAACAATTATGTACACATGACTTGCATTTTATAGAATGATAAGTTAATACCAAAAACAATGTGAGATGTAATAAAAGAAGAAAAAAAAATTATTTTGAGCAAAGTAATAAACCTAAAAAATCATTAGATTCCACTAGGTCTTATACATGGTCAAAATTCATTGATGCTTCTATTTGGTTCAATTAATTTAGTGCTTTAGGAATTTGATCTATATCAATGGGAACCAATAGTCTACAAGACCATTTGTCAACCCACTCTTGTGATTCACATTATTCCTACAAAAAAAATCATACATGGAGAGAAAAAACATGTAATCTCTATAGTATAAATTACTATTGAACTTGCATTTGAACTTCTAAATGAGTGCATGCCACTTGATCCTACAACTGTACAACAATATTAATAGTTTTCAATGTTAGATTCATTGTTTAGCTATAAATATATATGAAATATAGATGTTCCTACATCACCTAGTCCCATTGTTGAGTTACACCATCACACAATTGTGCTTCATCTATCAACTCAGCACCACCTCCGTACTTCAATTCTTCTCTAGAAAGGGATCTTTTTATGCATTCTGTTGTGCCATCATGTTATTCCTTTTGATGTCAAGCCTTAGTGAAATTCCAAAAATATTGTACATCACTTGTCACATGCATCCTATTCAACCAAATAAAACATCCTTCCATTCTTGACTTGTGAGGTGCAATTATCTAACTATATTATGTGTTGGTTGTAACTTATGTTTCATTCCCTTAAATTATCATAGAAAACTTTAAATCATCCTCGCACAAACTCCGATGAATGAGTACGATCATCACTGATGTAGAATTGATACTCTCTTAAAACCTTTCTAACCTCCTTCGTGATACCATCTACATGCATGAATGCTATGTGTATGTAATAATAGTAGCTTGTCTAGAATGGTAATACATATATTGCACTTGCTTTTGATCTTGTAGTGTGTAATTCTCATCAAAATCAGTGCTAGAGACAATGGTACCAAGAGGAAATGTGTCCTTACAGAATTTGAATTTCTCATCTAACAATTGAGCTCTATGTGTATGCATTATGTACTCATAAACTAGTTTCTCTTGATAAAATTTCATCAATTTAGCTATACATATATCATTTTTCACTAACATGCATCTCTTCAATTCTTTTCTATCTTTAACCACATATGTGATTGTCTTGTATTTTAAAAAAGAAACTAGTTTCTTACCAATTTCATGTGTGCCCTCTAAATGTATACATCTAGGCAAATGTTGCAAACCATGATATGTAGCACAAAAACCTTTCAAACACACCATTTTATAATAAATTTAACCATCATCTATTTTATATAGTATACTTTGAAATAAATTCTCTTGGTGACTTAGGGCGTGCTTGTATATTGCATTCATGTAAAACATCATTATTGTGCAAAGTACAACATATATGATGATAAATATCATAGTGCATGGAAAATTCAATATGGGTCATATGGGGTCCTCACGAGCCATATAGTTGTTAGAACACCATATGATCCCTTTGGACACCATACGACCCCCTAGGACATTATATTATCCTAAAGGGTCATATGGTGTCCTAAGGGGTCATATCATGTACTAGGATGTTAAAAGGGGTCATATGGTGTTCTGAGTGGTCATATGGTGTCCTAAGGGATCATATGTTGTTGTTAGGGATCACACATGTGGATGAGTTCACAATAATGGTTCCCACTTTCACCCACGAAGGAAAAAGGCGGTGGTGGGAAAAAACAATTGAAGGGTTTTGTTTTCAAATAGGGGTGTTCACAAAAACCACCCTTTGGGGTTTGAGCGAACCCCAGATCACTATAACTAATGCCCCCACCCCCCCCCTCCCCCCTCCTTTCGAGTGAACCCCTTTAATTGTTTTTTTTCTGGGTCAATTTTTAGTTATTTTGGGGGTTTCATTTAAACCCCTCTTCATTCAAAGGTATTTATGAGGGTTCATTCGAACCCCCTTCATTCACAGGTATTTAGGAGGGTTAGTTCGAACCCCCTTCATTCAAACCCCATTTTTTGCATTTTTTTGAAATTTTCTACAAATTTCTACAAATTTTTGGCCTTCAAACCTTTGGTTGAAGGAACAAATGGAATGATATTGACAAACCAAAAATTAGAACGATAGTTCTCAAAGCAAGCTTTCCAACAATTATAATTTTATTACATTGTGAGTTTATTATGATCTTGTTTTTTTAAATTTTACCAAATATATATTTTTCATTGATCATGAACTTTTGTGTTCAACGCATTGGAAAAAATAGTTAGTTAATTCAAAAAAAATCTGAAAAATATCTATGCACTAGGTATTGATGTCTTCTTTCTAACAAAAAAAAATTGAATTTTGATATATATAAAACAAGTTATATGTTCAAACATACACATGTCTAAATTATAATTATTACAGCTTCAAAACTTACTACATTGAAAAATATTCAACATATCACCATCAAACCAATTGCATGCACTAGGTGTTGATTTTACAAACCAAATTTTGAAATAGTTGAGTTTTTTTCATTTATAGAAAAAAAGTCATGCATTTTGGGATGCACATCATTCTTAAGAAAATGTTGTTTGTTGTAAAAAAGTACTTTTTGAGGGAAATGGAAAAATCAATACAATTTTCTCCAAAAAAGTTGATTTTTTTTTAGAATTTACTGACAAGATGTTACAAATCACTAGTTTAATTCATCTTTAAATTCTTAATGTTTTAAAAGTTGTATGTGTCGAAAAGTGAAGGTTTTTTCAAAATGGTCATTTAAGTGTCAAAGTTGGCTAAAAAGTGTAACCCACTATTGTGTGATCACCCATGTGTTAGAACACCATATGACCCCTTTAGACACTATATGACCCCTTCGCACACCATATGACCACTTAGAATATTATATTGTGATAAGGGGTCATATGGTGTCCTAAGGGGTCATACGGTGTCCTAAGGGGTCATCTCATGTACTACAATGTTAAAAGGGGTCATATGATGTTTTAAGGGTTTATTTGGTGTCGTAAGGGGTCTGATGGTGTTGTGAGGGGCCATATGGGGTCATTAGGGACCACACATGTGTTAAAGCACCATATGACCCCCTATGACACCATATGACCCATTAGGACATCATATTGTCCTAAGGGGTTATATGGTGTCCTAAGGGGTCATGTTGTGTCCTAGGATGTTAAATGGGGTCATATAATATCCTAAGGGATCATATGGCATCCTAAGGGGTCATATTGTGTCGTTAGGGGTTATATGGGGTCCTAAGGAGACACACATTTGTTAGAACAACATATGACCCCTTAGGATAATATATTATCCTAAGGGGTCATATGGAGTCCTAAGGGGTCATATAGTGTCCTAAGGGGTCGTATGGTGTCTTGATGGGTAATATAGTGGCTAAAGGGATCATGTGGTGTTGTTAGGGGTCATATGGGGTCTTCAGGGATCATATGGTGTTGTTAGGGGGTCCTAAGGGGCCACAGATATGTTAGAACACCATATGACCACTTTGGACACCATATGACCCTTAGGGGTCATACGGGGGTCCTTAGGGGTCATCTTCTATACTAGGATGTTAGAATGGGTCATATGGTGTTTTGAGGGGTCATATGGTGTCCTAAGGGGTCATATGGTGTCATTAGGGGTCATATGAGATCCTAAGGTGCCACACATGTGTTAGAATGCCATATGACCCTTTAGGACACCATATGACTCATCACAACACCATATTAGCCTAAGGGGTCATATGGTGTCCTAAGGGGTCATGTCATATACTAGGATGTTATAAAGGGTCATAAGGTGTCTTAAGGAATCGTGTGGTGTTGTTAGGGGTCATATTGGGTCCTAAGGTGCCACACATGTGTTAGAACACTGTATGACCCCTTAGGACACCAAAATACCGCCACGAGGGCTTCCCTTAGTGAACCTGAGTTATATCACATGTGTTCATGGAATACTAAAGAATCCCCCTATTTTAAAAAAGTATTGCACTAAACTCCTTTCTTTCACTCCCTCTAAATACACAACCCAAATTTAAAACCTCCCTATTTTTAGTAAATATTATATTTTTCATAGCCCAAATTAAAAACCCCCTATTTTCACCAAATAGGCAATATATAGTTCTTAATTTTTTAGGATAATAAAACCCTAATATGAATGCACGTGATATAATATTATCTAGGCAATGAAGCCCCTGTGATGAACCCTTAGGATAACATTTTGTCTCAAGGAGTCATATGGTTTCCTAAGGGGCCATATAGGATCATCAAAGCTCTATAGTGTCCTAAGGGATCATATAATGTCATTAGGGATCATATGGAGTCCTAAGGGGTCATATTGGGTCATTAGGGGTCATATACAATGTTATTACCTGGGTTCCAATGGGGTCCTAAGGGGACCCACATGTGTTAGAACAACACATGACCCCTTAGGATATCATATTTCCCTAAGAGATTACATGGTGTCCTAATGGGTCATATGGTGTCCTAAAGGGTCATGTCATGTACTAGGATGTTAAAAGGGGTCATATGGTGTTGTGAGGGGCCCTATTGTGTCCTAAGGGGTCAAATGATGTTGTTATCGGTCATATGATAACCTAAGGGGTCATATGGGGTCTTAAGGGGCCACATGTGTTATAGCACCATATGACCCCTTTTGACACTATATGACCTCTTAGGACATCATATTGTCCTAAGGGGTAATATGTTGTCCTAAGGGGTCTGTAGTCACATAAATCTGTCCACTTAATTAAATGAATACTTAGTATTTATTTGATTATTTAACCATCAATTAATAATTAATTAAATTAATATTTAATTAATTCATCTTAACCCCATTCTCCTATTAATTAAATAAATTATTCAATTTATTTGATTTAATTCACTTAACCAAATTCATACCATTAATTAAATAAATAAATCATATTTGTTTAATTAAATCTTCTCTCACATTTAAATAAATTAATATTTATTTAAATCCCCCAAAATCCCACCTCTCACATTTAAATAAATTAATATTTATTTAAATCCCCCAAAATCCCACCTCTCACATTTAAATAAATAAATCATTTATTTAAATCACCTTTATCCTCCACCCACTTGTATTTTCCTACAAATGCAAGTTGCACAATTATTTTAAATAAATCATTTATTTAAATCACCTTTATCCTCCACCCACTTGTATTTTCCTACAAAAGCAAGTTGCACAACTATTTTAAATAAATTATTTATTTAAAATCCTATTTATCCTCACCCACTTGAAACCTTTAATGGTTTCCCTTAAAGTAGTCAAACTTGATGGCTTTAAAGTCTTCAAACTTGATGGCTTCCTTCTATAGTCTTCTTAAGACTTTAATGGTTTTCCTTAAAGTCTTCAAGCCTTTAATGGTTTCCCTCAAAGTCTTCAAGCATTTTAAATGCTTTATCTTCATTTTTCTCATTTAAATAAATTAATATTTATTTGAATATTTATCCAAATGCAAATTACACCATTTAATTGAAATAAATGATTTTATTTTAATTGAAAATACCAAAATTTCTCCCACTTGCATTTTCCTACAAAATCCACTTGTATGCCTAAACCCCTTCTAGATTCTTCTAAACCCTTCCTAATTAGCCTAATCCATCCCCTAAATATTGTCACATTCCTAAGCAAATTGGAGTCACTTCTCAAAGACTCCAAAGTCTTTGAAAAGCAATTAATGCTTTGTGTGTTCAACAAATTAACCCTCAAAGTCTTGGATAACCTTTGAAAGCTTCCAACCTTCAACCACTAAATGGCTCAAAGTCTTTGATAACCATTGAAGGCTTTCAACCTTCAACCACTTAATCCCCAAAGTCTCCAATAACCATTAATGGTTACCTCAAACCCTCCCACATGGTTAAAACATTTGTTTTGACTCAACCTCTACCCAACCCAAAGGTCTCATCAAGCCTTTAATGCTTTGACCATGATTATCTCTTAAACATTTGCACAAAGGTTTATCCTTGGATTAACTCTTAATCCAGTGGGTAATCTTAATTTAGACTTGACCCTTACCTTCTAGATAACCATGAGGTCTTCTCAGGCCTTTAATGCCTCCAACCTCTTCTCTCAACCCAATCCTATGTTGACACTTGTCACCATTTTATTGGTGCCAATTGTGCACATGGATCCCCAACTTTCAATCCTAACCCTTGTTAAGATTGCTCAATCTTAACCCTTCATTTCCCTATTTCTTCTATAAATAGAACCCTTCTCCTCAAGCAAAAGGAGAAGCATTTTAGAGTATTGTTGTTATACTGGCATTAGCATAGAGCTTTTTCATAGCATCACTATCTACTCTAGCATAGTATTTAGCTTTTCATTTCATATTTGAAGCTTAGTATTAAATCTCAATCCTCCATAAGCATCCATAGTGCAAAAAGCTGCTGAGAGCTACACTCATTTGGGACTTGGAGAGGAGAGGAACAAGGGAGGAGCAACTATGAGCATCTTGATTAGCTATTTCATTTTATGTTTATATGCTTTCTATTTCATGCTTAATATCTCTCTTGATATGCCTGTTTAGGATAATCTTTTGTTGCTAACACTAACGTTTGTTTCTTGTGCTCTTGTGTGTGTTGCCATCAAACAGATTTTCTAATCCTTTTTGCAGAGCATCATTTGGTGAACCCGACGTGAATCGAACACGCAAAAAGATCATTTTTTTTTTTTAACCAATAACATGTTTGAATGTTGAAAATGTCACACAGGTTGCGATTTTGACACTGTTTTGGTGCGTTTGGCATTATTTTGGCGCTATTCCCCCTGTTTCAGTGCTTTTCCCTTCTCTGTCTTTCCCTTTCTTTTAATACGTTTGTGTTAAATAGTGCCTCTGTTCAAACGCAGACTAGCGCTATTGTAACAAAACGTTGTACAAATCACCTTGTAACCAAAAAAAAAATAAAAAATTTAGGCTTGTAGAAGCCCACGAAATAGGCAGATTTTACTAACTATTTTTCTCTTTTGTGCAGATTTAAATTAGATTAAAGAGTAGATTTATATTTTTTACTAACTTGTTTTTGAAGTTGGTTTTAAAAATGAATTCACTTTTTATTTTGGTTTAAAATTAACTTCACATTTCAAATTTGGGCTTTTGAAAAAGAATCACACATTTGTTTGGGGCTCTTAAAAAGAATTTCATTGTTCAAAGGTAAAAAGAACCACAAACTTATACAAAAACAACTTTATTTTTTTTTTGCAAGTTAGGAAACAAACTTCGTTTTGGTGCTTAAAATCAACAAGGCAAATTTTATTTCTTGCATCAAGATAAAACTCACCATCCACACTTCCATTTTTGGTGCAAATAAAATTCACAATCAACTTGTCTCATTTTTAAAGCAATCTTACTTCATGCAAACGTGTTTTTCATTAAGTTGACCAGGATTTTCAAATTCTAGTTTACTCACACAATTGCCTTTGAAAATTAAAAAGAACACCATGATTGTTGGAGCAACATCTCCAAATAGATAGAAAATCATTGCGATGACAAATTAAAAGGAACAAGTGAATTTTGTGTTTGGCACACTTGTGCAAAAGAGTTGGTCGAGTGGTCCTACCTCTAACACACACTATCCTCTCCCTTGGCTCTCGTGGTCCTAGGTGCAAGAGAAAAGTGTTAGTAACGCTCAAATTTTATCTTTTTAAGAGAGGCCTGCCAAGGGATCGATACTCTTGGGAACGACCTCGAGCGGTAAATCCTTCGAGCCGCTATAGAAATCAGGTGAGAGCGAAAGCTGTAGCCTTGGGTATAGCTGTTCCTACAGTGTAACTGGCCGAAAGGACAAATGGGCCCCACCACCAGTTACAAGGCTCTTAAGTGAGTCACTGCAGAATGAACTTATATCCAAAGCCATCGAACATGACTAAACACCTTTAAGTAGTAGCCCACCTGTTCTATTGATTGAGGATATTTGAGGTATAATTTAGTGCAAGAGCATAGATGGTTTTGCTCCCAAGATACTCACCATACATATTTCCTTGAGTAGAAACATAGCTTTTTGAAAAGTCACTTGTGGCTTGATAAAAGTGGTGACTCCCCCATCATAGGGATCATCTATTTGTTATGCTCGTGCAAGACTTAGTATATCACATCCTTACCTGCCACGACGGGATTCATAAGGTATGTAGTACCAAAGTCGAAGAAATATCAAGATGTGGGCTAAATTTATCACAACTGGCCATTTGACCTTAGGGATAAAGAGTGTTTGAAGTGTGTTCGTTTTACAGACCTAGTGCAAATTGAGCCGACTTCAGGCTTTGGGAATTACACCTTAAAATACATCTAAAGGAAGGGTCAAAAACAAGTCCAAGAATTGGGTTGATCTAGACCCATACTCATTTGTGCCTTTGAGGCTACAATCTTGTGTTTGTGTGCTTGCTTTGTTTTCTTGTCAAAGAAAAATCAGAAAATCAATCCCAAAAACAAAGTATTCATCCAACATCTGTCAACACAACCAAAAATACCAAAAACAAGTGCAAACCAACAAAGAGTCAAAAATTTATGACCATTCTTCACATCTTGCGAAAGAAGAAGTGTCATCAGAGTATCACCTTGAAAAGGAGACCACTAAGCTCAAAGGCTTTAATAAAAAGGAGGAAATTCTTCTATATCAATCGACAAATCTTTGTCTCCCATAGAGTCTTTCTACATCGCATGCGTCTATACCTTCAAGGTAAAACAAACGAGTTTGATTCCGAATCATTGAACCGCAGAGCTTTTATGCAATATAGAGCTCTGAGTTATCACAAAAATCAAGGAGGAAAGATTAATCCCAACTTCTTCCCAAACATCTGTATCACCTACAACATAGCTCGAGAAATGCCACCAACGCTTGAAAGGGAAGAAGTAGAGTTTGTTCCATTTGTAACACAAAGTTTTTATTAAAGTTGAAAACAAAACATCCATCATCTCATTCATACATCATTTTTCCATCATCAATTCATCCCAAAACTCTCAAAACATTAAGAGGTTCTTGTCCCAAGATTCCTTTTTTAGATATTGCTTGAAATCAAACACATCACATCACTTTTAGATTGTTTCTACATCTAGGATAAGCTCATCCTAAGAGACACATCTACGCAGGTTAAAACTAGTTCATGAGTGAATCCTCTCATTGCTAGGTAGTCAAAATCTGTAACACATCTCAGATTTCTCTACACCTTATCACATCCAAACTCATCAAAACAAACAAGCAATTCAAAGAAAGAATTCTGGTTACATTTACCTTTAGAGTGCTAGAGATCTACAATCCACTAATCATCCATCTTTCATCGAACAACTCATCATCATCTTCAATCAACTTCAACACAAACTTGCAAACAAAATGGCTCAAACCCGATCGCGATCAAGGCAACGAGAAATAGAAATTGAGGAAGAAGAGGACAACCTCAATGAATTTCAAGAAGCACTTGGAGGAAATGTAAATGATGAAAACCCAAGTAGTCCCACTCCTTCAACAATCGAAAGGGTTCAGCATAACCCTCACTTTAACAGATTATTTGATGAAATTCTCAGGAGCAATGCGGATGCTCACTTCTTAAGACTTGCTCAAGAAGGAGCCAAACTCCCCTCAGACTTTGATCTTGCCCAATTAAGACAAGCATCAGAAAGACAAAGTCGCCATGAGGAGGAAAGACGTAGAGATCCCATCAGATATAACATCCCTCGAGGTAACCCACCACCTCCTCCTCCAAATGAAATGGAGATGTTGTGGCAACAAGTCGCGAATCTCGCCCAACAACTTCATAGTGGTGTTAAGACCAATCAATTTTCACTTAACGACATCTGTCCCTATCCGTTTGATAGGAATCTTTATATGCCACCCTTTCCACGCGGGTTTGAAACACCCAAATTTGAAAAATATAGAGGAAAGGGGGATCCCCGTGATCATGTCCGAGAATTTCATTCCGCTTGTCTTGAAGTGGCTTATGAGGACACATACCTAATGCGCCTTTTTCCCCAAAGCTTGGGAGGAACAACCACATCATGGTTTTCCCGACTTCCAGGTGGCATTAGAACATTTGAGGAACTCATCCAGAAGTTCCTATCTCATTACTCTTATAATATTGAACGCGACATCACCATGGCTGATCTATGCAACACCAAACAAAAACCAGGTGAATTATTCGCAGTATTCCTGCAACGATGGCGCCAAATGTCTAGCAGACGTTCTCTTCAGTTACCTGAACGAGAACTAGTGGAAATTTTCATTTCCAACTTAAACGAAGAAATGGAATTTCACCTGGATGTCAAAGACACAGACTCTTTTAACGATATGATCACCAAAGGTATAAAATGTGAAAGGGCACTCATCAAAAAAGGACTCATCAAAATCTTTAATGAACCCAAAGATGGTCCTCGCCCGCGCTTCAATAGTAATAAACCGAACTTCTGGAACAAGAATAAGAATATCGTCAACGATGGAGTTGTGGATGCTCGGACTGTCCAAAATGCACAACCTGTGGTTCGGTTTGCAGGACAAAATCCTCCACCTCAAAATAACACAAATGTTCCTCTTAATCAAGGTCGCATCACATCTCATGATGAACCAAGACCCCGTCCACAAAAACAAAAACGCACTTACACTCCCTTAGGGGAACCCATTGAAACAGTGTTGCGACAACTCCTCTCTCAAAATTTGGTCACTCTACCTAAGCTATCAAACTATGAGCCTCAAGTCAAACCAGCATGGTGGAAAGATACCGAACACTGTGAGTTCCATCAAGGAAGAGGACACAAGACAAGTAATTGTCACCGATTGAAAGATCTCATTCAAGATCTTATTGATCGAGGAGAAATTGAGATTGAAGGACATGATCCAAAAACGACAAATAATGATCACCTGATGTTCAAGAATCCACTTCCATCACAAGATCAAAGGGGTCCTTCCACTTCCAGGCGAGGCACCGATACCACTGACTATACGCAGGCTGCGTATAACTACACTGTAAATCACCTATATGATGCCAGTGAACAAATTGCAACTATAACCTTCAAAAATCCCACCTCAAATTGCAATGTTGTTACACGTCGTGGCAAAGTTACCATAAAGGCAGCTCCATAGGGCACCACCTCTGTCCCGAAGCAATACAATCTTGTGGAACAATTAGACAAAACCCCTGCACTTATATCCATTTTGGAGCTTTTGCGTCTGTCACCCTCTCATAAAACAATCTTGGATCACGCACTCCAAGAGGCAACAGTCCCTGCAAACCTAAACACGGACCAATTTCAAGCCATGGTTGGAAATCTAAAGTCATCACCTTGTCTCACTTTTTCCGAAAGTGACAACTCTTCGTTCCAGCAACCTCATAACGCCTCACTCCACATTGAAGGCTTTGTCAACCAACACAGGATCAAGCGAGTCTTGATAGATAATGGAGCAGGCCTAAACATTTGCACACTACAGTTGGTCACAGCATTGGGATATGCAATAGAATCAGTGGATCCTCGTAAGAAGATCACCATCAAAGCCTATGATGATGCAGAGCGTTCATCCAAAGGAGCTGTAGTACTACCAATCCGGGTTGGCCCTGTGGTAAAGCATATCATTTGTCAGGTTCTGGACCTTCCTCTGCCATATAATCTATTATTAGGGAGACCTTGGATACATGCCATGCAAGCTGTTCCATCTACCTACCATCAATGTGTCAAGTTCCCACATAATGGTGCAGAGATCACAATCCTGGGCGATGCAAATCCCTTTGCATTTTGCCATAATATCAGCCATCAACCAGAAATTACTGTTCCTAATAATAGGGAAGCCATTTCCTCCACATCATATGTAAATCCCGCCTCTCTTGCTAGTTCAAACACCCCTATACCCAAGCAAGAAAAGCTTAAGATGAAAATCGCAGAGGAAGGTCCTGGAGAATACAACTTGAGTCAGCTCTTTTGTGTGGGACAAATGCCCACTTCTCCTAGAACACATGGTAAACCACAGCAGTTGCTCCAGCAACCACTAATCACGCCTCCATGTGCCTTAACGCCTTTCATTCTTGGAAAGAGTCAAGAGGAAGAGACACAAGATGAGGACCTAGTGGACTGGATCTATAAAGATCCCATCACCACTGACAAACCGCAAGTTACACTTCCTACGGAACAGTATGGTAAAGGCCTCCTCATTATGCAAAGAATGGGATATGATGGTCAGAGTGCTTTGGGATACTGCAAACAAGGATGACATGAACCTCTGCTACCAGAATTCAAGCCCAAAGGTAATACAGGCCTAGGTTTTGAAAAAGAAGTCCTTCCTAAACTCAGATTCAAAGGAAAACCCAGCAAACCATTTTGCCCACCTACTGTAAAGAGGACACCTTTCATAATCAAAGCACCATCAAGCAATATTGCCATTGCCCCATCGAGGCTCACAACCCCACCACAACCATCACCAGTGCCAAACATACCACCAATCGAACCAGTAATCCCGTCAATAACACCAATAACAGCAGCAACTGTATCAGAACCCGCAGCAACATCTATGGCACTAGCCCTTCCAGCAGAAGTCACTAAATCAACACTGCCGATACTTCCAGTGACAGATCTTTTAAACCCCATCACGATTCCTGCAGCACCGATCACCACAAAGATACATAAACCAATCATGCCTGCAGTATTTAACTCCAAAGACATCCCAGTATGGTATAGCAATCAGATGCTGGAAAGTGATTCAGAGACCGACTCACATGAGTGGGAATTCGATTCAGTGCAACTTAATACTTCAGATGAGGAAGACACATCACCACCTCCGCCACGCAAAGACATTCCTATTTACGGAGAAGCACAGATAAAGACCACTTGGGTACCTGAGCTGGAAACATCTTCCACAGACCCTATGTCTCATCCTACGCCTGATTCTGACAGGGAGAGTACCATCAACGACCTTCACCACACTGTCTTAACCCTCACTGATACATCTCCCGCACTTAACTTAATCGATGAAGTAATGCCCATTATCCACCCTGAACTCATCGAATGGAACCAACCAAATCCCCCATGTCTTGACCTCTTCCAAAACGATGAGGCTATCATTGACTTTTTGGAATTAAGGGATAATCTACCAAGCGGGGATCACAAAGCTGGATTCGCCATTGAACTTAATAGCGCAGCATACTTCGGGGCGGATGCCAAACCCTTCAGCTGCAAAAATATAACATTAAAACATGGATCTTCCAGTGAAAACCACACTGTGGCATTGTTTGATCCAACAAAAGTAAAAAGAAAGAGCGTATCCAACGGTGAAAACCTCTCTGAGGCACTTGAGGATGAAGGGTTTGACATTCTCCCTGCTAGTACACAACAGGAACGATCGACGATTCTCATTGAGGAGACCAAAGAATACAATGTGGGGACTCCTGAAAACCCTCATATCATACATCTGGCATCTCTTCTCACTCCAGAGGAACAGCCTCAATTTATCGAGTTCTTCCAGCAGCGCCAGATCAACTTTGCATGGTCATATGCAGACATGCCTGGGCTTGATCCTGATTTAGTCATGCATCATCTCCCAGTAGCAAAAGGAGCCAAACCTGTCAAGCAGAAGCTTCGTAAGATGCATCCTCAGATTGTCGTGCTAGTCAAAATAGAACTCAAGAAACTCCTGGATGTTGGTTTCATTAGACCAATTGATTATGCAGAATGGATCTCCAACATTGTACCAGTTGGCAAACCAAAAGGGGGCATCCGCATTTGTACAGACTTCAGAGATCTGAATAAGGCATGTCCTAAGGATGACTTCCCTCTACCAAATATCGACATCATAGTATATTTGACAGCAGGACATGCCATGCTTTCACTCATGGATGGCTTTTCGGGATACAATCAAATAAAGATCGCACCAGAGGACCAACATAAGACAGCCTTCACATGTCCATGGGGCACATATTGCTGGAATGTAATGCCTTTTGGTCTAAAGAATGCAGGAGCGACCTATCAAAGAGCAATGACCACCATCTTCCATGACATGATGCATACTATGATGGAAGATTATGTGGATGATTTACTAGCAAAATCACTCACAAGAGAAGGACATCTCCATATCTTAGATCAAATCTTTGATAGACTGGAACAATACCATGTTCGACTCAACCCAAAGAAATGTGTCTTCGGCGTGACCTCCGGGAAGCTTCTAGGATACATTGTCTCAAGCAAAGGCATTGAGGTCGATCCAGCAAAGGTTAAGGCAATAATGGACATGCCACCTCCAAAGAATATCAGTCAGCTAAGAACACTACAAGGACGGCTTCAATCTATCCGCAGATTCATTGCACAATTGGCTGATAAGTGTCACCCATTCACACACCTGCTACACAAGAACATCCGCTTTCAGTGGGATGACAGATGCCAGCAAGCATTTCAGGCGCTTAAAGACTATCTCATGAATCCACCATTGCTGATGCCACCAGATCCAAGTAGACCATTGTTACTCTATATCTCGGCAACAAGTATGGCATTGGGTGTACTACTGGCACAACATAATGCAGAAGGCAAAGAATGTGCTATATACTACATCTCTCGCACACTGGTTGGCTATGAACTCAATTACACACCTATTGAGCGAGCTTGCCTAGCAGTAATCTTAGCAACCACTAAACTGAGGCACTATCTATTAACACACAAGGTACAACTCATTGCAAAGATTGATCCACTCAAGTATTTACTTAACAAAGCAGCATTGAAAGGCCGCTTGGCCAAATGGGTGATGATTCTAAGTGAATTTGACATTGAGTACGTGGACCGTAAAGCTATCAAAGGTCAAGTTATTGCATATCAGTTGGCTGATGCGCCACTCACAGGTGATCATCCTCTTATTTCCAATTTACCAGATGAAGAGATATTCATGATCACAACAGTACAACCATGGAAACTATATTTTGATGGTTCATACACTAGGCACGGCTCGGGGGCAGGCATTCTGTTTATCACACCTCAAGGTGATAGCATCCCGAAGTCTTACAGGCTCACATTTCCATGCACAAACAACATAGCAGAGTATGAGGCCTTGATCACGGGACTCAGGTTAGCCGTACAATGGAAATTACAAGAACTACAAGTATATGGCAATTCCCAACTAGTCATTCGACAAGCAACTGATGAATATCAGACCAAAGATGATAAACTCATGCCATATAAGCAAATGGTGGACAATCTAAAGGCATCATTTACTACTATCACTTTTGAGCAGATACCAAGAGATCAGAATCGAGCTGCTGACGCTATGGCTACCATCGCATCTCTACTAGATCTTCCACATAATTCAACACGCTACGAGTTCTTGGTAGAACAACTTTGGATCCCGGCTTATGATATCCCCGAATCTGAAATGATATGTTGCCTTGTTGGTTCTGAATCCCCATGGTACGGTGAGTTCTACACCTATCTCCGCGATCACACCCTTCCTCCCAACCAATCAAATAACCAACGTAAAACCTTCATTCGCCAAACTGCTCGATATACCATTATTGCCGAAACCCTATACCGACGCGGTCTTGATGGTACTCTCCTTCGATGTCTAGAACAAGGTGAGATAAAAAAGGCTTTGGAAGAAGTACATGAAGGAATTTGCGGGACTCACTCAAGTGGTCCATCACTAGCCAAGAAGATCATGCGAGCTGGATACTATTGGCCATCTATGGAAAAGGATTCCTACTACTTTGTCAGGAAATGCAAGAAATGTCAAGTTCACGGCAACCTGATACATGCACCGGCCCAGGAACTGCAACCAATCACGACACCATGGCCTTTTTGTCAATGGGGTCTTGACCTTGTGGGTAAGATTCATCCATCTTCATCCAATGGCCATAAATTCATTATTACCGCCACCGAATATTTCACCAAGTGGATCGAAGCTGTTCCACTTACCCAAGTCACCGGCAAGCAGATCGCCTCATTCATCCTCAATTACATCATCTGCCGGTATGGTGTGCCCATGTCCATTGTCACAGATAACGGCCTTCCTTTCAAAAATCAGGATGTCCGTGAGCTTTGTGAGAAATTTCATATCCAACACCGCTTTTCCACTCCCTATTACCCACAAGGCAATGGTCAGGCCGAAGCATCCAATAAAAACATATTGAGGATCCTAAAGAAGACAGTCAATGATGCCGGCCGTGATTGGCATGTTCAATTGAATCCAGCGCTATGGGCATATCGAACTAGCATTCGGACCCCTACAGGTGAAACTCCTTATTCATTGGTCTATGGTGCCGAAGCTATCTTACCTATTGAGGTTGAGATACCATCATTATGAGTTTCCTTGCATAATCTCATTGATGATGAAGCATACAGAGTATCTCATCTTCAGGACTTAGAGTTACTAGATGAGAAGCGACAAGCTGCATACAATCATCTCAAAGCCTATCAGCAGCGCATGAGTAGAAGCTACAATCACCGAGTTAGACCTCATACATTTGAGGTAGGTGATCTTGTTCTTCGAGAGAATCCTCGCAACCAACCAAACAGAGAACATCAAGGCAAGTTTGAATCAAATTGGCTAGGCCCATATGTTGTCACTGCTGTATTTGGGTCCGGGGCATATCAGTTGGCTACATCAGAAGGAGAACCGCTTGCAGATCCAATCAACAGCATGCACCTCAAAAGGTTTTATACCTAAGGTGTACAGAGCATCAGGCTCCACTGCACATCAGAAAATACCAAAAACATTCAGAAAATGTCCTGAAGAAAATACAAAAACATTCACAAAAGTAAAAAAAAAAATCATGCATCCAAACGGTGAACAACCACTCCGGTGGCACCTTGGGTAAGTGCGATGGTGAAAACCTGGCAAACAGGCGCCACTCGTAAAGGCAATGGCTCCAGTATCTTTCAGGCTCATTGCGATCACATTCATGCACACATACATCCATCCATCCAAACCATGGCTTGTTATTTGATCTGCAATTAAGAAAATACTCCATGCGTCTAGCATCCCACCTTTTCATAGTCAGGTCTACAAACTGGGGGCAATACCCTTACCCTCGTGAAGGAAGTGGATTCTACATTGTCTCATATGATTCATTACGCTCTTCATTCAGGCAATCATCAGAAAATATCAAAAACATTAAAAAATGACTCTCAAAATACCAAAAACATTCAAAATTGTTTCACAAAATCCAAAAAACATCGGAAAACCCATCAAAAATCACACAAAAACATGGCAACACCTTGTACATATTTATCCGATCAGATACAAAATAAACATTGACAAAATACTCACACAATGACCATTTACCAATCAAACCACACAATCGACATTAACAAATCCAAACCTGTCTTTAAACAAGGATGCATCCTTCCTTACCAAAACAAAGACAAGATGACGTTTTCTTTGACAAGAAAATTATGTTAAGCTATCAAATACTTGGTTGATTTGTGAGTACAATCGTTCGTTTATCTATATCGGGATCTTTCAGCATTGTTTTGTATCATTTGCGCATTATTTCCGATGAAGTACTGGGGCATGTACTAATGGTGTCTACGTGGGAAGTTCACCAAGCTACGTGATCTTAGGCAAAAATGCAGTCATAGATCACTACGGCTTGTTGACTACAGCGTATACCTCGACCATATGAGCATGAACCATTACCAAGGATCCATATTCTTTATTCTTTATGTATATACTGTTTATTTGCAGGTACAATTCTCTTTCTTTGGTTCCTCCTACCTCATCCAAACTGGATAAAGGTTTTTTTATCTCTTAGTATGGTATGCACTTGTCTCAGGATATGATTAGCCTAAGATCAAGGAGGACGATCCAAGTCATGCATGAAAGGAGATAATCCTTATCTGTTCCGCAAGCAATACTCAGGTCAACTTGATCCATTATATCAAGTTGCTTATATTAACTTGCTATATCAAAATCCATGTAAGAAAGACTCTGGTCATCTTGAATCTTTATGTCAAGTTGCTTGTATTTTCTTACAACATTTTAAAGCTCAATGATGAAAAATAATGCACCATGGATCATCATTCCATCTCATTTGTATATATTGCATTCCGTTGCATTCCATCCATCCATACATTCATAAATAGCTGCATATCATTCATACATAGTAATGACAATGGATACTCTATTTTCCTCTTCTTCCATAGGAATGTAATAGGTCCTCCATTTCTTCTATCTAACATTGCACCCCCCCCCACCCTCCCCATCTCAATAATCAGCATCACATACCCTACATCGTGTCCCAATCAGCCTAATCAAGCCACGTTCATCACCATCCATCTCTAACTAGGAGGGATTGTGTTTCCTATCCTAAGTCATCCAATAAGTCAAGAAAGTTACTCTATCTGCACAGATACATCGACTCCCACACACCTAGACTATCAACAGATACTCTGATCAAGTATCTTCGGGTCTCAACAGGTAATCGATTATGGTAATCCTAGACTACATCAGGCATTTATCATAATGACCTAGTCTCAACGGGGCTACCATGATTCCCCACAACCATCCATCACACGCACATACTATCAATTGATTAGCCAATCAAACACAATCCAACGGACAATTACATCAATTGTCTACGTCTCAACGAGTATTTTGCTTCATATACCTTGACTTCATCGGGCAATTACATCAATTGTCTAAGTCACATCAGGTCACTTTGATTCACTTACTCAGACTTTATCATGTCCAAGCGACCAACTGACATCAACTGTCACGCTTTGACTTGACCGGGGCAATTAAACCGATTGCACCAGATTGTCCAAACAATTTTGATCAATTGTATAGCATCAATCCAAACCCCACACTACATCTGCTATGTATCTCTTGCATGACCTCAGGGTATTCGTTGGCTTGTTGTTTCTTCATATTCACTCCATTTTCTCCCATTCTTTCATCATTAGTTCTAATTTCTTCTATTCTACCTCCCCTTCGCTTTTCATTCTTTTTCGAGAGATCGCCCGATTTTTCAAAAAAAATCGGCCCATCCCTCGAGGGGGCATACCACCCATTAAATTTACATTTTATGGGGCATTTCTTCACACCTATTTTTCTTTCTTTGAAACGACGCGATAAACCGCACCGTCTCAAAGAGGGGCAAATGTAGTCACATAAATCTGTCCACTTAATTAAATGAATACTTAGTATTTATTTGATTATTTAACCATCAATTAATAATTAATTAAATTAATATTTAATTAATTCATCTTAACCCCATTCTCCTATTAATTAAATAAATTATTCAATTTATTTGATTTAATTCACTTAACCAAATTCATACCATTAATTAAATAAATAAATCATATTTGTTTAATTAAATCTTCTCTCACATTTAAATAAATTAATATTTATTTAAATCCCCCAAAATCCCACCTCTCACATTTAAATAAATTAATATTTATTTAAATCCCCCAAAATCCCACCTCTCACATTTAAATAAATAAATCATTTATTTAAATCACCTTTATCCTCCACCCACTTGTATTTTCCTACAAATGCAAGTTGCACAATTATTTTAAATAAATCATTTATTTAAATCACCTTTATCCTCCACCCACTTGTATTTTCCTACAAAAGCAAGTTGCACAACTATTTTAAATAAATTATTTATTTAAAATCCTATTTATCCTCACCCACTTGAAACCTTTAATGGTTTCCCTTAAAGTAGTCAAACTTGATGGCTTTAAAGTCTTCAAACTTGATGGCTTCCTTCTATAGTCTTCTTAAGACTTTAATGGTTTTCCTTAAAGTCTTCAAGCCTTTAATGGTTTCCCTCAAAGTCTTCAAGCATTTTAAATGCTTTATCTTCATTTTTCTCATTTAAATAAATTAATATTTATTTGAATATTTATCCAAATGCAAATTACACCATTTAATTGAAATAAATGATTTTATTTTAATTGAAAATACCAAAATTTCTCCCACTTGCATTTTCCTACAAAATCCACTTGTATGCCTAAACCCCTTCTAGATTCTTCTAAACCCTTCCTAATTAGCCTAATCCATCCCCTAAATATTGTCACATTCCTAAGCAAATTGGAGTCACTTCTCAAAGACTCCAAAGTCTTTGAAAAGCAATTAATGCTTTGTGTGTTCAACAAATTAACCCTCAAAGTCTTGGATAACCTTTGAAAGCTTCCAACCTTCAACCACTAAATGGCTCAAAGTCTTTGATAACCATTGAAGGCTTTCAACCTTCAACCACTTAATCCCCAAAGTCTCCAATAACCATTAATGGTTACCTCAAACCCTCCCACATGGTTAAAACATTTGTTTTGACTCAACCTCTACCCAACCCAAAGGTCTCATCAAGCCTTTAATGCTTTGACCATGATTATCTCTTAAACATTTGCACAAAGGTTTATCCTTGGATTAACTCTTAATCCAGTGGGTAATCTTAATTTAGACTTGACCCTTACCTTCTAGATAACCATGAGGTCTTCTCAGGCCTTTAATGCCTCCAACCTCTTCTCTCAACCCAATCCTATGTTGACACTTGTCACCATTTTATTGGTGCCAATTGTGCACATGGATCCCCAACTTTCAATCCTAACCCTTGTTAAGATTGCTCAATCTTAACCCTTCATTTCCCTATTTCTTCTATAAATAGAACCCTTCTCCTCAAGCAAAAGGAGAAGCATTTTAGAGTATTGTTGTTATACTGGCATTAGCATAGAGCTTTTTCATAGCATCACTATCTACTCTAGCATAGTATTTAGCTTTTCATTTCATATTTGAAGCTTAGTATTAAATCTCAATCCTCCATAAGCATCCATAGTGCAAAAAGCTGCTGAGAGCTACACTCATTTGGGACTTGGAGAGGAGAGGAACAAGGGAGGAGCAACTATGAGCATCTTGATTAGCTATTTCATTTTATGTTTATATGCTTTCTATTTCATGCTTAATATCTCTCTTGATATGCCTGTTTAGGATAATCTTTTGTTGCTAACACTAACGTTTGTTTCTTGTGCTCTTGTGTGTGTTGCCATCAAACAGATTTTCTAATCCTTTTTGCAGAGCATCAGGGTCATGCCATGTACTACGATGTTAAAAGGGGTCATATGGTGTTCTGAGGGGTCATATGGTGTTCTAAGAGGTCACATGGTGTCGTTAGGGGTCATATGGGGTCCTAAGAGGCCACACATGTTAGAATACCATATGACCCCTTAGGACATCATAAGAGAGAAAGAGAGAGAGAGAGCGAGAGAGAGAGAGAGAGAGAGAGGAAGGGAGATAGAGAAAGAGAGGGAGGGTGGGAGAGAAAATAATATGCGAAGATATTGAGAGATGATATATATTATATATATATAGCTATGCATGTATTTTATATACATATATGTAAATACATACATATACATACACATAATATATACATATACATGGTTTTTACATATGTATACACATATTGTATAAATACATATATATTTCTATATATTGGTATGTTTTTATGTCAACATAGCCTATATGGGCTTTAAGAGCTAAAAACCATGTTCGAGCTTTGATATTTAACAAAACCTATTCGCAATTTTATTTAATAAAAATCAATCGCGTTTAGGCTTGTTAATAGCCTTGGATGGCAAGGATAAGGCTTGGGACTTTGATTTACCTCCATTTCCCTCCTTTTAATATGTTTTATTTCATCAAATTCATTTCTCAACTTCCTCATCGTTAGGTTTACACCTTATCAACTGGGCATTTGTAAAATTACAACCATAATTTCACACATCTTCTGAGTTTTCTAATCATATTTTTTTTTTTTATTTGGACAACATTAACATATTAAAGTCTTTTTTTTTTACTAGTGTCTCTATAGTTCTTAGAGACATATGTGTACCATATTTTTAATAAATTTTGATCTACTTATCCAAATTAAATAAACAAAAATTATTTCTGTAGTGCACTTGATTCTTTATACTTTAAAAAAAAATATTTATGCTTTCGATTATTTTGATGCAAGATATGCTTCACGCATGAACAAACATCTAATTTTTAGGATGTTCCTAATTCAAAAAAATCATAAAAAAAATACTAAACAAAAAATTATTAAAAAACACACAACTTTTAGTTCTCACTCTTAACTATCTTTCTACCAAAGGATTTATCAAAATACAAAATTGAGCTTTGACTTTTTTTATGTGTACTCAAAACACTATGTTATGTTCATTTTTTTAAATCAGGAACTATTTTTTGTGCATGAAGGATTTGACCCTATTAATATTATCCAAATTATATAAACTTTAGTAGTTTAGAAACTAGATTCAGAGCACTAGAATTTTTTTTGTTTTTGCATCTTCTAATTTTGAGTGCATGACTCTCAAATTGCTCTCCCAAGTTTAGGTTTACCTGATTTCAGAAAAAATGTGTGCATTTATAACCCCCTTTTTACACACAAGTATGTGGACTTACCCTATTATTATTTACTAAGTTATCATTAGTTTTATGTCCAAAGTCATCCTATATACTCTAGTTGGTTAATACTACCGAAATATTCAGTCGGTAAGCACTAAAGCAGTCGGTTACAGAAGAAAGGAGTCACAGAGTTAAGTATTCACTGAGCTGTCTACCGAGTAACGTTCTATGTCTACCAAGTAGCAAAGAAGGTATACCGAGTAATCTGAACCGAGTAGAAATGTGTTACCAGATTCAATGAACCTGGACACATATGTGGAAACGTGTTACAAGAATCAAGGAACAGGGAACCGTTATCACATAGGAAATTGCACTTCAAGATTTTGTATGATTTTGAGGAAGTTTATCCAATGAAATAATTTCTATGTTTATTCATTTGATGAATCTTGTTTGTAAGATCGAAGCATGAACAGATCATCGTCCCAGAGATCTATTTATACAGAGTGATTTGAGAATCAAAAGTAGAGACGTGTGATAGAAGAGTTAAAAGGAAAATAATAAGAGGACAAATTGAGTTGTGACTGTTATGACTGATAGAGATATTCAGAGGTCACTGAGAAAGTCTTCAGAGAACAGTTTAAGGGACAGAGTAAACAGAAGGGTTTACCGAGTTGCTTTATCAATTATCGAGGTATGCTATGAGCAAGGTAATTTCATATTGAGCACATAGAATCTGCAATAACATTTCAGATGTAAAGTTGCAGATATTTGTAAAGATTTTATTGAATCATTTGAGTTGTAATAGAAACCTTTAATAGGGTAAAAGACTCTAACAAAGTCTATAAATTGTAAAGCCTTTAACCAGGTGCATCATTGTGTGTAAGTGTTGTAAAATCCTTTAGCAAGGTAGATCTAAAGATCTTGATACTCCTAACAGGGTAAGCTATCAAAAATGCTAAACATGTAGCTCTAACCGAGCAACTTTTATTATTGCAGTAGTGAAGTTGTGAGTGCCATCCCCACCACATTTTTTCTCTCTAACAAAGAGTTTATCCGTAACTAAAATATTTGTGTTATGGAGTGACATGTGTATGAATGTTATTTCTATAATTATGTGTTAGCTTTATATTATGAGATCAACAGTTTATATTTTATGTTTATCAGTAAGATTGTTTTCAAAGAAAAGTTTTGAAGTACCGATTCACCCCTCCCCTCTCAATACATTAGCTTTCATTGTTGGACCTAACAATTAATTTGTAGATAATTTTAGTATTTAGATTAGAATCTACTGTAGAAATCTTTTTTCTCTTAATGTCCTTTCTACAATTGCCTAGGTTTATATGCATGATGTATAAAGGAGGAAATATTATACAAATATCAACCTTTAATGTTCAACTCTATCATCATAAGCATTGCTCAAAATTTCAATAAAAAAAATTGTTTTCTTATAGAATTGGTAAATGTAATATCCATTTGTTATTAACTAAGATAAAATAGTAGATAAACAATGTTTTCTTGAAAAGTATCAAAAATTTAATGAATATTAATGTTAATGTGGTCTATTTTATCATGAAAAATTATATCATTTGTAACTTTAATGGAACTTTGAATGCCCCAAAACAATGTAGAAGAAAAATATTATGCAAGACCAAGAATAAGTAAAATATTTCAAACCTAAACTAATTCTTTTGCTACTCTATATTCTACTTCACATGAAGCCAATAATGTAGTTTATTTTTTCTACTTAATATGTTGATGCTTGATCCAAGTTAATAAATATATTCACCAACATTCTTTTTCATTTATTTATCTTATCTTTAATATAAATCTAGAAATTTATGACAAAGGAAATTGAGTACTTATGGTGATTTGTTCTAAGAATGCATGCAAAACTATGGTTGTAGCCTATTAGGTCACAAAATGGTGTAAGTCCAACACTTATAAAAAATAATAACTATTTAGAATATAGGAATGCAACTCTAAGTAACTGTAAGTATAAATTCAAATGATTAAGAGGAGGTGTGAGAGCTAGAAGAGAAGTGCTAGGGTTTTGGGAGGATAAGGAGAGATTGTAGAGGATTTACATGAAGGGGGATGGTGATGGAGAGAAGGATGATGTTGGCTATAGGATTCTTGGTCGTGCCATGGTCAGGAATGAGGTGTTGATGGAGGGATATAGATCTTTAGGATCCAATGTTTGTTTGTTGTGGGTTGTCCCTTTCTCCCCTTTCTCTTTGGTGGGGATTTCATTTTTTTCTCTTCTGTCGTCCCTTCTTTTGAGTTTGGTGTTGTTAGATGTTGTGGTGTGTTTGCATATTCCTCAATGGGGTGTCATTTGTTTTCTTTGGTTGGGTAGCTCCAACATTCTTTGTCTAAGAGGTTTGTATAAGGGATGGGTGAGCTTGGGGGATTTTTTTTTCTCTATCATGTTTTTTGTTTGTTCATAGTGGATTAAGGATTCTCACATGGTTTTGTTGACTGGTCTACCTATTGCATCATTTATTCTTCTCATTACTTTATTGGTTGTAGTTGCTCTCTTTTCCGATGGCATTGCTTGGCATTATAATTTTGGGGCCTTTATGAATCTTGGTGGAGCACAATCTAATGCTACTTCAAGGGCTTATTTTGTGGTGAAGGGTGGGGGTTGTTCCTAACCTATTCATGGTCTTGTGTGTTTTACATTTGGTACAGACATGTTACTTTTTACCATTGTTTCCCCTATTTGGTTTTCCACTCCATTGGAGGACTTCTATATGGTAGGCTCCCCTATATTTAGTAGATCTCTAAGTGCTACAAGTGGTTGGTAGATTTCTTATGGTTGGGGTTTCATAGAGGCTTTTGTTGAGGGGTTTGTTTCAACTTTGAACAACCTTTTCACTCTCATAGAGTGTGTTGTGCTCTCTACTAGTAATGACTATTGAGGTGAATCTCTCTTGTAGAGCTAGTTAGTGTGGAATATTTTAACCTCAATCCTATTGAGGTGGACCATATATAGGATTATGTGGCTTCTAAATCTATCAAGGTGGTTTGTGTCATTGTGTGCATCCTATAGGATATGTGTGGTTCCCACATTAGGCTTTTGGCTAGTGACAAAGGACCTATTGAGAGGGTCAAAATGCTTTGTTTTCAAGGGGTTCTTCCAATTTAAGGTTAAGGGATGCCTTTCGAAACCCTTTAAGTCTATTTATCCTAGTTTATTATATATTTATTTTATTTAGTGTTTCTTTGGAATGGCTAGGATTTTCCCCTTCCATAAAGCTTCTAGGTGTTTTCAAACCTTTTTGGTTCCCCTCCCTATCTATGAGAGTCTCTACTCCACCCATGGTAGAGTTATTCTCATTTTAGGGTAGTCCTTTAGGCTTAAGGTTGTTAGATGCCTTTGAAAACCCATTGTTAGTTTTCTCCTTTCTTCACTACTTTATTTTTAGTGCAAGGGTTTTTGTTTGGTTTATGGTTGAGGTTCTTGCCTAAGCCCCTTAATTTTAAAAATGTAATGTTGGGGAGTCGATACCCTTGTTCTCACTAGTTTGTTTCTCTAATCAAAAGCTCTACTTGCAAAAAGGAGTCTTTTCCTTTTGAGTTTTGGTGGTCTCACAGCTTGTGAGTTCCTCTCATTCATCTACCTTGATGGCTATTATATAAAGGTTGTGACCTCTTTGGGTTTAATCTATTTTGAACTACAAGTATAAATTGAAATACACCTAAGAAAGATCATCTAGATGAATATATAGAATAGGAATATTTTACACTAATTTTTTCAAAATGAGTCAAACAAAAAAACCAGTCCAAGACTAGTAAGAATTGCTAGAATTTGCACCCTCCCAAGGCAAGATGTTGGTTGCATAGACTTCCATAAAAAGAGAGGGATGATAGAATTCACTAGGAAATATTAAATAATATCAAGATAATTTACAATGCGTACAATTTATTTCTTATATAGATAGGAGAAAAAGAGATGAGAGCACAAAAAGTTACATCTATCCCAATAGGATGTGAAAGTAGGTAGGGTAGGTAGAAAGTAACCATCACCAACTCAACTACAAATATTAATGAAAGGTAAATATAAATAAGTAATATTTATCTAACTAAAGATGATGCCGAAGTAAAGTTAAGTAAGACTAAATAATATTTACTCTAATACCACCTCTCAAGTACAACTTAGGGATAAGAATTAATATGCAAAATATAATATGATACAATGATGATTATATGGGTCCCAACAACTAGGCCATGTTAGGTACCCATGTATAATGCAAATTCAATTAAAAAAATGAAATATCTCACAAATGGAGAAAACCGCATGGGACAAAACTCCTCTCCAAAAAAAGAGATAAGAAAATCACGTACAAGTGAAACATGATGTAATGTATGGAGGTCTCAACACCAATACCACCCAAGAACTGCATTCATCACAAAGACCCAATTGATAACTTAGGGAGAAGAATTAATATGCAAAATATAATATGATAGGTATCCATATGGGAGATGATCATATGGGTCGCAAAAACTAGGCCATGTTAGGTATCCATGTATAATGCAAATGCAATGAAAAAAATGAAATATCTCACAAATGGAGAAAACCTCATGGGACAAAACTCCTCTCTAAAAAACAGATAAGCAAATCGTGTACAAGTGAAAGATGATGTAATGTATGGACGTCTCAACACCAATACCACCCAAGAACTACATTAATCACAAAGACCCAATTTGATAGGCTCCCCCATAGGAGGGGAAATGAGAAACTATGTAGCCCCATACAATGAATATTCTCCTTCAAGAATGACAAGTGTTTGAAGGAAAAACATGGTCCAATAAATACATATCACAAGTCTCGCCTTAGGAAGAAGATAAACCATGTAAAGATGCAAGTATGCTTTCCATTTTTTTATAGGAATTGGTAGGAAGAAGAGTCCAAATGTACGATGATGTCACTAAAAAATGCTCATTTTTCTCCTTGTCCATGAAAGATGATGGTACCATTATCACATTAGGTACATGCCCTATCAAGGAAGATGGTGAAAAACTAAAACTATGTGGAGATTGATATAGAGCAAGCTCAAAAGATGCAGATGATGTGACAACAAAAACACAATTATTGTCATCGAAGAGGATATAAAACCCATCAAACATGTCTTCTAAATGTAAAGTTGGAGACTTCACAAACAATGAGCCAATGTCTATCAAATAGGAATCCCAATCAAGAAGATAAATAGATACCTCATGTAATGAATCATTAACAATGTGTTCTTCAACAAACTTTGAAAGATAGTGATCCTTCTATTGATCAAGAATAATGGAAGCCTCAAATGACTCTAGGTAAGGAGAATGCAAGTGGAGGCATATTAACTATCTTGGAAGAAGAATTGAGAACCTCTAAAGGAAGTTCATCCTCACGTGAAGTCTCAAAAACTTCAAGGTCTCAAATTCCCTAATAGTATCATAGTCATAGGGCATCTTTTTTTAAGGATGAAGAGGCACTTTGCAATCTAAAAGAGGATCATCTATGAATGGATAAGTATCAGGATCTCCATATAACTCCCAAATGCGAGTCCAAAGAGCATGAGGACACTTAAAATCAATAATAGAAGTCAAATTATCATCATCTACATGAATAACGTCTACGTGGATAACAATAACTCCTACAACATGATCCCTTTTGCAATTCCAAGCAAATCTCTTACTAGGTGTACTAGTTAAAAGAACTAGATCATGGGTGATAATTCCATTTCTCTGTGTACTATAGTTCCCCTCCTTTGAAATAATCAAGGAAGGACTAGAACAACCATTTTTTACTCTAATAATTCTTTAAAAAATTAGAGATAATGCCATCACATAATAAATAAACTTTCAAAAACTAAAATAGCCTATGAGGCTATAAGATAGTGCAAAGGAACTTGATTGGATGCAAAAAAAATATATGGGGCCCACTAATTGGGCAAAGTGAAGCTCGATATTTAAAATAGATGGGAAGCTCCCACAGCATGTGAGCTCTGACTACGGATCATTAAGGCATTCCAGAAGTAAAAAGCCTCAAAAACTATAGACCAATTGCATATTTATAGTACCCTCCATAAATGCTTACAGAGATTTTGAATTGTGTGTAGCTATATGAATAGCATTTTACCCTCTCATGTATCCAATGAGGGACTAATCCCAATGAGCAATAACCAACCTCAGCATAGGACACGTCTATTCTGGGTCAAAAATGGCAGTACAGATTGACTAACATGCGTGTTAGTCGCGCGTTTTACACCGTCTATTTTGCAATTAACGGCTGCGATTGACTAATCTGTCACTAACACGCTATACGAAAAGTCTGTTTTGAAGCTAGAATAACTTCGGCCCTCAACATATAGGTCCCAACTCCAAAATTATGCATGAGAGGAAAAACCATAAAAGCAACAAAACATAGAGAGGCCAATAGGCTGGCGTTTGAAGGTATCAACAACAGATCAAAACAAAAAGTAATTCTCGGCCAACAAGAAAGAGTGTCACACATGTAGAGACAAAAGATAATGCCTTGAATCAGTATCACCAAAAATGGTAGGCTCAAAAAATCGCTACCAAAGAGAATATGCATGCTCGGTAATTGATATGAACATAGGCAAATGCCGATTAAAGAAAATCACGACCCCATGAATAAATACTGGTCTAGACCACCAAAGAGTGAATACTGTCAACATATGATTGAAGTTAGATCCAATAATATTGCTCACTGTCTTCAATAAACTTGTACCGATCTTACCAAACAAAACCTTAATCGCAACATTTGGCAACCATAATCACAAGCCAATAAAGGAGAAGAATTCTCCTCCAACGAAAATTTGTTGCAGACTAGTGGCAAATGAAAGTTGTAGCAGATAGAGATGGACTTTGGTGGAAAACATATAAAGCATGAGACATGAACTGTATTTAAGAGTCGACCAATGACCCCACACGGTGAACAAAAACTGAGCTATTAAATGTAAATTACAGGCACCAAAACAATAATCAACCCAAGGCACCAAAAAAGCAATCAAACCAAGTATAGAACGCTTGATCCACAGTGAAGTAAGAATGAGATTCCAATAACATTTTCCCTACCAACTGTCAAACTGAATAACTTAAACCAATGCTCAAACTGATGTACGTTGCGCGTACCACGAAAACCCGAAATGGACGCCACTACTGTGTGAGGAGTGTAATGGCCAAAAACGGGATAAAATTGTGAGAGAGGTCACACAAGTAACCACTAAAACTAGATCAATCACAAATCAACTTCAATCGTAAGCACAATAAAGGAAGTAATAAAAATTCAACAAAGTATAACGAAATAAAGATAAATGAAATGTGGAAATCATAGTCGAACATGATGCTACTGCTTCCATTGATCTTCCCCTTCTATGTATTGTGCGGGATGTCTCTTAGAATTGTAGCACAATTCTTGCAATATGATAGTACAAGAATTCAAAGATTGTGGTTGTTCATGAATGAGGATCGAGGTTGAATTTATAGATTTTTGGGCTTTGAATCGATAATGAGAATTGAATGTTCAAGAGAAAGATCAATGGTAGAGAATCACTAAGACAAGCTTGTTGGGAGATAATTACTCCGTGTGACTGATTTGATTGGCAATTTAACTCGTTTGGTTAACTTGTTACAAAAAGATGAATGATGAGTTAGAGGACAAGTCAGGAGTGGACCTGAAAGTTTGTGGTAGTTAGCCATTTTTCACATGTGATGTAGGAGAATGGATGACATTATCATTGTATTTAATATGGTTTTCAAGCTTTGAGAGAAATTAAATTAAATAAATTAAAAAATATATTTTTAATTAAGAGGACATAATTAGATAATTAAATAAATGAGAATAATTAAATAAATGAGAATAATTAAATAATAAACTTATTTAATTAATATTTCAGGGTTATTAGCTAATTATATAATTAAAGGTGCACATTGTTTCTTCGTGGGTCACTGCAGTTATCAGGATTGAAGATGATAAGTTTGATCAATGGCTCGCGCATGTTACAGTTCCAGTTTTCATTAGAGAGATTTCTCATGGTTCTATATGGGACAAGGATAATCACCAACTGTGGCAGTTTGAATAAGCTCTATTAAGTTGAATAGGCTCCATAAAAATTTTGACTCAGTAAAAAAAATTAAACACTTTACACACTAGATATGATCTGTAAAAGCATATGAATTTACCATTCAATATGAACATAACTGAATAATACTTATATGCCTTTGAAACTTAGACTTTCTGATAGAGTGAAACAACACAATGCAACATAGACATATATATAAATCAGAACAACTTTAAGCCTTGAATATAAATAGTCAACATGACAAGCTCTTGACCAAGATGACATTAGTAAGGTAGATTAATAAAAGATATCGGAGCAATCTAATGAGACAATGAATAACATGAAAATAAGACGCATAGATTTTCATGAGTGGAAAACCTTCTTGGGGTAGAAAAACCAATCGTTAAGATTGATTTTTTTAATTCATAGAGCACCAACTCAATACAATGAATTTAGAAGTCTTAATACTTCAAGGTGCACCAACCCCTATGCTTCTTACAATACAAAGTGTCTACTCAAGTTACAGTCAATGGTAGCCTTGTAATTTCAGAATTGCAATCACAAGATTATCACTGGTTGGAACGAGTATAATGAAGCAGTATATATCACGATTCCAAATACAAAGAGCATCAATATATCCTTCATATCATTGTGTTAACAAACAGAGAGTTACAATTTTTAACAATCACACTTAGAGAGAGTAAACTCAATCTCTAGTTTACAGCAAAGAGGGATAGTACACACCTCATTTCAACAAGTTTCCAATCAAAAACCTCTGACAAATAATTTGTGTTATGTTCTTAAATCAAATAGTATATCACTTTTATACATGTGTGTCACCTTTATATCTTACATATCCATGGTTTGAGTAAACAAAAATACAAAGCCTTTTGTTTCTTTCCTTACTTTCCTTAAGACTAAGCCCTTAATTCCATTTCAATGTTATTTGAGGTCCATTGATATTATTTAGTAAATTCTCAAAACATTGTGCAAGAATGTCAGCCACTCAACATGCTATGTCACTTGATGATTGTGCAATCCGATGAGCGATACTGGGCCCACTATCACTCACTATCGATAAGCATTTATCTTATAGTGCTTTGTAAATAAAAAAAAATTTCATGTACATAAATTTGATAGCTTATGTTAAGCTATATGAATGATCATCAGAAAAAGCCAACCAAACAGTCACTTACAATATACCAACTCACCTCCAAGTCATCAGTGGAAAGGGACCCACATCTCATATTGTCAGCACCACTATACAAAGTGCTTAGAAATAAATACTTAAGTATTTTATACTCAACATATAACATAAAAAAAGGCATACGCACTTAGGCATTAAGTGAAAGGTATACGTTGTGTCAACTTGCACTAAATAGTGATGAGCCTCATAATGACACCCTTTTTGTCATCAAGGACAACTAAGGGGCAACAAACTCCCCCTTTGTCCTTGATGGAAAAAACCATGCCATCATTGACTTTGAAATGCCAAAATACCACTTTTAACAAACATATAAACCAATAATACCAAATATCAATCTATCACTTGACAATAATGGCAATCTATCAATCTATCAAATACCAATCCAATCTGTCAAAACAATCTGTACCAAAATGAATGCCAAGAATACCAATCCAATCTGTCAAAATAATCTATCAACTATCAATACCAATAGTCATCTTTTAATGATGCTTTCTCCCCCTTTTTGGCTCAAGGACAAAGTAGCAGAATGCTACTTGTGGAGAGCGAAGCTCCCCCTGATTGAAGACATGGATTTAAGAAAGAGTAGATTGAGAGATGACTCCCAACCTATTCCTAAAATATTCAAATGCTTCTTTAGATAGAGATTTTGTGAAAATGTCAGCCACTTTTGCCTGAAAAGGCACATACAACATCTAAAATTCAATAGCTAACACTTGTTCTAGCAGAAAATGTAGTTTGATAGTAGCATGTTTAGTGCGAGAATGCATAACAGGGTTCTTAAAGAGATTGATGGCACTAGTGTTGTCAGAAAAAATGGACATGGGTTTATCAACTAAAATATCCATATCACCAAGTTGATGAGACATCCAGATTAGTTGGGTACAACAAGTAGTTGCTGTGAGATATTTAGATTGTGCAGTTGATAAAGTGACACAATCTTTCTTTTTACTGTACTAGGTAACAAGATAATCTCCTAGAAAGAAGGTTGCACCACTGGTGCTTTTTCTGTCATCCATACAGCTAGCCTAGTCAGCATCAGTGAAACCAACAAGAGAAAAATCATTTTTCTGAGGACACCATAAACCATAGTCTAAAGTACCTTGAATGTACTTAAATATTCTTTTCACAATAGTCAAGTGAGATTGTTTAGGTGCAGACTGAAATCATGAAACCAAACATATTGCATACATTAAATCAAGTCTAGATGCAGTCAAATATAGTAAACTACCTATCATTGGTCTATACTCTAATTGATTTACCTCAAGAGAATCATCAGTCTTAGTCAATTTGCAGCCAGTCTCCATTGGAGTGCTAACTGATTTGAAATCTGGCATGTTAAACTTCTTAAGCATTTCTTTTGCATGTTTATTTTGTGACAAAAATATGCCCCCTTAAAGCTAAATTACTTGAAGACCAAGAAAAAGGTTAGTTCACCCAACATGGACATTTCAAATTTAGATTCCATGAGTTTTGAAAGCTTTTTGGACAAGGAATCATTATTGCAGCCAAAAATAATATCATCCACATATACTTCAATAACTAAAATATCACTACCTTCAACCTTGACATACAAGTTACTGTCAACTCCACCTCTAGTGAATCCATTAGTTGCAAGGTGGGAATCCAACCTAGAGTACCAAGCTCTTAGAGCTTGCTTAAGGCCATAAAGAGCCTTTTTTAACCTGTATACATAATCAGATTTATTTGCAGAGACAAAGCCTTCTGCCTACTCCATATACACCTCCTCATCAAGATATCCATTTAGGAATGTTGTTTTAATATCCATTTGATAGACTTTAAAGTTTTTATAGCAAGACTATGTAAGAAATATTCATATTGACTCTAGCCTAGCAACAGGTGCAAATGTTTCACCAAAATCTACACCTTCTTGTTGTGCATAGCCTTTACAAACAAAGTGTGCCTTATTCTTAACAACTTTACTAGATTCATCAAGTTTATTTTTGAAAATCCATTTTCCCCCTATAACATTTTTACCATCTGGCCTAGGCACTAGTTCCCATGTTTTATTTTTTTCTATTTGAATGATTTCATCTCTCATTGCATTTAGCCAACAATCATCAACCAATGCATCAGAGACAAATTTAGGTTTAAAGTCAGTTACCAAACAATAATGCTCAACCATTTGAGCTTGTTCATCAACTTTTTCTCTTCTCTTAGTCATGATTCCTGCATCTATGTCACCAATAATCTAATTTTGAGGATGCCTTTTAGTAATGATTCTAGAGGGTGTATGTAGAGGAATTTCTACTTTAGGACTAGATACAACTTTAGGACTAGATGCACTCTCTACATTTATTATTTTTGCTTCAGCAGATTTAGGAGCTTGATCAAGTCTTATTGGTGTATCCTCCTCAACATCATGTACATCATCACTAAGAAGCAATTGCTCATCAAATCTTACATTAACTATTTCAATTATTTTATTCAACCTATTGTAGAAACACTTATCAGCTTTTCTTGTTGGCATTATAGACTCAGATGAGAATGGTGGATGTTGTTATTGATGGCAACAAGGTTCACCATGGCAATAATGTTCTCCAAAGTTCCAACAAGGTTCAACAAGGTTTCACAGGTTCAACCTGTTAGGGTTTCAAGTAGATCCGAAGCAAATATGAACTAACAATTATATGCAGATTTAAATACAAAAGATAAAGAAATAAAACAGGACACAGATAACACAGAGATTTAACATGGTTCACCCAGAATGGATTATGTCCACCATACACAGTCGTCCAATCTTTCTTATTATCCAGCAAAAATAGTACATCAACATTTTTATGCCTTAAGCATCCCAACCGCTTATAACATATGTTTTTAGGGCAACAAACAAAGTCGGCCTTTTTAGGGTTTTATTACAATGTCAGTTTTCATCAACAAAAAAAATGGCAAAACAAATTTCTCAGGGGCTACTGCCCCCAAACTCCTGCCTGGGGCCTGGCCTGGTCCTGGACCTTGGCAAGGATACGTGCTTAGTGTATAATACTTTGCTTATCAGTCGCCACACTTCAGCAATCTCCCACTTGCAAACTGATCAGGCTCCACACCGAACAATCTCCCACTTGGAGACTGATACTACACGACACCGCTATACATGCAACATCCATTGGATAAAACACTAGGACTCAACTGGTATAAATTCCACAATTATGAATCAAGAAGACCAACAGAAACTGATGAAGAAATCAGCTTCTCTTATGGAATTGCCTTCGTGAACATATCTGCAGGATTGTCACTTGTGTGAATCTTCTCAAGCCGTAACTGACCCTCCTCCAAAATAGTTCGGATGAAGTGGTATCTAAGTTGAATGTTCTTTGTCCTTGAATGAAAAGCAGATTTCTTTGCAAGATGAATGACACTCTAGCTATCAGTATACAATGGGTGATCCTCATGTGTCTGACCAAATTCCTCTAGAAAATATTGTAACCAAATCATCTCCTTGCTGGCTTCTGTAGCAGCAACATACTCAACTTCAGTGGTTGAAAGTGCAACAACCTTTTGCAACCTAGAAATCTAGCTGACTGCAGTTTCCCCTATAGTAAAAACATACCCTATAGTACTACTCCGTGTATCAATATCGCCTGCCAGATCAAAGTCAACAAATCCCCTTAGAGTAGAATTAGATCCTTTGAAACATAATGCCTTCATAATAGTTCCTTTCAAATACCAAAGAATCCATTTCACAACATTCCAATGTTCCATACCCGGATTACTCATAAACCTGCTCACAACTCCCACTGCATGTGCAATATCTGACCTTGTGCATACCATTGCATACATCAGACTGCCAACAGCTAATGAATACAGGATCTTGGACATTTTCTTTACCTCTTCCTATGCCTTTGGGCACATCTCCTTAGTCAATTTGAAATGACTAGCCAAAGGTGTACTAATTGCTTTTGCATCTTGCATGTTAAATCTTTTCAACACCTTCTTTATATACTCACTTTGGGAAAAATTCAAGGTTCTATTTTTCCCGTCCCGTGTAATCCTCATACCCAAAATTTGTTTAGCTGCACCCAAATCCTTCATAGCAAATGACCTGGCTAATTTTTGTTTAAGATCATTTATGTGTTGCATGTTAGACCCAGCAACAAGCATGTCATCAACATAGAGCAACAAGATAATATAACTACCATTATCCAATCTCTTAAAATATACATAATGATTAGAATGACATCTATGATAACCGTGTTCAGCCATGAAACTATCAAATTTTAAATACCATTGTCAGGGTGCTTGCTTTAGGCCATACAAACTTTTCTTCAACCTACACACCAAGTTCTCCTTACCTTTGACCTCATATCCCTATCATTGCAACATGTAGATTTCCTCCTCCAATTCTCCATGGAGAAAAGTTGTTTTGACATCTAATTGTTCGAGATGTAAATCATCTGCAGCCATAAGACTAAGTACAGTTCTAATTGAAGTCATTTTTACAACTAGAGAAAATATTTCATCATAATCTATACCCTTTTTCTGTGCAAAACCTTTTACCACAAGTCTGGCCTTAAATCTTTTCTGACCTCCTTCCTCCTCCTTCAGCCTATAAACTCATTTGTTAGGAAAAGCTCCTTTTTCTGTAGGTAAAGGCACTAAGTCCCAAGTCTTATTTTTCATCAAGGAGTCCATCTCCTCTTTCATGCCTAGCTCCCACTGTTGTTTGGCATCCACCTGCATTACTTCTTCATATTCTTTGGGTTCACCAGAATCAATTAATAAAATAGAATACAAAGAAGGAGAAAATCTTTTAGGGGGTCTACTTGACCTTGTAGAACGTCTAACACTTGCAGGAGTTTGTGGGACAATATGTTATTGTTGAGCATCAGGTACCTGTGGCATTTCATTTTCAGGAATCTCATCCAACACTACATATTCTTGTTTGTCCTGTTCATGCTTCTTTTCCTACATCTGTTCTTTATACATAACCTTCTCATTGAATATAACATCTCTACTTCTAATTATTTTCTTATTTTCAAAATCCCATAACCGATAGCCATAGTCATCTATCCCATATCCAATGAAGGTACATTTCTGAGATTTAGCATGAAGCTTGGTTATGTTTTCTTTGTCAACATGAACAAAAGCTTCACAACCAAAGGTTTTCAGAAATGAATAATTTACCTTTTTACCAGTCCATGCCTCCTCTGGAATACCACCATCTAAAGGGGTTGAAGTTCCTCTATTTATCAAATAGACAGCAATATGTACAGCATCTGCCCAAAAATGTAAGGGCAATCCAGCATGCAATCTCATGCTCCTCGGGCATTCCATGATAGTCCTATTCATTCTCTCTAACACACCATTTTCCTGTGGAGTTCCTGGAACTATCTTCTGCTTTCGAATCCCATTTAAGGAGAAATAATCTTCAAATGCTTTTTTACAATACTCGCCTCCATTATCGGATCTGAGACACTTCAACTTTTTTCTTGTCTCATTCTCAACCAAAGCTTTCCATTTCTTAAAAGTTTCAAAAACATTTAATATTTGTTTTAGGAAATATACCTATTTTTTTTGGTTGAGTCATCAATAAAAATAACATAATAACAAGAGCCACCAAGAGATGATACCTGAGCCAGTCCCCATACATCTGAATCTACAAGCTCTAACTTCTCACTCTTCTTCTCTTTGCCAACCTTGAGAAATCTGACTCTTTTATGTTTGCCATAAACATAGTTTTTACAGAACTCTAAATCAATCTTCTTTAGTCCTAGCAATAGATTTTTGGAGTGAAGGATTTTCATCCCTTTCTCACTCATGTGCCCAAGCCTATGGTGCCACATTATCGAGTCTGTTCTTACAACATCTATTGTTGTTGTCCCTGCAATAACTTTATCTGTAGCAGCTAAGGTAGAGTAAGTGTTACCAGTACACAAATATAATGTGCCTACCTTCGCACCTTTAGCTACTACTAATGATCCTTTAGTGACCTTCTAGATACTATCTGAGAAGGTAACTATGCAACCTTCACTACCTAGTTGCCCTGTAGAAATTAAATTTCTTCTTAAATTAGGAACGTGTCTTACCTCCTACAAAAACAGTCATTTCCATTCTGCAACTTGATCTTTATCTTTCCTTTTCCAACAATTTGACAGGGCTCATCATCACCCAAATATACCTGTCCAAAATCACCTTGAACATAATCTAGAAAATATTTTCTATGGGGTGTAGCATGAAATGAAGCCCCAGAATCTATTACCCAGGAATCATTAACATTATCCAAACATAAGATTAAAGCATCTTGTAAAGTATTACTTGCAATATTAGCTTCCTTACTGTCATTTTCATTTTTATCTCCTTCTTTGTTTTTTCAAGACCAACAGTCTTTCTTTAGATGACCAGGCTTTCCGCAATACCAGCAATCTTTTTTTCCTCTAAATTGAGAATGTCCTTTCTTTGACTTCCCTCATGACTTCTCATTCCAAGGACCTTTTCCTCTTTCCTTTGATCTTCCTCTGTTCTCCACATTCAAAACACTACTTGATGATGTTGAAGTTTCACCTATGCTTTTCCAACGCATTTCCTTGCTTAGGATAACACCAACAATATCATCAAATACCAAAGTATTTTTACCAGAGACAGAGTTACTTACAACCATAACCAAGCTATTCCAGCTTTCTAGCAAAGAACGTAAAACCAAGATAGCCCTAACCTCTTCTGCAAAAGTAATTTTTACCAAAGACAATTGACTGGTAATTGTATTAAATTCATCTAAGTGCTTCGCTACAGTTCCTCCCTCACTCATTTTCAAATTAAACAAACACTTCATAAGAAATACCTTATTCGAAGCCGAGGGTTTCTCATATAGCTTAGCCAATGTCACCATCAAATCTACAATCATTTTTACTTCTATTATATTGAATGCTACAGACGGTGCAAGGCACAATCGAATGGATCCTAGTGCCTTTATATCTAAAATGTCCCACTCTTCATCTAACATTGTGGTCACTTTCTTTACCTTTCCTTCCAACGGCCACCACAAATCCTTTTGATATAGGTAATCCTCCATCTACATTTTCCATAACTGATAATTCTGGCCATTAAACTTTTCAACCTTGAATTTGGAATCCTCCATTTGCTCCCACTCAAATCTGAAAGTCCTACCAATTTATAGAAAACCTCACTCTGATACCAATTGTTAGGGCTTCAAGCAGATCCGAAGCAAATATGAACTAACAATTATATGCAGATTTAAATAGAAAAGATAAAGAAATAAAACAGGACATAGATAACATAGAGATTTGATGTGGTTCACCCAGAATGGGTTACGTCCACCATACACAGTCGTCTAATCTTTCTTATTATCCAGCAAAAATAGTACATCAACCTTTTTATGCCTTAATCATCCCAGCCACTTATAACATGCATTTTTAGGGCAACAAACAAAGTCGGACAAGGATACATGCTGAGTGTATAGTAATTTTCTAATCAGTCACCACATTTCAACACAACTGGCAATAGACTTCACTTACCGGCACCGGTAGATACAACAAGGTTTATTCACACCGACAGTAGATTATACTGGCATCCAAAGATGACTTGGAAATAATATTTTTTATATGAATTGTATTGTAAATTGTAATTGTATTTGTATGGTCGATATGTTGTATTGTAAAGACTCATATATCTATGAGATCTTGTAGGTCATTTGAAATGTATGAAGGGAATGAAATGTGTGTATATAAGCGGTATATGAGATAGGTTAGAGATATGATAGCGAATCATCGTATATACATTTTGATGTGTTTATTTTAGAGAAAATAAGAAGTAGAGCATAGTGAAGACTATTCTATGCAAGCAGAATCATTTGACTGCATACTGGCAAAGGTTTTTGGAAGAGGTATCAGACAGAGCTTAAATCGGTACTGAATCCAGCATTGTAGATGCTATATTGAAGCAATACATTATTATTGGATTTAACCATCCAATTCCGTAGTCAATGTGACTCCATTTTTATTGTTGAGAAGTGATCTCTAGGCAGTTGGCCTTCCTGCATGTGCAAGCCCCTAGTGTACCAAGTAATATTTATTCATATTGACTAGTGAGTAAATATTGTGGGTCACAAATCCCACTGAGGTTTTTCCCTTACTGGGTTTCCTCACCAAAATATCTGTGTTATGGTGTGCATTGATGGTGATTCTTTTGTTTCTCTTTACTACATTATTATTTGCTTACCAATATATTAATTTCAATTATAGAATTACAAATAAGTTTAAATCTTTCATCTATTAGTCAGACACTAATTCACCCCCCTTCTCAGTGTCTTTGGGATTAACCAAGTATCTAACAATTGGTATCAAAGCTTGATCCTCTATTTGTAGAAGCCTAACAACTTGAGGAAGATTCTGAAACTGATATTGATAGAAAGTTTGAGACAACAGTTGGAAGGAGCTCTTGAAGATTTTGATGTAGAAAAATTGAAAAATATCAAAGTAGAAGATGAACTCAGATCTGCTCATGAATTCATCAAAGAACTTCAAGAAAACCTGGTCAAGGCACAGAATAAGAGAAAGGAATTGCATGAGCAAATGCAGAAACAAGATGATGAAGAAAAAGAAACTCTCAAAGATATTGCAGAGAAACTGAGACAGGAGAACAATAACATAAAGAATGAGATGCAAGATTTAACCATGAGACTATGTAAGGATATTAAAGATAGAAAGAGGAATCAGGAAGATTTGGCCAGAAGATTTAATGAAAGAGTTGATGAATCTCTAAGGCTTAGTCATGAAAATGATATTCTTAAGACATAACTGATTCACATGAAACATGACAAAGAGGAACTTATGAGACAAGTTAGCACTCTGGAAAGTGAGTTGGTCACTGTAAATGAATACAAAGACAAATTCAAAAAGAGTTCGGACAAGCTTTATGATATGCTGAAAAGTCAAAAACCTAATGGAGAAATAGTTGGACTTGGATTTGAACATGGAGAAAGTTTTGGAACTGCAAACAATCATGATCACAACAAACTAGTAAGGCAGCTCAATGCTTATAAATTCAATGACAAATGTTTTAATTGCAACAAATTTGGTCATAGAGCAAATCAGTGTAGATATAGGAATAATCAGAATACAAACTTATCTATTGGCCAATGTTCCAAATGCAATAAACATGGTCATAACTTAGACAATTGCAAAATGAATATAAAATGATATGCATTTGGTAGATTTGGACATCTATCTAATCAATGCAGAACTCAAACCATGCAAGGTTATGGAAAAGCCATTCAAAGGAACAATGTAACTTGTTATGCATGTAACAAGATTGGGCATATTGTAAGATTTTGTAGAATAAAGAATGTACCGACAAACAATAGAGAATCTAATGACAAAGGAAAAGAAAAGGTGAATGAAATCAAGCAGGAATTCTCTAAACAATGGATCAAGAAGAGAGATCAGAGAACTGATGAATCTAGTCCTACACCGGCAGAACAGAGCAATCCTGCACCGGCAGGAGATTCTTCATCTAACTAAGGAATAATCCTTAGGGGTAAGGCAACTAATTTAAGATCGTGCAGTTTACCCTCAGATGGTGGTAATAATTCATAATTCTTCTTTACTGGCACATATGTTGAGTTACAATGGAAATTCACTTCACCGACGAAGCATTTAATGTGGTTGTAAGTTAACTTTTTGGTTATAAAGCACTATAATTTCTCATTTTGACTCACCAAGAATTCAAGTATTCGAAGAGTGTAGAAGTTGAGCACCAACATTCAAGAAGCAAAGCAGCAAAGGTTTTTCAAGGCATCCAAGGTTTTCACTTAAAAGTTATTTATTTTACGACATGGCTTCTGCATCTTCTGATCCTAAATTCATTGCAAACCCTACTAGTGTGGAAAATATCAAATGTCCTAGACCAGTCTTTAAGATAATCCCTAAGATAGCTAAGTTGGATGACTCCATTGGAGCATTTTTAAAAATTTTGAAGGGAGTTGCATTTGCAGAAGACCCTAGGGCATACATTCACTGTAACATTGAAGATTTAGGATCCGAGGATATAAAGAACATGTTCATGAATGTTATCATAGAAAAACAAGGTGTAGTGAAACTGGAACATAAGATTGTGGAAGATTTAGGGTTCATAGACATCCTCCACATGCCTGAATTTTCATATGAGATTGTTCGTTATGTTCTTAACAGAGTTCATGGTGAATTTTTATGGCTAGACTCAGTTTTTAAAATTAGTAAGGAAGTTATTAGAGTTGTTACTGGTTTACCTTCTATTGGCACTAGGACTGAGAAGAAAAAGAAAATTCCAAATAAAGAGGTTATGAACTTAACTGGCACTACATCAGATAATAGATCACTCAGGGTTAGTGATATAACTGATAACAATGTCAAATATGCCAGTATGGTTATTGGATATAAAGTTGCACATACAACTAGGCTTAATTTTGTTTCCAGTCTATGCATTCACAGTTCTTATGAGATGATAATGAACAATGCTAAAATTTATATTTGTGAGTGGTTGAAAGATGAACTGATAGAAAAATTGGATAAGATGAAAGGTGACAAAAAGGGAACTTTCAAATTTGGAAATTTACTTGTATGTTTAATGTTATATTTCTCAAAGGAGATTCCCGGTATAGGTCACAAAGACTTTGCCTATGATATTTCTATTGGAAAATAGATTAAGGAGGAAATTACGAGCGTGGGTTCATATGGTGACAAGCAGGTAAAATAATACTTCAAAGACTTTCAAGCTAAAATGAGGCAAAGGGAAAGAATCCCTCAAAGCATTGTTAATAAATATGATAAACAGATATGTTTTATTATTAAGAGAGATGAAGTATGGATGGAGGCAATCAGACCTAGAACTGTCTGGGTAACTGAGATGGGTTATGAAGTGGACTCACAAATTCTAGAATCTTATGCCAAGATACTTTTAGATGCTCCACTGGAACCTACAAAAAAGATCTTTGGCAATGTTGAAATAATTGAAAAAGATGTTGACATGCAAAAGCAAAGGAAGAAAAGAGACAAAATATTGAAAGATGCTTCAAAGTTTGTTAAAGATGTCAGTAAGGGATTGTTGAAACTTGATCAGATGAGTCATGTTGCTACAAATGAAAGGAAATCAGAACAGCAACCGGTAGCACATGTTTCCCCTATTGCTACCTCATCTGATTCTGATAGTGATAAGGTTACAGAATTAAAAAGGGTGGATAGGAAGAAAAGAAAATCCTCACCGGCACCTACTCCATCACCTAAGAAGACAAGAACACTAAGAAAGAAACAACAGGCTATAAGGGAGCCCAACGGTCAAAAGAAGGTTACACATAAGAAACTGGAACAAAAGGTATCTGATACACTTTCCCCAAAACAGCTAGTAAATAAAATAACTTAGGATGGAAATCTTGGTAATGTTAGTAAGGTCTATCATTCTTTTATTGGTTCTAATAAGGATACTATTGAAGAGAGTATAATTTTGTACTTAGACATGTATAAGAAGGTTCTTATTGAGGTCATAGATGTTCTTCCAAATGATTTATATCTAAAACTTGAAGCTAAAAGAATGTCTATTATGGAATCGGATAAGAAACTAAAGGTTGATGCACTATTAATGGTTCATCTTGTTAAATGTAAACAAGAAATAGATGATTTGATATGTGAAGCTAATAGAATTATTTTTGTAAGTGGTCACTGGCAAGTAATCCTCATGGCTGATAGAATAAAAGAGATAGCAAATGAAACAACAGATAAATGGGACATTTTCTTTTTAGAGAAAGAGAAAAGAGAAGAGAAAGATAGATAGAAAGTTGATAAATCCTTTACTAAGTTATATCAGAAAGGAGATAAAGGTAAGAGTAAGATTGGCAGTGTACCTGATTTCATAATTAAGGACAACTTACCTCCATTGGCATAGGACACCCCACTGGCAGTGGCAGAGGCACCAGCAGAAATTCAAAATCAGCCTAAAGAGAAGTCAAAGGAAGTGAAAGCGGATGATGTTGATCCCGAGTCAGACATTCTATTCACAATGAATGTTGACACTCAGGATATCAATATTGTAATGGATAAAGAAATTGTTGAGGAAAAGAAATCTAAATCTGTAAATGTTGAAATTGTTGACTCACTGGTTAGGATAGTTGACACTCAGCAGAGTGTTGAGATACCAACAGAAAAAGAAAAAAATAGAAAGAATCTGAACCGACAGAGAATAAGGATGAAAATAAGGATGAGAAAGTGGTTAAGGTAGCTGAATAGATATCTAGAGAAGAGAAGATAGTTAATGCAGAATCTAGCACTTCTCCCAATACTTCTAATGTGGATTACAGACTGACAACTGTCACTGATGTACTTTTGGATTCCATAAACAAGATAATTGAATGTAATGCCTTAACATTTAAGGCTATTGATGAATCTCTACCGAATTTGTAGATGATTGCACCAGAGTGCAAGGTAGATCACATTGTTGGCTCAATAGGTAAATTGGACACATTGTCCAAATTCATTTCTTCTAACATTCAAACTGTAGACAAAATAAATGAGGAAACTATTCAGGAAAGATTTAATAAGGAAAAAGAAGAATTCTTTGATAAAATAATAAAGGATTGTAATCAACAGATTGATTCATTACTACTGGCATTGAATTCCACTATTTTGGAATATAAGGAATTTTACCGGGAAGCTTGCAAACCTCATCACTTAACAGAACACATTGATGATCAAATAAGGAAAACTCAGAAAGAGATTGATGACATTACAGATAACATGATTGGTTCTTCGGAACTAACATCAGTTTTAAATTAGGAGATGGCTATTCATGAAGAAAAGATTGAAAATATGGAAAGAGAGAAGGCTAGATTGAAAATGAAAACTCAGGTGCTGAAGAATAAACTTGGTCCAAGATTGGACAATTTACTTATTCACCGGAATGAACTATCCAAGGCAACAATTCAAGGAGACAGATCACTAGAGAAACAAATGCACTATCTCACCGAGATTATCAGGCAGACTAAGACAATAATTTCCGACAGTTCAAAGTTCTTGCAAGGTCTTAACTTAGTTTTGGCAGATATTTTAGATTCTACATAATAGACTTCAAGTATCTAGGTAATTTTTGAATTTTTGAACTTTAGACATCTTTTGTCATTGATGTCAAAGGGGGAGTGGTATAATGAGAAAAATGTACAAAGTGAGGCATGGTGTAAAGTGAACAGAAGGAGATTATTTGCTCAAGGGGAGCACTCTCAGTTTTGGATTTCAGTTTTTATTTTTCTCATGAGTGTTGGGCCATCAATACCAAAGAGGGAGATTGTTGGCATTATACACTCAAATGAGAATGGTGGATGTTGGCATTGATGGTAACAAGGTTCAACATGGAAACAAGGTTTGACAAAGTGGCAACAAGGTTCAACAAGGTTTCACAGATTCAACCAGCAATAGACTTCACTTACCAGAACTGACAGATACAACAAGGTTTATTCACACCGGTATCCAATTTACACCAGTAGAAAATTATACCGACATCCAAAGCTGACTTGGAAATAATATTGTGTATATGACATGTAATGTAAATTGTAATTGTATTTGTATGGCCGACATGTTGTATTGTAAAGACTCATATATCTATGAGATCTTGTAGGTCATTTGAAATGTATGAAGGGTATAAAATGTGTATATGTAAGTGGTATATGAGATAGGTTAGAGATATGACAATGAATCATTGTATGTTCATTTTGATGTGTTTATTTTGGAGCGAATAAGAAGCAGAGCAAAGTGAAGACTATTTTATGCAAGAATAATCATTTGACTACATACCAACAAAGGTTTTTGGCAGAGGTATCAGATAGAGCTTAAACCGGTACTGAATCTAGCATTGTAGATGCTATATTGAAGTAGCACATTATTATTGGATTTGACCATCCAATTATGTAGTCAGTGTGACTCCATTTTTGTTGTTGAGCAGTGAGCTCTAGGTAGTTGGCCTTCCTACATGTGCAGGCCCCTATTATACTGAGTAATATTTATTCATATTGGCCAGTGAGTAAATATTGTGGGTCACAAATCCCACCGAGGTTTTTCCCTTACTAGGTTTCCTTGCCAAAATATCTGTGTTATGGTGTGCATTGATGCTGATTCTTTTGTTTCTCTTTACTGCATTATTATTTGCTTACCGGTATATTAATTTCAATTATAGAATTGCAAATAAGTTTAAATCTTTCATCTATTGGTCAAACACTGATTCACACCCCCCACTCTCAGTGTCTTAGGGATTAACCAAGTATCTAACATTTATATGAGTGGAGTATCCAAGAAAGATACCCTCATCAATTTTTGTATCAAATCTTTCTAAATTTTATTCACCTCTTTTAATGTAGCACTTGCATCCAAAAACCTTAAAATATTTAATAGAAGTCGCTTTACCATACCAGAGTTCATACGACATAAAAGTATATTTTACCCTGATTTGTACACGATTCAAAATGTAAATTGTTGTATGAATAGCTTCTTTCCAATAGTTGTTTGGTAGATTTTCTTCATTGAGCATTGTGCGAGCCATTTCATTGATTGTTTTATTTTTTCTCTCAACCACTCCATTTTGTTGAGGTGTTTAGCTAGTAGCATATTGTCTTTTAATGCCATGTTTTTCACAATAGTTTATGAATTCTTGTGATGTAAACTCATCACCCTTATCTAATCTTAAGAATTTTAATTTCAGATCAGATTCACATTCAACCATATTTTTGAAAATCTTAAAGATCTGTCAAATGCTTAAGATTTGTGTTTGAGAAAACTGACCCATACCATTCTAGTATAGTCATCAACAAAGAGCATGAAGTATTTTTCACTATTTATTGACTGTGTCCTTGCAAGACCACATAAATCTGTATGAACAATCTGTAATGGTCTTGTGGAAGAGTGTTCTTTAGACTTTAAAGACACTTTTGTTTGTTTACCTTACAAACACTCTTTACAAACTGAGTTTGATGGTTTACTCAAAATAGATAAACCTCTGACATTCTGATTCTTGTTGATTCGAACCAAATTATCAAAGTTTATATGTCCCAAGTGCTTGTGCCACAACCAATTTCCCTCTAGATGACCCAAAAGGCACATGCCTTCATTGTTTTCATAGTTTGTGGAGTCAAGCAAGTTGTAAACATAGCCAATAGTACCAAACTTATTTTTGATAGCACAACCCTAAGAACTAAAGGATACATTATAACCACTGTCACAAATTTGATTGACACTCAACAAATTGTGTTTTAATCCTTCAACAAAATACACATCATTAATTGGAGTATCATCATTCAGTAGTAATGTATCCTTACCTCTAACAAAGGCTCCTAAATTATCTCCAAATCATACAAAACCTCCATCAAAATCTTGCAAATGAAGATATTTATTAATGTCTCCTGTCATATGGTTTGAACAACCACCATCCAACACCCACATTGATTTCTTATTGGACAAAAATGCAGTTTGCACAATCATTGATTGTTCAGAGCTAGGTACAATTTTTTGTTTCCACATCTTATCAGTGTTTGCCTTTGATTTCCACTAAGGAGAGGTATGTCCAAAGGTATTATATTTAATACACTTCACAATGTTTGAAAATTCGTAGAATTGTTTGTGTCCAAACATAGGAGTTTTATGCTATAAAAATATGCAAGTGTTTACTTATGGCCAAACTTATTGCAATAAAAACAATAACCATGAAAGAATCTGAATCTAAATGGTGTCATCCTGTTGTAAGCCTGAAATTACTTTCTGTTTTCAAGCTTAGTAATCCATTTTGATGATTCGGCCTTATCATAACCTACACTAGTCAAATTTTTGTGCTGCTTTTGCTTGCTCAAGATATCATTCATATGCATGGTACTTTCATATTTTTCAATCTCTTTTTGTAGATTTATTGTTTTTTGTTCTAAGGTTTCAATTTTCTTTTCTCTTTCTTCAAGAAGAGATTTTAGATTTGTAGTTGCCAAGTTTGATTCATTCAACTCAACTTGTAAGATCTGATTTGAGCTTTCATGAGAAGCTAAAAGATTCTTTAATCTCTTGATTTCTTTGAGAGCACAAAGTAACTCTCCTTCAAGATCAACTTCACCTTGATCCAAATCATCATGTTTATTTTATGTTTTGTTAATCAGGTGTTTCTCTGAAGGGGTTTCTATCTCTGCCATGAAAAAGTTTCATCACCTTCACAAGGTGAGTCATCTGATTCAACTTCAGAGTCTTCTTTAGTAAAGAGACTCTTCTTTTTCTTGAAAGAATTAAATTTCTTTTTAGGATTCCACATTTTCTTTTTGTAAAATTTTTCTGGTTTTTCTTCTTCACTATTTTGATCACTCATAGGACATTGAGTAGCAAAGTGTCCATTTTTGCCACAATTAAAGCATTTGAAGGGAAATTTACCCTTATACTTCTTTTTCAGCTTTCTAACAAGTAGGGCTTCTATATCATTTGAAAGTTTAGATTCACTATGAGGTTCTTCTTTCTTTTCAGCTTTGAAAGTAGTCTCTTTAGAAGTGGAAGGATTACTACCTATCCTCATTTCATAGGCTGTGAGTATGCTTTCTAATCTATCAAGAGTCATTGTAGAAAATCTCTTCTTTTCTTCTAAGGTTGAAACCTTAGTTTGAAATTTAGGTAACAAGGTTTGAATGACCTTCCTAACAACATCTTTTTCATCAATGGTTTCACCACTTGACCTCTTCTAGAGTTTATAACTTCATCTATTCTAAGAAAATAACTTGCAATAGTCTCATCTTCTTTCATTCTCAAAGACTCAAATTGATTTTTGAGTGTGAGAATCTTAGATTCTTTGACCTTTGCATCCCCTTGATAATGTTGGCATTTTTTATGATTATGTTGTGGTTGTCATTGATGGACACACACTTGCATTAAGATCACTTTTATATGTATGAGTTATGCTCAACCGACAATTGTTCCCAACCGGTATGACGCATTATAGTCCTTAGACTATTGGTGTTTTGCAGAAAGTGTTTACCGATCTAAAGCGGTATGCTGACCCCAAGCGGTTCAAGGATCTCAAGTGGTATTAAGGATCAAAGCAGCAGAGCACATATTTCCCAGTCTTCATTTTGTCAAATCGGCAACCGGTATTTTGCTTAAACTGGTATTTTGTATGAACCGGTAATACTCTGTGATGAGTTACCAACCGACATTTTGTGATGAGTTTCCATCCACCGATTGTTTGACGGTGCTGACACTTCAACAGTTCTTTTTGTGTCATGTTACTAGATATGTCTAGATGCATTGAACCTAGGAAATTGTATTGTAATCCTATTGGACCGACATGAAATCAAATTCCTTTAAAAGGACATCATGTCTAGGGTTTTAGGTTGTTGCTAGGGTTTAAGGTGGTTGATGAGTTAGAGAGAGTATGAATGTGTAGAAGACTGAAGTAATCCTGGAATGCATTAGGAATGTGCTATCAAGGATCTAACCAAGCAATATGTGCTATTAGCTAGATCACTCACTTGTTGATTACTCACATCTTCGACAAGTCTAAAGCTCTTAACTAGGTAGGCCCAAAAGCCTTGTGTAAATCCTCTAACAAGGTGGTTCACATCTGTGGATCTAAAATCCTCTAGCAAGGTAGTCTTTAATCGGACTTATCTCCTAATAGAGATTGAGATTCCTAATAGGATCTGTTCTAGTAAAGAACATTGTATGACCTTAACCGGTCTGGTTCCTATTCTGCAGATAGTTACTTGTGAGTTCCATCTCACCGTGGTTTTTCCCATTTGGGTTTCCACATCAAAATCTCTTGTGTTATGGTGTTTGTGCTTCTGTGGGTGAATGCATTATTTACTATTTGGTTTTCATGTGTGCTAACCAGTTTACTGTTAGTCTAGCAAAGTGTTTAAGTATAAAGATTTTTGGCATACTAATTCACCCCCCCTCTTAGTATTCATCAATTGGTATCAGAGCCTACCTTTCTATAAGTTAACCACTTGGAAAGAGATATGGGGGAATACACATTGAGAGAACTTACTCATCGACTCACTCAGTCTGAGCAAGCCTATGATGATCTTATGGTCAAATATAACGCAACTCAAGAAACGTGGAGAGAACATGCTCAAAAGCTGATGGAGCTATCTGAAAATAGTTCTTCTGATGAAGTGGAAATGGAAGCCCTAATCCAAGAAGTAGAAAATTTGAATGAATCCAATTCCAACTTGAGAAAGGAGTTGGAACGACTGACTATCTGAATGTGCCAAGAGCTTGAGAATTGGAGGAAAGCTGAAGATCTAATAAAAGACAAAGATCATGAAATCTCCAAGCTGAAGCAAGAGATCAGTGCCCTAACTACTCAACTCCATGCAAGCAAAGTGGAAAAGGAAGACATGCAAGGAGAATTGAACATTGGCATCTCTGAGAATGCAAATCTGATGGAAACAAATGCTGCTATTTCCAAACAACTCTCTAGGTCAAAGGAAATACTTGCTAAGTTCAACAAGAGTTCTGTTAAGCTAGAGTAAAAGCTTGAATCTGCTAAACCTATCAAGAATGCTGATGGACTTGGTTATTCTGGTCATGAGGAAGGTGAGACCTCTGGTACAAATGTTGGAGCATCAAAGAAACAACCAACATCAAAGGATAAAGGTAAGCAAAAGTTTAAACATGTTTTCTTTAACTGTCTTAAAGAAGGACATACTGCCAATTTGTGTAGGAGTAAGGCTTACAATAATTTTCCTTATTTTCTAAATGATAAGCCAAGATCCTATAGATTCAATGGTAACTGTTATGCATGCAACAAGTTTGGGCATAGAGCATCTGAATGCAAGTCTGTTATGAACAACACTAGAAGATATCCTCAAAGGACTCAAGGAGTATATCCTGAACCTTTTGTGAACCAGAATCACAACTAGTTTAATGCCTTCAATCATCAGTTAAGAAGTGGTAGCTATCAAGTGGCAACCGGATGGAGAGCAAACTATATGGTTTTTCATGGTCATGGTCACACTGTCGGAACATGTAGGAGGAAGAACGGTAACATGAATAATGGACTTTAGAGAGCACCTGGAATGGTCTGCTATCATTGCAACAAACTGGGTCACATTGCCAGATTCTGCAGAACAAGAAAGGACATATCGGATGACATACCAGTCACTCTAGAAGGAAAGATTGATAATGACACTATTCAAGCGGATATGAACAAAACATGGAAGAAGAAACCAGCAGTGCTACAAGAAGAACTGATTTCTACACCTAGTGTGGAAATATCAGAACCGGCAAACTAAGCATCAGAAAATCTTAGGGGGAGCAAGCGGCAAAATGTTTCGAAGCCCCAGTTTACATCGGTAAAAGACCTTAACTGGTATGCAATACCTGTCATTTGGTGGAAGACCAGAAATGGTAAAAGGCAAATTAGGGTTTACACCCTAATGGTGGAGCATTTATTATGGTAGGTGAGGAATATGTTTAAAAGGAATTTTCAAATCATTTCTCACTATCATTTTTTTCGAGTGAAGAAGGTTTTCAAGTGCAGAGGGATGGAAAAGTGATTTGTGCTATGATTCAGAGAAATTTAGAAACCTTGAAGGAGATTCAAAAGCAAATTACAAATAGTCAAGAGAAGAATGCAAAGCAGTGATTTTGCAACCGATGAAGTGTGAGGTGAAGTAGAATTTGAAAGCCCTAAATTCTCGATTTCTAAAAGGTATTTTTTGAGTTTTCTATTTTTATCATTGCTTCCACATCTCATACTAGCTCTAGTGCATCTATCGATTCAGTAAGCTTCATTCAATGCAAGTCCAAATACAATGCCCTGTCACAAGTTCCTGCTAGAGTAATAGTGAAAGAAGGAATATCTGATTATATAGACTATAAAATTGAAGACCTAGGGTCTCTAGCAATCCACTCATAGCTAGGTCTATTCTATGGGAAAGATAAAAAGATCAAACTGAAGTATAGTATTTTGGAGAAGAAGAAACTTCACAATGCGGTTTACTTCCTAGAGGATTTCACATATGACCACATTAGAATCATTCTGAGCAGAGTTCGCGGTGACAAGATGTACTTGGAGAGAATGCATGATATCACACCACAAGTTGTTCATTCCATCACCAATTTTTGCAATGTCAGTGAAGTGCCAGCCCTGAGGAAGATCATCAAGACTGAAATGACCAAGCTCACCGGTTCAGTGAGTGACTCATGAGGAATGACTGTTAATTCCATCAAGGATGACCTTGTGAAATATGCATGCATGGTGATTGGATACTAGACATTCCATGCCAGTAGAATTAACTCTGTATTTGCTGCAGTGGTAAATGCCACTTACCGGATGATCAAGGAAGATGCATCATTTGACCTCTGCACTGATATGCAAAGGCAACTACTGTTGAATATTAAATCAATAAAATGGGATAATGCATTAAAATTCAAGTTTGGACAACTACTAGTAGGTCTATTTTTCTAATTCCAAGGTTACTTCCCCAGAGTGGGAGATATTCAGTGGTTTGCAGACCAACCAGTTACCAAGCAGATCAAAGAAAGCCTGCAAGAATTTGGAACCGGCTACCCTGAAGTTCTAAACAAGTACTTTGATGAGTTCAGAAGCAAGATGAGTATGAGGATGAGGATATCCAGTGATATTGTCAAGAAATATGAAGATGATATCTACTTTATCATCAATGTGGATGAATGCATAATGGAGGTCATTGAGCCCAGACAGAAAGAAGTAGAGCCTATGGGCTATGAGGTGATGTATGATATGTTGAATGGGTATAATTCTACCCTAATCGCCTCACCTTTTGATCCTAAGGAAAAGAGATCTGGCACCTATCTGGAAAGGGTTGCACCGATTGTAGAACCTCCTACAAAGAAAGAAAAGGCATTGCCTTCAGCATCGACACCGGTTACTACAACCAGTCCCAAAGTGACCAAGCAGTCACCTACAAAGAAGAAACTGGAAGTGGAACCTGCCAAAGTCTTCAAGAGGAAGAGGAAGACAAGGAATAACTCACTCGACTCAGAAGAAACTGCATCTGAGGAAAAACCCAAGAAGACAAGACAAGCAAGGAAAAAGGCAAAGAATGAACTGACATCATCGGCACTGGTAAGTATTGACATTTCTTCCTACAAACCTTTGACACATTGTCAAAGAACCATCAAAAATATTAGGAGAAAAGTGTTGAACAATTTGATTGATTGTTTTGATGATTTTAAAAATGATGAAAAGGAAGCAGTTGAAAAAGAAATCATTCAGTATTTATGTGTTAATGACCAGTCGCCTTTAGAAATTAGATCTAAGACACCGGATTCTTTGTATAACTCCTTAGACAATAAATGGTGCATTGCTATAGAAAAAGAACAGGAAATGAGAGAGATAATATTTGCTCAACATTTTCCTGATGTATCTAATTCCAAACTATTTGAAGTTATGAATAAATACAAAGGCCTCTTCTTCATGAGAAGAAGAAGACTCTTGTTGTTGGAAGGAAAGAGTCAAGAAGTCATCAAGAATACACACACTCTTTCTCTAGAAGCTCTTAAGATGCATCAAGTGGTTGAAGCCAATAGGAAGGTTGAGCAAGAACCGACAATAACTAGATCGGATGAAGTGTTTGATACTGAAGGAAACCTGGTTGTTGAACCAAAAGACACTATTGATGTCGATCCTCTAGATGTAGAAGATGTTTCTCAGGGTACACCATCTGAAGCAATAGGACAAGAGAAGTAGGCAAAATAGGTAGAAAAGCAAAAGGAAACTGAGGACAAAAAGGAGGAAGCAAAGAAGCAAGTGGAGAAGAAGAAAGTAGAAGAGGAAAAGAAGAAGGGCGAAGAGGAGAAAAGGAAGAAGGAAGAGGAGAAGAAGAAGAAGGAAGAGGAGAAGAAGAAGAAGGATAAGGAGGAGAAGAAGAAGAAGGATGAAGAGGAGAAAAAGAAAAAGGAAGAGGACAAGAAGAAGAAGGAAGAAGATGAGGAGAAACAAAAATAGGAAGAAAAGAGAAAAGAGGATGAGAAGAAAAGAAAGGAAGAGGAGAAGAGAAAGGAAGCAGAAAAGAAGAAGGCAGAGGAAGAAAAGGAAGAGGAGAAGAGGAAGGAAGAAAAGAAGAAGAAGGCAGAGGAGGATAAGGAAGAGGAAAAGAGAAAAGAAGTGGAGAAGAAGAAGGCAGAGAAGGACAAGGAAGGAGAAGTGGAAAAGAGCACGCAGATGGAGACTCCAAAGGCAACTGGCAGTCAAGCCAAACCGGCTGACCTCACCAGTCCTATTGACCTCTAGTCTGCAAACAAAATGGAGCTCCTACTGAGCATTAATTTTTCTCAAGAATGCCTTCAAATGCTAAGGAGGAAGGAGGAGGAAGATGCAATCCAAGTTGCGGTGGACACTCTTACCGGTTTGTTACCTGGCACAAACCTCCCCAATACTGACTCATCATTGGCACAATTGAAGCTCCTATACACAGTAGTGGATGATTAGGTGCAGAGCCTAGAAGAGGTAGCAAAGGCAAATTCCAAGAAAGAGCATCAAAAGGATCTCAACATTGCCCTGGTGAAAAAGCTTAATGAGCTCCAGTCTGAACTGCAAAAAGCATAAAAAGACATAAGGAATGCTCTGGATGAGGGGAATCTACTACTGAGTAAGATTTGCCAACCCCATCTCTTCTATGATGATGTGCTTGTATAGAAGCAAAAGCTACAAACTGACTTGCATTTATATATATGCACCTTCAAGCCGTTGTATGACTCTTTTACAGCTTATGGGAAAACTGTTCACTGGTTTCACATCCAGTCTGCTAAAATAGAGTTGGAAATCAGCAACCAGACTCAAGATTTGTAGGAACTGCAACTGGTTCTACTCCCTCACCTATAGATACTTCAGAAATGTTATCTAAATATGGATGCCTTAACGGTGACTCAAAAGATTGATGGGATGGGGTTTGGGATAGACTAGCCTAGTCTATGCTCTTGGATCCTTTCCTTGGATCACTAGGTGTTCTAACCACACCCTAGGGTCTCTAGGACTTCCTCTACTTGTGGAATCCCCTAAAATTGCCCAATCCACCCACCAACAATTTGAATTCTCACTCCTAAGGTCTCACCTACTCATGAGTTTCAAGGAACCCTTACTTAGGCTATTAAGGGTTTGGCTTGTTCCACACCTTCCTAGGTCTTAGCAAGGATAGGTCAGGTCTAATACATGGTTTTTCCACCCATTCATGTGCCCCCAAGAGGTTTCAAGCTTTCAACCCCTTATCGATTTCACTATTTTGTGTTTTGCCTACAAAATAGGGCTACAAGGATTGTGACCAATTAGGCCTCCTACCCGGTCCTTTAGGGCTCCCTCTTGCAAATGATGCATTTGCTTGTGAAACCTCCCAAAAGACCTGTTATTCATTTGGTAAGGAATCAAGGATTTTTTAGGTTTTAGGCCTCCAAGTGTCCATACACTGCCCTAGGTGGATTTTAAGGTTTTTAAGGGTTTTTAAGAGGGTTTTTAGGTCTGCCAAGGTCACAGTGTAGCTTTGGTCCTCTTGCCACCTTGTCTAGATTGGTGGAATCTCCTTCTTCACACCAATGGTGCTCCACTCACCCCTCTATAACTCCTCCAAAGGGTGCCTCCTCCTCTGACCTTCCTTTCTCTCCAAGACCTCTGCAACTTAACCCTTCCTAGTCGAGCACTATCCAGTCTCGCCTAGGAGTGGGTCTTTAAATGACCTCCTTGCATTTTCAAGGTCCCTATTGGCTTTGAGGTATAGTACAGGGTCTGTACTCTCATTCTCCATGGTTTCATGGTGATTCCACAATGGGGAATGGAGTTATGAGCCCATTGACACAAACCGGTCCAAAATTGGACAGTGAGAATCAAGTTCACAAAATATTTACAAACACACACAACCTACAAAACAAAACCTAATATAATTGCTCACAATTAAGGTAAACACACCATACAAGACACTCCACATATTTTTTCTTGAAAATCAATCCATTAACAATCTTCTTTTACTCCTTTTGTGCCAATTGGCAACAAAATTGCAGTCACAGCCATGTCACTTTGCTTGGGCCATACAACATCTGACATCCAACCCATTAACTTAGGGTTTGCAACTACTTATGCTACCCTTTCCTCTGTCTATGTTCCCATATTAGGGTTGTCCATGCTAACCTAAATATTTTGACCTCTAGGTGGAAAAGTTGCTTGACAACTTTTAAAAGTTGTCATGCAACTTTTGAGCAACTTTCTCAATGTTGCTTTTCTTGACTCCTAGGCCCACATTGGGCTAACCTAATGACACCATCATGATATGAGGGACCCCTAAACACCTCAAGGGCACACATACCCTCTATTTTTAAGAAAATCTCAATCTTGACTTATGAACCTAAGACCTCAACTAGGACCCTAACTAGGACCAATGAGCACATGGCTCTTTATTTTATATACAATGGCTTCATAAAGAAGCAAGAACACAATCAAAAGAAAATGGTGGGAGGCCTTTAAAGGGTGATCCTGCACCATACTCCCCCTCTACAACAAACTAAGAAATTAGGGGAGTGAGAAGAGTCAGATCAATGCCAAGCTTCTTGAACTTTCTCTCCTCCACCCAAGTAGCTTCAGACATAGGTTGATCTGCCCACTTCACTAAGTGCTCCATGTAGACTTCTTCACCCTTGACTCCAAGATCTCTTATTCTATAGGCTGCTTCACTTGGGGTAAGGCATTCACATCCAAGTCTTGTAGTAGCTTGGCTTGGTTCTCAGTCTACCCTTCTATCTCACCCTTGTACATGATCAGATCGACAACATTGAATGCTAGTGAAATGGCTAAGTCTGAAGAAAGTTCAACCTTATAGGCGTTCTCACCATATTTTGCTAGAATTCTACAAGGTCCTACCCTCTTCATTTACAGTTTGGTAGGCTTACCACTTTGCATCCTAGCTTTGCTCAAATGGACCATCACATATTCACCCACCTTGAACTGAACCTCTCTCCTTTTCTCATCCATTTTGGCCTTCATTTTTTGAGTGGATTCAATGATGGCTTTCTTGACTTGCTCTTGGACTTCCTTGATGGTTTGAGTGAAGTCCTCTTCTTGCCCACTCTTCATCTCCATGGAACCAAGTTCCCTAAGTTCACACACTCCTCTTGGATGTCTACCATAGACAACCTCAAATGGACTCTTTCCAGTGGTCCTATTCACATTGTCATTATATGCATACTCTACTTGAGGAATGATTAGGTCCCATGTCTTCCCATACTCCTTAGTTGAACACCTCAACAAGTTTCCTAACACCCTATTGATGACTTTAGTCTGACCATCAGTTTGTGGATGGTAAGCTAAGCTAAATGAGAGATTATTTCCAAGTCTCCTCCATAAAGTTAGCCAAAAATGGCCCATGAACTTGTTTTCCTTGTCTGAAATAATGTTTAAAGGAAGTCCATGAATCCTAACAATCTCCTTAAAGAAGAGATGTGCAACATAGCTAGCATCATGTGTAGTCTTACATGGAATGAAATGGCTCATCTTGGAAAATCTATCTACTACCACATAGATGATGTCCATACCTATCTTTGTCTTGGGGAGTCCTACTACAAAGTCCATGCTTATACATTCCCAAGGCCTATTTGGGACTGGCAATGGTTGATAGAGACCAGCATTGCTTGATCCTCCTTTTTCTCTTTGACACACACCACATTGCTCCACATACCTCTTCACATCTCTTGGCAACTTTGGCCAATAGTAGTACCTCTATACTAAATCCAAGGTTTTGTTGATTCCAAAGTGTCCACTTAAACTACCATTGTGTTTCTCTTGGATGAGGTTTTCCCTCATGGACCCTCTTGGCACACACAACTGATTACCTTTGAACAAGAGACCATTTTGGAGAGTGTAATCTACATACTCACATTGGAAATGGTTCTCAAACTCCTTGCAAACCTTGTAAGCTGATAAGAAGTCTTCATCTCCTTCATAGAGGTCCTTGAAACCTTCTATTCCTATGCTTTGCAACTGTAGTTCTTGAACTATCAACAACTTCCTGCTTAAAGCATCTGCCACCTTGTTGAGTTGCCCCTCCTTATGCTTGATGGTGAAGGTGAAGGATTGGAGGTATTCCATCCATTTTAGATGTCTATTTCTAAGCTTCTCTTGAGTGTTAATGTAACTCAAAGCTTGGTTGTCTGTGAACACCACAAATTCCTTTGGAAGTAAGTAATGCCTCCATTTCTTTAGAGACTACACTAATGCATACAACTCTAGGTCATAGGCTGAGTACTTCTTCTTTGCTTCATTGAGCTTCTCATTGAAAAATGCCATAGGTATTCCCTCTTGACTCAATACACCCCTTGCTGCAATTCCACTTGCATCACACTCCAATGCGAATAGCTTGTCAAAAGTAGGTAGGAGTAGGATAAGTTTTGTGGCTACTTCTTGCTTCAATACTTGAAATGCTTTGTCAACTTGCTCAGTCCATTTAAACTTAGTTTTAAGGCCTCCTTTTATGGTGTCAAGGACTGGTGCACATATGCCACTAAAGTTCCTCACAAACTTCCTATAGAAATGAGCTAAACCATGGAAACTCCTAACTTCAGTCCCTGTTCTAGGTGTAGGCCAATTCAAGATTGCCTCCACTTTACTTGGATCCATCTTCAAGGTTCCCTTAGACACCACAAATCCTAAGTAGACCAACTCTTGCTTCAAGAAGTCACACTTCTCTATGTTGATGGATAACTTCTCCTCATGCAACCTCTCTAAGACTAACCTCAAATGCTCAAGGTGCTCCTCTTTGGTCCTACTATAGATGAGAATGTCATCTAGGTACACCACCACAAACCTGCCTGTGAAGTCCTTCAACACCTCATTCATCAACCTCATGAAGGTGCTTGGGGCATTGGTGAGTCCAAATGGCATCACAAGCCATTCATACAATCCTTCTATGGTCTTGAAAGCAGTCTTCCACTCATCTCCCTCCTTGATTCTAATCTGGTGATAACCACTTTTAAGGTCCAACTTAGTGAAATACATAGCACCTCCTAAATAGTCCATCAAATCCTCTATTCTAGGAATAGGAAACCTATACCTTATGGTGATCCTATTGATTACCCTTGAGTCAGTGCAAAGTCTCCACTTGCCTCCATTCTTTGATGCTAGCACTACCAGGACTGGACATGGGCTAATGCTCTTCTTAATCAGTCCTTGTTCCAATAACTCCTGCACTTGCCTTGCCACCTCCTTGTTTTGATCAGGTGTGAGCTTATATGTAGCTTTGTTAGGTAGGGATGCTCCGGGAACAAAGTCTATTTGATGGCTTATAGACCTTCTTGGTGGGAGTGTTGCAGGTGCTCCATCACTCACTATGTCCTTATACTCTTGCAACATTTGCTTCACCTCCTTGGGTACCTCTGCCTACAACTTGTCTTCTTCCTCCTTTGGCTTCACAAAGATGGCACACTTCACTATTTCCTCCTCATGTAGAAAGTGTAAGAACTCTTTACCAATAGCCAATAAGACACTAGGTGTTCTTGAAGTTCCCTCTTCATTCTCTGTCAAAGACTGAATCTTGAAGGTCTTGCTATCCTTCTTGAAGGAAATGGAGTTCTCCTCTCCATCATAGATCACCTTCCTATCAAATTTCCAGCGTCTACCTAGTAATAGGTGACAAGCATCCATGGGTAACACATCACAAAGGATCTTATCCTTGTATCCTCCAATAGAGAACTCTACCCAAGTCTGTTCATTGACAAGCACACTCTGCTCATGATTCAACCATGTCACCTTATATGGGTTAGTGTGGGGTATCCTTGTGAGTTTCAACTTCTTGGTTGCCTCCACTAATATTATGTTATCATTTGACCCTGAATCAACTATCACCTTGTAAACTTTACCAAGGATCTTGCATCTCACCCTAAACAATGCTCTCCTATGCTTAGGTTCATTCTTGACTAGCTATCTTATCAAGACCCTATTGAACATTAGATTTTCTCCAATCTCTGATTCAACATGGTCCACCTCAAGTGTCTTGCTTCTAGAAGAGTCTTCATGTGCATAAGCAACCCTCTTTCCATTGTTTGATGAGGTAGGCTTGTCAAGGCATCTATAGGTCGTGTGTCCCAGTTGTCCACAGTTGTAACATTTCATAGTTGCAAAGTAGGAGTTACCCCTGCCGGTACCTCTACCCCTACTTGGACCATCTTATGCACCTCTTCCTCTAGAATGGCCCCTCTGAGATTTGTTTCACTACCATGTTTAGTCAACTTGGCTTCTCCTTGTTTCCTCTGCTCATTTGCCTTGCTTTGGTAACCACCTCGGTGATTCATTTGTTCTCTACCTCTGCCTCTACCCCTGTTATTGGAGTCTCCTTTCCTTTTGTTCCTCTCTTCCACCTTGGTAGCAAGCTAATGACATGTTTGGACAATGGTAGGAGTCCATAGGCTTATCTCCTCTTGAATGTTCCACTTTAGGCCACTTAGATACCTAGCTACCTTGATAGATTCATCTTCTTGGACTTTGGATCTAAGGCAAAGCTTTTGAAATTATTTGGTATAGGAGGTCACATCAAGGTCTTTTTGCTTCAATCCATATCTCTTCTTATGAAGTTGGACTTCATAATCCTCTGGTAAGTAGTTCTCCTTGATCTTACTCACCATGGCCTTCCAATTGGCAATAGGTAGCTTCCCCATGCTAACTCTCTCTTCCTATAGATACTTCCACCATTTCAAGGCTTCTCCCCTTAATCTTGATTTGGAAACCTTAACCTTTTGAGCCTCTGTCACTCCCTCACACTCAAAGTGGTTTTCCATACCCTCAATCTATTCAATGACAGTGTCTATGTCCATCCTTCCACTGAAATGTGGCAATCCTTCAAAAGCTTTGGTGTTCAAGGCCTTAATAGCCTTTACAAATGGTTCTTCATTGAACAAGGGATCTGGTTTAGGTATAATGTCATCTATGTCTATAGTTTTCTTGCCTTTATCCTTGGTGTCTTCACCCCAAGGTCCTTGTGTCCTCTGATCCACCACTTCCTGCAGCTTATCCCTTATCTCACATATAGCTTCTTCAAGGAGTCTATTCTTCTCCTTCTACTCTTCTACCTCCCTAGCTAGCTCTGCATTAGTGACCGTTGTGCTCTCCCCTACTGATTTAGTAGAGTACAGAGACATACACGGTCCACCAAATCTTTAACTGGCTCTGATACCAATCTAATGGGATGGGGTTTGGGATAGACTAGCCTAGTCTATGCTCTTGGATCCTTTCCTTGGATCACCAGGTGTTCCAACCACACCCTAGAGTCTCTAGGACTTCCTCTTCTTATGGAATCCCCTGACCTTTCCCAATCCACCCACCAACAATTTGAATTCTCACTCCTAAGGTCTCACCTACTCATGAGTTTCAAGGAACCCTTACTTAGGCTATTAAGGGTTTGGCTTGTTCCACACCTTACTAGGTCTTAGCAAGGATAGGTAGGGTCTAATAAATGGTTTTTTCACCCATTCATGTTCCCCCAAGAGGTTTCAAGCTTTCAACCCCTTACCGATTTCACTATTTTGTGTTTTGCCTACAAAATAGGGCTACAAGGATTGTGACCAATTAGGCCTCCTACCCGGTCCTTTAGGGCTCCCTCTTGCAAATGATGCATTTTCTTGTGAAACCTCCCAAAAGACCTGCTATTCATTTGGCAAGGAATCAAGTATTTTTTATGTTTTAGGCCTCCAAGTGTCCGTACACTGCCCTAGGTGGATTTTAAGGTTTTTAAGCATTTTAAGAGGGTTTTTAGGCCTGCCAAGGTCACAGTGTAGGTTTAGTGCTCAATCCACCTTGTTGGATTGGTGGAAACTTCTCCTTCACACCAATGGTGTGCCACTCACCCCTCTACAACTCTTCCGAATGGTGCCTCCTCCTCTGACCTTCCTTTCTCTCCAAGACCTCTGCAACTTAACCCTTCCTAGCCGAGCACTATCCAGTCTCACCTAGGAGTGGGTCTTTAAATGACCTCCTTGCATTTTCAAGGGCCTTGTTGGCTTTGAAGTATAGTATAGGGTCTATACTCTCATTCCCTATGGTTTCATGGTGATTCCACAATGGGGAATGGATTTATGAGCCCATTGACACAAACCAGTCCAAAACTGGACAGTGAGAAGCAAGTTCACAAAATATTTACAAACACACACAACCTGCAAAATGAAACCTAATATAATTGCTCACAATGAAGTTAAACACACCATACAAGACAGTCCACACATTTTTTCTCGAAAATCAATCCATTAACAATCTTCTTTTACTCCTTTTGTGCCGATTGGCAACAAAATTGCAGTTACAGTCAAGTCACTTTGCTTGGGCCGTACAACATCTGACATCCAACCCATTAAATTAGGGCTTGCAACTACTTATACTACCCTTTCCTTCATCTATGTGCCCATATTAGGGTTTTCCATGCTAACCTAAATATTTTGACCTCTAGGTGGAAAAGTTGCTTGACAACTTTTAAAAGTTATCATGCAACTTTTGCAACTTTTGAGCAACTTTCTCAATGTTGCTTTTCTTGACTCCTAGGCCCACATTGGGCTAACCTAATGACACCATCATGCTATAAAGGACCCCTAAACACCTCAAAGGCACACATACCCTCTATTTTCAAGAGAATCTCAATCTTGACTTATGACCCTAAGACCTCAACTAGGACCCTAACTAGGACCAATGAGCACATGGCTCTTTATTTTATATACAATGGCTTCATAAAGAAGCAAGAACACAATCAAAAGAAAATGGTGGGAGCCCTTTGAAGGGTGCTTCTGCACCAGAAATGAGCATATTAGATGCCATGGAAGAACAGGTCTCCTAGATGCAAATAGAGAAAGAAGTGGCAACCTCCCTACTTGAGTCCTAGTCCTTATCTATGAAACAATGTTTGCAGGACTTCAAATCAGTTTTTGACAAGTTTTATTCTTTACTATCATAAACACTTATTATTTTAATGAAACAGGGGTTAGATTGTAATATTATTTTTGTCATTGTTGGCAAAGGGGGAGAAGTATAAATTTTGAATGTTTTGATGTATACTTTCATGTTATTTCTGTTAAGAAGTAGTATACATTGCATTTTCTACAAAAGGGATAGTGTATATGCTTAGGGGGAGTAATTTTGATTATGGCATATTTTTGTTGTAAAACACTTAGATGTCAAAATTTCCTAAGTGTTTCCATCAATGCCAACAAGGGAGATTGTTGGCATTTTTTATGATTATGTTGTGATTGTCATTGATGGACACACACTTGCATTGAGATCACTTTTATATATATGAGTTATGCTCAACCGACAATTGTTCACAACTAGTATGATGCATTATAGTCCTTAGACTATTGGTGTTTTGCAGAAAGTGTTTACCGATCTGAAGCGGTATCCTAACCCCAAGCAGTTCAAGGATCTCAAGCAGTACGAAGGATCAAAGCGGCAGAGCACACATTTCCCAGTCTTCATTTTGTCAAACCGGCAACCGGTATTTTGCTTAAACTGATATTTTGTATGAACTGGTAATACTCTGTGATGAGTTACCAACTAACATTTTGTGATGAGTTACCATCCACCGATTGTTTAACGGTGTCGATACTTCAATGGTGCTTTTTGTGTCATGTTACTAGATATGTCTAGATGCATTGAACCTAGGAAATTGTATTGTAATCCTATTGGACCGACATGAAATCAGATTCCTTTAAAAGGACATCATGTCTAGGGTTTTAGGTTGTTGCTAGGGTTTAAGGTGGTTGATGAGTTAGAGAGAGTATGAATGTGTAGAAGACTGAAGTAATGCTGGAATGCATTAGGAATGTGCTATCAAGGATCTAACCAAGCAATCTATGCTATTAGCTAGATCACTCACTTGTTGATTACTCACATCTTCGACAATTTTGAAGCCCTTAACCGGGTAGGCCCAAAAGCCTTGTGTAAATTCTCTAACAAGGTGGTTTACATCTATGGATCTAAAATCCTCTATCAAGGTAGTCTTTAATCGGACTTATCTCCTAACAGAGATTGAGATTCTTAATAGGATCTATTCTGGTAAAGAACATTTTATAACCTTAACCAGTCTAACCTTAATCGGTCTGGTTCCTATTCTATAGATAGTTACTTGTGAGTTCCATCTCACCATGGTGTTTCCCATTTGGGTTTCCACATCAAAATCTCTTGTGTTATGGTGTTTGTGCTTCTGTGGGTGAATGCATTATTTGCTATTTGGTTTGCATGTGTGCTAACCAGTTTGTCTGCTAAACTGTTTTACCGGTTTACTATTAGTCTAGCAAAGTGTTTAAGTACAAATATTTTTGGCATAATAATTCCCCCCCCCCCCTTAGTATTCATCAGATAAATAGTTTCAAGTTTGTTCCATATCTCATGAGCAGATGCACAATGTATGACATTTACAAAAACATCCTTGGTGAGACCATACAAGATAGCATGCTTAGCTCTGGCATTTAATTCATATCGTGGCTTAGCATCAAGATCAGTGGGAATAGTAGTAGGAAAAATGTATTTTGTAGTCACAATGTTCCACACATTAAGATCAACTGAAACTAGGTAAGTTTCCATTCTGATTTTCCAAAACACATAACCTGTGCCATCAAAGATAGTAGCTTTGGAAAGTGAAGCACCTTCTTGTGATTGGGTCATACAAACTTCCAAAGACCAAAATCAATCCCTAGGATAGACCTATATGAAGGGACCCTATGCTCTGATACCACTTGTTACAAGTGGACTGACTCTGAGGGGGGTTGCATGAATTAGATTCAACAAAAATTTTGACTCGGAAAAATAAATTAAACACTTTACACACTAGATATGATCTGTTAAAGCATATGAATTTACCATTCAATATGAACATAACTGCATAATAATTATATGCCTTTGAAACTTAAACTTTCTGATAGAGTGAAACAACACAATGCAACATATACATATATATAAATCAGAACAACTTTAAGCCTTGAATATAAACAGTCAACATGACAATCTCCTGACCAAGATGACATTAATAAGGCAGATTAATAAAAGATATCAAAGCAATCTAATGAGATAATGAGTAACATGGAAACAAGACATAGATTTTCATGAGTGGAAAACCCTCTTGGGGTAGAAAAAGCACTCGTTAATATTCATTTTATTAATTCATAGAGAACCAACTCAATGCACTAAATTTAGAAGTCTTAATACTTCAAAGAGCACCAACCCCTATGCTTCTTACAATGCAAAGTATCTACTCAAGTTACGGTCAATGATAGCCTTGTAATTTCAGAATTGACATCACAAGATTATAACTGGTTGGAATGAGAATAATGAAGCAATATATATCATGACTCCATTTATAAAGAGCATCAAAATATCCTTCATATCTCTGTGTTAATAAATAGAGAGTTACAGTTTTTAACAATCACACTTAGAGAGAGTAAACTCAATCTCTAGTTTACAGCAAAGAGGGATAGTACACACCTCATTTCAACAAGTTTCCAATCAAAAACCTCTGATAGATAATATGTGTTCTACTCTTAAATTGAACAGTATATCACTTTTATACATGTGTGTCACCTTTATATCTTACATATCCATTTTTTAAATAGTCAGTCTGACTGTAATCTTATCTTCAACATGTAACCCTCAAAATAGGGTTACCAAACCCTAACTAGGATTTGAGTAAATTGAAATAAAAAACTTTTTATCAACCAAGGAAGTAACCGTTCTATGTAACCTATACAAGAAATAACAAACCTCGAGATAGGGTTTCCACATGAGAGTGCCAAGTAACAGAAACAGTTACAAAAAAAATGGTAGAGACTTTCTCTTTGGATCTTACAAGATTATTTTAAACAAAAATAAACAATAACCATAAATCCAGTGAGTTTCACATTTTTACTATGGATTTCTTGCCAAAATGAAAGCTATTAGAACCAAAAAGTGTTTTTCATTGTCCATTTGAATATTTGACCAAAAAACAAAGATTTAGGTGCATGGTGTTACCTCTTACTCAAAGATAAGAACCTGAGTATTTGAAGCCAAGAAAGATGCATGAAATCCCTATAAAATTGGCCACAAAATCCACCATTTAAAGCGCCTATACCTGTAGATCATTATATCCAAAACCCACATCAAGATTATGAGTAACCAAAGCACTATAACTACCTTCACCTCTACCATGGCAGCATCATGTGCTAGGGCTCGAAGCAAGAATACAAAGTATTTTGTTTCTTTCTTTACTTTCCTTAAGACCAAGCCCTTAAATTCCATTTCAACATTATTTGAGGTCCATTGATATTATTTAGTAAATTCTCAAAATATTGTGCAAGAATGTCAGTTGATCAACATGTTATGTCATTTGATGATTGTGCAAGTCGATGAGCCAAACTAGGCCCACTATCACTCATTCTCGATATGCATTTATCTTATAGTGCTTTGTAAATAAAAAAAATTTTCATGCACATAAACACAATAGCTTATGTTAAGCTATATTAATGATCATTAGAAAAATACAACCAAACAGTCACTTACAATATACCAACTCACCTCCAAGTCATCAATTGAAAGGGACCCACATCTTATATTGTCGACAACACTAAACAAAGTGCTTAGAAATAAATACTTAAGCATTTTGTACTCAGCATATAACATAACAAAATCCATAAGCACTTAGGAATTAAGTGAAAGCTATACTCCATATCAACTTGCACTAAAAAGTGATGAGCCTCATAATGACACCCCTTTTGTCATCAAGGACAACTAAGGGGCAACAAAATCTCCCACCCACATAAGGATTATTTCTTCGATGGTCGTGTGGAGGTGTGGATGGAGGATCAACTTGGCTGGGTTGCTTGGGTCCCACCTTTGGGCGACACAAGCAATCTAGATGGCTTCATATTTTGACAGATTTCTACTGATGATGTTTTATTTTGAATATCTAGTTCTTTTGCTTCCCTTGGTGGGTTGATCATGTATTGATTGTAGATATACTCTGTTGTTTTGATACTCTCCCTATCTACACTCTCATATGTATGATCTATGCATTTTGATGCATTATCTTTAATTCAAAAAAAATTGTATAATTAAAGATTATTTAATTATGGAGTTGGAAGGAAATTCAAATTTAAAATATGAAATCAGGGAATGATGTTAATTTAGAAGAATAAAGTAAAAATAATTAAATAAATTTAAAAGTACTTAATTAACAAAGAGGAATAATTAGTAAAATTAACGTTTGTAAGGGTGGGACAATTTTAGGTATCTACATTTTGCCTCTCTTTGAGAATATACATTTTTAGGCATCATTTCAAAGAAAAATCGATTAAAGCTTGCCCCAATATGCTCCAGTGGCATTAAGGCAATATGGTGCCCCTCAAGAAATTGGGTAAAAAAATTTAAATTGAAGGCCGATTTGTCAATGATGTGATCAAGAGTGCAAAAATATATTTTGGTCAAAAAAACAAGGTCCATAAGGTCAACTTATGAGTTTCGAAAGGCAAAAGGGACATTAGGTAACCCTAATTAGGGAAAATTTATCTCATAAATAGGTGATTTGAGCTTCATTTAGTTCACTTCTTCTTTGTGAGATTAAAGGATTTTGAGAGATTAGAGAGAAATTGAGTGACTATTGCAGAGCGATGACAACTATTAGACATGACTAGCATCATGCAGAGTGAGCGCAAACATTCGATAAAGTAGCTCGCATAGGTGGCAGGGTAAGTACTTGAACTCAAATTGTCATTTTCTCACATTTATTGCACATTTTCTTGGAGGTCCCAAAATTTTAAAAAATTTATTACATATGTATGCACATTTTACGTAAATGCGAGTTTTTTGCTACATTTGTCGGTTAAATTGTGCATTTTATATGTGTATCACATTTTTAATAAGTGTGTCAGATGTGTTTAATGTTTGTCTTATTTGCCTAATTTTATGCATGTGAATTATATGTTTTATATTCGTTGATACAGTTGTGCAATTCATGGTTAAGTGATGCATTTAATATAACTGTTATGCATTTATCTGTAAGTGTACCACATTTGCTTTGTATGGTTTCAACTAACTCGTAAACTAGGAAAATAGTCAAATTGATCGGTCAATTAGGTCGTCTAGTATGTATAACCTGGGATGAGGATGGGTGTTGGTGGGTATAATATTTTATAGATAGTACTATACTTGGGGGCATGCTAGCTCTACTCTATTATTAGCTTCATACAGTGGTGTTCATGGGATCTCATTCTCTTAGCTACAGTATTCACATTACTATAGGTTTGGTGGTAGGAGCATATTGTGATGTGATAACTATCTACGGATAGATATTTAGAGCCAGACTTGTTGTATGTTTAGTTGTATTTTGGGGTTGCGACTCAGCAATAGGTTGGGAACACATTGTACTAATTATCAATTATCCACTAGATTTCTATTGTGTAACCAATTAAATACCTTTGTTGTGGATAATCAATAATCAATTGTCTAGCTGAATTTTTTGATAGTCTGGTGAGTAGAAAGATCTTCCTATTAGGATTGCATATTTTTCTTGGACCACATAGGATGTTATTTATTAGGAACCTTTCATTATCCCATTTGTTTCTTACGTAGATTTTTAAAAATTGAGACTAGTATAGTGGAAATGGGGTTTAGCTGTGGTCGATGCAGACACTACACCTTAATATGAAGCATGGTGGGTCACTCATAGCTCTTACAGATCTAACCATTTCTCTACTTGTTAATATGAGGAGATAATAAAGGGAGGATAGGGGTCGGGGATTAAGATGTGAGACAACCAAACTTAGAGTCTAAGGAAATGCTAGACAAAGGGGCATTGGCAACAAAAATGAAGGAAAACTAAGGGGGGTGCGGGGGGTGAATTAGTTTTCGCCAAACTTAAACAAAGTAACCACAATTGTAGATCTAATCATTAACATCAATAACAAAGATAAACACCACAACAAAAATACATAGAAGAGATAAATTTTGATGTTGAAAACCTAGTTAAGGGAAAAACCACGGTGGGAACCTACCCACAATATGATGATACTGTATTAGTATATGTAAATATTATAATGGGGAATGCACATGCATTCAGGAACACTTCTTAGAGCTCACTATTGAAATACAAGAGAGGGCTACAACCCCCAAAGGAAAAAGGAAGGCTCACTTACTTACAAAGATCTGACACCAATCCAGATTACATGAATTGAAAGAATAACATCTTCAAATGCCTGATCATAGTTCCGGTTAAGCACATTGTCTTCTCTGCAACTCTCAACTTCACTTCATCACTCTTCTAAAAGATAAAATGCTTGTTTGTACATACAACAACCTCTAAGAATGCAAACACACATCTTACATGATTATTGCTCTTATTTATAGAAATCATCAACCTTAATTTCAAGGTCGGCTCAACTCATAAGACCTAATTACAAAACTATATCACATGATACCTAAATCAATATGTAGACCAATATAGTGTTGGCAAAGACATAGCATGGACCTAAATCAGAACCTTGAACATGCAACACCATCAAATATCTCACCAAGATAATCCACAACATGCAAGAATCATCAGGTCGGCCAGAAGGTCATATAACACGAAGAATACCACTGAACCAAATAAAGCAACAACAAGTCACATGAATTCCAGCACAACAACTTAGATTAATAGAATCACCATCCTCTCCCTCTGCGATCTTAAGAACACCAACATAAATTACTGACAAACTGAAAGATACACTTGTGAATTTTCAAGTCATGAACCACTCGGACTGAGGACACACATGAATTTCCCAAACACTCTCCAAAATCCGCTCAACATAATGGATCAATTCCAAAGCAATACAAACTAGGAATCACAACTCTACAATACAAAACCAATAGGAAAATCAATCATCACATCAGATCTCATAACTTGATCAAATCACCTTCTAGAACATTGAAACTCATGTTGAGTCAACTAAAGATACTAATCTCTAAAACCTTAAATCTGCATCGACATATCTACAATATACCAACCAAACCAACTCTCTCCAACATTGAAGCACAAGAACACAGGAATATGTTGACATCAATGACAACAACACATACCAACAACTTTAATATCCAATAATCTCCCCCTTTGACATTGATTACAACATATGAAAGTGAAAAACAATCAATGCAAAGAAAGAAATCAACTCCAACAATATCCCCCTAAGATTATGCACATATAGATCTCCACTTTAAATAGATAGAACAATTTTTCACATTCTTCTCTCCCCTTTGACATCAATGCAAAAGGATCTCAAAACTAAATAACTCTTCCTAAAACAATCAAAAACTTGTTGGAATCAATGAACACTAAGAGGCCCGGGGGGGGGGCGCTGAATCAATGTTTTACAATTCACAAATTTGTTAAACTGATTCTTAAACCATTGGATGCATAATAATGAAAGTAAAGTTTCAAAACATAAACCAATTAACCACAAAACCATAATGCAAGAATTTTGTTGGCATTGTGTTTTCATCGATGTCACCCAGTAATGGTGTCATTGATGTCAACTGGTATTGTAGGTTATTGATATAGCTTGTCACCAGTAAGAACAAGATTATTGTTGGAATTGTGTTGTCATTGATGCCAACCAATAATGGTTTCATTGATGTCAACTAGTATTACAGGTTACCAGTATAACTTGTCACCAGTAAGAAGAGGATGGATACAAGAATTGTGGTCATTGGAGTCACGGATACACAAGTTATTGTTGGCTTGTGTTGAAGACATAAGTATTGGAGATTGCTATGGTATGAGAACCGGTAAGTGATATGTTGGCAGTGTGTTGTTGCCAAATAGAAAGCATATGACCAGTGAGCAAGAAGGGTGAACTAATGAAGAAGTGTAGAACCAGTAAGGAGTTGGATGTCAATCAACAGGACTCCCCACTGGAATCAGATGATGTCACTAGATGAAGAGAAGACTAACAGGTATTGTGCTCAACTCAATCATATGTGCCTGGTTGAGGTTGTGTCTCCTCAAACAAGGAAATTATATTTGTGTAACATAGGAAGAAGACTACAATGTAATGACAACTAGTTCCTAGCAGTTATTGGTTAGCAAGTGACAAGGATCCACTTCCATCTGTAAAGTGATCATACTGAGCTTATCTCTATATATATTATTTTACAAAGTTTATTCTAAATATATAAATTTATTTTAGAATATTTTAAAATGATAGGATTATGATATAATTGCTTTTTATTATGGGAAAACAGGTTTTGAGGGGACTTGAAACCCCTTACAATAGGTTTTGAAGGGACCTGAAACACTCAAATTTAACTAGGATCCAGAACCCACATAACAACACTGCCACAGAAATTAAACCATGAAAACCAACAGCCCCAAAATAGCTAAGCTGACAAAATCTAGTTGAACACCATTACTGCCACAAGCAGAAAAATCCAGTCAGACACTAAAGATATGATCAAAACAAAAAATATTGGTCACAATTAAAAGGCTACAGCCTTAACCTTAAGAAATAGTGATGAGGGTTAATAGGCACCTTCAGCCAAACAATAGGGATGTTCCTGGCTCCCTTAACCTAGGACAAAGACTCTTGACACCAAAATAGAAACCTAGCCCATAACCAAAAACAACCACTATCTAAACTAAGCCCTTGAAAATATCAACTTCCAGCCAGACAATATTAAACATAAAAGACAAAATATGTTGAAAAGAAACAAGAATATTTTGAAAGGCTTCCCTAACCTTAGACTTGTGTTTTGAGATGGTTCCTAGAACCACAAAAAAGGGTTTTGAAGTGGCTCCCTCAACCACCTTAGACTGTAATAGAGGCCTTAAAATAACAACATCCAAGCATACAAACAACATTGAAAAACTCCACCTGTATAGGAAAAGACAAAAGAGAGCTTGAAAGAGTGGATCCATTAACCATAAAATCACCTGCCTCAAGAAAAACTAGGCTCCCATGGCCTAAAGAGATGGGTTTAGACATGGTTCCCATAACCACCAAGGTGAAGCCAGGAGGAAGAATAACTTCCAACTATAGAACAAAGTCCAACGACTTAAGAAAAACCCATTTCACTTAGCTGGAACAAAGGGTTTTGGTAGGCCCCCATAACCTAAAGATCCAAGAGAAAAATCTCCTCTAGAATCCCAATAGTTCAGAAAAAGGACAACACTAGCCATCCACTAGCACTACCCAACATCCATGTTTGCACTCAACTCCACCTCTATAAGAGAGAAGTTTACTCCAGCACCATCCTTCTTCACCTCAGAATAAGGAGAGGTCACCTCAATAAGGCAACCTAGAGAATACCCAGGAAGCATAGAGAGGGCGAACCAATAGAATCTACAAAAAGAAGAAAGACTAGACTAAAGAGGACAACCCCTTAATAGATCTTCAGCAAAGATTGAGGGAGTAGAAAACACTCTCTCTCTCAAGGCCTTGAGCTAGAGTTCCAGAAAGAACATCTCTTCCTTAGCAGAAAAAAGAGCAACAGCAGGCAAAAAACCCTAAGGCCCAAAATATTAGAAGCCCAAACCTCAACAAGGAGGAGAGAATGAGCACAAAAAGGGGCTTCCCTAGCCTGGAGATCATCCCAGGACACTTCATTGCAGGGAACCCCAAAAACACCATGTGGAGCCATCATCACCACAGTCCACCAAATGGCCAAACAATTCCTGGTTGATGGTAGACAAAGCATGGCCGGCAAACACCATTGCCCTGAAACCCTTGCAGCACCCTCTCCGGTCTGAAACCCCCAACTACTCCACCAAGGCACTGAGAAGGGAACGGGGGAAAGGGATGACAACAGGATCGTGAAGGATCCCACGACATATTGCCCACTATCCAGCTCGCCTTTGTCCTCCTCTCCTGCAACATCTCCCGCGGCCTTAGTCACCCATGCCCCTTGTGCATGCTCCATCACCTTAGGCATAAAATGTTAACCTATGAATAAAGCATTATTGTTGAATGAAAAGACATTATGGGTATGCTTGATTATTGTATAAATATTTCTAATTTTATATTATTTTTATATGAATTTTTAATATGTTTTTCTTATATATATTTAGAAAATTTATAAATTTATTTTTTTAATATTTTTTATAAGATTGTTTTAAATATCAATTTAGAAACTTCTCATAATTGAAATGATAAGATATAACCATTTCTAATTTTTTTAAATAATTTTTTTTTAAAATTAGAATAGTTTCTATTTTTATTATAAACAAGATTTTTTTGGTGTGAATTTGGAAGCTTACATTTAAATTTAAGATTTTTGAGTGCATTACTAATTTATCATTGTTTTTTAAAAATTTACATTCTTTTTATATGCATGAATTTTTATTTCTTTTAGGGCAATTGAATTTGACTATAGCTTCAATTTTAGGAAGCTTAAAGTATTTGTTTTACTTAGCTTCAATTCGTGAAGCTTTAAGTATTTATTTTACTATACTTCATAAAACTTAAAGTATTTATTTTATTGTAGCTAGATGGATTTTTATTTTTTCAAGAAACTAAATTTGTGAAGCTTAAAGTAGAAGCATAAAAGTATTAATTTCTTTCAAGAAACTAATCTACGAAGCTTAAAATAGAAGCATACAAGTATTTCTTTTATTGTGGCTTCGTATTTATTTTGTAAGTACTTTTTTGATGCATCAAGCAGATTTCCTTGAATTATTTTACTTCAACACTTTTCTCTTCTAGGAGCCTATTTTTCTTTTTTATACACAACTTTTACTCTTCTATGTCTCCCTTCTTGTTTTAATTCAATATCTCATTCCAAAATAATATTTTATACATAATAAGTATAGCCTGAGTTGGTTTAGTGGTGGAGAATTTATGCTCTTGAAAAAGAGTTCACAAGTTCAAATCTCACAAGGGGGTAGGGTATGTACATTTTATTGGCTTCAGCCCATTACCAATCCAAAAATATATATAGTTTATACATAATTAATATATTTTACTTAATATGTGTTTAGCTTTTTGTTTTGATTATTATATGTTTTACTTATAATATGTTATAATATATTTATTATTATTATAATCTCTATTATAGAATAATTAGCTAGTTTCAATAATATATAATGATATCCTTTAAATTAATAACAAAATTATTCCCAAATTAATTTATTAAAAAATAAAAAATATTTGCCATATTCGATATGTATTATTGAACAAATTGATAAAAATGTTTTAATATAAAAGAATTTGTATTAAACTATTCACAAATTTTTTTTTAAAATTGACAATTCATATTTTTCTTAAAATGTAAAATGAAAGGCATTAAAATGACTAAACCATCATAAAAAAATCATATGACAGACAAGGTTGGCCATCAAATTCTAGGTCTACTTTGTAGGCACATGCATCGATAAGCCAGCTATTTTTTTCTTTTTTAGTGTCAAAATATCTATTGTAATCCATTTGAGTTGTACATAAAAGAAAGAATAAAATATTAATAAACATAGATTTTTTAAAAATCTAACTATTTCAGACCGCATTGTGTTGACTTCTAGTTAGACTATTGATTTCTAGGTAGATAGTTGGTACTTTCTATTTCTATTTTTAAGTTGTTCTTTTTATCCTTTTTGATTAGTTCGTACTTTGTATCTTTTCTTTATTTCCTTTTTGCAGTTTTCTTTTCTTGAACTGTTATTTCATAAAGTAATTCAGCGTTGATGATAAAAAAAAACCAATGTAATTTTTTGTAAATTGTACTCGTAATTGATTAATGAGATTGTATCTAGTTTCATTGTAAAAATGATTAGAATTTCTATGGATGGAAAAACTCTTTCACTCATCACACATTTAAACTTTTTATTTTAAATTGGATAGAAATGTATCATTTTTTAAAATTTAAATTATGTGTGTGAGAGAGAGAGAGAACAAATTAATACATGTTTATATTATTGTTTATTTAGATGTATGTTTGGAATGTTTTAATATAATAATATATTTGATAAATGGTAATTTTCATATTAATTGTGTTTCATAGTTCATAGTTCAATTTTTATTGTTCTGATTTCATCTCTATTTACATTTTATTTTTGTGTATTCATCTTTGATCTCAAGATCTTTACTCTAGCTTAATGGTTCATTTTGTTATTGACCTAGATTAATGTTGATCTATGTTAGAATCACCCAAAATTTTAAATGTTCAAAATTCAAACATTTATTTTTCTACCTCTATTTACTTGTCACTATAAACATAAGTATGTTGAATGTAATAAAATGATAGTATTTCATTCCTGTCATGGAATTTCCATAGTTCATAATGTAATTTTTTTCATTCCTAAGTTATAACTATGCATGATACTTTTCATCATCAATGTTCTAGATCATACTACATGATCCTCTGAAGATTAAAATGAATAGAGATCATAACATTCAACAATTAAACTAAAATAGAAATAAATAGAAAACATACATGACAACGCATGATGCGAGATTTTAACATGGTTCGCCACTAAGTGGCTAAATCCATCAAAATGCAGGGATAATGATCTATTAACCAAATATCCAATACTACACATATATAGGCTGCACACGGCCATTTATACAAATGCATTCAGCTATGAAATGAATAGCTAGGAGAAGGCGAATGGTCATCTAACCATTGGGCTTCACATTCCCAACAATTACCCCCATGAAGGCCAACCGGTATAGCCATGCACTTTGAAATCCCTTCTTCCATTTCAAGACTCATATTGCATTCAACCGACAATATTTTAACTTCACGAACTCTCGTTCATGAATACTGTGGATTAGCCTCCTGCAACAAAAATCGGAGTTGAAAAAACTCGCATCCAATGCATCATCTTCTCTAGGCATTTTTAAACCATCCATAGTATGCAGCTTGCCATCAGAGCCCACTAAAGCCAAACTAAAAAACCTAGATTCATAGATATTAATGACCTCTTCCCATTCATCTAAGCACTCAAAGGGAACAACAAGCCAATCCTTGGTCAAAATACCAAACACCCTTTTAAAGCACTTGATGTCATCTGAGGTTTCATCAATCTAGTTTTCTTGCCCAAAATGTTTTAGAAATTTAATTATCACCTTTTCTCTATCAGTCGCCACATACACCAACATCAATTCTTTGTCTGCCTTCCTGAGATCCTCATTTGACTGGCACAACACAGACAAAGAATGCTTAAGACTTTGAAATCCCAAATGCATGTCTATATCAAATTATGAAAGTTCTTTTTTATGGCCCTTTATGTTTGAGTGATAACCACCTCCTTTCGGTGCCCTAGAAGTGTCTTCTTCTACCACACCATCATTATTATGCGGTGTCATGAGTTCATCTTTATCAGGGTTTTCTTTCTCTTTGGTAGTTGCATACAAAATAGGTCGGTGCAAGTGCACCTCATCAACATTCTAATCATGGATCTAAGGATGAATACTAGGATCATTATGGTTTCTTAGTATGGTTTGTGTTTATGCAAGTTTGTTTCATGTACTCACTAAACCCCACCATGTAAGCCCATGTCACCAATTAGGCAATTGGACAAGCCAATTGGGACAATGTGGTCAATAGGGGTAGTAGAAGGTTTAGTTTTATATTTGCTAGGTTTTTTACATGTTTTAGGGGTGTTGGTTGATCCAAGTGTGTGGATCCCCACCTTAGAAAGTTTGACAACATTTTGTGCAAAATTGCAACTTTTGAAAGTGCAACTTTTCAAAGTGTGGTTGGGGGAAGCCTTTCAATGGCTCCAACCTCCTCCAAATTTGGTTGGAAATAATTGGAGAGTTTTATAAACCTTTTGTACATTATTTCCAAGGATTCTGATGATGTGGTTTGAATTTGTGAAGCAATAAAATACTGAAGTACTGAAGTTTTCCCAGAAATTTTGAGTTTGTAGTGATTGTACGTGCTTGTATGGACTAAATTGAATAACATCATTCATGGAGTAGATAGAGGCATGAACTAGGTTTTATTTGGGGGTTTTTTGAGGCTTTGATTGTGTCTGTGTAGTGAGAACCCTCCATTTTTCTAATTGTAACCCAGAAAGTAAGGGTTTGGAGAGGGTTTTAGACAAGAATGGCCATATCTTGCATTCTAGTCCACTACAAGTTTCTTCCTTTGGTGGTATGAAGGATTGGCCTATGTAATTTAGTATTTTAATGGGTTTTTTCATGGGACACTTGGTTGTGTGGAGAAAGGAGCAAAACTAGGTAGGCATCTCTATGTGACTACCTTAGGCTAATTTAGGATAGACATCATAAAACATTATAGCAGTGGATTCCAGGCATGCAACCGTAGAATTGGAGGTTACTCATCATCCCCCAACTACTCATATATTTTTTTTTTAGTTTTAATTCATTAATTGGTAGTTTCTTTGGAAAACAGGCCTAATTATACTAATTCGGTCTCTTGGTCTCTAAGGGGTTCAGACCTTGGAAGTGTAAATCTGATAAAACCATTTTGGGGATGAGTGTAACTCCTAAAAGAGTATTTGAAATGGTAATTTGTTTGGATGAGTGTGTGGAACATTTTGGATTTAGGGTCAATTCTATCACCAAATAGGGCTTCTAACCTAGGGGGTAGGTTTCTAAAGGAGATATAAGGATTTGGAGTCTAGACCCAAAACCAATGCTTGGACTAGTCTCCAATGGCTATAAATGAACTAAATCCAAAGTCCTTAGGAGAAAGATGCCATGGGATGCTGTATGGTAGGTATTGAGGCATTTACTCATCTTGAGTAGGCCCAAAACTAGTGAGTTTGTGAGTAGTTTCAACCAAAGGTGTGGAGTCCTTCCTTGTAGGACCCTTGTGATCATTTGAGGGTTCATAAGTCTAACCTTGTTTGGGCTTATCCTTAGGTGAGTGGGTAGGGCTCTGCATCAAGTGGTATTAGAGTGTAGGAGTTTCCTTTTGGATAGAAGGAGAAGACAAGATGTCAGAAGAAGAGGGATCCCAATATGTACCATCAAGAATGAGCAATGTTGAGTTGAATGTCCTGGTGAAGAAGCATATGGCAGAGAGTACAGAAGTCAGGATTGAGAATTAGGCCTTAAGAGATGAAATGGACAGGTTTAAGATCGAAGTGGAGAGGGGAGAGAGAGACTCTAGAGATCCCTAGGCAAGAAGAACTAAAGGTTCCTACAGATGAGAGACCCCTGATGAGTGTCCTCAAGTCCATGGACAGAAGAAAAATGGATGTGAAGATGGATCTGCCAGTGTTTGCAGGAAAGATGGAGCCTAGTGGAGTGGATAGACTCCTTGGACAACTTCTTTGAAAGTGAAGACATACCAGAGCACCAAAGAGTGAAGATGGCCCAATCCAAAATGAAAGGGGTTGCACTGACTTGGTGGACTTTTATCCAAGAGGAGAGGGTGAAAGAGGGAAAGAGAAAAATGGCTACTTGGAAGAAGATGATGGCTTTGGTGAAGGAAACCTATGTCCCAATGGACTCTAATGTCCAATTGCATAGAAGAAGACATAACTTGAGACAAAAGGAGATGGACATGAGTTCCTATACAAAGGAATTCATAAATTTGTGTGTGAGGACCAAGGTGAAAGAGAGTGAAGATGAGAAGGTGGCAAGATATCTCAATGGGTTGAGATTTGCAATCCAAGAAGATTTGAATCTCCACACCCCGAAGACAGTCCAAAAGTGTTTTCAATTGGCACTCAAGGTGGAGGAGAAGTTGAAGAGAAGGCAGGAACAAAATGGCAAAGGTAAAGGGAGACACCAAAGAGGGGGAAGAGGCCCTTTCAGAGGTAGGGGAAATGGTTTTGGATACCAAGGTGAGTCTAGCCAAGAAGGCAATAGAGGAGAGAACAGTTACAACCAAGGAGGAGGCTATAATCCGATAGGGAACTTTACGGGTAGAAGACCACCCTCTAGAGGAAGATCCCAAGGTAGAGAACCTCCTAGATGCTACAACTGCAACCAAGAAGGGAACATGGCCAATAGGTGTCTGGAGAAGGCTTCTAGCTCCATGGGAGAAAGGAGAAGCAATTTAGTGCAGGAATCTGATTGTCAAAGTGTGGCTAGTGAAAACACTTACCAAAGTGTTAATGCTCTTGATAGCTATGGCTACCCTGAAAGAGGAGAGGCTCTGATGATGAGGAGAGTAGTAACCACCATGAAGGTACCTGACAAGGAGCCTACACAAAGAAAATCTCTTTTCACAACCACTTGCAAGGCAGGAGGAAAGGTATGCAAGGTCTTGATAGACTCTGGGTCTACTGAAAACTTTGTATCACTTGAAATGGTAGTGTTATCACATGGATTTGCACTCAATGCAAGCTTGAAATTCTTGCAATCAAGTGACACATTGGACTGCTCTGAGGCTATGGGTATCCTATTATGAGAGCACACCTCCGGATTATATGTCGGCTTCCTATTTGATCACCTAAAAACTTAATTGAATTTCTGAGAAAAGGGAAGAAGGATATGCATAAAATGAAACTATAGATAAAAAGGTGATCCACCAATGACTGAAACTAATTTGCAAATGCTTACAAAACTCACAAAATACTCAGATAATGAAGCTTTGTAATATCACAACTCAAATATGCATGCTTGCAAAAATGATTCATCTGAAAGGTTTAAACTTTTATATGTTTGCAAAAGGAAAACATTGATATTTTCACAACTTCAAACATTAAAAATAAAAATGCATTCATTGACCTGCACTATAACATGTTGCATATGATCATATCACTGACGCAATAAGATGAAAAGAAGGATTCTATAAAAATCACAAAAATTCACTCTAAGAACTCACACACAATGCTTGAACAAGACAAGTCTGAGAAGGAAAATGGACTTCTTTATTGATCAATAGGAGGTATCTGCATTAAAAATCTTGAAAACTCATAAGAAATGAGTTACAGGAGCATGAGTATCTTCTGCCACACAATCTCCAAACTCCAGAACTCTAGAAAAAAGAGTGAAAAACAATCACTCATACAAAATCTTGAAAAAATTAAAAATTTGAATTTTTTAGCTCCAAGATGGATCAGTTGTCATCAACTCTAAGCCTTTCCTCAAAATTAGGGGCTTAACTAAGAGAGAAACTCCTCCAAAAATACAAAAAGAGCAGTCAGACTGAACACAACTTTACATCATTTCGCGTTGAGTTCACCTAGACAGACAGTTTACAAATCGTGCACCTTCTTATCAGCTTATCGGTGTAGCATCAAACCACTCCTGCCGATATCCAATGGTGTGCTCCCAATAGTGTGATATCTAATGGTGCACTCCCAATAGTATACTTTCCTATCAGGTTACCGAGCGACACAAAAACTCGTCTTGCAGATACTCAATGGCACACTCTGCCACACACTCCAATTCGCTCCAATCCACTGGCAACCTCATCGGGATATCAAGGTAGGTGGAAAATTCTTCCATTGATATCTGATAGCTCCTTTTCGGCCTTATGTAAACTCATCGGGCATCAGGTAGGGTGAAACCGATTGTTCCAATAGTTGATGGTAGCACTCAACAGAATTCTTTATCGGGCCCCACCATTTGGTTCATTCTCATATCCGATCGATCACCGTATGACTTGCCATGTGTCTGCAATCTCACCTTAGGCTGGACCCACCACTGTACTTCTCCTTTATTTGTCACTGATTTGCAATAGATAACTATCGATCATCTTCGCATTGTGGAACAATGACAACTGTTGGATTGGCTCTAACTTGCTTGCTCCTTATCTCCCCTGGGCACTCACCCTTTTCGCATGTGCTTTGTTGGCAACTTGCGGTGAGTATTCGGTGATCATCTTTGCATCGCGACATAGCGATAGCCATTGGATCTTTCTTGATCACCGTTGATCTTTCTGATTTTCTAGGCCTTTACCTCTTCATCCATCCATACCATGTGTCAATCTTTGGTTTGCCACCTAATCCACCTGAGCATAACCTCATCCGCCACCTCAGCGCCACTAGACCTACCATTTTACTTTGGTTTGTTTGGCATCAGTCTTTTGGCCAAACTACCTCCCTCGACGAACAGTTTTCATGTCTCATCGAAACTACAGTTTCATCGATACCTCTTATTTCGATGAAACTAATGCATTTGGTGAAACCATTTAGAGATCCATCATGACCAAGGGTTGTTCAACATTCACTTTAATGACATGCCACCTGTTCTACCATATGTCACCACATGCCACCTTGTGATTTTCTCAGAGTCCACCTCGACACCACCTGACCTGTCACTTGTCGCGAGGGTATTTGTTTCGGGCACTTCACAACCGTGGTACAACGACGGTCATGGATAGCCCTAGAATGTCACTCCACCATCCGATCTCCCTTGATCCACTATTGGATCTTAGTGATTTGCTCGATCTTTAACTTGCCCCTTTTCCACATGTACTTTGTCCCCAAATCACAAGGGATATTCGGTGATCATCTTCCCATTGCGACATAGCAACAGTCGTCAGATCATCTTGATCACCATTGATCTATCTTGAACCTACATGACCTTTAACCTCTCTGAGCAGCTCTCTCTTATGCCATGGTGTCACCATGTGTCAGCCTCTTTTTTGCTACATGATCCACATAGGTGCCACCTCAACTTTCACGTAGACGCCACCTCACCAGTTGCTAAGTCGAAGAGATTAACTCTTAAGCACTTTCGTATAGTGATGTAGTGATGGCTGTCACATCCTTTGCAACCTTCTCGCCTATTAATTTACCCTTTTACTACAAAATTTGGTCACTTTGAGATGCACGTGCATGCGGGGGGGCCACCAACGTTGAACTGCTCCTTGTCAAAAGATCGTAAGCTTTGACACTAAGGATATATACGGCCTTGCATATAAATGCGATAAATTTCCTTTGTGCGACCAATGTGGGATAAATGGTCTACACCTAGGCCTTTCCATCGAGTCATCAGGATAACATGAAAACACTCCTTTCGATAGCTGATGACAACATTTTGTGCTCTGTACTACTCATCGGGGTAAGTCTTGCCGATCGGGGTAGGTCTTGCTGATAAAGCAAAAATTCAAAATCCTACAAAGAAACACCCATCTCCATCAACATGCTGAGCTCAACCCTCATGGGAGCCACATTTTACCCCACATGCTATAATTCAATGAACAAAAAGTTATTTTCCCTGTTTCTACACATGAAGCAAACAAGTTAGACAAAAACATGTATTCTTTTCATACTTAGCACTTGTTTCTCCTTCTGAGGCATATTGAGCTTGTAGCAAAAATAGGTAATAGGTAGAAAAGCTTAAACTTAGAAGGTTGCCTCATCCTTACCCCTACAAGGTCTCATGGCTAACCCAAGGTCAGCAAGCAGTGGTAGAAGAGAAGCCTTGGGTAGAGTTTCAAATTGGATCTTACAAGGATAGACTACTATTTGATATAGCTAAGATGGATGCATGTCATCTCTTATTTGGGAGACCATGGCAATATGACTTGAAGGCTCATCATGATGGGGTGAGAAACACCTATTCAATCACCAAGGATGGTAAGGTGATAGAACTCTTACCTCTAATAGAGGAAGAGATGGAACAAAAGGGGAAAGATGCCAAAGTGTTGATGGTGGAAGGAAAACAATTCATGAAGGAGATTGCAGAGAAAGGTGCAGTTTGCTATGCCCTCATGCCTAGTCCCAAGGTGACAAAGAAAGAGCAGTTTTTAGAAGAGAAAGAAGGAGGATTGAAGCACATAGACCCTGCAGCTAGATAGTTGCTTGATAAGTACAAAGGCATCATCTTAGATGGAATGCCTAGATCCCTACCACTAGTGAGATATATTAGTCATTGCATAGATTTGATCCGTGGATCTACTCTCCCAAACAAAGCAGCATACAAACTCACTCTAGATCAGAATGCAAAGATGGTAAGGCAGATTGAAGAGTTACTTGAATTAGGCCTAATTGGAAAGAGCTTAAGCCCATGTGTAGTACCTATTGTCCTTGCACCCAAGAAAGAAGGCACTTGGAGGCTTTGCACAGACTCAAGGGCCATCAACAAGATAACTATAAGGTATAGGTTTCGAATCCCTAGGATAGAGGATTTTCTCAATTGCTTGGGGAATGCTAAATATTTCACCAAAATGGATCTAAAAAGTGGATACCATCAAATTAGGATAAGGCCAGGGGATGAATTGAAAACAACTTTTAAAACCAATGAGGGGTTATGTGAGTGGAAATTCATGCCATTTGGGTTATCCAATGCCCCTAGTACCTTTATGAGGTTGATGAATGAGGTCTTGGTGGAATTTATAGGCAAGTTTTTCATAGTATACCTAGATGATATCTTGATCTTTAGTCACACAAGGGAAGAGAACCTCAAACAGATAGATATGGTTCTCAAGAGGCTACATGAAGAGCAACTAATGATCAATTTGGATAAGTGTTTGTTCATGTAGGAGGAGATCATCTACTTGGGCTTTGTAATCTCACAAGGTGAGTTTAAAATGGACCAAGAGAAGGTAAGTGCTATACTATCTTGGCCAACACCTAAGACTATGAATGATGTCTAGAGCTTCCATGGTTTAGAAACTTTTTATAGGATGTTCATAAGAGGATTTAGTCATGTTTGTGAACCCATGCTTGACACCATAAAGGGAGGACAAAAGTGTAGGTTCAGTTGGACCAAGGAGGCAGATGATTCATTTGAAACATTGAAGAAGAAAGTTACAGAACAACCAGTCCTCACCCTACCAAACTTCAACAAGATATTTCAGGTGGAATGTGATGCAAGCCACATGGCCATTGGGGCAATGCCCAATCAAGAAGGAAGGACTCTTGGTTTTTTCAGTGAAAAGCTAAATGATGCCAAGAAGAGATACTCATCTTATGACTTGGAGATGTATGCTTTGGTTCAGTATTTGAAGAAGTGGAGGCACTATTTATTGCCTAAAGAGTTCATAGTTTTTACTGATAATCAGTCACTCAGTTTCATAAATAGCCAAGAGAAGATAAACCATCGGCACATGAAGTGGGTAGAGATCCTACAAGCCTTCACCTTCACCCTCAAGCATAAGAAGGGGGTCAAGAACAAAGTTGCAAATGCCTTGAGAAGGAGGGTCTTAACTGTCAACTAAATCAAGATGGAGAGTGTTGCTATTGATTCCTTGAAGAGTATATATGATGTTGATGAAGACTTTGGAGAGATCTACAAGGTATGTGAAACTTTTGGTGAGAGATATCATATTGAGTTTTCTGAATTTTTGATATAAGATAGATTGTTATTCAAAGGAGGATAGTTGTGTATTCCTAAGTGTTCCATGAGGTTAAATATCATTAGGGAGAAGCATTGTGGAGCTATGGTGGGTCATTTTGGCCTTGACAAGACCTAGACCTTGTGAAGAGACACTATTACTGGCCTAAGTTGCAGGAAAATGTAAGGAAGTTTGTGGAAACATGTGTAATATGTCAAAAAGCTAAAGGGAAGTCCACTAATGCAGGTTTGTATCAACCCTTACCCATTCCTTCTAGGCCATGGGAGAGCATAAGTATGGATTTTGTGTTGGGTCTGCCTAGAACAAGGAGGGGATTTGACAGTGTCTTTGTAGTGGTGGACAGGTTTAGTAAAATGGTTAATTTTGTTGCCATGTAAGACTTCTTGTGATGCCTCATATGTTGCAGACCTGTTCTTCAAAGAAATAGTCTAGATACATGGATTGCAACTAAATATTGTTTCAGATAGAAATGTGAAGTTTATAGGTCACTTTTGGAGGACCCTTTGGAAGAATTTGGGGACTAACCTAGCTTTCTCATCAACCTACCATCCTCAAATGGATGGGCAAACTGAAGTTGCCAATAGGTCATTGGGAAACCTACTAAGGTGTTTGACAAGGCAACATGGAGAGAAGTGGGACAATATACTATCACGGGCAAAATTCTCATACAGCGACACTATAAATAGGAGCACGGGGAAGTCTCCTTTCCAAATTATGTATGGCATCCACCCAAGGGGAGTATTGGAGTTAAGGGATTTGCCCAAAGAAGAGCCCATTAGTGTAGATGGTGAAGATTTTGCATCAGCCATCAAGGAGGTGCATGACCAAGTGAAGTCTCATCTCCAACAATATGCAAAGAAGTACAAGGCCTATGCTAATAAGAAAAAGAGGGATGTGCAGTTCAATGTTGGGGATTTGGTATGGGTACATTTGAAGAAGGAGAGACTCCCAAAGGGTAAGCACACCAAACTCATGTAGAGGAAGATTGGACCATGTCAGATTTTGAAGAAGTGTGGACAAAATGCCTATGAAATCCAACTTCCTCCTGATATTGGACTATCACCCATCTTTAATGTGTGTGATCTTACACTTTTCAAAGGTGATGGAAATTAAGTGGAGGAACCAATGCAGATTGCAGCAGACAATGACATTCCAAGGCATGAATCACCTAAGTTGAGCAAAGTGTTAGACACTAGAGTAACAAAGAAGACAAGGAACAAGGAGCACATTGAGTACTTGGTGTCTTGGAAGGACAAACCAGAATCTCAGGCAGTTTGGATGATAGATAAACAAATTTCCAACCATGGTGCAGACTTACAAACTCTGATCTCAAGTTGGATTGAGATCTCTTATGTCAGGGAGTATGGTGTAGGTGCACCTCATCAACATGCCAATCATGGCTCTAAGGATGAAGACTAGGATCATTGTGGTTTCTTAGTATGGTTTGTGTTTATGCAAGTTTGTTTCATGTACTCAATAAACCCCACCATGTAAGCCCATGTCACCAATTAGGCAATTGGATAAGCCAATTGGGACAATGTGGTCAATAGGGGTAGTAGAAGGTTTATTTTTATATTTGATAGGTTTTTTACATGTTTTAGGGGTGTTTGGTTGATCCAAGTGTGTGGATCCCCACCTTAGAAAGTTTGACAACATTTTGTGCAAAATTGCAACTTTTGAAAGTGCAACTTTTGAGTGCAAAAGTGCAACTTTTCAAAGTACGGTTGTGGGAAGCCTTTCAATGGCTCCAACCTCCTCCAAATTAATTTGGAAATGATTGGAGAGTTATATAAACCTTGTGGACATGATTCCCAAGGCTGCTAATGATGTGGTTTGAAGTTGTGAAGCAATAAAACACTGAAATACTAAACTTTTCCTAGAAATTCTAAGTTTGCAGTGATTGTACATTATTGTACAGACTGAATTGAATCACACCATTCATGGAGTAGATGGAGGCATGAACTAGCTTTTATTTGGGGGTGGTCTGAGGCTTTGATTGTGTTTGTGGTCTGAGGGTTTGGAGAGGGTTTTAGACAAGAATGGCCATATCTTAGAGCATTCTAGTCCACTACAAGTTTCTTCCTTTTATGGGATGTAGGATTGGCCTATGTACTTTAGGATTTTCATGGGATTTTGTAGGGGACACTTGGTTGTGTGGAGAAAGGAGAAAAACTAGGTAGGCATCTCTATGTGACTACGTTAGGCTAATTAAGGACGATCATCATAAAACATTATAGAAGTGGATTCCAGGCATGTAACCCTAGAATTGGAGGTTATTCACCATCCCCCACATGCTCATAGAGTTTTTTTTCTATTTTGAATTCATTAATTGGTAGTTTCTTTGTTAAATAGGCCTAATCTCCCTAATTAGGTCTCTTGGTCTCTAAGTGGTTCAGACCCTAGAAGTGCAGATCTAATAAAACCATTTTGGGGATGAGTGTAACTCCCAAAAGGGTATCTAAAATGGTAATTTTTTTGTATGAGTGTGAGAAAAATTTTGGAGTTAGGGTCAATTCTATCACCAAATAGGGCTATTAGCCTAGGGGGTAGGTTTCTAAAAGAGATATAAGGATTTGGAATCTAGACCCAAAACCAATGCTTGGACTAGTCTCCAATGGCCATAAATGAATTACATCCAAAGTCCTTAGGAGAAGTATGCCCTAGGATGGTGTATGGTAGGTATTGAGGCAGTTACTCATCTTGAGTAGGCCCAAACCTAGTGAGTTTGTGAGTAGTTTCAACCAAAGGTGTGGAGTCCCTCCTTGTAGGACCCTTGTGATCATTTGAGGGGTCAACAGTCTAACCTTGTTTGGGATTATTCTTAAGTGAGTGGGTAGGGCTTTGCATCATAAGCTCATTCAACACCACCAAAATCACCACAATTTGGTTTGTTAGAGTCATCGTGGGTTTCTCCATTGCATCTATTAAAACCCTTTCATTCTTGCTACCTTCCAAGTTGGAAAATTTATTTCATGTTGCATCCTCAAGGACAAGAAGAATAGATTCCTCCATTTGAATCTTCTTTTCTTGAAATTTGTTGCTAATAGATAACTCATCATCATCTATCTCCATCTGCTTTAGGACCCGACATTACAACGAAAGACTAATACAATATGCAATGACATAGTTTGTGAGGCCCACTTCCAGACCATACCAAGGATGAGGGGTTTACCCAGTAAGTCCCTTGGATTTATTTACTCTGGTATTTATCATCAGATAATTAGAGATCATAGAGTTATGCTTAATTTCCATTTTGCGACAAGAAATATCAAATGGTATGACGCCAACCATGGCGTTCACAAACCTGGTGGACCCACCAACTGTATGGTTGTCTTTCTTTATTAACTTGTAATATATCCATTTGCAGTGATTATGTACTGCACCTTCTTCCAATACACCCATGATGCTCATGAACCTTTCCACTGATCCCCTCACAGTTTCTCATCCTCTATTCCATCTCCCTCTAGGTGAAGTATTCCCCTAGGTGATGGCAAGATAACTTCCTCAACAGAGGACTCATCTTTCTTGTCCTCATAGGAAGACATTGAGAAGCTATCGATGATGATATTGACATGAGCATCATCATAATTAATTTTCCTTGTCTTCCTAGCCAACAAGGGATCCATCTCTATGAAGAAAGAGTTATCATCCCTATCCTTGGCACTAAGAACATGATGCTCAAGTTGCACTTGGGCTTGATTCAAGACTATCATTTTCAAACCTAGGTGGTCTGGGACTCACTAGTCTATGTAGAGACTAGCCAGAGCCCCATTAAACTATGCACCCACTGACCCACATGTCGTTCGACCAACAATGAGCATATAGAGCTCTCAATACAAACTTTCCAACCATTATTTTTACCATTGGGAGGATCATTGATACCCATATTGAGCCTGCTTCTCTAACTATTTAGAGAATTCAATCGATGAAAATTGGGGAACTCGTTATTTGATGGAAAGACACAGGTAGCAGCTGAAGGAATGGTATGAATCATGTATCTTGAGCTCACTTCCTCACTTTTGGCCATCCTTAACTGTAGCACTTCATCTCCTATATAAGTAACCGCAGAGAATGTCAATCTCTGCCCCTTTGTATTTGTAACATATGTAGACTCTCCACCTACCATGGTAGATAGTGCCAAATTTGAGATTGTTGGCATTCTGATGATGTTTTGATTGTCATTGATGGACACACACTTTCTTGATGTATGAGTTATGCTCAACTGGTAATTGTTCCAACCGATATTATGTATTATAGTCTTTAGACTATTGGTGTTTTGCAGAAGATGTTTACCGGTCACAAATTGACTGAAGACCCAAGAGGTATGGTGAACTCAAGCGGTATGGAGACCTCAAGTGGTTGGAGGATCACAAGTGGTATGAAGGACCCAAGCGGTAGTTAACACTATGATCTACCAGTCTTCATTTTTGATAAACTGGTAATCGGTATATTGTATTAACCGGTATTACTCTGTGATGAGTTACCAACCGATATTACTCTATGATGAGTTACCAACCAGTATTTGTGTGATGAGTTATCATCCACTGACACTTTGATGGTGATTTTGTGTCATTTTACCAAATGTGTCTAGATGCACTAAAACTAGGAACTTGTAGTTTAATCCTATTGGACCGACATGAAATCAGTTTCCTTTATAAGGACATCATGTCTAGGTTTGCATATGTGAGAGATGTATGATGTATGAGAAGGTTATGTGCGATCTTTGCAGAGAAGATTAGGTCTATGTGAAGAGTTAGAGTGTGGAGATATTGAAGACTAAAGTAATGCTGAATTGAATTAACAATGAGCTAGCAAGGATCTAACCAAGCATACTATGCTAGTATCCAGATCACTCACTTGTTGATTACTCACATCTTCGACAAGTCTGAAACCCTTAACTAGGTAGACCCAGCAAATCCTTTGTAAATCCTCTAACAAGGTGGTTCACAACTGTGGATCTGAAATCCTCTCACAAGGTAGTCTTTAACAGGACTTATCTCCTAACAGAGATCTAGATTCCTAACAGGATCTGTTTTGGTGAAGAACATGGTATGACCTTAACCAGTCCGGTTTCTATTATGTAGATAGTTACTTGTGATTTTCTGCTCACCGTGGTTTTTCCCATTTTGGTTTCCACATCAAATATCTTGTGTTATGGTGATTGTGCTTTTGTGGGTGAATGCTTTATTTTCTATTTGGTTTGCATTTATCTTAACCGGTTTATTAGTGAATCTGTTGCACCGGTTCTCTACTAAATTGTTTAGAAGTTTGAGTATAGTATTTTTTGGTATACTAATTCACCCCCCCCTCTTAGTATTCATCAGTGATCCCCAAATCGACTCTTACAATAATACCTTCATGTTTCTCAAACTAAGATATGATAGGAAGATTGCCAACAATGACATTACCAAAACCTATCTTCTTCTTAAGTTTTGTGGCTCAAATTATTTTCTCTTCAAATTCTTCGAATTCCTCAAACATGTCTACCTCTCCATTTTCTTCAACTTTTCTAAAAAACTTATTATCTTCCACTGTCGATAGCGTGCCTCTAAAATCTCCCAAATTCTCTTTCAGATGCTCAAACGCCTCATCTTCACGGCTGCCCTCATGTAGGGGCATGAAATTCAGGTCGCCATCGTATACACTCAACTCACAGGTATCCTACATCTTGTGACTCTTCACATGCCCGTTCACTCAATTAACCTCCCGAACCTTCTGCACAAGGGAAATATGCCTACAAACTATCTTTTGAGGTTGTCTCTTTTTGCTAGGAATAGGGAGGACATTAATTTCCTTATAATTCCAACAATTCTTTTTGATGTGGCAAGAACTATCCTCTCTAGGTTTGTAGTTTGACCTTCTTTGTGATTTCTCACGATCTCTTTCGATTTTCCTTCTTTCTTTATTAACATATTCTTGGATCTTTGCACAAACTTGGCATCTTATTCTTCATCTTTCTAGCCATCCCACCAATGTACATAGTGAATTGTTTTAGCTTTCACTTGCACAACTTCACTCCCTTTCGAGTCTAAATTGCTGAGAAACTCGTCAATGACACAATCAACTTCATCTTCAATTGCTTCAATGTCCTCCTCTTCATCATCCTCTTCTTCAGTCGAATCAAGAAAATCAAGAAATTCTTCAATAATCAGCGTCATCATCTTCGTCTTCCATCTCTGCTCAAGCCAATCTGGCTTTGATGCCAATTGTGAAGATTAAAATGAACAAAGATAACATTCATAAATTAAACTAAAACATAAATAAACAGAAAATATACATGACAACGCATGACGCAAGGTTTAAACATGGTTCACCACTAAGTGGTTATGTCCACTAGAAAGCAGGGATAATGATCTATTAACCAAATATCCAATACTACACATACATGGGCTGCACACAGACATTTATACAAATGTATTCAGCTATGAAACGAATAGCTAGGAGAAGGAGAAAGGTCATCTAACCGTTGGGCTTCACATTCCCAACAAATCCATCATCATAATAGTTTTTCATGCTTCGATAAAAAGATTTAAGTGCATCATCTCAGTATTTTCTAGATAAAAATGAAGTTTACCTTAGAATGTTGGAAATATGAACTTTATTTCATTACTATTATTTAAACACCTATTATATATTGACATATCTATCACATCAGAACATGTTTGCCATTATATAAAAAAATCTAATGAACTACAATTTTAGTCCATTGTGAAATATTAATCATAAGAAATTTTGATTCTCATATATAATTGAGGTAGAAATACTATTTAATTATTTTTTTTTAAATTAAATTACATATTAACAAATCTGTCAAATCAAATAATAAATTTTTTTAAATACATTATTAATTCTTGCAAGGCAAATACTATTGTATTAATTGAATTTTATTATTCAACTAGTTTAAACAATGATTGTTTAGACTTAAAAAAATTCAACAAAAATTCTATAATCTAAATTTGATTTTAATTTTATATGATTATAAAAACAACAGTTTTCTCTATTCTTATTGATTTATGCAGATATAATATTCAATTTACATAAATTCAGAAAAAGTTAACGATGTGACTCATAAGATTGAAATGACTCGCAAAGCTTTTCTTGTCGCTTAAACGAGCTTTACTCATATGTGATGTGGGCTCGACAAAATTGTATTGCTTCTAATTAACTTTAAAGTATTAGTTATCTAAGTTTAATTTTTAGTAATGAAGTTAATTTATGGTTTGGGTGGATATAATAAGGATTGTAATTAATTTTTTTTCTTATTTTAATTTTTTAAATATTGATTTGTTTAAACTTAATATAGAAATCTAATTATATTATTTTAAATTTTTTTATTGCATATATAGATATAAACTTTTAAATTTAAATTAACAAAACTTTATATTATTTCATCTATATTAATCTTGATTTTATGTATGATTTTACCATGTCATTTAGATATTTGGGTGTACATATCTAGGATTTATTTCATTTTGCCAAAAATGTTAATATTATTAAATATGGATAAGAAGTATATTTTTTAATAAATTTGGTTCATGATTTTTATTTTTTTTAATAAAAGTAGATTATTCCACTAAACTTTTTTATTAATATTTTTTATTTTTTACACAGGATTCAAAGAACATACCAGAGGAAAGAACCCTGGCAAGAAAACCTCTGGTCACAACTCATAAAATAAACCTATATTATCTGACAGATCAGTTTATGCACCCCACCCAAAACCACATACAAAATGCGGTCACAACGCATATAATATCAGTTTTGCATAGAGCCCATACGACAATTTGCCAAAAAAAAAAAAAAACCCATCGAATAATTTTCAAATGTAGACTCCATGGCTACTACCAATGGAAGAAGACAAAATTTTCCAAATCCCTGTGCCAAATCCCATGAGCCAAAAACCTTCCTGCCAGAAAAGAAAGTATCAAAAAACCTTTGGAAAAACACTATTGTATCAAATACCATGAGCTCGAACTCTCCTCTAGACAATGAACATGAATACTTGAAATGAAAGGGGAAAGCAGGAATAATTATCATCATAAAATTTTACATCAACATTACTGAAGAAAATCATATAACTATTGCTGCAAACCTTCCCATACCCTAGAAGGAATTTCCTCAAAACCCACCTCTTGCTGATTAGCATTGCTATCAATGGCTAAATTTGTCAAATAATCCGCAATCTTATTAACTTCTCTATAACAATGGGATACCAAGAAAGATTCAAACAATTCTAATTTTTGTAAAGTGGGATCAAGTATATACTACAATTTCCAACAATTCGATTTCTTTTTCATAACACATTGAATAATCACCATAGAATCTCCTTAAATTATTAAGTCCTTAATTCCCAAAGAGATTGTCATATCCAATCCAAAAGACAAAGCATGAAATTCCACATAATTATTAGTTTTAAAACCAATAGCATGACACTTAGCTCGAATAAAATTTGCATTGTGATCATAAATTACCATGCCTACCCCAGCCAACCCAAGGTTACCACAAGAGGCCCCATCAAAATTCAGTTTAAAGTGCCCCTGCGGAGGAGGTTTCCATCTAGCAGAGCATCTCTTACCTATTGCATCATTCTTTTTTTAAAATTGAACCATGAGAGGGTAAAACTGATAGGAGCTTCCAAACTCTAGTAACTCTACTATCCTAGTGCGAAAAAGAAGTAAGATTTTCCAAATTCTTATAAATAAATGACAAAGAAACCTCAGAGATTGAAGACTCAATTTTTAATAGAACCTCAGACACAAGAGACCTTGTTTTTTTAAATATCATGTTGTTTCTCTCTAGCCAAATATTCCAATCACAATAGATGGAGATATGATCCAAAGGCATGCATAAAAAGATGAGGCAAATAGAAAGGGCCAAGATCTGAAATGGGAAATGAGATCTTTACCAATAACAAAGGATATATTTAACTTCTCAAACAACCACTTCCAACATTCATAAGCATAATCACAATGTAGGAACAGGTGTGAAGAAGATTCTAAATTTTTGTTACAAAGGACACAAGGGAAAACAACAGTAATACCAAGCCTGTCTAGTCTCATACCTATAAGGACTCTATCCTAAACTACCAACCAAGCAAAGGTTCCAACTTTAGGAAGACAAGTCGAATGCCAAAACAACTTATAAGGCCAAGATGATAAATCTTTAGCAACCATAAGAGAGTTGTAACCATGTTTAACAATGTACTTACCAGAAATATTCTTTGTCCAAATAAGTTCATCCTCAGAATCAGAAAGAAATATAATTCTATCCCCCAAAATCTTCTCAAAATCTAATTTCATGCTTTGATCACCATCTAAGAAATCAATCGACTTCCATCTAGCTAGCTTAAGGGGTCCACTAGTCACAATTTCAAAATAATCTTCTTCAAAAACACCCCAAAGGGAGGAAAGAACAGTGATCAGAGGAGACCAATCCTTAATATTCACCAAAGGTGTGTGTCCATTCCATACTTCATCCTAGAATCTGACCTTTCTACCATTATGAACAATCCATGAGAGATGAGGCAAAATAACTGATCTACATTTACAAAGGAAATTCCAAATAGCAGAACCCAAAGGCAAATTTGAGACTTTAAAAATGTACTCTCTCGGTCCATTATTTAAATATTTGGCAAACATAATCTGTGCCCATAAGGAGCTAGGCTTGTCATATAATTTGCAAACCAACTTAGCACCTAAGGCTAAATTTTGATTTTCCAAACTCCGAATTCCTGTTCCCCCAAGTTCCTTAGGCAAACATACCTTATCCCATGCAACTAAAGGGAGATTCTTCTTGCCATCTTTATTATTGTTCCAAAGAAAATCTCTAAGAGTATCCTGTAAACTAACAATAGTTGCTTTTGGAGACTTCAAAACAGACATGAGATATATGGGAACAACATTCAAAATAGACTTGATGAGAACAATTTTACCCACCAAAGTTAACCATCTATGATTCCATGAGAGAATTCTTTTAGAAATGACCAAAATAATCTTATCCCAAAAACAAATCTTATCCTGTTTAACAAAGAAAGGAATCCCAAGGTAAGTACATGGAAGATTTCCAGTCTCAAATCCCCAAAAGAATTGCAACCTATGTTGAACTAGTTGTGATGTATTAAGGAAAAAAATCTTTGATTTATCACCATTCACTTTCTGACCAAAAAATGATGCATAATTTTGTATTATTCCTTTAATCACTTTTGCCTCTACTAAAGAAGCATGTCCAAATAACAGAGTATCATCTGCAAAGAGACAATGAGAAATACTTTGGGGAATATTCTGAATCCTTGTACCTTTCCAAAGCCCCCCCACTTTAGTAGCCCTAATAGCCCAACTAAAGGTTTCAGCTAGGAGAATAAACAAAAAGGGAGAAAGGGGATCTCCCTATCTCAAACCCCTAGAGGAAATGAAAAAACCACAAGGACAACTATTAATTAAAACTGAGAATCTTGCAGAAGAAATACATGCACGAATCCATTTGACCCAAGCCTTGGAAAAACCTAACTTCTCAAGAATAGCACATAAAGCCCCCCACTCTACTCTATCATAAGCCTTCATCATGTCTAGTTTAAGTATCATGGTCGAGGTTCTTTGGGTGGAAATAGAATGCAGCACCTCATGTGCTACAATTGCACCCTCTGTCGTCTCCCTTCCGGGAACAAAACCACCTTGCTCCAATGAAATGATCCTAGGTAGAATTTTTGCCAACCTAAAGGAAATTGCCTTTGTAAATATCTTATATAAAGCGTTACATAAAGCAATGGGGCAGAAGTCAGCAAAAGTCTTAGTATCCTCTTTTTTAGGAATAATTGCAATCATTGTAGTATTAAGTTCTTTTAAAATAGACCTATTTCTCCTAGCTTCCTCGAGAGCCAATAAAACATCATTTCCTACAAAATCCCAACATTTCTGAAAAAATAAAGGAGTAAAACCATCTGGTCCAGGAGCTGTATCTGGATTCATGGCAAAGACAACAATCTTAACTTGTTCTAAGGAAAAGGGAGATATCAGCATCTTATTGTCTTCCAAAGATACTAAAGGAGGAATATTAGATATAATATCATTGTTGAGATTTCCATTTTCTGAAGATAATAATGACTTAAAAAACCTAACTGCCTCTGAAGCAATGTCCTCTAGCTCTGTCAATAAATTCCCATTCTGACACTGAATACAAGATATTCTATTCTTACATCTTTTAATCTTAGTTGAAAAATGAAAAACTTTTGTGTTCCTGTCACCATTTTAAAGCCATAACTCTCTATATTTCTGTCTCCAATAGATTTCCTCTCTAGCTAACACCTCCTCAAGCTGTAATTTTAGTGACTTCAATTCATCAAAAACTTGTGGCACCATACCATGTTGAAGCACATGAGTATTAAGACACTCAATCATATGTTGAATCCTTTGTTTCTCCTGAAAAATGTTCTTAAAATGCGAGATATTCCATTGCCTAGTATTCAATCTCAAATAACTTAACTTCTTAGCAATCTGAAACATATGGGACCCAAAACAAAAAGGAGCAGAATTCCACCATTTCATAAGCAAAGGCAAAAAGGAAGAATACCTAAACCACATGGGCTCAAATTTAAATGGAGACTTAAAAGAAGTCTTATCCTCAATAATTGAAAGGGAAATTGGAAAATGATCAGAACCCGAGACTGATAGAATAGAGGAAAAGAATTCAAAATCTGAATCAATCCAATTCTCAGATAACAAAAACCGATCTAATCTCTCAACAATCTGAGAAAAAACCCTTCTCATGTTTGTCCATGTGAAAACTCCATTCTGAGACTTACAATAAAAAAGGCTCATATCAGAAATGAAATCCCCAAAGTCATCCATAATCCTTTTATTAGGGAAAACACCTCCTCTTTTCTCATCTAAATCAGTGATAGCATTAAAATCGCCCCCAAAGATAATAAAGGAACCATGTTTTAAGGGAGAAGAAATCCTCTTTAATTCATCACATAACTTACTCTTCCTTTGAATACTTGACGGAGCATAACTGTTAAAAAGCCAGAATTTAACCTTCGAAATCTTGCTTCTAACTAAAGCCAACATCCAATTTGTAGCAGATGCCACTAACTGTACCTCAATATTATAATTATTCTAAAGTAGTGCCAAACCTCTTGAAGCACCACAAGATGGAGAAGAAAGAAAATTCCACCTTTTCCAAGATGAAAAAACCAAATCAGCAAACTCCTTTGACAACTTTGTTTCTTGCAACATAAAAATATCACACTTAATTAAGTCCATCTGGGACTTAATTAAGCATCTCTTGTTAGGGGCATTTAAGCCCCTAACATTCCAAGAAATAATTCTCATTGTCCTCAAGGGGAGGCTGAAGCTCCCCTCTTCCCATTAATTGGAGAATTTTTGCTTTCCCCAAAGCAACCTTGTAAATTACGTTTCACAGCCCCTGATCTTGTCACAGGAGGACTAGTCACCAATCTTTTACTCCTCTTTCTTTTTACACTTACTAGAGTTAGGCATGTTTTCTTAGGCCCACCAAGAGAGACTGAATGCCTCCCTTGCCCACCAGCAGGAGAAAGGGACAAAGTCTTTTGAATTCCAGCATCAATTTCCATTTGAGTCTTAAGATTATTTGGAGGCCTACCTCTCCTAGGAGAAACCACCGATGGTGAAAAAACCGGAGTTGTTTGGACAATTGGTAAACTCTTGCATGACTTTGGAGAAGCCAAGATAAATGGATTATCTTCAAAACCCAACTCTATTGTAGCCAAAACCGCAAAAGGATTAGTAAATGCAGAAATTGGAAGGGTCAAGTTTATACTACCCAAATCATTCTCAATCAAACAAACAACTCTATCAGTAATACCCTCATCCATTTGATGTGCATGATAATTAAAAATATCATTTACTTCCTAAACTAGATTCTCATCTGGCATAATAACAAGGACAACCTCTGATGGATTACTATTCCCTAAGGAAGATTCATTAGCCATATTAATTTCAACATTCAGAGGGGAATTATTAGACACCAAATTCTTAATTTCCTGAACTAAAGAAGCATCATTAGGAAAACCTATGGCAGGTACCTATTTAATAGTTTCCCTATCAACCACTGCATTTTTATCTAAATTCACATTCTTTGAAGAATCGAGAACCTCCTTTTGAGTGCATGAAGACAAATTGTCGCCCTTACCCTTTGTGTGATTATTTGGCATCTTAGGGCAATCTATCATCAATGGATGATCTACTCCGTTCATCAGGGGATTACCATCCACTATACCCCCATTATTAGAAAATGTCTTCAGTAAAGATGAAAGTTAGACCAAACCTGAAGTGTGAACATTGGGTTTCTCGGAACTATGACACAATGAATTATTTTCAAGATTAATGTGACCTGTTTCTACCAATTTATGCAAAGAGACATTTCCACATCCTTCAACCGAAGGTCCCGCCGACAAACTATCTTTATTAAGGGATTTAGGGACAGAGTCAACAACCTATTGGTTTTTCTTAAAATCCATAAGTAATGGAGCATCCAAAAGTAAAGGAGACTTAAGAAGCTCCATATCTAATTTCTCAATTGACTAGTGCCAAATACCATCATGAGACTTGATATTACAAGTACGAGGGCAAACATTGTTAGGGTTAATAAGAACACAAATTTTTACTAGAACCTCCCCATCCACAAAGTCCATTTTAGATGTTAAAAAAGTTCCAATAATATTTTCAATTTTCTCAAGAACATCTAGATCCATAAATTCAAAAGGAATTTTAGGTAAACCAAACCAAAAAGGAATAAGTTTTGAACTAGACCAAGAAGGAACAAAAAAAGGTTTCCAAGCTGCAATTGAAATTAAATGTTTTCCAAACCAATGATGTGAAGTTCTTAATACCTCATCTCTGAAAGAAGGAGAACCAAAGACAATAATAAAAGCATTCGCAGACAATAATTGAAAATAATGCATATCCCCCCATCTTTTCTGCAATTTATGATAAAGCTTTAACAAACTAATTTGATCACCCCAAATTTCCCCAGAAATAGCATTCGTATGCAAACAATTCACTTTTTTATCGATATAAGAACCCAAAAGATCAATACAAGGGATAGGAGCCCAAACATGTGATGAAGAAACCCTTGACAAAATATGATCAGAAGGTATCTTACTTACCTTTTCTGGACTAGCTTCCTTGAGGTTCACATTTACCTTATTTCCCACCTGCTGTGAAGAAACAGAAACCCTAGCCACAGTCTCCTTATTTGCCAAGCCAACAACCTTAGCAAAAGTTCGCTGATTGCCCAAATCTAAAGACCATTTCCTTGAAAAGCCTTTGAATTGCTTCTCAGAATTCCCTTGATTCACACCATTATTAAAACACCCTTGAGTGAATCTCCTTCCATTGTTATTCTGCCTCCATGCCACACTTCATCTGTTCCTAAAGAAGCCTTGAAAGTATTTTGAAGTTGGCCAAAAAACCTTGTTATTTCCGCTCCGGTTTACCTATATCGTCATGTCCTTCCATCTGTCATTCGTGTAGACCCACTGCGGAACATGAGGCGGGTCTTCCTAGCCCACATCCACCCATGAACTCAAATGTCCACTATCAGCCATATCCGATCACTATATTAACAACAATAAACTCTTGATCTTATAGACTGCGACCTCTATTTTCAATGATTGAAATTGTGGTCTTCAAACCCTCTAGACTACTATGAACAAATAGTGAACTACGATCCCCCTGATGCCATTAAACATAATCTGTACCCTCAATACTTTGCTTCCATATTGCAGACCTTCAGGTGGTGTTGACTACCTCCAGGTTGGGGTGGGTTGCAGGTGTCTAGATTCAGATCTACACTCAGAATAAGATTGCAACTCAGATCTGCAATGGATGGAGTATTTGCTGTCCTAATCTGTTTCTTCACAGTGTCAACATGAAAATTTGGTTCATGATTGTAAAAATATAATATTTGACTTTTTTATGTTTATCTTTATTAGTTTATGCCAAGGTAGGATAGTTTTGTATTAAATTTAATTCAAATTTAGATTTATTATCTTTGTTTAAAATTTAAATCTTAAAACTTCATATTCGTATTCAAATTTAAACTTCTACAATCTTTTATATTAATAATATTGAAGCAGTCTAGTACATTTTTCATACACTGTGTTCTAATGTCATGATATATAATATAAAATTCAATGTGCATTTATTTTTATACGAAGCAATAATAATCATGCTCAATAGTGTAATAATTAAAGAACAATTAAATTCTAAAGACTATAAAAAGAATAAAAAATGCGGAATAATCACATAGTACATTTACATGGTTGCAAATGTTGTCTTTAATATATTTTTTTTTCAATAATTTAAATCATTAAATGGTTAGACCTACGAGAACTTGTTCACTCATTGAATCAATGTCTCTAAACACCACCTTAACATATGCATATATTTATAAGACATTTGTTAGATGCCTTTCATGAAGGCATTCTATTAGTCCATTCTTACAGACATAGATAAATTTTATGCTTTAGATGAAGTTCATGATAATTAAGATGAAACTTACGAGCTCAAGATTCATCTACATCATTCTCTTTATCAATTAAGAGTTTAAAAATTTCTTCAAACTAAAATAATTAATCATTCAACAATGACAAAATATTCCAATGAACCCCTGCATCATCTATCCATCATTGATTTTAGAACTATGTACACCTATCCCTTTCTTTAATTATAATTCATACTTAAATTTCAATTATTTATCCTAGCTCTATTATTAGACAATAATTATTTTTATTTATTTGTTTGATCTAGATTTATAAAAAAAATAAAAAATCCTTATAATATCCAAGATAATAATCTTAATAGCCATAAAACATTTTTTAAAAATAGACAAATTTTTTTTCAAAGTTAAACATAAATATAACTTCTCGCACATATTACACAACTCATCATATTTCTACTTATTAAAAAAATATAACTCATAAAAATGTGTTTACCAAATGGACTTCTTTTAGATGCTATTGTTAAATTAGAAGCATACATCATATATATTTATCTCTATCTCTCTATCCTTCTATCACAATGCCACCTATATCTCTATTTATGCCTCTCCCTCTCCCTTTATATCTATCGATCTCTATCTCTTTCTCTCTCCCTATCCTTATACACTTTTCTTTCTTTATCTCATTTTTGCTATATTGTTCTACCTTTTTCTCTCCTTCTATCTCTTCCCCCTCTATTTAACAATCTCCTTATCTCTATCTCTCTATTTTTATCTCTCTACCCCTCATTATCTCTTTATCTATTTTTCTCCCTCTTCTTCTCCCCACTACCTTCCTCTATACTTTTTATTTAATCTAAACTAACAACACTAATGACAAGAAATTACGCTTTGAACTTTCAATAATTTAAATTTGTTTGTCTAATTGTATAGAATTCGTTGCCCTTACACATGGGAGGAAAAAGAAAGGACAGATATTGAAAATCAAATTGCACGAAAAGTAAAGGAGCAATATTGAATATTATATTGCAAATATTCAATTAAGAGTGTGGAGTCACGCATATCGTACAATTAGAGGGAGAACGCATTAAAATTACTTTGAACATGTGGTCTTGAATATCCCAATCGATCTCTTTCGCGCCTTAAATATATTTAAATGTTCGTTTGGAATGTTTGAAAAGTTGTAGATTTAATCGTGTGTAGATACAATTTTGAGAAAATTAGAAAGCTAAGAGAATAATTTTAAAAATTAAAAGGGTTTTGGCCATTCCATACGATGCCTATGTCTACCATAAGGACTTGCCAACGCGTCTATTTTGGTTTCAAAATGGCAGTACGGATTGACTAACATGCGTGTTAGTCGCGTGTTTTACACCGTCGATTTTGCAATGAATGGTTGTGATTGACTAACACGTCACTATGAAAGGTTTGTTTTGGAGCTTGAATAACTTCAGCCAAGGACTCACGGCACATGCATAACTATATTATGTTGACTATGGATCCTCCATCTAACTAATTTCCTTTCTAAAGTGTTATTCAAAATTTGTGACGTTCATTTTAAGTTGTTCTTCAAATATAGAGAAATGTCTTGTTTCAAATATAATATTGATATTAAGTTTCTACAATTTATATGATACAAATCGGTTGTTTTTAAATTAGATTGTGTGTGATTTTTTGCATCAACATTTCGGATCACACTTTGTGATAACACGCAAAGACAAAAAGTGATCAAGAAGTAGCAATGACTGCTAAAAAGAGGGAGGGAGTAGACACAAAGATCAAGAAAGGAATGAAAACAAGATAACAAATAAAATAAATAGAAGTCAAGAGATTCAATAAAAAATGAACAAACAATACTAAAAAAAAAAAGAAAGGATCAAAGAGTAAACACAAATAAAACTAAAGCAAAAACAACCAAAATACATTATAATGCCGATATTAAGTTTCCATAATTTATATGATATCAATCAATTGTTTTTAAATTAGATTGTGTGTGATTTTTTGCATCAACATTTTGGGTCACACTTTTTTATAACATGCAAGGACAAAAAGTGATCAAGAAGCAACAATGATTGCTAAAAAGAGGGAGGGAGTAGACAAAAAGATCAAGAAAGGAATGAAAACAGGATAACAAATAAAATAAAGACAAGTCAAGAGCTTCAATAAGAAAAGAACAAACAATACTTTAAAAAAAGAAAGGAGCAAAAAGTAAACACAAATAAAACTAAAGAAAAAACAACGAAAATACATGAAATACACACACTAAATTAAAGATAAATGTAAAACAACAATAACATCCATGATCTCATAAAAATATAAATGTTTTGATTTGATAAAAGTCAATGAGCGATAGTTCATCAAAAGATATGGACAAGGTAACTAATAATTTAATGTTTGATAGGATCAAACATTAAATTATTATATAGATATTTATTTTTCAAATATAAATTCAAGTAATATTATTATTTGTTTCATTTAATATGCATTATTTAATCTATTTGATTATATTAATTACCTAGATAATTTCTTCATCTCCATCTTTGAGTTATTAAAACCTAATTTCACTAATTCTAAAATCATTAAAAAATTATTAGAATATTCTATAAAATCTACCTTAAAATGTCCAATTCATATATTTCTACAAATTTGTGTGCCTCCCATCTAGAAAGGTATGAGGCCACTCATACAAGAGTGCATACTCCACCTATAAAATTGAAATGTTCACTATAAAAATAAAAGAAAATCACTAACTTCCACTTTAGCAACTTTCTTAAATATAGTAACTTGTTTTAATAATTTTTTCTTTTAAATTTAGTTCTTTAAAAAAAAAAACATTTCTTATATGTATCTTTTTTTGTAATATTACTTAAGATATGTAGAATTAAATATTTTTTTCTCTTCCATAATTTTTTCTTTTGAAATTGCATAGTTGAAACTCTAAAGAGATTAAGCATACTTCTCATCAAATGTTCTTCTTTAATGATGTTTTGAGCATTCTCATTATTTACTTACTAGAGAAAAACTAACCATTTTTGTCCTTGAAGTTCTCCAACACAACTTTGTAATAGTACACCACAAATAATTCATCAATTGTAAGTGTTGAAACACGAAATTACACTAAATAAATAATCGATGTTGATAATGAAAGAAAATGAATTTTAACACAATATTGAGTTATTTGTTTGACATAAATATATATTAAAGATGCAATAATGTAAAAATATATTCTTTGATAGTTACAACTTGCATATGTGCATTAAAGGATGAAAAAACATCTTTAAAGTATATTAATCAATTTGGGTACCTACAATACATCATAACGATAAAGTTTGACAATTATGAGTCCTAAAGTTGTAACATAAAAATTCTTCATAGCACTTCCAATTCCTAATCTTAGAAGTGAATTATAGGAAGAAATCAGTGATTGTGAGTGGGTGATAAAAAAGATTTAAATTATATGGTTAAGCTGGAAAGCACAAAAAAAGACTATAGTTCCAAGTTACAAACATAAGTAAAGTGTATTGAATATATTAAAAACAATAGTGTTTCATTGAAGTCATGAAATTTCCATAGTACATAATGTTGGATCTTTTTATTTCTGATTTTGACCTATGAATGATATTTTTTATCATCAATGTTTTGGATCATACTACATGATCCATCATAGTAATACTGTTTCATGTTGGGATAAAACAATTTAAGTCCACCATCTCACTATTTTCTAGATAAAAAAAAAGAATGTTAGAAATGTGAACTTTATTTCATCGCTATCTATAAAATCCTATTACATATTGATACATTTGTCACATGAAAATATGTTTGTTATAATATTTCAAAATCTAATGAAAACTCTACAAAGTAAATACGATGTAAAAGAACTCAAATATAAGTGAAAAAGTGGTGGAAGATCTTAGGTAGTGGAGAATTTTAATGATCTCCAATCTCTTCTATCCCAATTTTACCAAAATGCAAAATTACATTAATTATCTAACCTAAAAACTTAAATTTGATTACAAGATATGTCCAATAATTTCATTACATTAACACTACACAAAATTATTTCATCACTATTTTGGAATTAGAATGAGAAATTATATTAAACTATTTGATAGTATTTCTTTCTTGAAAATGCATAATTGGCTGTAATTTTAGTTCATAATGTTGTTTTTTAATATTTCGGGTCAAACATTTGGAAAAGATTATGAAGTTTTTATCTGCATTTCAAAACCCAAGAAACCCTAGAATGGGTTTAGTTCACTTCTATGCACGGGAATAAATAAATACATATTCATAAATAATGAGAATTTAAAGGCCAAGAGTTTCTTTCTTCCTTCTAGCTCAGGTAGGCAATGACAAAGAATGCGGAAGGGAAAAGAAATAAAATAACAACCACCCTGAATCCTATAAATCAGTGAGATTTCACACCAAAAACCTTACCATTATAAAATTAAATATTATAAGGTACCGTCAATCTAAAATGTTGAACAAAATTGTGTGACAAAACTTAAAAAGATATGTGTAGGTTCAGTTAGTTCCCTGCATAATATTGTCTAAACGATCATTGCATCTGTGAGAGTGAGCCTGGTGCTCTTATTCCTTAGGATTTCCCAATGGGGTATCTCTGTAAGGTACCTGTCTTTCTGCTATTAGATATATACAAATGAGAAAAAATCATTGACTCCAACATGCTATCTATCAAATAGATTAGAGTTTATGAGATTGATGTTGGCTTTTCCTTTGTTATTTGTCCTTGATGACAACACTTGGATTGGTGATTGGTTCCGTTCTGACTTTGACATTTCAGTGAGTTGGTTTTGGAATATATGATTTTCCTATGGTATTGGTATTGCGATTCATGTGCTTCATGTGTAGTTATCTTGTATTTGTAGGTGTTGGTCATGGTATCAAATCCTTTGTGCTCAAGATTTATATCTTATCATTCAAAATCCTTAACACTTGGCATACATAGTAGATCATATTAAAGTGACCACATTGTATTCCACGTTGGCATTAAACTTTATTATTTTATAGCACTTCACTGACCATATTGTATGGTATCGGGCTCAATTTAATACATTGCACCTGACTTGAAGTCAACTCACTTTGCTGGCATTGAGTAAAATGGGGCATTGTAATTTCTTATAGTGCATTGTGATTATGTGACTTGGATAAGTCAAACAACAGAATGATGGATGCATGGCGTGTACACGTTGGACAGTGGTTTGGCAATTGATTATCATATTATTATGTCAGTTGAACTAGATTTCAAAATATAGTATGAGGTGTGGACTTAAAAAATTATACATTTGGTTCGAGGTTTCGAGTGAAAAAGAAAAGATAGGGAAAACCAAAACAATTATTTCATTTTTTGCATTCTCTCAAACCCTAGCGCCACCATTGGTATTTGGTAACAGGTTTTTTGAGCATGAAAGAGTAGTATAATGGTCTGGTTTAAAGTGAACCTGAAGCGGTAGCATCACAAATTCATACGGTGGAGATAAATCTGATTTTGTGGGATTTTATTCTCAATTGTAACCGCCATAAGCAGAGGTATTATTTCTACAGTTTCTTGCTTGGTTTTTTTGAAGGTAAAATGGGAATCTTTGAAAGTTAAAAGAAAGCGGTTTGGTCTCATTTATTTTTTGAAAATATCTTTTATATGTTCATTTATATTTCTCAGTTAAAATGGATAACACAAAACGAGAAAAAAAAGAGGTTGTTTTTCAGTTCATGAAAATAAGTTTATTTTGGTTTGTTGACACTGGTAATTTGAAGGTGAAAAAGAAATTCTTATTTTGCAGATTTTGTTTTTTACAAAAGTGAAAAAGATTACAGTTGAGGTTATTATTTTTGAAAATCAAGGAAAAATGAAAATGTTCTTGGCAACTGTATTTTAATACCTATCGTACAATGGATTGTAATGCACTTTTTTTTATTGTATACTAATGAGATGTTGTGATTGCACAAATGGTTGTAGTTACAAGATCTTTTTAGTGTACAATTCTGGACAAGGCACCATTGAGGATTATTATTGTTTAATTTACAGATTTGCATAAAGTTGTTTAAGACTATTTATCTCTGGTTTTCATAACAGAGAACTTTGGTTTGAAGTTAAAGTCAGTTTGTTGTAACACTGATTCATACAGTGGATATTGAAAGTGATTTTATTGAAAAACTAAACGTGTTTCGTATTCAATTGTGGTTTTGGGATTTCAAGCAAAATGCAGTTGTAAAATCATTGGTGAGTACACAAAATTTTCTATTGGTTTGAGGTGTTGAGTTGATCTCCACCATTTTAATTAGTTGATGATTGATTTGGAATAAAGCATGTAGGTTCGGGTGGTTTTTTATACCCCATGAGGGTTTTTCCACTCATGAATTCTTGGTGTTATGTGTTGCCTTTTGTCTCTCTTTGATTGTATTTTGTGTGCATTCATCTTGTCAAGCTCTAATACTTATTGTTCATGTTGTTGTTTGTTTAGTTCAATCTGTGATGCATACTGAAAACTGTCTTGGTTCAATCATTATTGTTCAACAATTAGTTTTTTCCTGAAAAGATTTGTTGTTGAGCATAAATAGATTGCTTAAGTAAACTCTAAAGAACAATATTATATTTGCTTTTGAAAAGAATTAAATAAGTGTACAAATGTTCAATTGCATCCTTGTGTTCAAAATTGTATCAAACTTCCATTCTGTTTAAAAAAAAAACCCAAAGTTGAAATCAAGTTTTAATCCTTAATCTTGGTGTGTAAATTTATATCACTCTGATTCACCCCTCCCCTCCCTCTCTGAGTGAATCCAATTCCAATAAGCGGTATCAGAGCATAGGTTACTTTCTTTAGGTTTGTTCTAGGATAGATCCTGGTGTTGGAAGTCATTCATTATGTCACATGTTCAAGAGGGGTCTTCTATCACTAGAGCTCCATTGTTTGATGGAACTAATTATGTGTTCTAGAAAATGAGAATGGAAACATATCTGATTTCCATAGACCTTGATGTCTGGAATATTGTTTGTAGTAAGTAAACAATACCTGTTACTATACCTATAGATCTAGATGGGAAAAAGTGTTGAAAACCAATAACACTGAGAGGGGGGCAAGTGAATCAGTGTTATACCAGAATAGTAGATTTTAATCTTAACAAAACATTCATACACCAACCGGTATACTAGTATAAACAAAAATGAAAGAAGTAATGCAATCAATAAGCCAAACACATAAATGAGAAACATAACACAGAGATTTATAGGTGGAAAGCCTCAAAAAGGAAAAACCACGGTCGGATTTGTTACCCACAATATCAATTCACTGGCCATATGAAGAGATATTACAATATATGATGGGCCTGCACTTGCAAGAAGGCTTATAGCCTAGAGCACACTACTCATTCACAATAGGAGCCTCACTGGCTACATAACATTCCAAACAAAAGTCCGGAGAATTGTGAACTACTTAATATAGCATCTCTTATGCCACAATACAGTTTTGGTTTACGCTTTGTCTGTTGCAGGTTAAAACCCTAAACCTCAGTACCAGAATAACCCTTACAATGAATTCCTCACATACATAGTCTCTCATAATGATTTTGCATCATATTACATTTCCATGTCCATACACATCTATATCCTTATCTTCCTTATTACAAAATGATCTATCAAATTGACCTATATACCCTATACAACTTTTATGCCTTATGTTGGCTTACAAAAGTATATACAATATCATATTACATGTCGACTAGATAACATAAAGGAATAAGCATTAAAACAATTTGCCGATGCCAGATCCAAGATGTGTCGGTCTCCAATACCGATGACCTTAGCTATACCATGTCGGCCTGCATTGCCAAGGACCAAAGAAATCTTCTATATTGTTGGTGTTGGTGCAGAGTCTATGAAGTGCCTATCACCATACCATATGAATCTGGAACTCAAAATCATGCTGCCATCAATGACAACATAATGAAACCAACCAATAGATTATCAATTGCTAACAACCTCCCCCTTTGGCATTGATGGCAACACTCATGTAAAAAATAGTCATGGTTTTATCTGTCAGTTTCATCCTGCCCTGCTCCCCCTAAGCTAAATATGCAAAATACTCCAATATTCCAAAATTCTAAAAACTCTGCAACTCCCCCTAATGTATGCAACTCTTCATTATTTTTAACTCCCCCTAATGTATGCAACTCTTCATTATTTTTCACATGTATACTACTCTCCCTTTGACATCAATACCCAAAAATTCTAAAAAGTGTCAAAGAATAATATCTGTACACTGTATACCTAAAAAAATATCTTACCAAAGCTTAATCAATTTCTAGATTTCCAGATAAGCTTTCTCCAATAACTCCACATAAGTATCCCAACTAGTTTTGAATGTGTTGGAGATGGATACAAGTCCACTCAATAAATATGCAAGTGATTCTTTCTCAGTGACTTCTGTCGGTGTGGGATTTCCAAGCATATCCATGCATTCCCTCTTATGTACATCAAGTGAATCCAATCTTGGACTCACCAAACCTCTCAAACTTCTAGCTCTCTGAACGATCTTATCTCTTTCCTTTTCAAGAGAAAAAATTTGGTTCTCCAAAGTCAAAATTTGTCCATCAATAGATGTTGTCGATGAAGTTAGTCCATCAAAAGAGTTAGCAATATTAGCAATCTTTTCCTGAATCTCCTTTATCTTCTTATCTACATTTGTTGTAAGAATATTTGTATTCAAACATACCCTGTATATGTTAGTACACTATTTCAAAGAATTTTCAATTAGAATAAGTTTCTCCTCAATCTTCTTCTTCTCTGTCTCAATGATCTGATCAAAGCAACTCTCTTAGCCAGAGTGAATCTTTCAAGTGCTTGCCAGTTTGAGATCTGTTGTAATGATTGAAAATATTTTGAGATGGGCTATGTTATTACCTTAAGTTTTCCAGAAGGGCTCACTTCATTCTCAATCTTACATTCTAGGACCAATCTGTGCAAAAATGTTATTGACTGATCTATTATCCCCTTGTCTATGGATCCCTTCTTCATTAGTTTTTGAGCACCCATCATCATCAACTCTCTAGGACTCATGTCCGTAATGGATTTCTTTTCAACTTGAGAAGTGTCAATTGTCAACAATGATGGGCTCCTAAATGGTACCCTACCAGATTCCCCTGTAATTTCTGGTAATTTATCTTTTATTTCCTCCTCACTTGCACTGGTGGCTTCGCCACTTGGTGTTGTTTGTGCAACTACCGATTCCTCCCTAGGAATAGTATCCATGATCTGTACAATAGTATCAAGAGGAGAATTGTCCTTAATGTTAGTGCCCTATATAATATTCGTAGAAATAACTGGTGTCTTAGTATGTGTCTATACATTTGTGATAATCGGTGGCTCACTTTCCTGTATCTTGATGTTCTTCAAAACTATGGGTGGAGTACCCATAATTACTTAACCTTTCCCTTCAACTGGTGTATCTACAATCTCAGTTTTGGTCTCTAGTGAAGCAAAGAATCCTCTATGTTCTCCCAAAAAATTGATCCAAGCCTTTTGAGTTTCCTTTATCACCTCATTCATTCTCCCTAACATCAGGCTAGTTATTTTGTGTTTGTTGTTAAAAACCTTTCTATCAGCAGCCTCAATTGTAATCTCCATATCATCTAGAGCTATAGTAAAATAGATAGCTAAAAGTTCCTGCATCTTAATGTTTTTATCTTCTTGCATAGCAGATTGTAGTGTCCACCCTTGACTTGACTTGTTTTGACTAAAGTTGACTTTAAATTCATGTGTGATAGACATTATTTGGCATAGGCTATTTCAAATGATTTATATGATGTTGATACTATCCTTATTGATCATGTGATTTATTAGACACTATATATTTATTATGTGATATATTATCAAAAAGACTATATTGATCATGTGATTTGATGAGCATAAGAGTTGATGGATTTTACATGTTATACTATAATCATGAATTAGACTAATCATGCACTTGATGATGTTCTTATGTATTGACCATATTTAATGATTATCTATGCTAAGTTGAGCTTATGGTGTGTTTGATTGTTGTATGACTGTCTTCGGGATAAAGAAAATGCCACATCACTCATTGCGAGCAGGATGTGTCATTGTGATTCTCTAACCCTTTCCTATTATAATATATATATATATATATGCATATATCGTATCATTGCTTTGTGGGTGCAGAATTTGCAGGTACCAGACACTAACTTCACCTAGCTCTACAAGTCTGAGCATGTCTTTAATCCCAATGGTATGTGGTTCAGAGTTGACACAAGTTACCCTCACATACTCTATATCTAAGTTGTTCACTATGAGTCCTCAACGTCTTGGTGCAATTCACCATGTCAATTAGTAAGCTTGGTTTCTTCCGTGTTGTGAGTATGTTAGTATTGGCTGGTTAATTCTATTATGTCGAGATTGATTATTTGATTATGGATGCGAGATTAAATAGTTAATAGTGTTTATTCTATTTATTTTTATTAATAGCGATTTGATTATTTGATTATCTAATGTTTAATTTAATTTATGGGATTCTTGCCTTTTTGGGTATTTAATTATTTGATATTTAAATATTTATTTATTTTAATGATGATTTAATATTTATTGTTTAGCTTATGTTGTAGTTTTATATTTATTTGTGATTTGACCTTTTATTGGTATTTGATTGTTTATTTATTTATCTATTTATTTATTCGCCTATGGTTTAATATTTATTTGGTATTTAATGTTTATTTGGTTCTTTAATTCATTTATGAGCCTTTGGTTTATTTGATTTAATTTCCCCATTTCATTTATTTAATTGTGGCCCATGTTTTATTTACTAGTTTGACTTTTATATTAAGTGGGTTGTATAAATTCACTTTATAATGAAATAATAAAACATTCCCACCCAATTGTAAAAACATGATTTATATTTATCTTACCTACCCTCTCCTTTTATTGGTTGAAATTGAAAAGGGAGGTAAAATTATATTATATGGTAGGTTTGATAAAATATATCATAGACTGGAATATTTTGATTGGCCGAGATTGAGGCTAGGGTTTTTGGTTATTGTTTGGCTTTTTTATTTTCTTTCCCATAAAGTTTTTGGGGGTTGGCTTCTTCTTTTGCAAAAACTATTCTCTGCAAGATTTTTCCTATGGGTTTTTGCTTGGATTGTTGTTGAAGCTTGTTGGTTTTGGCTTTTGGATTTGGCGAGCTCTTCTTCAGCTTCTTCCATCACACGGGTTGCAGGTTGGAGATGTATTCTTCTTTTTGTATTTTATTTTACAGTTTTCTTGTATGCTCTGTGTCTATAGATTTAATATATGAGCCTTGGAAAATAAATCTATGGTCTGTATAGTATGGAAGGAAATATGTTAATGCATAAATTTGTTGCAAGGCTTTATTCTATAGTTTGTCAAAAATATTTATATTTCTGGGATTGTTGAGAGTCTTCTGGAGTCTTCTGAGCTTGTGTCATGAAGGGAGTTTTGATTGAATGTTGGCTTTTAAGTGTTTATTATTTATTTTATGTATGCCCTTTAAATCTATTATTATGGGTGACTCTATATATATATATATTTTTTGAATCTTGATGTTTTAAGTTTGATTTTTAATCTCTGCCGAAAGTTCTGTGTTTTTCTAGACCTTTTATGCAAAAGCGTTGATTCTGCATTGGTGATGTCCTTTCATTCATTTGTGATGTCCTTTCATGCATTTGCATTGTCTATTGTTGCATTTGTGTTGTCCTTCGGTGTATATGTGTTGTCCTTTGTGTAAAAGTGTTGTCTTTAGCTACACAGGTGCTAACCTGCAATGCATAAGCGCTAAACTTAAGTGAGGAAGCATTGTCCTGCATCACAAAAGTGATGTTTTGTCTGTCTTTGGTGTTTTCACTATTTTTCTAGTCAGATTTGGATTCTCAAGTTTGCTTTCATTCTAGAGGCTTTTTGGGATTTTGCAGACATTTTCCAGCTACTGTTATTTATCAGTTTGATGCGATTTTATGTTTTCTGTGCTGTAACATTATTGACTTATTTATTCTTGAAGATTTGAGTCTTTTCTTATATTGAGATGTTGCAATGGAAAAATGGTATTGTTGTGGAGACAACAAGATGATATTGCTCTTTAGCTATGGTTTTTCCTTGTATGTTTTATGTATTGATTGGGCTGCATGAAGAAGTTATGGATCTCTTCTTGGAATTTTTATTGGAGCCTCTTTTCTATTGTTGTTTTGGAGTATGGTAAGGGGAGTGGGAGTTCATGTGATGAGTAGAAATAGCTCCACATGTCTATCAAGGTTATGTCCTGAAGAGTTGTGTATTGGCAATATTATGGGGGAGGATAGCATGTGATGACACTCTGCTCCTACATGTGTCCTTGCTTGAGATGTATTTATGCCTTGATGATTTGTGCACCTCTGGGAGTTTTCTGTTTGTGCTACCTTGTGATTGGTTCTTGCTTGAGTGTCCTTGTGTTTGTTAGTCTCTTTGGTTTTCAATGTCAGCCTAGATGTAGAGTGTGTGTTGGGACCTTGTGTCATCTCCCAGCACGGGGGGTGGATCCTTTGGTTCCACATGGTCGGGTGGTTGATGCTTTTAAACCATTGGGATGTTCCTTTCTTTGGATCATTCTTGTGTGGATGAGGATGCTTCTTCAAATACTTCATGGATAATAATCACATCAAGAATGTAAATGATGACGTGATTTACGTAATGAAATTATTATGTAATGGTTGAAAAAGAAGTCATTCTCATGAGAAATGATTATGTTGTTCTAGTTATAGTGATAACTTTTGGTTATAGTTTATGATTGTAATGATGGACCTTGAGTTGTATTGTATAGTATTTATATTAAATAAAATGGATGCATGAGATGTGAATAAGTATTATGGCTTGGAATTAAATGATGCATTTTGTATTCTTGATGATCCATGTTAAAGGAAATGGTGTAAATATTATGATAATGGTATTAGTCTTGAAATGATGTCTTTAACTAATGCTTGACTAGAAGAAATGCTATGCCTTTTTTAGGATGTATGAGTATGAGTAACATTGGAAGATATCTTAGGACATGTTTATGTGTTGTGATTAAAGAATTTAAACTTATAGTACCATACTTCGTAGTCAGTGATCTAATGGTAGGATTGAAATCTTATAATGCTTGGGATGTAATTGAATGGTACTTATGAAAAATATTGTATGGATGTTCTTAGTGAATGAATTACTAATTTTATTAATGGAAATTACTAGTAAGTGTATGGATAGACGGTAAAAAGAATGCTTGTCTTTTAGAAAAAGATTAGAATGTATCATGTGTTATGGTTTAATATTATATCTCCATTTGGTGGGTGCTATCAGTTGTTATGGATTTAGGATAATGTAACTTAGTTGAGTTGAGATGAATTCATGTAGTTACTTAATTTATAATAAGATGATTGTTGGTTAATTTGATATAGTGTAAGAGATTTTAGGAGTATTAAATGAGCTATGGGTTAAATGCTTGGGAAGACTTTGTGATTATTGCCTTATGTACTTTGGGAATCATGATGAAGTAATAAGCATGATAGGAGCATATAATCAGAAATGATTATGTGGAAGTTAATCATAAATGAAAATTGTGTTAATGTAATATAAGGGTTACTCTTGGTATGTGTATGGTGATGTTTATAATCGGAGGTTGGTTAATGGTAATAGGAACATTTGGACTTGGTGTATAAAATGAACCTAAGAGAAAGAGGGAAATAGCTATGCACTGAAAGATAAAATCTCATATTAAATGGAAGATTAAGTAGGTTGCATATCATGAGTGTTAGGTATTTCTATGGTGCACCTATGTATGTATAATGATTACGATTATGAGGTATAGACTTGGAAGACAGTAAATGCTTATTGCTTATGTAGGTATATTAAGTAATGGCAGTGAGATATCCTAGGGAGTTAGTTGTAATGATTTATTGTATTCTGCTTGCTTAATTATTTGATTAGCTTGAGTGAATTATTCTATGTTCATAACACTTAAATGTTGTTGTGTGTTCGATGTATTGTTGAAGTGATGTTATGTGTTGTATTGTTAAATAAATAAGTAAAATAAAATTACTATGTATTTAGCTATATTTCTCAAGGGTATTTCGGCAAGCATTACATTTGGTATCAAAGCCCATGTTGCAATGCTGGGATCTCCAGATAAGGATGTTGCTAATAGTCTTGTGAATGTGCCTTGATGTTCCTTGAAATCAAGTTACTCTTTGAGATTTGTGTTAGAAGAAGTGTTATTGGAATTTTTGGAATCTTAGATATATATGCCTTGTGTTTCTCTCTAATTCCTTTTAGGAATCAAAATTTTTAAAAAAATGTTTATTTATTCCATATGCTTTTCTCCAAAATAAGAGAAGTGTCTATATGTTTTTATTTGCTCTGTAAATTTCTAGTGCTTACTTGAATGATTAGGGTTTCTTTCCTTATACATAATTAATTATGTTGTAGAATGAGAAAATAATGTGTATATCCTCTTAGCTAATGTTATATTCATAAAATTAGCCTATTATGTTGATCTTCCTATTAATAGAAAGATAAGGTGTTTGTATTATGCATTTAGGAATAATTTAGTATAGATCATGATGTGAAAATAGAAGAAATTGTATGTGCTACTTAATAAAAGTATTTGGAATGCCTTTTTCCTTATTTTAATGTCCTATGTCAAATGTAAGGAAGTTAGTTTGTAATGTAATGATTACCCCATAGAACTATTGGGTGTTTTGGTATATGTGTGATTTTGTATGTAATAAAGGATTATTTGAGGAAATCATAGCTATCAAAGGATTTGGTATTTCTAGTTGTACTTGTATTGGTAGAAGATCTTATGGAAGTTGAAATTGCATACCTTTTAAAGTGGTAGATGTATTTGGCATGACTAGGGAATTCAAACTGATTTGCATAAATTTGTGTGTATTGATTTGTGTGGCAATATCCCTTCCTTCCTCTTCTCTCTTTAGGGTAAAAGATTCAAATACCTGGGGGCTATTGATATTAAGAAGAAGGATTGGATAATGATCAATGAATATGCCTCGTATACATTAAGGAAGATTAGATAAAATTAATTTGCACTGAAGGCTGAAATTTAGGTGTTGCAATCATGATCCTTGTTCTTTAAAGGGAAGAATTGATTAAATAAAATATCCCATCATTTAAATAGGAAATGTATCGTGAAACTAAAAGGAGATAAATATGTGTATTGAAGCAAGGATTGGTGCATTTCAAATGTAGAAATGAAAATGATACCATTCTGTCTTTATTTGGTTGGCAAGATAAAAGTTTTAGCTTCGTGTACGAATTTTGTGGCATTGAATAAATATTTATCTTAACTAGATGGATAAATTAAGAAAGGTTACTATATCATTGCCTTATTTGAATTTTAAGAATTACTTCCTTAGTGAATTCTAATGAGATAAAATGATAATTAGCTATATGAAATTGTGTTGGGAATTCTAAATGTCAATTTTTCTTCAAATGTCGAAAATACATAGTCTATGAATGATAGTAATCAAGTAATAATAGGAAGTGAGTTTAAATAGAATGATGCATGTATTCTTGTAATTTAAGTGGCATTAGATAGAACAAAACTAAGTTCTGGAAGTAGGACTCAGATATTCTTAACTTAGATAACTAGAAGTATGTCAGAATATTATTATTGGTAAGAGTATAAATTGATATTAAACTTTGTCTTTTGTAATGAGACCTATTTTTCTTGTTTAAATATATGATTGACTAAATTGCTTAAAGGCCTTATGAAGGACTTTCTAATCTTCTATAGGTTATTAGTTGTGCATTAATGGAAATGATACATGTCATAGTCTACTATCAAGTGATTAATTGAAGCTCTAACCTCTATTTTTGTTATAACTTGGTGAATATGATCATGGTATAGATAAGATAGATTGAACATTAGTCATGATATGAGTATATTCCTTGTGCATGTGTGAGTGCGTAGTTACTTTATCTCTTCCTACCTATGCCAACCTTCATAAAGGATAATTGTCTAGATTTTCAAAAAGATTGCATTGCATTAAAAATAATAAAAATAATACAGACATATGGATAAAATAGAAGTCTTAAATATGGCGTGGACTCTCTAACACATTCAAGTCATTTCACCTTTGGATGTTGTGTAGCGGTTACTCCCTTTGGTGTGACTAATGTTGGTCACCTCGTGATGTGGGTTGGATGAGTTGTTTATTTTGCCTTGAGTTAATTTTTTACTTGTGTGGTGTGTCGTTAGGACTAATGTGTATTTTGAGATTTCTTTACTTTTGGGATGACCACTGAGTTCTTCTTTCTTTTATTTTGCTCTTGTGGTGGCACTTGTCACACTTAAATTTCTTGATTGATTTTGCCGACAACTTTTCTTCTCTTTTAATTTAATGAATTGATTTGATGATATTACCCTTGACCTCATCTTTTGTTGTCTATGGTGGTCATTCTGAGTGTCGATGTATTATGGGCCCAAATCTTGAGCGACTGTTGTCTCTACCATGTTCATTATGTACCTCTGATAGTGTTTGTGAGGGAGGACATCGCGTAAAAGTGCACTAGACTAAGAAAACAATTAGATAATATTGTTATTAGCTGAGTAAATAACAGTTGTTAATAAGATGAAATTTGTTGGTAACTTTCTAAAGTTTATAGTAGATAGAAGTGCCTTAGAATTGTGAAGTTTGAAATTTATGGAATAGTTAAATAAAAGAAATTGCTGATTTCTTGCCTTCAAAATCTTTATGTACACATAATGGATTAAGGATGCCCTTTGAATGATTTGATTGGATAAGGATTGCATCTAATGTTTGTATAAAGTGTAGCACAATGTAAGCATGGTGGAAATTAGGACATTTGAATGCCATTTAATTTGCTCTTTTAAATAAATAGGCTATATATGCTTGATTATCGTGTGATGTATTGAATATATTTAACTTGAGGAACCTTATTTCTGAGAAATTTTTCCCTCATTTAGGCTTATGACATGATTTGTTCAAAAATATAATACGTGCATATGTGTAAGATCTTGTGTAAATCTCTCTCTCTCTCTCTCTCTCTCTCTCTCTCTCTCTCTCTCTCTCTCTCTCTCTCTCTCTCTCTCTCTCTCTCTCTCTCTCTCTCTCTCTCTCTCTCTCTCTCTCTCTCTCTCTCTCTCTCTCTCTCTCTCTCTATTTGCATGCAACTAGATGTTGAAGGAGTGTTTCTATGAATATTGGTGTGAAATATAGTGATTTATTCTTATTGATGCTTAAATTAGTGATTGAAATTATAGTTTTGTATTGCAAGTGTGGTTAAAAGGAAGTTCGCTTTTAAGTATTTTAACAAATTAGTTTACATATTGTAATTAATAGTAGTTGGTGCTTCATTTACCTCTGGTGTAGCATGTTTATTTCGAATAATTGAAGCATAAGGAGGAAATTTAGTTGTCATTATGTTTCTTGGAGTTAGAATATATTATAATATGTTTGTGTTTAAAGGAGCTTTTTGATTAATGTATGCTAGTTTTCACCCTAACTCTTACGACTTCCAGGAGTAAGTCGATTCTAAGGGGGGGAGGATATAGTGTCCACCCTTGACTTGACTTGTTTTGACTAGATTTGACTTTTAATTCAAGCGTGATAGACATTATGTGGCATAGGCTATTTCAGATGATTTATATGATGTTGATAATATCCTTATTGGGTATGTGCACCAAGTTGTGGTACCAAAAGGGGGTCTTAAGATGCCACTTTTTTTTAAATCGGCAAAGTTTGAACTTCAACGACAAATTGGAGATAGTTACACTCCAAATTTGAAGATGCAACAACAACAAGAGTCAGAGTGCTTTGAGTCTACTTTCTAAACTACTAATTTTTTTTGAAAATGGTGGAGATTAAGGGCTTCAAAAAGGGGGGGCCACAAAAAGTGGTCCTATTTTTATGCAAAAAACATAAGATAGCCTCTATTGTGGCCCCCCCTAAAATGTTAACCTTTTTTTTGAATTTTTAAAATCCCTTTGGTGAGAAATTAGCTAACACCTTGAAGTTTATGCCAGAAGTTTCAGCGAATTTTTTAATGAGTACATGATTTTTACTAATTTTTGAAGTGGACACATCCTGAAAAATAGAAATTTGAGCGTCCTCCCCCCTAAAATCATTGAAAACAAATCAAAAATCAAAACTTTTTTTTTTAAATTGTGTAGAATGAAGTCTAGTTTCTAAAAATGTAATTTTTTTCAAAATCTAATGAACGTGTAAAATCTAGACCTAAAATAGTGCATGTTAGTTTTTGACAAAAAATGGACACACTAATAAAAGAAATTATAGATGAAAGACTTAACGAAATCAAAATTTGAAATAAATTACTTAATCCTATTCTCACTCTCTCCCTACTCCTCTCTTCCTACCCCCTACTCTCTCTCTCCCTACTCCTCTCTTCCTACCCCCTACTCTCTCTCTCTCTCTCTCTCCCTACTCCTCTCTTCCTAACCCTACTCTCTCTCTCTCCCTCCTCCTATCCCTAATCCCTCTCCCTACTTCTTCTCTCTCTCTCTCTCTCTCTCTCTCTCTCTCTCTCTCTCTCTCTCTCTCTCTCTCTCTCTCCTCTTTTCCTACCCCCTACTCTCTCCCTCTCTCTCTCTCTCTCTCTCTCCCCCTCCTATCCCTACTCCCTCTCACTACTTCCTCTCTCACCCTCTCTCTCTCTCTCAAGTTTACCATAGTATTTTTTTTTAACTTCATTGAAACACGTGTAAACCTGATGGAGAGCACAACCAAAAATATGTCAAAATTTTCAATGTTCGCACAAAAACACATGTCTAGCCTAAAATGGTCATCCAAACCTTAATCCTATGTTCTCTCTCTTTGTCTCTCTCTCTCTCTTAATCCTATTCTCACTCTCTCCCTACTCCTCTCTTCCAACCCCTACTCTCTCTCTCCCTACTCCTCTCTTCCTAACCCCTACTCTCTCTCTCTTAATCCTATTCTCACTCTCTCCCTACTCCTCTCTTCCTACCCCCTACTCTCTCTCTCTCCCTACTCCTCTCTTCCTACCCCTACTCTCTCTCTCCTTACTCCTCTCTTCCTAACCCCTACTCTCTCTCTCTCTCTCTCTCTCTCTCTCTCTCTCTCTCTCTCTCTCTCTCTCTCTCCCATCCTCCTATCGCTACTCCCTCTCCCTACTCTCTCTCTCTCTCTCTCTCTCTCTCTCTCCATCCTCCTATCGCTACTCCCTCTCCCTACTCTCTCTCTCTCTCTCTCTCTCTCTCTCTCTCTCTCTCTCTCTCTCTCCATCCTCCTATCGCTACTCCCTCTCCCTACTCTCTCTCTCTCTCTCTCTCTCTCTCTCTCTCTCTCTCTCTCTCTCCCTACTCCTCTCTTCCTATCCCCTACTCTCTCTCTCTCTCTCTCTCTCTCTCTCTCTCTCTCTCTCCCCCTCCTATCCCTACTCCCTGTCACTACTTCCTCTCTCACCCTCTCTCTCTCTCTCACAAGTTTACCATAGTTTTTTTTTAACTTCATTGAAACACGTGCAAACCTAACGGAGAGCATGACCAAAAATATGTCAAAATTTTCAATATTCTCACAAAAACACATCTCTAGCCTGAAATGGTCATCCAAACCTTTGGGTTGGATGCCCAAGGCAAATCCAAACCATAGGTTTGGTGTTTCCCAAAGTGGGACATTTGGTGCTCGCCAAATATGGTGAGCGCCCTATTTGGCATGCATCAAATGTGATGAATGGATATTCCATTTGGCGCGCACCAAATATGGATGAAGAGGGAGATAGCTCGAGGGATAGCAGAATAAGGGAATTGTGAGAGCTAGAAAGGGGAGGGACAAAGAAGAGTATGTATCTATAAGAATGAAGAGCCCGAGAAGAGGTAAGGGGAGAGAGAGAATATGAGATCTAGTTCATAGAGAGAGATGGAACTATGAGGGAAGGGAGAAGTGAGATGGGGGTTTCTATGTACACATTTGGCACTCTCCCTATTTGGCGTGTGCCAAATGTGGAATAGATACAAACTCTTCTTTGTCCCTCCCCTCTCTAGCTCTCACAATTCCCTTATTCTCCTATCCCTCGAGCTATTTCCCTCTTCATCCTTACACCCATCTAATTCCCTCTCTCACCTCTTTCCCTTAGTTTTTTCCTCACTCCCTCCTCTCTTTAGGTCCTAAGGGGTCATAGGACACCCTATGACCCCTTAGGACACAAAATGACCCCTAAGGACACCTAAGGGGTCATATCATGTCCTAAGGGGTCATAGGACACCATATGACCTCTTAGGTTACCATAGGACCCATAACGACACCATATTTTGTCCTAAGTGGTTATAGGACACATAACGGTACCATATGGTGTCTTAAAGGGTCATACGACACCATATGACCCCTTAGGTGTCGTTAGGGGTCACATTGTGTCCTAAGGGATTATATGGTGTCCTATGACCCCTTAGGACACCATATGACCCAAAAAAGCACCATATTGTGTCCTAAAGGGTCATATGGTGTCCTAAAGGGTCATAGAAAACCATATGACCCCTTACGACACCATACGACCCATAACAACACCCGATTATGTCCTAAGGGATCATATGGTGTCCTAAGGGGTCATAGGACACCATATGACCCCTTACAGCACCATACGACCCATAACGACATCCTATTATGTCCTAGGGGGTCATATGGTGTCCTAAGGGCTCATAAGACACCATATGACCCCTTAGTACACCATACGACCCATAACAACACCCTATTGTGTATTAGGGGGTCATATAGAGTCTTAAGGGGTCATAAGACACCATACGATCCCTTATGACACCATACAACCCATAACGACACCTAAGGGGTCATATGGTGTCCTATGGCCCTTAGGACACCATATGACACCTCAGGACACAATATGGTGTCGTTATGGGTCGTATGGACACATAAGGGGTCATATGGTGTCCTATGGGACACCATATGGGTCGTATGGACACATAAGGGGTCATATGGTGTCCTATGGCCCCATAGGACACCATATGACCCCTTAGGTGTCCATATGACCCATAACGACACCATATTGTGTCCTAAGGTGTCATATGGTGTCCTAAGGGGTCATAGGACACCATATGACCCCTTAGGACACCATACAACCTATAACGACACCATATTGTGTTCTAAGGGGTAATATGGTGTTCTAAGGGGCTATAAGACACCATATGACCCCTTAGGACACCATACGACCCATAATGACACCCTATTGTGTCCTAGGGGGTCATATGGTGTCTTAAGGGGTCATAGGACACCATATGACCCCTTACGACACCATACAACCCATAACGACACCTAAGGGGTCATATGGTGTCCTATGGCCCCATAGGACACCATATGACCCCATAGGTGTCCATACAATCCATAATGACACCATATTGTGTCCTAAAGGGTCATATGGTGTCCTAAGGGGTCATAATACACCATATGATCCCTTAGGACACCATATGACCCATAACGACACCATATTGTGTCCTAACAGGTCATATGGTGTCCTAAGGGGTCATAGGACACCATATGACCCATAACGACACCGTATTGTGTCCTAAGGGGTCATATGGTGTCGTAAGGGGTCATAAGACACCATATGACCCCTTAGGACACCATACAACCCATAACGACACCCTATTGTGTCCTAGGGGGTCATATGGTGTCCTAAGGTGTCATAGGACACCATAAGACCCCTTACAATACCATATGACCCATAACGACACCTAAGGGGTCATATGGTGTCCTATGGCCCCATAGGACATCATATAACCCCTTAGGAATCCATACAACCCATAACAACACCATATTTTGTCCTAAGGGGTCATATGGTGTCCTAAAGGATCATAGGACACCATATGACCCACCATATGACCCCTTACGACACCATATGACCCATAACAACACCCTATTGTGTCCTAGGGGGTCATATGGTGTCCTAAGGTGTCATAGGACACCATAAGACCCCTTACAATACCATATGACCCATAACGACACCTAAGGGGTCATATGGTGTCCTATGGCCCCATAGGACATCATATAACCCATTAGGAATCCATACAACCCATAACAACACCATATTTTGTCCTAAGGGGTCATATGGTGTCCTAAAGGGTCATAGGACACCATATGACCCCGCAGGACACCATACGACCCATAACGACATTGTATTGTGTCGTAAGGGGTCATATTGTGTCCTAAGGGGTCATATGGTGTCATAAGGGGTCAAAAGACACCATATGACCCCTTAGGACACCATACGACCCATAACGACATCATATTGTGTCCTAAAGGGTCATATGGTGTCATAAGGGGTCATAAGACACCATACAGCCCATAACAGCACCTTATTGTGTCCTAGGGGGTCATATGGTGACCTAAGGGGTCATAAGACACCATATGACCCCTTAAGACACCATACGACTCATAACAACACCCTATTGTGTCGTAGGGGGTCATATGGTGTCCTAAGCGGTCATACGACACCATATGATCCCTTATGACACCACATGACCCATAACGACACCTAAGGGGTCATATGGTGTTCTATGGCCCCATAGGACACCATATGACCCCTTAGGTGTCAATAGACCCATAACAACACCATAGTGTGTCCTAATGGGTCATATGGTGTCCTAAGGGGTCATAGGACACCATATGAGCCCTTAGGACACCATATGACCCATAACAACACTGTATTGTGTCCTAAGGGGTCATATGGTGTCGTAAGGGGTCATAAGACACCATATGACCCCTTAGGACACCATACGACCCATAATGACACCCTATTGTGTCCTAGTGGGTCATATGGTGTCCTAAGGTGTCATAGGACACCATATGACCCCTTACGACACCATACGACCCATAATGACACCTAAGGGGTCATATGGTGTCCTATGGCCCCATAAGACATCATATGACCCCTTAGGTGTTCATATGACCCATAACAACACCATATTATGTCCTAAGGGGTCATATGGTGTCCTAAGGGGCCATAGGACACCATATGACCCCTTAGGACACCATACGACCCATAACGACACTGTTTTGTGTCCTAAGGGCTCATAAGACACCATATGACCCCTTAGGACACGATACGACCCATAATGACACCCTGTTGTGTCCTAGGGGGTCATGTGGTGTCCTAAGGGGTCATAAGACACCATATGACCCCTTACGACACCATACGACCCATAATGACACCCTATTGTGTCCTAGGGGGTCATATAGTGTCCTAAGGGATCATAGGACACCATATGACCCCTTACAACACTATACCACCCATAATGACACCTAAGGGGTCATATGGTTGATAAAATCTAAAATGATTATAAACCCAAAAAACTAGTGCAAATGAATAGATATCTAAACTATGAATGCAAATGATACAAAATCAAAGTAGCAACACAGAGTTAGTCTCCAAGAGAGTAATGCAAATGCTAGAAGCAAAATAGCATTAAGAGGATGCAAAATCAAGAGATGCCAAATACAAGCCAGGTAGCATGCTTTTATAGACTAGGGAGAGGGAAGAGGTGGCAATACTGACCAATCAAGAGCAACCATCTCTTGGACTAAAGATAGCAAGTATCTTCCCAAGATAGAAAATGGATGCACACATGTAGAAAGGTGACACCTCATAACCACTCACCTAATTAAGCATGATTTATTAACCTAAGAAAGATTAAAAGAAGTGTAGAAAAAACCTAGGAATATAGGGAAAAAATAAATAACCCACTAGGAAATAAAAACCTACACTAACACCCCCCCATAAGCGAAGCTTAGGTGGATGTACAAATGGGTCCCGACAAATCAAGCCTGATGAGGTACCCATGTACATAAAATTCCCCCAAAAAGAGAGAGAAAAGGGACCCCCCCCAAGAGTAGAGAGAGTCAGGACTCCGAGTGAGAGGAAGAAGCCCCCCTAGAAGATGAAGCGTCCCGCACCCCCAGCAAGGCTCACAAATGAAGGAACTTGCTCTCAGTGAAGGGTTTGGTGAAGATATCAGCAACCTGCTTGCAAGTCAGATAGTAGCAAAGGTTGATGATGTGGCCATGGATGAGCTCTCAGATGTAGTGCATGTGGATCTTGATGTGTTTGGTTCAATGATGATGGACCAGATTCTGTGAGATCTGAATGGCATTCTGGTTGTCACAAAATATGACTGATGGCTGTCTAATCTAGATACCAAACTCAATGAGGAGATTTTGAAGCTAAATGGCCTTAGTGGTGGCATTCATAGCCCCCCGATACTCGGCCTCAGTAGAAGATAGAGCAATAGTAGACTGCTTCTTGCTCGACCAACAAACAGGACCTGAACCAAGTGAGAACCTGAAACCTAAAGTAGATTTGCGATCTTGAGAATTGCCCACCCAATTTGAACCTATGTAGCCCACCAAGTCAAGCTCAATGCCTACTGCATAGTGAATCCCAAAACTATGAGTACCCTGAATGTAGTGAAGGATTCTCTTGGCTGCTTTCCAGTGCAGCTCATGAGGCTCCTACATGAATCGAGAGACCATGCCTACAACATATGAAATGTCAGGTCTCGTATGAGTTAGATAAATGAGACTCCCAACAATCTATCGGGACAAAGTGCCATCAACAAGTGGAGAAGAACACTAAGCCTCAAGTTTGACTCCAGAAAGAAAGGGAGTTGAAGCAGGCTTACAATAAGCCATATGAAACCTCGAGAGAAAATCTAGAGCATACTTGGACTGGTTGATGGTGATCCCAGAAGAAGACTGGTAGATCTCAATCTCGAGAAAGTAATGCAACAAGCCCAAGTCAGTCATCAAAAACCTGTCATGAAGGGCAGTTTTGACGGCCCTAATAGTGGATGAAGAACTCCCTGTGATCAACAAGTCATCAACATACATAACCAAAAATAGGAGTGAACCATCCTGTTGGAGAATGTAGACATTGAGATTAAAATGGCACCAAGTGAACCCAACTGATAGAAGGAATGAGTCCATCTTGGCATACTAGGTCTAAGGAGCCTATTTGAGGCCATAGAGAGACTTCTAAAGATGGCACACAAGTGAAGAATCCTGAAGGAACCCCTATGGCTACTCCATGTAGATCTCCTCTTGAAGGTCACCATGAAGAAAAAGCACTCTTCACATCCATCTGGTGTACTTCCCCATGATTAGCTGCAACAATGGCAAGAACAAGTCAAATGGAATTCATTCAAGCAACTGGCGCAAAAGTCTCAGAGTAGTCAATCCCAGGAACTTGGGAGAATCCTTTGTCGACCAAGCGAGCCTTATACTTGTCAACTGAGCCATCTGCTGCAAATTTTGTCTAATAGATCCACTTACATTGAACAAGTTTTCCTCCCTTAGGAAGAGGGACAAGATCCCAAGTGTGGTTCCTCATTAAGGAACTATACTCCTCCTGCATAGTTGTATCCCACTTAGGAATACCAGAAGCCTCATGAAAAGACTGTGGATCTAAGGCAATAGTAATGAAGACATGTGGAGCACCCTGGAATTGTGAACGACTCCACTTGGTATCTAATGGATCCCCAACCCAATCACCTACAAATTGCAAGGTTTTTCTAGCCCAAAGTGGACTAAAAGATGGAGAATCATCAACCTCTGAATGATGACTAGGAGAGGAAGGAGGTGAGTCCTCTGAATCACTCTCTGCATCAGAAGTGGAGGTAGAAGACTGCTCAGGTGAATCTGAATCATCAGAGGAGCTGTCATGTATCCCAAGTGACTCCAATGCCAAAGTAGAAGGAGTTGGAGAAGTGGTAGAAAGTGAGCTCAAGGAGCCCTCCTCAAACTGAACACTCCTCTCAATAAACAACTCATGTGTAGTAGGGTGGAGTAACCAATAGCCCTTCACACCATTAGGATAACCTACAAGTATGCAAGGTCTGCTCTACGGATCCAAGGCCTTGCATTTCTCTACAAGAATGTGGGCCCATGCAGGAGAACCAAAAACTTGGAAGTGCTTAACTGATGGTTTCCGACCGCTCCAAGCTTCAAAAGGAGTGACTCCCTTCAAGGCTCGGTGAGGAACATGGTTCTGGATATAACAAGCACAATTAATGGCCTCTACCCAATATTGTGGTGCAAGAGATTTGGAGTGAATCATGCAGTTTGCTATTTCCTTCAAGGACCTATTCTTCCGTTCTGCCACACAGTTCTACTGAGGATTGTATGGAACTGAATGTTGCAAATCAATTCCCTCCGAAGTGCATAAGCTCTCAACCCAGTGGTTGACATACTCACCACCATTTTCAATGCGCAAAACTTTGATGGCTTTCCCGAATTGCTTCTCTACAAAATTTTTGAAGTCCTGAAACTGATCAAATACCTCAGACTTTTGCTTGAGAAAGTACACCCAAGTATATCAAGAAAAGTCATCAATGAATGTGAGGACATATCTGGCCCTGCTGAATGAAGGATGCAAGAATGGACTAGTCAAATCACTATGAACTAACTCTAGTATCTGTGAAGCTCTCCATGTCTTTCCTTTATCAAAATTTTCCTTAGGATGCTTACCAAGTATGCAACCTTGGCAAACACCACTTGAAAACTGGACTGAAGGCAACCCTATGACCATACTCTATTGGTTGAGCTGCTGCAAGTAGCTGAAGTTAAGATGGCCAAACCGCTCATGCCATAATCTACTCACATCATTGCAATGAGTGAGAAAAATAGTTGAAGGAGGATCAGGAGCAAAGTGAGAAAATAGATAGAGTCGTGACTGATGATCTGCTCTCCCAACTGCAACTGTAGAATCACTGTGCAACTCACGAATCTCCAATGAATCAGGAGTGAACTCAACCCGCTTGCCTGAACCTATGTGAGTAATTTGGTATACTGATAGGAGATTAGTTGATAATGAGGGCACACAAAGAACATCATCAAATGTGCCATCCCTCATATCAACAGACCCTCTCCCACACACCTCAACAAGAGTGTCATCACCCATCAAAATAGAAGGCATAGTACATGACTCCAAAGATGCAAATTCTTCCTTAGATGCAACCATGTGGTGTGAAGCACCTGAATCAAGAACCCAAGTGGATGGTGAAGAAGCAAATGCAACAAGGGCCTTGCCCTTTCCTTTCCCCTTGTTGTTTTCTTTTGCCTTGTTAGACCCCTCACTAGAACTCTATTTAATTGACTCAGGAACACTGATATTATTCTTCTCAAGAATGTGTGTCAAGTGATCAATTTGTTTCTTCAGACATTTATGTTCATCATGACCAGGTCTTTTACAATAGGCACATTGGACCCTCTCCTTCTTAGGCTTGTCGCCCTTGGAAGATTGGGTCTCATTAGTTGCTTTTAAAGCAAGTGATGTCTGATCCTTCTTCTCCTTGATATTCTTTTGTTTCTTATCCTTACTATTGTTTTTACTACTTTTTCCTTTCTATTCTTTTGTGCCTTGGTTGGCAGCCGGGGCATGTGACTTAGAGGACTTAAGAGTGCCCATCTGAATTAGCTTATTCTGTTCCCAAGTGAGAAAGATAGCAAAATCATCTAGAGATGGCATGGTAAATTGTGTACCAAGTGCACCCTTAGTAGCATAGAAGGTAGAAACAAACACAAAATATTCTGAATTTAGCTTAGAGAGAATACTAAGAATCAATTGTTCATCTTTCTTTTCAATTCTACATTGTTTTAACTGCAACCTTAGTGATTTCAATTTAGTGAAGAAATCCTGGATTGTGTTGAAATTGCCTAGACTTAAACTAATTAGTTCATTTTCCAACATATGACCCCTCATTGAATTTTGTGTGCCAAATAGTGTTTCTAACTTTTTCCATATTTCATTTGGCAAATTTAAAGACTCAATATGAAAGAGAAAGTCAGGAGAAACAAACAAACACAATGTTCCATATGCCTCATCACATTTGTTAAACCACTTAGGCTTATCTTCATCTTTAGTAGGTTTAGTTTCAAGCCCCATAGTTATCCTATGTAATCCAGCTTTCCTTAAATAGATTGTCATGCATGATTTCCACTCAAAGTAGTTATATGGAGTTAGGATAGGCACTATTATTTGATCCATGATGAAGAAGTGCAGAAAAAAATTGCCGAAAGGAAGAGAACATAATCAAGACAACCCCCCCCCCCCTTTTACTCAATCAAAGACCCCCCCCAATAAATTATGATTTGGAACTTTATATTAGTGCATTTACAACTACCACTAGAAATAAATGCTAAGTGGTCTTGATTTCAATGCATTACAAAATCTTCATGAAAAGCATATGCTGAGAATGAACTTTTGGCACAATATCCAAAAAAATAAATAGCACCACTGCAATCTACACAAAAAATCATGCATTTTCAAAAATAGAATCACCTCAATATGAGGTCATATGTGAAAGTCATGATCCTTTGAAGTTCACAAAACAAGAACTATGTAGTGTCATGACTGAGAATATGCAATTTAAGAAAAATCTCTGCATCAAAATCAAAAAATGGCTGCACTAGTGCATAGAGCACAAAAAAATATCTAGAATCAAAAAAAAATTCATGGAAAATGGAGTCCATATGAGCAAGAATGAAGCATTTGAAAATGACCTTCAAAACTGCAACAACCAATGGAGAGGGGTCCTGCTATAACTTTCTGAGTGTGTTTCTACAACATATATAGTCTACATGCAAAAAATAAAAGATACCTAGATGGTTTTTTTGTTCTGCGAACAAAACCCAGAAGGCATTTTTCTAATTGATGTATAGAAGATGTAGATCTAGTGTAAATAGAATGACTTTAGATACAAAAAACAAACCTAGCAACCAAAAAATGACATGCAAAGGCTGAATCAGCTACCAAAGTCAAGAGAAGGAATGCTAGAACCTGCAATATTGATTGAAAACACCAAATATGCGAGATGGTTGTCAGATTTGGTCTTGAAACCCCAGTTTTGCAACTGTGTATGACGATCTCTGATTTCGGTGAAACAAAAGCCATATTTTGACTTTCTCAAGCCTCCTAGATGTGTTGGAATAGCCACAGATGCTTCCAGTATAACCAAAAATGCTGCAATCACCCAGATTTCATAAAACACATGCAAACCCCAACGATAAAAAAATTTCGTCAAACTTTTCTGATTCTCAAGATCATCCAAAGATGCAAGAGAAGAGCATACTGAGTTTTTTGAAAACCTATAATAAGATTTATTAGCGGCCCCCCCCCCCGAATCTCTCAAATATGGAAACTAAAATCTACTCTTGCACATAGAATAGCTCTAATACCATGATAAAATCTAAAAAGATTATAAACCCAGAAAACTAGTGCAAATGAATAGATATCTAAACTATGAATGCAAATGATACGAAATCAAAGTAGCAACATAGAGTTAGTCTCCAAGAGAGTAATGCAAATGCTAGAAGCAAAATAGCATTAAAAGGATGCAAAATCTAGAGATGCCAAATACAAGTCAGGTAGCATGCTTTTATAGACTAGGGAGAGGGAAGAGGTGGTAATACCGACCAATCAAGAGCAACCATCTCTTGGACTAAAGATAGCAAGTATCTTCCCAAGATAGAAAATGGATGCACACATGTAGGAAGGTGACACCTCATAACCACTCACCTAATTAAGCATGATTTATTAACCTAAGCAAGATTAAAAGAAGTGTAGAAAAAACCTAGGAATATAGGGAAAAAATAAATAAGCCACTAGGAAATAAAAACCTACACTAAAAATGGTGTCCTATGGCCCCATAGGACACCATATGACCCCTTAGGTTTCCATATGACCCATAATGACACCATATTGTGTCCTAATGTGTCATATGGTCTCTTAAGGGATCATAGGACACCATATGACCCCTTAGGACACCATACGACCCATAATGACACCATATTGTGTCTTAAGGGGTCATATGGTGTCATAAGGGGTCATAAGACACCATATGACCCCTTAGGATACCATACAATCCATAACGACACCCTATTGTGTCCTAGGGGGTCATATGGTGTCCTAAGGGGTCATAAGACACCATATGACCCCTTATGACACCATACGACCCATAACGACACCCTATTGTGTCCTAGGGGGTCATATGGTGTCCTAGGGGGTCATATGGTGTCCTAGGGGGTCATAGGACACCATATAACCCCTTACGACACCATACGACCCATAATGACACCTACGGGGTCATATGGTGTCCTATGGCCCCGTAGGACACCATATGACCCCTTAGGTGTCCATACGGCCCATAACGACACCATATTGTGTCCTAATGTGTCATATGGTGTCCTAAGGTGTCATAGGACACCATATGACCCCTTAGGACACCATACGACCCATAACAACATCGTATTGTGTCCTAAGGGGTCATATGGTGTCCTAAGGGGTCATAAGACACCATATGACCCCTTAGGACACCATACGACCCATAACGACACCCTATTTTGTCCTAGGGGGTGATATGGTGTCCTAAGGGGTCATAGGACACCATATGACCCCTTACAACACCATATGACCCATAACGACACCTACGAGGTCATATGGTGTCCTATGGCACCATAGGACACCATATGACCCCTTAGGTGTCCATACGACCCATAACGACACCATATTGTGTCCTAATGGGTCATATGTGCCATAGGACACCATATGACCCCTTAGGTGTCCATACGACCCATAACGACACCATATTGTGTCCTAATGGGTCATATGGTGTCCTAAGGGGTCATATGGTGTCCTAAGACACCATATTATGTCCTAAAGAGTCATATGTTTTAATTTTTATGGTTGTGGCTATCAAACTATAGGGTATAGAGTAGAAATTTATCAAAGGTTAAAAAATTTCAATGGAAGTCATTTGGCTAGCGCCAAATGAGTTGCACAAAAAAAAGGTTATAAGGTATAGAGTAGAAATTTATTAAAGGTAAAAAATTTCAATGGAAGTCATTTGGCCCTAGCCAAATGAGCTGCACAAAAAAAAGGTTATAGGGTATATAGTTAGTGTTTAGTTTAAGGTAAAAAATTTCAATGGAAGTCATTTGGCGCTAGCCAAATGAGCTACACTAAAAAACGGTTATATGGGACCCTTGACCCGTGATCCAAGCCCACATTCTCTCATTTTGTCTTCTTTCTGCACATGATCAGACAAAAAAATGCTTTTTGCATGGTGTTGACATTTTATGCAAGGTTATTTTATACATTCCATTAGCTCTCCACCACCTTTTTTTTCATTTGGCAACGTCAAAGAGGAAGAACATAGTTTTTTAATCAAATTAGAATAATTGAGGTAATATTTTCTTGTTTTTAGAATTCAAATACTTATTAAGTGTTATTTTGTTTAAATGTTAGAATTAAAGTGCGAGTCAAAATTGATTATAATGCTATTAGATTTACATTAGATTTAACAATGCATTTGAAGGAAGTTGCATAAGAAAATTAATTGTTTAGTGGTTTAAAACAAAATTTGCAATTTCATACATCCTTTTTAAGATCTTATCAAATAATTTAGAAAAGGAATACATGAAATAATTTCAATTTCATATATCCATTTTAACATATGCAGCATCATCATCATGCTGAGGAAACGACCAAAAAATGTAACACCAGAAGAGCATGAAGCTAAGAATGCAATAAAAAGAGAAGGAATGAAGCAACTTCGTGAACAAAGGAAATTGAATACCATAGAAGAAGAGGTGTCAATTGAAGAGGTGCCAATTGAAGAGGAACATGAAATATCCATCCAATCTATGAGAGAGAAAAAAAATTGGCCACACAAAGGCAACGTATGCAAAACCTTCATGCAATGAGACAATTGAATCTCGAGGTTGAGAGCATGTCTACAACAATTCAAGTTGAAGGCACCCCATCTCTTACATCTCAAGTTGAAGGCACACCATCTCTTATTGCCACACCATTGGTGTCTACAACATCTCATATTGAATGCACTCCCTCTATGACATTTGATGTTGCAAGTACTTCATGACTGACATCAAGCATTGGAGCTACACCATCTTGTACACCTCAATTTCAAGGTATGTCATCATTTTCATCTCCACTTGAAGGTATGCCACCTATCCCTAATGTTGTTGACATTCCTATTCTTGAGATAACTCAAAGTTTGAGAACACCTCTTAGAGTTTTGCATAGAAAGCCTGGGTATTTGATTGATATTGATGCTAATGTTTTGAAACCAATGGTTGACAAGTTTCTAAAGTGTACTTGTCAAAGACATGCTAACCAGATATGGAAAATATTTTTTGAGCCTTTAAATGAGACAGGAAGATGTCAACTATTTGTTGAAATGATGAGAAATATGAAATTTAGGCCTATAATGAAGATTCTTGGGCTAAGAACATCGATTGAATCAAGTGACAAATCTATTGTGAAGAATTTGATGAATGTATATGATACTGTTAGTTCTAACTCATGCACAAAAGATAGTAATGCCACATGACATGTCATTACATCAACAATTGTAAGAACTCAAACTAAAAAAGCTAGCCTCCTTAGAAAGACAAGTAAACAATTAAAGATAAGTAGACAAACTCTAATGAGAGCTTTGGGAAGGCGACAAAGAGTGGAGGATCCATATAACAATGAGTTATGGGCATTTTCAGGTAGATTACCATGGAAAGATAAAGCAATTGTTGAAGCCTTGAGATCCCTAATTGAAGATTTTTGGAAGAATAACATAAGGGACTCTCTGAATCAAAGAGATGTTGTAAGAATAAGGATTGGTAGTAAAATCCGTGATCCACATCCCAAACATTTTTTGTATATGACTCAAACACAATTTTTTGCCAAGTTTCAATGTATGTATCCTCAAATAAAAATTAGTCAAAGGTTCTTTGAAATGGTAAAGCCTTTTTATGTCAAAATAGATCACACACGCACAACTTGTTGTTGTAGAGTACATATTGAATTTTCTAACCATTATGATGTTTATCAACGCATATGTATAGATTTGCATGCTAACAATGTTTTGCAGGAATGCAACATAAATGGTCCACTGAGATCTTCAAGGGAATTCATATCTAGCATCTTATGTGAAAGAGTAGATGGTCAAGTATATTACAATAAGTGTTGATTGGATGGCACATGTCTTGATTGTGATGGATTGCGACATTTACAAATTTGTCAACATATGGATATTGGACAAGAAATTGGTAATGAATTAGTAGAATTTGGAAAATATAAGACAGTGGCCTATATGCTAAAAGATGGAAAAGAAGCAAAAAGGTGTGAATTGGTTAGTGAGAAGATTCTAGTGTATCAGTTTATGGGCATCTTTCATGAGAATATAGTGTATGAGTATGCAAGGCATAACCATCGAGCTTGTTGGTTGGACTCACAATTTAAGCTATGCAACGACACATTTCCACTTCATACAATCATTTCAATTATTGACTTTGTAGAGAACTACACACTACAACTGTAGAACGAGGTGCAATCACAACATGACAACTCCACACAAGTTGCCATATTTGTGCATATAGCATTCATTCATGCACATGATAGTATGGAAGAGGATAGGCAGATATTGAGGGAGTATAATTTTCACATCAGTGATGATCGCTCACTCTCTACAGAGTTTGTGCAAGGTTGTTTTCAGATATTCTACAATGATTTCGCTAGCTGAGGCATATCATTCCGTCAACATATCATATGGTTAGATAATTGTGCATCACAATTTAAGAACTCCCAAATGTTTTATTGGTTGAGTAGGAAGCATAAGTTGACTGCTATTCAACATATGTGGAATTTCTCTAAGGCTGGGCATGGAAAAGGGGAGCATGATGGTGTAGGAGCATGTATTAAAAGAGCTTTAGCACAAGAAGAGTTAAAGTACAAAGGGAATGCAAACTTGAAAGATGCAAAATCAATTGTTCAATGGTGCAATGGTACAATTGGTCTAGGTAATCAAGGTAAGTCTTTAGGTCACAGATTTTTTTGGTTGGTAGATGATACTAACATTGCAAAATTAGAAGATTGTTGTACATTGACAAGATCAAGTGAGATACACTCTTTCAAAAGCTCTAATTCAGGTTCATGGACTATCCATACACGACAGATGGCATGTTATTGTTCTTCATGTAGAGATGGTGCCTATAATGACTGTGAGTCAAAGGAGTGGATGGATGAATGGTGTATGAGACCTCTAATCCCACTTGAGACATACCAACCTCCGAGTGCACTACAACTCACATAGATGGAAGCATCAATTGACTTTGACCATGTGTCAAGTTTAGTCCAACCAGGTAAATTATCCACATGCAAATTTTGTACTTTAATATTTTACCTTAGTTGTTTGCTAAATTATTCTCACTTTATCATTGCAGGGCATGTTTATGCAGTAATTGCAGTTGAAGACAATGAAGAAGGAATAGATTATTACCTGTGTCATTGTGTGGATGCAAAAAAGAAATTGGATCGCCCTATGGTAGATGGAGAAAATATTGAGTACCCTATAGGATCAGTAGTTGTTATTGGTACATGGATTAGAAGGTACCCAGTGAAGAAGTCTGACCTGTGGTTGTTCGAGGACTTCGAGACACATAGGAAGATTCTCCATTATTCTAACGTTGTTGTAGCTTCAAATGTTCATTTGATCAGATATGGGGGTAGACCACTAAACAAGAACCTATGGAAGGTTCATGAGTCTGACCATGAGGCCATACTAGACACGATAAAGAGTAGAGCAGATCTAGATGGTTCATTGGATTAAATGTAAATGTAAAAAATTGTAATATCAATCTTATTTGGATATATGTACATGACTTGTATTTTTGACTACTCAAGGCATTGTAATATAAAAAATTATGTTTTTGTCTTGTTTTGTGTGATTTTATGTAAATAATTTCATTTTGGACCATTAGAGATCACATGGGATCATTTCGTGAAGTATACCTTGTTAATATGGTAAAAGATGTAAAAAATGCTCATTTGTTGTCAATCACTCAAAGTGTGAAAAATTGTCAAAATTCGGCATGGTTTTTCTCGATGTTAGTGACATGTAAAAATGATCTATCTAATCCTACAGGGTCATGTTATGGCACTCTAAAAAAGTCTCTCTTGATTTGGGTAGACTCAGATCCAGTTGCTCATGGTGACTCTTTCTCGGTCGTGACAAAAAGCGACATATGAGTTCAATGAAAAGTTGCACAATGCCCCATCTTTCAATCTGCTCATCGCAGCACTGAACTATCAGCTCGTACACATCAGGGTGGCTAGGTTTACACTAGGAATTCCTTCTTTTTTCTCTCCAACTCGCCCAATCGTTGTGGGCCACACCCTAGCAGCCAAATCGCCCCAGTGCTCAAAATGCTCAAAGTTGTCAATATTTGGCATCATGTTTCTCCATGCCCATTAATCATAAGAATGATCCATCTAATCCTACGAGGTCATGTTATGGCACTCTAAAAAAGCCTCTCTTGGTTTGGGTAGACTCAGATCCAGTTGCTCGTGGTGACTCTTTCTCGATCGTGACAAAAAGCGACAAATGAGTTTAATGAAAAGTTGCACAATGCCCCATCTTTCAATCCGCTCATCACGGCACCAAACCATCAGTTCATATGCATTAGGGTGGCTGGGTTTAGGCTAGGAATGCCTTCTTTTTTCTCTCCAACTCGCCCGATCATTGCGGGCCACACCCTAGCAGCCGAATCACCCAAGTGCTCAAAATGCTCAAAGTTGTCAATATTCGGCATTGCATTTCTCTGTGCCCATTAATCATAAGAATGATTTGTTTGATCCTATAGGGTTGTGTTATGGCACTCTAAAAAATCCTCTCTCAATTTGGGTAGACTCAGATCCAGTTGCTTGTGGCGACTCTTTCTCGATCGCAACAAAAAGCGACAGATGAGTTCAATGAAAAGTTACACAATGCCCCATCTTTCAATCTGCTTGTCGCAGCACCAAACTGTCAGCTTGTATGCATCCGGGTGGTCAAGTTTACTCTAGGAATTCCTTCTTTTTTCTCTCCAACTCGCTCGATCATTGCGGGCCACACCCTAGCAGCCAAATCACCCAAGTGCTCAAAATGCTAAAAGTTGTCAATATTCAGCATCGCGTATCTCCATGCCCGTTAATCATAAGAAAAATCCATCTAATCCTAAAAGGTCATTTTATGTCACTCTAAAAAAGCCTCTCTTGGTTTGGGTAGACACAGATCTAGTTGCTCGTAGTGACTCTTTCTCGATTGCAACAAAAAGGGACAGATGAGTTCAATGAAAAGTTGCACAATGCCCCATATTTCAATCCGCTCGTCGTGGCACTGAACCGTCAGCTCGTACACATTGGGGTGGCTGGTTTTATGTTAGGAATTCCTTCTTTTTGCTCTCCAACTCACCTGATCATTGCGGGCCACACCCTAGCAGCCAAATCACCCAAGTGCTCAAAATGTTCAAAGTTGTCAATATTCAGCATCGCATTTCTCTATGCTCATTAATCTTAAGAATGATCCATCTAATCTTATGGGGTTGCATTATGGTACTCTAAAAAATCCTCTCTCGGTTTGGGTAGACTCAGATCCAGTTTCTAAAAAAGCGATAGATGAGTTCAATGAAAAGTTGCACAATGCCCCATCTTTCAATCCGTGCATTGTGGCACCAGACCGTCAGCTCATACGCATTGGGGTGGTTGGTTTTACACTAGGAATGCCTTCTTTTTTCTCTCCAACTCACCCGATCGTTGCAGGCCACACCCTAGCAGCCAAATCGCCCAAGTGCTCAAAATGCTCAAAGTTGTCAATATTCGGCATCACGTTTCTCCATGCCTGTTAATCATAAGAACAATCTATTTGATCCTACAGGGTTGTTTTATGGCCCTCTAAAAAAGCCTCTCTTGGTTTGGGTAGACTCAGATCCAATTGCTCGTGGTGACTCTTTCTCGATCGCAACAAAAAGCATAAGATGAGTTCAATGAAAAGTTGCACAATGCCCCATCTTTCAATCTACTTGTTGCGGCACCAAACCGTCAACTTGTATGCATTGGGGTGGCCAGGTTTACGCTAGGAATGCCTTCTTTTTGCTCTCAAACTCGCCTAATCATTGCAGGCCACACCCTAGCAGCCAAATCGCCCAAGTGCTCAAAATGCTCAAAGTTGTCAATATTCAGCATCACATTTCTCTGTGCCCATTAATCATAATAATGATCCGTCTAATCCTATAGGGTCATGTTATAGCACTATAAAAAATCCTCTCTCAATTTGGGTAGACTTGGATCTAGTTTCTCGTGGCGACTCTTTCTCAGTCGCAACAAAAAGCGATAGATGAGTTCAATGAAAAGTTGCACAATGCCCCATCTTTCAATCCACTCGTCGCGGCATTGAACCGTCAACTTGTACACATCGGAGTGGCCAGGTTTATGCTAGGAATGCCTTCTTCTTTCTCTCCAACTCACCTGATTGTTGCGAGCCACACCCTAGCAGCCAAATCGCCCAAGTGCTCAAATTGCTCAAAGTTGTCAATATTCAGCATCACGTTTCTCCATGCTCATTAATCATAAGAATGATCCATCTAATCCTACGGGGTCATGTTATGGCACTCTCAAAAAGCCTCTCTTAGTTTGCATAGACTCAGATCCAGTTGCTCGTGGTGACTCTTTCTCGATCGTGACAAAAAGCATCAGATGAGTTCAATGAAAAGTTGCACAATGCCCCATCTTTCAATCTGCTCATTATGGCACCGAACCATCAGCTCGTACGCATTGGGGTGGCTAGGTTTATGCTAGGAATTCCTTCTTTTTGGTCTCCAACCCACCTGATCATTGTAGGTCACACCCTAGCAGCCAAATCGCCCAAGTGCTCAAATTGCTCAAAGTTGTCAATATTAGGCATCACGTTTCTTCATGCCTGTTAATCATAAGAACAATCTGTCTGATCCTACGGGGTCATGTTATGGCACTCTAAAAAAGCCTCTCTCAATTTTGGTAGACTCGGATCCAGTTGCTCGTGGTGACTCTTTCTCGATTGCAACAAAAAGCGACAAATGAGTTCAATGAAAAGTTGCACAATGCCCCATCTTTCAATCCGCTTGTCGTGGCACCGAACTGTCAGCTCATACGCATCAGGGTGGCTAGGTTTATGCTAGGAATGTCTTCTTTTTTCTCTCCAACTCGCCTTATCATTGTGGGCCACACCCTAGTAGCCAAATCACCCAAGTGCTCAAAGTTGTCAATATTCAGCATCGCGTTTCTCTGTGCCCGTTAATCATAAGAATGATCTATCTGATCCTGCGGGGTCATGGTGCAGCACCGAACCTTTAGCTTCTATGCGTCGGGGTGGCTTGTGTCTTGGATTACAAACACATATTTAGGTTCAAAGCTTAAGTAATAATAAACTTTGTGCAATTATTCATCTAATCATTTGTACTACAATTATGGATAACCATGATAAATGATTTGCATTAACCAAAAAGCTACAAATCCATGCAACATTGTATACCATTAAAACTATCAAATATATCCAATACAATCAAATAGGCTTTCCTAAAGCCATATGGACTTAGAATTTCACATATTCATAAAACAGAACATATGTTCAAAATTGCTATAAAGGCATACAACATGATATCCAATAAAGTCAAATAGGGGCTTGCCAAAAGCCATATGGACATAGAATGTCACATATTCGTAATACAAAACATATGTTCGAATTTTCCATATAGGCATACAACATGGTATCCAATAAAGTCAAATAGGAGCTTGCCAAAAGCCATATGGCGATAAAATGTCACATATTTGTAATACAAAACATATGTTCAAAATTTCCATATAGGCATACAACATAGGACCCTATTCTATTCATTTCCCTCTAGGGGACGGAAACAGATCACGAGATATCTTTGTCTGTCAAGGGGATGGAAATGTATATGATGCAGGTGTCTTTAAAGTACGTCCACTCGACCTCCTCTCCAGACTTTTTTGTAACTCCACCTGATATAATGAAAAGAATGATGTTAGCATATACAAAAATTGAATTTTAGAATGACATATAATAGAATAGTCACTTACCGCATACAAATAATTATGATGTTCATCCACAACAGGTGCATGTTCATGATCTAGAGTGACAAGCCCCTCTTGTAAGCATCACAATATAAATTAAACTAAATACAAGTGTCGTTAAAATTTTCAATAACATATTATTAAGATAACAAATGTAATGCTAAATTTACTAAATTTACAAATATGTCTCATACTTTTGTTAAAGCAGTTGAACTTGCTACTGTTGCAGCAACACCACGCTCCATTGACGCGCGGTCAGAAGGAGGAGTCTCTGAATTCAACATTTGAAAATTAAACAAAGTTTATTGATTAATCGCCAAAACTATCTATATTATTTAATAACAACATTAAAGATAAATTGTTTACCTAGGTGAAATATTGTCGATGAAATACACTACGAGGTGTTGATGTTGAAGCTCTAGCATCAAACTATTTGACATCCAAAATGAGTAATTAGAAAATCATTCACATAAGGTTCAACTATCTACATATAATAATTATATTTTTTCATTCATTGTATACATGTGGAGTCAACGAAGTAGTGAAAAAGGGTGCTATAGGAATGTTGCTAGTATTGTGAACACTTTGACCCTGATTTTTTATCATAATAATTTACTAATTTAGATATATTCTTAAATTTACATATAAGATTTAATAAAAAGAATGAAATGAACTTGCAATGAAATTCACTTGGGTATCAATGCCAATTGTTATATTCAACAAGGATTATATCATGACAATGTTCTTTGTAGCAAACTTCTCTCGTGCACGTGCATTCTCAAAACTATTAGGATCATAAGTGCAAAGAGAACCACAAGATCAAAAAAAATGAGCTAGAACTCGATGCCTAGAAGAATCAACATCATCACTCGCATCACCCTCTACTAGAGGACTAGCATACTGTATAAGGGTCTGAGTGAGTGAGCTAATCGAGTCTAGAGTTTTGACCTCAATACTCTCCTTCACAATGGAAGGAATAATAACATGCTCCACCATAGGTCTAGCCAAAGGTCTTGGTGGGAGATTTGGATCACGTTGTGCACCCTCTCTACCATGCGAGGAACCCCCACCTCTACCTTGGAAATCTAGAAAATCAAAATAGTTTGGGATCTCATTAAGGACAAACTCACAGTACAATTTTCTCAAAAAGTATTGGGGTACTTCATGATTATTGCATGGGGGCTGATCAAATACCATCCACCACCTATCCCAAAAATTGTTCTTAATCCCTTCATGATGACACCAATGAATAGGGAATCTCCTACTTCCAGGGTGTAAAGGTTGATTCATTCGAGGGTCCGTAAAAAGAGCACACAAGTTAAATTTATTAATTTTCTTTTTCTTCACTGCCGCATATGATAATTTGTTAGCATAAAATTGCTTTTGTCCTTCCTTCTTACGGGACCAAAAATTTATTTGCCCACTCACAGATTGTATGTGAGATACAATAGATTGCAAAGAACTGGTAAGGTTTGTCCTATGGGAGTTTGTTCCAGTGGGATCTTTTAGCCTTGTGATTAAACCTTCAAGCTCTTTTTGGCTATTTTCTATTTGACCTAATAGGTTTTCTTGTGTACCTATGGGGTGTCTAGGGATTGTAGGAGGTTCTTGATGTGCTTCTTCTTCAATATGGTCTTCATGAGGAGCTGACTGATGTGCTTCTTCTTCAATATGGTCTTAATGAGGAGGTGATTGAGTGTTTTCAATATTTTCTTGTCTAATCTCATTTTCTGATAATGAAAATAAATTTAAATCAATAAAACTAGTTTAATCTTCAAATTAATAAAAAAAATGACAATAAGAAAATAAAAATACATACCTCTTCAAGCTCTTCAATGGTGTGGCGGAATTTTGATGAGAGATGGACAACTTAGTGCCCAATTTCAAGCTTTTACAAAGGCTGAGCGCAAGAAAATAGCACCCAAAAATGCCAAAATGTAGGTTTGGAATGCCAAAATGCACATACGCCTTATTAGGCGCATTCCTTATAAGGCGTGCGCACTATAGGGCGCGCGCCCTATAGTGCGTGCACCTTATTCGCTTTTTTTTTTTTTTTTCTAAAGTGTGGCACCTTTTTGGTACCACAACTTTGTGCATATACCCTATTGATGGTGTGATTTATTAGACACTATATATTTATTATGTGATATATTATCAAAAACACTATATTGATCATGTGATTTGATGAGCATAAGAGTTGATTGATTTTACATGTTATACTATAATCATGAATTAGACTAATCATGCACTTGATGATGTTTTTATGTATTGAGCATATTTAATGATTATCTATGATGAGTTGAGCTTATGGTGTGTTTGATTGTTGTATGACTATCTTTGGGATAGAGACAATGCCACATCACTCATTGTGAGCGGGATGTGTCATTACAATTCTCTAACCCTTGCCTGTTATAATATATATATGCATATATCATATCGTTTCTTTGTGGATGCAAGATTTGTAGGTACCAGACACCGACTTCACCTGGCTCCATAAGTTTGAGCGTGTCTTTAATCCCAATGGCATGTGCTTCAGAGTTGACATTGGTTCCCCTCACATACTCTAGGTCTAAGTTGTTCACTATAAGTTGTCAGTGTCTTGGCGCAATTCGCCATGTCAGTTAGTAGGCTTGGTTTCTTCCATGTTGTGAGTATGTTAGTATTGGTTGGTTAATTCTATTATGTCGAGATTGATTATTTGATTATGGATGCGAGATTAAATATTTAATAGTGTTTATTCTATTTATTTTGATTAATAGCGATTTGATTATTTGATTATCTAATGTTTAATTTAATTTATGGGATTCTTGCCTTTTTGGGTATTTAATTATTTGATATTTAAATATTTATTTATTTTAATGATGATTTAATATTTATTTAATATTTATTGTTTAGCTTATGTTGTGGTTTTATATTTATTTGTGATTTGACATTTTATTGGTATTTGATTATTTATTTATTTATCTATTTATTTATTTGCCTATGGTTTAATATTTATTTGGTATTTAATCTTTATTTGGTTCTTTAATTCATTTATCAGCCTTTGGTTTATTTGATTTAATTTCCCCATTTGATTTATTTAATTGTGGCCCATGTTTTATTTACTAGTTTGACTTTTATATTAAGTGGATTGTATAAATTGAATTTATAATAAAATAATAAAACATTCCCACCCAATTGTAAAAGCATGATTTATATTTATCTTACCTACCCTCTCCTTTTATTGGTTGAATTTGAAAAGGGAGGTAAAATTATATTATATGGTGGGGTTGGTAAAATAAATTATAGATTGGAATATTTTGATTGGCCGAGATTGAGGATAGGGTTTTTGGTTATTGTTTGGCTTTTTCATTTTCTTTCCCGTAAAGTTTTTGGGGTTTGGCTTCTTCTTTTGCAAAAAATATTCTCTACAAGATTTTTCCTGTGGGTTTTGGCTTGGATTGTTGCTATAGCTTGTTGGTTTTGCCTTTTGGATTTGGGGAGCTCTTCTTCAGCTTCTTCCATCACATGGGTTGTAGGTTGGAGATGTATTCTTCTTTTTGTATTTTGTTTTATAGTTTTTCTGTATGCTCCATGTCTGTAGATTTAATGTGTGAGCGTTGGAAAATAAATCTATAGTTTGTATAGTATGGAAGGAAATATGTGAATGCATAAATTTGTTGCAAGGCTTTAATCTATAGTTTGTGGGAAATATTTATATTTCTGGGATTGTTGAGAGTCTTCGGGAGTCTTTTGAGTTGTGTCATGAATGGAGTTTTGATTGAATGTTTGTTTTTAAGTGTTTATTATTTATTTCATTTATGCCCTTTAAATCTATTGTTCTGGGTGACTTTGTATATATATTTTTTGAATCTTGATGTTTTAAGTTTGATTTTTAATCTCTGTCGAAAGTTCTGTGTTTTTCCGGTCCTTTTATGCAAAAGCATTGATTCTGCATTTGAGTTGTCCTTTCATTCATTTGCGCTGTCCTTTCATGCATTTGTGTTGTCTATTGTTGCATTTGTGTTATCCTTTCATGCATTTGCATTGTCTATTGTTGCATTTGCATTGTCCTTCTGTGTATATGAATTGTCCTTTGTGTAAAAGCATTATCTTTAGCTGCACGAGTGCTAAACTATTAATACAAGTGCTAACCTACAATGCATAAGCGCTAAACTTAAGTGCGAAAGTGTTGTTCTGCATCACAAAAGTGATGCTTTGCCTATCTTTGGTGTTTTCACTGTTTTTCCAGTCATATTTGGATTCTCAAGTTTGGTTTCATTCCAAAGGATTTTGGGGATTTTTGTAGACATTTTCCAACTACTGTTATTTATCAGTTTAATGTGATTTTATGTTTTTTGTGCTATAACATTATTGACTTATTTATTGTTGAAGCTTTGAGTCTTTTTCTATATTGAGATGTTGCAATGGAAAAATGGTATTTTTATGGAGACAACAAGATGCTATTGTTGTGGAGACAACAAAATTGATATGTTTTATTTATGGAATATTTCTTATTTGATATAGATTTCCCCATTGAGGCTCATTTTGCATTATAATGGATTTACACCCTTTGCGCTCTTTAGCTATCTTTTTTCCTTGTATGTTTTATGTGTTGATTGGTCTGCATGATGAATTTATGGATCTCTTCTTGGAATTTGTATTGGAGCCTCTTTTCTATTGTTGTTTTGGAGTATTGTGATGACCGGGGTCATGAGAGATAGGCTTGCATGAGGATTCCTAGTAAGGATGCATGAAGTCTAGACTGCCAGGGCACATGGGGGTTTTCCTTTGTTTTAAACAAGTGATAACATTAATAATGAATTAATTGGAATGGGTAATTAGATCTCATTTAAACAAGATAATTAATAGTTTGAGCCTCATGGTTGATTCCCAGGGAGGATGTTTTAGGATAAGCATGAGAAGGCCATGAAGACGGTAAGTCAAATCTCCCTTGATTCTCTCATGAGTAGAAATAGCTCCACATGTCTATCGGGGTTATGTTGTGAATAGTTGTGTATTGGAAATATTATGGGGGAGGATAGCATGTGATGACACTCTCCTCCAACATGTGTCCTTGCTTGAGATGTATTTATGCCTTGATGATTTGTGCACCTCTGGGAGTTTTCTGTTTGTGCTATCTTGTGATTGGTTCTTTCTTGAGTGTCCTTGTGTTGGTTAGTCTCTTTCGTTTTGAGTGTCAGCCTAGATGTAGAGTGTGTGTTGGGACCTTGTGTCATCTCCCAGCATGGGGGGTGGTTCCTTTGGTTCCACATGGTTGGGTGGTTGGTGCTTTTAAACCATTGGGATGTTCCTGTCTTTGGATTCTTCTTGTGTGGATGAGGATGCTTCTTCAAATAGTTTATGGATAATAATTGCAGCAAGAATGTAAATGATGACATGATTTATGTAATGAAATTATAAAGTAATGGTTGTAAAAGAAGTCATGCTCTTGAGAAATGATTATGTTGTTCTAGTTATAGTGATAACTTTTGGTTATAGCTTATGATTGTAATGATGGACCTTGAGTTCTATTGTAATGTATGTATATTAAATAAAATGGATGCATGAGATGTGGATAAGTATTATGGCTTGGAATTAAATGATGCATTTTGTATTCTTGATGAGCCATGTTAAAGGAAATGGTGTAAATGTTATGATAATGGTATTAGTCTTGAAATGATATCTTTAACTAATGCTTGACTAGAAGAAATGCTATGCCTTGGTAGGGTGTATAACTTTGACAAACATTGGAAGATATCCTACGACATGTTTATGTGTTGTGATTAAAGAATTTAAACTTATAGTATCATACTTCGTATTCAGTGATCTAATGGTAGGATTGAAATCTTATAATGCTTGGGATGTAAATGAATAGTCCTTATGAAAAATATTGTATGGATGTTCTTAGTGAATGAATTACTAATCTTATTAATGGAAATTACTAGTAAGTGTATGGATAGATGGTAAAATGAATGGTTGTCTTTTAGAAAAGGATTAGAATGTATCATGTGTTATGGTTTAAGATTATATCTCCATTTGGTGGGTGCTATCAGTTGTTATGGATTTAGGATAATGTAACTTAGTTGCATTGAGATGAATTCGTGTAGTTACTTAATTTATAATAAGATGATTGTTGGTTAATTTGATATAGTGTAAGAGATTTTAGGAGTATTAAATGAGCTATGGGTTAAATGCTTAGGAAGACTTTGTGATTATTGCCTTATGTACTTTGGGAATCATGATGAAGTAATAAGTATGCTAGGAACATAGAATCAGAAATGATTATGGGGAAGTTAATCATAAATGGAAATTGTGTTAATGTAATATAAGGGTTACTCTTGGTATGTGTATGGTGATGTTTATAGTCAGAGATTGGTTAATGGTAATAGGAACATTTGGACTTGCTGTATAAAATGAACCTAAGAGAAAAAGGGAAATAGCTATACATTGAAAGATAAAATCTCATATTAAATGGAAGATTAAGTAGGTTGCATATCATGAGTGTTAGGTATTGCTATGGTGCACCTATGTATGTATAATGATTAAGATTATGAGGTATTGACCTAGAATATAGTAAATGCTTATTGCTTATGTAGGTAGATGAAGTAATGGCATTGAGATACCCTAGGGAGTTAGTAGTAATGATTTATTGTATTCCACTTGCTTAATTGTTTGATTAGCTTGAGTGAATTATTCTATGTTCATAACACTTAAATCTTGTTGTGTGTTCACTGCATTGCTGAAGTGATGTTATGTGTTGTATTGTTAAATAAATAAATAAAAATCAAATTACTATGTATTTAGCTATATTTCTATGGGGTATTTTGGTAGGCATTACATTTGGTATCAAAGCCCATGTTGCAATGCTGAGATCTCTAGATAAGGATGTTGCTAATAGTCTTGTGAATATGTCTTGATGTTCCTTGAAATCAAGTTACTCTTTGAGATTTGTGTTAGAAGAAGTGTTATTGGAATTTTTGGAATCTTAGATATATATGCCTTGTGTTTCTCGCTAATTCCTTTTAGGAATCATAATTTTAAAAAAAATGTTTATTTATTCCATATGCTTGTCTCCAGAATAAGAGAAGTGTCTATATGTTTTTATTTGCTCTGTAAATTTCTAGTGCTTACTTGAATGATTAGGGTTTCTTTCCTTATACATTATTAATTATGTTGCAGAATGAGAAAAGAATGTGTATATCCTCTTAACTAATGTTATGTTCATAAAATTAGCCTATTATGTTGATCTTCCTATTAATAGAAGGATGAGGTGTTTGTATTATGCATTTAGGAATAATTTAGTATAGATCATGATGTGAAAATAGAAGAAATTGTATGTGGTGCTTAATAAAAGTAGTTGGAATGCCTTTTTCCTTATTTTAATGTCCTATGTGAAATGTAATGAAGCTAGTTGGCAATGTAATGATTACCCCATAGAACTATTAGGTGTTTTGGTATATGTGTGATTTTGTATGTAATAAAAGATTATTTGAGGAAATCATAGCTATCAAAGGATTTGGGATTTTTAGTTGTACTTGTATTGGTAGGAGATCTTATGGAAGTTGAAATTGCGTACCTTTTAAAGTGGTAGATGTATTTGGCATGACTAGGGAATTCAAACTGATTTGCATAAATTTGTGTGTATTGATTTGTGTGGAAATATCCCTTCCTTCCTCTTCTCTCTTTGGGGTAAAAGATTCAAATACTTGGGGTTTATTAATTTTAAGAAGAAGGATTGGATAATGATCAATGAATATGACTCGTATACATTACGGAAGATTAGATAAAATTAATTTGCACTAAAGGCTGAAATTTAGGTGTTGCATTCATGATCCTTGTTCTTTAAAGGGAAGAATTGATTAAATAAAATGTCCCATCATTTCAATAGGAAATGTATCATGAAACTAAAAGGAGATAAATATGTGTATTGAAGCAGGGATTGGTGCATTTCATATCTAGAAATCGAAATGATACCATTGTGTCTTTATTTGGTTGGCAAGATAAAAAATTTAGCTTTGTGTAGGAATTTTGTGGCATTGAATAAATATTTCTCTTAACTAGATGGATAAATTAAGAAAGGTTACTATATCATTGCCTTATTTGAATTTTAAGAAGTACTTCCTTAGCAAATTCTAATGAGATAAAATGATAATTAGTTATATGAAATTGTGTTGGGAATTCTAAATGTCAATTTGTCTTCAAATGTCGAAAATACATAGTCTATGAATGATGGTAATCAAGTAATAATAGGAAGTGAGTTTAAATAGAATGATGCATGTATTCTTGTATTTTAAGTGGCATTAGATGAGAACAAAACTAAGTTCTGGAAGTCGGACTCAGATATTCTTAACTTAGATAACTAGAAGTATATCAGAATATTATTATTGGTAAGAGTATAAATTGATATTAAACTTTGTCTTTTGTAATGAGACCTATTTTTCTTGTTTAAATATATGATTGACTAAATTACTTAAAGGCCTTATGAAGGACTTTCTAATCTTCTATAGGTTATTAGTTGTGCATTAATGGAAATGATGCGTGTCATAGTCTACTATCAAGTGATTAATTGAAGCTCTAACCTCTATTTCTGTTATAACTTGGTGAATATGATCATGGTATAGATAAGATAGATTGAACATTAGTCATGATATGAGTATATTCCTTGTGCATGTGTGAGTGTGTAGTTGCTTTATCTCTTCCTACCTATGCCAACCTTCATAAAGGATAATTGTCTAGATTTTTTAAAAGATTGCATTGCATTAAAAATAATAAAAATAATATGGACATATGGATAAAATAGAAGTCTTAAATATGGAATGAACTCTCTAACACATTCAAGGCATTTCACCCTTCGATGTTGTGTAGCAGTTACTCCCTTTGGTGTGACTGATGTTGGTCACCTCGTGATGTGGGTTGGATGAGTTGTTTATTTTGCCTTGAGTTAATTTTTTATTTGTGTGGTGTGTCGTTAGGACTAATGTGTATTTTGAGATTTCTTTACTTTTGGGATGACCACTAAGTTCTTTCTTTTATTTTGCTCTTGTGGTGGCACTTGTCACACTTAAATTTCTTGATTGATTTCACTGGCAACTTTTCTTCTCTTTTAATTTAATGAATTGATTTGATGATATTTCCTTTGACCTCATCTTTTGTTGTCTATGGTGGTCATTCTGGGTGTCGATGTATTGTGGGCCCAAATCTTGAGCGACTGTTGTCCCTACCATGTTCATTATGTACCTCTGATAGTGTGTGTGAGGGAAGACATCACGTAAAAGTGCACTAGACTAAGAAAACAATTAGATAATATTGTTATTAGCTAAGCAAATAAAAGGTGTTAATAAGATGAAATTTGTTGGTAACTTTCTAAAGTTTATAGTAGATAGAAGTGCCTTGGAATTGTGAAGTCTGAAATTTATGGAATAGTTAAATAAAAGAAATTGCTGATTTCTTGCCTTCAAAATCTTTGTGTACACATAATGGATTAAGGATGCCCTTTGAATGATTTGATTGGATAAGGATTGCATCTAATGTTTGTATAAAGTGTACCACAATGTAAGCATGGTGGAAATTAGGACATTTGAATGCCATTTAATTTTCTCTTTTAAATAAATAGGCTATATATGCCTTATTATCGGGTGATGTATCGAATATATTTAACTTGAGGAAGCTTATTTCTGAGAAATTTTTCCCTCATTTAGGCTTATGACATGATTTGTTCAACAATATAATATGTGCATATGTGTAAGATCTTGTGTAAATGTATCTCTCTCTCTCTCTCTCTCTCTCTCTCTCTCTCTCTCTCTCTCTCTCTCTCTCTCTCTCTCTCTCTCTCTCTCTCTATTTGCATGCAACTAGATGTTGAAGGAGTGTTTCTATGAATATTGGTGTGAAATATAGTGATTTATTCTTATTGATGCTTAAATCAGTGATTGAAATTACAGTTTTCTATTGCAAGTGTGGTTAAAAGGAAGTTCCCTTGTAATTATTTTAAGAAATTAGTTTACATATCGTAATTAATAGTAGTTGGTGCTTCATTTACCTCTGGTGTAGCATGTTTATTTCGAATAATTGAAGCATAAGGAGGAAATTTAGTTGTCATTATCTTTCTTGGAGTTAGAAAATATTATAATATGTTTCTGTTTAAGGGAGCTTTTTGATTAATGTGTGCTAGTTGTCACCCTAACTCTTACGACTTCAAGGACTAAGTCAATTCTAAGGGGGGGAGGATATAGTGTTCACCCTTCACTTGACTTATTTTGAGTAGATTTGACTTTTAATTCATGTGTGATAGACATTATGTGGCATAGGCTATTTCAAATGATTTATATGATGTTGATACTATACTTATTCATCATGTGATTTATTAGACACTATATATTTATTAGGTGATATATTATCAAAAAGACTATATTGATCATGTGATTTGATGAGCATAAGAGTTGATGGAATTTACATGTTATACTATAATCATGAACTAGACTAATCATGCACTTGATGATGTTTTTATGTACTGACTATATTTAATAATTATCTATGATGAGTTGAGCTTATGGTGTGTTTGATTGTTGTATGACTATCTTCGAGATAGAGACAATGCCACATCACTCATTGCAAGTGGGATGTGTCATTGTGACTCTCTAACCCTTGCCTATTATAATATATATATGCATATATCATATCATTTCTTTGTGGATGTAGGATTTGCAAGTACCAAACATCGACTCCACCTGGCTCCACAAGTTTGAGCGTGTCTTTAATCCTATGGCATGTGGTTTGGATTTGACACAGGTTCCCCTCACATACTCTAGGTCTAAGTTGTTCATTGTGAGTCGTCAACGTCTTGGCGCAATTCACCATGTCAGTTAGTAGGCTTGGTTTCTTCCGTGTTGTGAGTATGTTAGTATTGGTTGGTTAATTCTATTATGTCAAGATTGATTATTTGATTATGGATGCAAGATTAAATATTTAAAAGTGTTTATTCTATTTATTTTGATTACTAGTGATTTGATTATTTGATTATCTAATGTTTAATTTAATTTATGGGATTCTTGTCATTTTGGGTATTTAATTATTTGATATTTAAATATTTATTTATTTGAATGATGATTTAATATTTATTTAATATTTATTGTTTAGCTTATGTTGTGGTTTTATATTTATTTGTGATTTGACTTTTTATTGGTATTTGATTGTTTATATATTTATCTATTTATTTTTTCACCTATGGTTTAATATTTATTTGGTATTTAATGTTTATTTGGCTCTTTAATTCATTTATGAGCCTTTGGTTTATTTGATTTAATTTCCCCATTTGATTTATTTAATTGTCGCCCATGTTTTATTTACTAAATTGACTTTTATATTAAGTGGGTTGTATAAATTCACTTTATAATAAAATAATAAAACATTCCCACCCAATTGTAAAAGCATGATTTATATTTATCTTACCTACCCTCTCCTTTTATTGGTTGAATTTGAAAAGTGAGGTAAAATTATATTATATTGTGGGGTTGGTAAAATAAATTATAGATTGGAATATTTTGATTGGCCGAGATTGAGGATAGGGTTTTTGGTTATTGTTTGGCTTTTTCATTTTCTTTCCTATAAATTTTTTGGGGGTTGGCTTCTTCTTTTGCAAAAAATATTCTCTACAAGATTTTTCCTCTAGGTTTTGGCTTGGATTGTTGCTAGAGCTTGGTTGTTTTGCCTTTCAGATTTGCGGAGCTCTTCTTCAACTTCTTCCATCACATGGGGTGCATGTTGGAGATGTATTCTTCTTTTTGTATTTTGTTTTATAGTTTTCCTGTATGCTCCGTGTCTATCAATTTAATGTGTGAGCCTTGGAAAATAAATCTATAGTTTGTATAGTATGGAAGGAAATATGTGAATGCATAAATTTGTTACAAGGCTTTATTCTATAGTTTGTGGGAAATATTTATATTTCTGGGATTGTTGAGAGTCTTTGGGAGTCTTTTGAGCTTGTGTCCTGAATGGAGTTTTGATTGAATGTTGGTTTTTAAGTGTTTATTATTTATTTCATTTATGCCCTTTAAATCTATTGTTCTGGGCAACTCTGTATATATATTTTTTGAATCTTGATGTTTTAAGTTTGATTTTCAAAAGTTCTATGTTTTTCTGGTCCTTTTATGCAAAAGCATTGATTATGCATTTGCATTGTCCTTTCATTAATTTGTGTTGTCCTTTCATGCATTTGTGTTGTCTACTGTTGCATTTGTGTTGTCCTTTCATGCATTTGAGCTATCCTTCTATGTATATGACTTGTCCTTTATGTAAAAGCGTTGTCTTTAGCTACATGGGCACTAAACTATTAATACATGTGCTAACCTACGATGCATAAGTACTAAAATTAAGTGCCAAAGTGTTGTTCTACATCACAAAAGCAATGTTTTGCCTGTTTTTGGTGTTTTCACTATTTTTCTAGTTAGATTTGGATTCTCGAGTTTGGTTTGGTTCCAGAGGCTTTTGGGGATTTTTGTAGACATTTTCCAACTACTGTTATTTATCAGTTTCATGTGATTTTATGTTTTCTGTGCTATAACATTATAGACTTATTTATTGTTGAAGCTTTGAGTCTTTTCTTATATTGAGATGTTGCAATGGAAAAATGGTATTGTTGTGGAGACAGCAAAATTGATATGTCTTATTGATGGAATATTTCTTATTTCATATAGATTTCCACATTAAGGCTCATTTTGCATTATAATGGATTTAAGCCCTTTGCGCTCTTTACCTATGGTTTTTCCTTGTATGTTTTATGTGTTAATTGGTCTGCATGATGAAGTTATGGATCTCCTATTGGAATTTGTATTGGATCCTCTTTTCTATTGTTGTTTTGGAGTATGGTAGGGGGAGTGGGCTTTCATATGATGACCGGAATCATGAGAGATAGGCTTGCATGAGGATTCCTAGTAAGAATGCATGAAGTCTAGACTGCCAGGGCACATGGGGGTTTTCCTTTGTTTTAAACAAGTGATAACATTAATAATGAATTAATTGGAATGGGTAATTATATATCATTTAAACAAGATAATTAATAGTTTGAGCCTCATGGTTGATTCCTAGGGAGGATGTTTTAGGATAAGCATGAGAAGGCCATGAAGATGGTAAGTCAAATCTCCCTTGATTCTTTCATGAGTAGAAATAGTTGCACATGTCTATCAGGGTTATGTTGTGAAGAGTTGTCTATTGGCAATATTATGGGGGAGGATAGCATGTGATGACACTCCACTCCTACATGTGTCCTTGCTTGAGATGTATTTATGCCTTGATGATTTGTGCGCCTCTGGGAGTTTTCTGTTTGTGCTATCTTGTGATTGGTTTTTGCTTGAGTGTCCTTGTGTTGGTTAGTCTCTTTTGTTTTGAGTGTCAGCCTAGATGTAGAGTGTGTGTTGGGACCTTGTGTCATCTCCCAGCATGGGGGGTGGTTCCTTTGGTTCCACATGGTCGGTTGGTAGTTCTTTTAAACCATTGGGATGTTCCTGTCTTTGGATTCTTCTTGCGTGGATGGGGATGCTTCTTCAAATACTTCATGGATAATAATCACAGAAAGAACGTAAATGATGATGTGATTTATGTAATGAAATTATTATGTAATGGTTTCTAAAAGAAGTCATTCTCATGAGAAATGATTATGTTGTTCTAGTTATAGTGATAAATTTTGGTTATAGTTTATGATTGTAATGATGGACCTTGAGTTGTATTGTAACGTATTTATATTAAATAAAATGGATGCATGAGATGTGAATAAGTATTATGGCTTGGAATTAAATGATGCATTTTGTATTCTTGATGATCCATGTTAAAGGAAATGGTGTAAATATTATGATAATGGTATTAGTCTTGAAATGATGTCTTTAACTAATGCTTGACTAGAAGAAATGCTATGCCTTGATAGGATGTATGAGTATGAGTAACGTTGGAAGATATCTTAGGACATGTTTATGTGTTGTGATTAAAGAATTTAAACTTATAGTATCATACTTCGTAGCTAGTGATCTAATGTTAGGATTGAAATCTTATAATGCTTGGGATGTAATTGAATGGTCCTTATGAAAAATATTGTATTGATGTTCTTTGTGAATGAATTACTAATTTTATTAATGGAAATTACTAGTAAGTGTATGGATAGATGGTAAAGGAATGCTTGTCTTTTAGAAAAGGATTAGAATGTATCATGTGTTATGGTTTAATATTATATCTCCATTTGGTGGGTGCTATCAGTTGTTATGGATTTAGGATAATGTAACTTAGTTGAGTTGAGATGAATTTGTGTAGTTACTTAATTTATAATAAGATGATTGTTGGTTAATTTGATATAGTGTAAGAGATTTTAGGAGTATTAAATGAGCTATGGGTTAAATGCTTGGGAGGACTTTGTGATTATTGCCTTATGTACATTGGGAATCATGATGAAGTAATAAGCATGCTAGGAGCATAGAATCAAAAATGATTATGGGGAAGTTAATCATAAATGGAAATTGTGTTAATTTAATATAAGGGTTACTCTTGGTATGTGTATGGTGATGTTTATAGTTGGAGGTTGGTTAATTGTAATAGGAACATTTGGACTTGTTGTATAAAATGAACCTAAGAGAAAAAGGGAAATAGCTATGCATTGAAAGATAAAATCTCATATTAAATGGAAGATTAAGTAGGTTGCATATCATGAGTGTTAGGTATTGCTATGGTGCACCTATGTATGTATAATGATTAAGATTATGAGGTATTGACCTAGAATACAGTAAATGCTTATTGCTTATGTAGGTAGATTAAGTAATGGCATTTAGATACCCTAGGGAGTTAGTAGTAATGATTTATTGTATTTCACTTGCATAATTGTTTGATTAGCTTGAGTGAATTATTCTATGTTCATAACACTTAAATGTTGATGTGTATTTGCTGCATTGGTTATGTGATGTTATGTGTTTTATTATTAAATAAAAAAATTAAAAAAATAAAATTAGTATGTTTTTAGCTATATTTCTTTGGGGTATTTTGGCGTTCATTACATAGATAACCTTCTAGCATTTAACATGTTATAGAACTCTGTCGGTATTTGATTTTGTATCTCAATTAATGATTTCTTATAAATATGTAAATATAGAAGGACTGCTTCCTCTACCTCTCTCCGTTCATCAACCTCTTATCTTAATAAAACTCAACAATTTTTTAGCATTCCATCCTTATTTATTTCATCAACAATTTCAGCACAAGTATTGGGCAAAATAATAGTTACATTACCAGTCTCAAGTGCCAAGTCAATGTCACTTTTCTTCCTCCTCATGGTAGTACCAGATGCAACTGATGGTGTGGCCTAAGGTGCCTACATCTGTGTGGGTAACTTGATGGTGACCTTCCTAACTAGTTGTTTCTTTCCTTCCACTTTAGGTTCTTCCGGTTTCTTTCTCATAACTCTTTTGAAAGATAATTGTGTTTTATCTTCATACTCAAAATCTGCAGTCACAGGTTCAATGTGAACTACTAGATCCTTCCTATTTCTCCTCTTCTTGGGGACAACATCAATGAGTGCCTTGATGTCTTTGAAACCTCCTATACAAATTTGGTTGCCTTGTCTTCTTATTTTTCCCTTTTCTTTCGGCTGGACTTAGTTTTAACTTCAAGAGTCTTCTATTGAGTAGTTCCATGTAGGGCTTCTCTGCTTCATCTATTTTTGCATCAAGTAGAATTTTTGTACATTTCTTCTATACAAATCTTTAGGGGCTTGATTGCCTCCATGAGGGTCTCATCTTTCTTAACCATGAAACATATGTTGGTAGAGTATTTCTCTACTATATACTTAGGTACTCTTATTATAGACCTCATAGATTTTTAAAAAGCTTTGAATTAACCCTAGAACTTATCATCTCTAAGACTTACTAATGCATCAATTGATTATTTAAGTTGTCTTCCTAACGGGATGTCAAAAGCCCATTACTTCCTACCAGAACCGGGAGTGTCATTCAAAAAGTATAGCATTAAATAGAATAATAGATTTCCATACTAGAAGGTGCCTTTCTTCTCACCTTTAATCTTCCCTAAATTGATCAATAACTCTTCAAGCATCCAGCCACAAAGATCTAACTTTATATTATCCCTCATCATCTCATATGCGGCCAAAATACATGAACTGGAAACTAAATTCAGTTGGTTAGAATGAGTTACCTTGTAGCCTATAACCATGCTACCAAACTTGATTTTGGTGTTGGTGATAGTGCTCACCTTCATCGATCTCTTGTTTGATTTCATGCTAGTGATCTTCCTCATGAAGTTATTTGACACTTTCTTATCTAGATGTTACCCTATTGATGACAAGACAATAATTGCTTGGATGGATTCCTTAGTGGTTTTATAGGGTCTATCTAGCCATATGAATTCCCCAAGTACTATTCTTAGTACATATCTATATACTTCATCCTTGAACACTAGAATATTCAGAATATCTATGAACCGTATATCTTTGATGTGTTGATATGTCGGTTTAATCTTACTAGATCCTCACATGAGTTCATTCATATACATTCCTTTAATCTCTAAAGTTCCTAAGTCCTCTATATGACAATGAATGTAGGCCCTAACATCTTCTACATATATCACTCCCTCTGAAATGCGAGAAAATGCTCCAACCAAATCTTCCTTGGTAGCTACATGTGGATACCATTTGAAAATTGGCCTGGGGAGGTCCTTAACCTCTACTACAGTTGGATTTGCAAATAAAATAGGAATAGAAGATGATCTCAGCTCCATTATTCAAAAAAATAGCTTTAGATCACTACTGATGAAAACCTTCAACAAATCCTTCTAAACATCAGTGTGATCGCTCAAGAAGAAATCTGATTACCTGTTAATAGCTTATTATTGGACTAAGTTGCTCTGAATTTCTATGAAATCACTCTGAATGCTGGGTGATTAACAATGAAGTGTATTCTACCTTTTATCCATCAAGAAAACTCTAATCTTCTATTAACACAAATGACTATCGGTGACTGGATCTCACTCTGAACATATTAATGCCGCATAATCCTCTCGAATATCTGGAACATCTTCTAGAATCTCTTCTCGGGGCATATGCATCATCTTCATGAAGTTTTGCCTACCCCTAAGGCATCTGCCTTAGTTACTAGACGAGCTCACTATCAGTGCAGGAGAAACCTCTTCTATCAGATAGATAATCAAGATATTCCCATCTAATGATTGCTCTTCAATCTTCCTAACCCATCTCTAAGTGTGATCATGTCGGATTTGACTAAGCTTCTCTTTGCCTTTTTTATTTGATCCTCCATTGCCTATCGATGGATTTATGCTTCTGCAAAACTTAGCAATGTGTCCAATTTCATTGCATGCATAACATATAACATTGTTCTTTTAAATTGCTTTGCTAAAACTGATGAAATTGCTTGACCTACACTGATTATTCATATATCCAAATTTTCCACAAGCATAGAATTTTACATTCATTCTGTAATCTTTTTTCTTATGACCAAAGTTTTTACATTTAGAACATTTATCGGGAGCAGAATTAGGGTTCTGATTTTCTCTGTTTCTATATTTCCTAGCCACGTGTCCAAATTTATTGCAAACAAAACATCTACCATTGAATTTATAATAATTAAACTATCTTACTGATGCCTTATGGTTTGCATCATCATTAGCAGTACCAAAACTTTGTCCTTCATCAAATCCAAGTCCACTAGAATCTCCAATCTGCCTTTGTCTCTTCAATAAGTCATCAAGTTGTGCTGAATTTATGAATTTTTGTTTGTCCTCACTAGCAATAGTTAAGTCTTCTCTTAGTATCATCATTTGTCTCTCAAGCTCTTTCTTATTGCTCTAGGATTGTACCAAAGCAGTCCTCAACATCTCATTTTCATGAGTCAACCTACCATATTCTTTAAATTTGTTCTTAAGGGATATAGCTAGACTTTCTTCCTTTTTCTTTATGTCCTTAATCTCCTTAGACATCCTCATAGTCATAGTTTGCATTTCAATCTTCATAACCATGTTCTCATGACTCAATTTTTGACATTGTTCCTTAAGTGCATTTTCATCATCCTGATTTTGCAAAAGATCCTTGCTCCTAGATTGAACAAATGAAAGTCTCTCTTGTAGGACAAGAATGAATCCTTTAGCAAAATTCAACTCATCTTGTAGCTTTAAATTCTTCAATCTTTTAGCATCATAACCTTCAAGTTTCATCTCAAGCTACTTCTCCAAAGCCATATTCAATTATTCTGGTTTTAGGATCTTTCTCAAGCTGTTAAACTTCCTCCAAGGCACAAGGCTCTGATACCAATTGTTGGAAACCAATAACACTTAGATGGGGGGGGGGTGAGTCAGTGTTATACTGGAATAGTAGATTTTAATCTTAATAAAACATTCATACACCAACCAATATACTAGTATAAATAGAATTTAAAGAAGTAATGCAACCAATAAGATAAACTCATAAATGAGAAACATAACACACACATTTATACGTGGAAAACCTCAAATAGGAAAAACCATGGTGGGATTTGTGACCCACTATATCAATTCACTGGCCATATGAGGAGATATTACAATATATGATGGCCCTGCACTTGCAAGAAGGCTTATAGCCTATAGCACACTGTTCAATCACAATAGGAGCCTCACTAGCTACATAACATTCCAGACAACAATCCAAATAATTGTGAACTACTTAATATAGCATCTCCTATGCCAGAATATAGTTTCGGTTTAAGCTCTGTCTGTTCCAGTTAAAACCCTAAATCTCAGTATCAGAATAACCATTACAATGAATTCCTCACATACATAGCCTCTCAGAATGATTTTGCATCATATTACATTTCCATGTCCATACACATCTATATCCTTATCTCCTTATTACAAAATGATCTATCAAACTGACCTATATAACCTATACAACTTTTATGCCTTATGTCGGCTTACAAAGATATATACAATATCATACTACATGTCTGTGAGATAACATAAAGGAATAAGCATTAAAACAATTTGCCGATGTCGGATCCAAGATGTGTCGGCCTTCAATACCAATGACCTTAGTTATACCATGTAGGCCTGCATTTCTGGTGACTAAAGAAATCTTCTATCATGTCGGTGCCGATATCTTTGTAGAGTCTGTGAAGTTCCTTCTAGTACACCATATTAAGTCAGAACCCAAAATCATGTTGCCATAAATGACAACATAATGAAACCAACCAATAGAGTTTCAATTGCCAACAAAAATAAATATGAAACGAATGCAAGAGCCAAACATGCAATATTACATGGTCTGACTAAAGATGTCTTTGTCAAGATCATGCACTATAAATCTGCTCATGAAATATGGGAAAAACTTGAAAATATTTATCAAGGAAATGAAAAAGTCAAACAATCAAAAACACTTGCCCTCAAAACACAGTTTGAGGAAATGCAAATGTAAGATGATGAAAAAATAGTTGATAATTTTTTGAGAATTGATGAAGTTGTTAATGGGATGAGAGGATTAGGTGAAGAAGTTCATTAGAACCTTACTTCCTAAATATGAAACCAAAGTTTCAACCCTTGAAGAGAAGAAAAACTTTAATAAGATTACATTAGATGATCTTCAAGGAACTTTGATAGCCTTTGAAATGAGAACAAGCAAAGTTGATAATGCTCGTTCATCATTGAAAGAGACTTCTTTTAAAATTGTGAAGAAAGAGGATTTGGATAGTGAATTAGAGTTGTTTGATTCTATTAAGACTCTTTTAGTGAGAAAAATCAAAAAGAAATATAGAAGCAAGCTTCCCCTCAAGTGTTTTAACTGTGGCAAGGTTGGTCACTTTGCAACCTAATGCCCTCATGTTGATCAAAACAATGATGAAGATCAAAATGAAAAACATTACAAGAAAAAAATATTCAGTCGGAAAAAGAAATTCAACTTTAAAAAATTCAAAAAGAAAAAGAGTCTTTTCAATGAAGAAGACTCTGATGATGAGTCAGATGACTCTTTAGGTGATAAAGGTGAAACCTTATTCATGGCTGAAATTGATATGACTAAAACTTCAAGTATTAAAGTTGATAGTCAAGTGAATAGTCAATCTAATTTAGAAAACTGTGAGATAAACCTTGAAGGTGAACTACTTTGTGCCCTTCAAGAAATTAAAAAATTCAAGAAACATATTAAATCTTAGGAGAAAAGTTCTGATAATTTGATAATTTCTCTGGAAACTGAGTTAGATGACTCTAAAAGAGGTATAGAGAATCTCATATCAGTACTTTCTAACAAAGAAAAGGAGATTTATGCTCTCAAAGAACAAGTTGGTTCCCTTACAAAGAAAGTAGAATAACATGAAATAACTATTCACTTGAACAATATGCTTGGAAAATAAAAGCAACCTGATAGCTTAGGTGAATGTTCTAAATTTGCAAATCAGAATGTAAAAACTGATAGTAAGATGGAGTCATTTGAGAATAAATGGAATGGTTTTAGATTTACTTCCTTCTTTAATGGTTGTTGTTTCTTTTGTAACAAATTTGGACATGAAGTGAGTACATGCAAATTCATGTTCTCTAGAATACCAAGGTTTGGTCATAAACACTATTTTGGTTTTTCAAATATGATCAAATGCTTCAAATGTAATACAATTGGTCATAGCTCTAGACAATACAAACAAAACAATCCTACTACAGAAAAGGTTTAGAGACCCAAACTTGTTCAGAACATAGAACAATCCATGTTTGTTCAAACTATTTTTCTTTCTAATAAGAAAACTTTGTGGGTTGTTGATAGTGGTTTCTCCAACCAAATGATAAGGGACAAAGATAAGTTCTTGAATCTTGAAGATTATGCTAGTGGTTTTGTAAATTTTGGTGACAATTCTGGGATTCAAATAAAAGGTAGAGGGTCATTACTTCTTAATGATGATAGATCTATTCATGATGTGTATTATGTAGAAGGTATTAAACACAATCTTTTAAGTGTCATCCAAATAGGTGATAGTGGATACAGTGTCTCATTTAACTCACAAGGTTGTGCAATCAAAACTAGGTCTAGTAAAATAGTTGCAATGGGATTAAGGACACATGGTAACATATATAATCTTTGTGACTCATCCAGTCATGAAATAAATGAAGGTATGTGTCTTATGGGTCAAGTCGAGGAAAATTTGTTGTGGCATAAATGTTTGGGCCATATAAATTTTAAGAATTTGGTGAGAATCAGTAAATACCAGAATGTAAGAGGTTTACTAGTGCTTAGTAAACTTGATATGGTTGTTTGTCCAGGGTGTATGAAAGGCAAGCAAACAAAAGTGAGTTTTAAATCTAAGGAACACTCCTCTACTAAACCTTTGCAACTTGTTCACACTAATTTTTGTCATCCCACTAGGACAAGGTCTATCAATGGTAAAAAATATTTCATGTTATATGTTAATGACTACACTAGAATGGTTTGGGTAACCTTCCTTAGACACAAATCAGAAGCCTTTGAAAGATTTAAAATCTTTCACAAAATGGTTGAAAAGGAATCAAATTTTAAACTTAAATACTTGAGATCTACTAAATGAGTTTAGTTCACCTCTCAAGAGTTCATTGACTACTATTAAAATCATGGTAAGAAAAAATGGCTAGAACAATATTAGATGAAGCCAAGTTACCTAATAGATTTTGGAAAGAAGTTGTCCATATAGTAGTCTATATTCTAAATTGAGTGTAGATCAAAGTGAAATCTAATTTCACTCCATATGAACTTTGGTATGGTCATTCTTCCACTATTAAATACTTTAATTTTTTTGGTTGTAAGTGTTATATCAAAAAGGATGAAGAAAACTTGGGCAATTTTCAATCTAAATCAGATGAGGGTATCTTTTTAGGATACTCTACACACAATAAAGCCTACAAATGCTTCAATATAAGGCTGAATAAGATTGTTGAATCTATACATGTCACATTTGATGAGAAGGTGTTTCTAGATGATAATAATTTTTAGGATGTTGAGGAGGAGCCTACTTTATCACTTGGAAGATCTCCTAAATCTATTGTAGCAGATAACTCATAGTAGGAGAATGCATCTAGTTCTAAAGAAGCAACACCTGTAACTACACCCTCCAGGATTATTATCAAGAGGCATCCTCAAAATCTGATTATTGGGGATAGAGATGCAATAATTTTAAAAAGAAGAAGAGCCAACCATGATGAGAAAGCTCAAATTATTGAGCATTTCAATTGAGTAACTTATTTTGAGCCTAAAAATGTTAATGATGCTTTAACTGATGATTGATGGTTGAAAGCCATGTAGGAAGAAATTAGTCAGATTGAGAAAAATAAGACTTGGGAGTTAGTCCCAAGACCTGATAATAAAAATGTAATTGATGGAAAATGGATCTTTTGAAACAAGTTAGATGAAAGTGGCAAAGTGGTTCGAAATAAAGCATGCTTTGTGTGCAAAGGGTATGTACAACAAGAAGGTATAGATTTTGGATAAACATATGCTCATGTTTCTTGTATTGAGTTAATCATAATCTTCTTAGCTTATTCTTGATTTAAGAATTTCAAGCTTTATCAAATGGACGTGAAAATTGCTTTCTTGAATGGCTACTTAGATGAAGAGGTCTATATGGAACAACCTAAAGTTTTTGTCTCTAAGGACAAACCTAATTTTGTTTACAGGTTGAAAAAGGCCCTCTATGGTCTTAAATAAGCTCTTAGAGCTTGGTATTCTAGATTGGATGCACATTTATCAACCAATGGTTTTACTAGAGGTGGTGTTGATAATAATATGTATGTCAAGGTTGAAGGTGATGATATTCTTGTGGTTGATGTTTATGTAGATGATATTATTTTTGGTTGCAACAATGATGCATTATCTAAGAAATTTTATAAAATCATGGAATCTGAATTTGAGATTTCAATGTTAGGTGAACTAACATTTTTTTTTGGTCTTCAAGTTTCACAACTTAAACAAGGCATATTTTTATCACAAACCAAGTATGCCAAAGAGATGCTAAAGAAGTTTCAAATGGATGACTATCATCTAGTCAACACTCCCATGATGAATAGTTGTAAGTTATCTAAATCTAATGATTCACTTGATGTTAATCAATCAGAATATAGATCAATGATCAGTAGTTTATTGTACTTAACAACTTCTAGACCAAATTTAATGAAAGCTATTTGTATGGTTTCTAGATTCCTATCTGCACCTAAATAGTCACATCATAATGCTATCAAAAGGATTTTTAAATACATTTAGGTTACAATAGATTATGGTCTTTCATATCCTAATAATGATTTTACATTAATGGATTTAACTGATGTTGATTGGGCTAGTTGCTTAGATGACAAAAAAAGCACAAGTGGTGCTGAATTTTTTCTCGATGTCTGTCTTGTGGCCTGGCATAGCAAAAAGCAAGATTCAGTTTCATTGTCCACAGTAGGGGCCTAATATATTGCAGCTACATCTTGTTGTACTCAACTTCTCTAGATCATTGAGACACTTTCTGTTAGGATAACCGGTGAACAACTGATAGGGGGGGTGAATCAGTTGTTAACATATTATAACATTTAATCCACAATACAACTTCAAATTGAAACACATAAATATTCAAAAATTAGTAAATCAAAAATAGATGTCGGTAGACACAAATATCGGTAAACAATGTAACTCAATAATTAAACAAATAATCAATGCAACTCAACCATACCATATAACACCATGATTTGTACATGGAAAACATAGAAAGGGAAAAACCAAAGCGGGAATCCTACCCACAGTCAGATGATACTTTTACAGAAAGTATGTGATACAATGAGGGGCCTACACATGTAGGATGGCACACTGCCTAGAGTGTACTACTCATTACAAAAGAGTCTCACTAACTACATAGGTTAAAAATAGCTCAAGATAAATGACAACAATCTATTAGAGTGAACTGCTACAGATAGCATCTAGCATGCCTAATTACAGTCCCAGTTAAGCTCAATACTAGAGGCCTTTGACCTCTTCCTTAATCCCAATTTGATCACCTATGATTGACTTGATCATTTGCATATGATATTGTAATTCATGACCATGATACTCAATCTACAATGAGATCTTACAATCATTTATACCAATCCTAAGACCTAAACTAGCTAGGTTGGCCACCTAAGAGATTACAAAAAGATCATTACATAACTCCATTTTACAATGATATGCCATGTCGGCTTAAGACCAAAACAACAATGACAAATCCATAAGTCATCCTGAAACATCCTGGTAACGTGTAGAGTACACGTTAGCATGATACTGGTCCCTACCCTAGATAGGCACCGATCCAATTCTAGGTCCACCACACTAAAGAAATGTCTTCAAGCAGTTGAAGCATGATCTAAGAACATCTTCAACATCCTTAAATCCATCTAGAAGCCGCACCAACACCACTTAGGCATCCTGTCATGATTCCTCAGTGAAAGCTCTATTGGTAAGGGTTTACAAGAGTATATGATAGCATCCAGTTACCAAGCCAATGCTAATTGACCAAAAAATGCTCCAGAAAAACGTATCACATGTAACCAATCAAATTCCATAGATCCAAACATACTGAAAGTGTCTAAAAAATAATCTCTTCTATCGGTAACCATCCATAATAGCTAGTGTTGAAATCAATGCAACACATAATCAATTCATCCATAATGCCAACAATCTCCCCCTTTAGCATTGGTGGAAAAACTAGATCTAAAAAACATCTAAGTACCAAGAAGTAGCAAACAAATCTTCCCTTGTCGAAGACAACCAACAATCTCAATGATATCTTAGTAAATTTTTGAATAAACTATTAGCATTATACACTCAGATGAGAATGGTTGATGTTGTCATTGATGGCAACCAATTGGTAACATGGTTCATAGGTTCTACTGGCAACAAAATTCACCTATCGGCACCGGCGTTCACTACAACATTTACACCATCATCTAGTCTACACCGATAGTCTAAGCCAACTTGGAAATAATATTGTTTTGTATTGTAATTATATTTGTATAGCCAACATGATGTATTGTAAAGACTCATATATGCATGAGATCTTGTAGGTCATTTTGTATGTAAGTTAAATGTAATTAGGTAAGGAGGTAAGTGGTATATGAAATGTTATAGGTTATGATAGCAGATAGTTGTTTATGCACTTTGATGTATCTATTTTGAGAGAATAAGAAGCGGAACAGAGAGAAGACTATTTTGTGAAAGAAGAATAATTTATCAGCAAGGTTTTTGGTAATGGTATCAGACAGATCTTAAACCGATACTGAATCTAGCATTCCAGATACTATGCAGAAGTAAGATGATGAAGAAAAAGAAACTCTCAGAGAAAAGAACTCTGTGAGAAAATGTAGAAGAAAGAAGAAAGATGATGAAGAAAAAGAAACTCTCAGAGATATTGCAGAGAAATTGAAACAAGAGAATAGTAACATGAAGAATGAGATGCAAGATTTAACCATGAGGCTATGTAAGGATATTGAAGACAGAAAGAGGGATCAAGAATATTTGGCCAGAAGATTTAATGAAAGAGCTAATGAATCTCTAAGGATTAGTCATGAAAATGATATGCTTAAGACAAAGTTGATTCACATGCAACATTATAAAGAGGAACTTATGAGATAAGTTAGTACTCTGGAAAGTGAGTTGGTCACTACAAATGAATACAAATACAAATTCAAGAAGAGTTCAGATAAGCTTGATGATATGCTGAAAAGTTAGAAACCTGATGGAGAAACAATTGAACTTGGATTTTAACATGGAGAAAGTTCTGGGACTGCAAACAATCATGATCACAACAAACCGGTAAACCAAACTAATGCTTATAAATTCAATGGGAAATGTTTTAATTGCAACAAATTTGGTCATAGAGAAAATTAGTGCAGATTTAGGGATAATTAGAATACAAACTTACCCAGTGGTCAATGTTTCAAATGAAATAAAAATGGACATAACTCAGACAATTGTAGAATGAGTGTAAAATGCTATGCTTGTGGTAGATTTTGACATTTATCGAATCAATGTAGAACTCAAACTGGTCAAGGTTATGGAAAAGCTATTCAGAGAAATAATGTAACTTGTTATACATGTAGCAAGATTGGGCATATTGCAAGATTTTTTAGAAGTAAGACTATATGACACCTTGTCATCTACCCCATTTCTTTCACAGGGTGATATAAAGGCATTATATGAGATGAGAAAAATGGTGACAACAGTCGAGACCTAGGCTAAGGATCAGTTAATTAAAGTCAAGATGTTTTTATTGAGTACAATGGAGATAGTTGAAGAAGCTTATTTCAATGAAAATGCTCTTATTTTTTTTTCCTACACAATGAAAACAACAACTTCTTCAGTTTTCAAAACAACATAAGATTCTTAAGAAGGACTGAGGATTAGGAGAGGATGTGATTGTCAGGGAAGACCTGTTCAAAGGAGAGACTATCAGCAGCTTGCCTTCATGCATATACATTTTAGACTTAAAGATAAAGATAATGGAGCAGAGTTGTATTAAGGTTCTTAAGGAACATCCTCCACTCATTGATGCACTTGAGAAATATGAGAAGTTATTGGTAAAATTGTTAGGGAAGTATGGCCACAGTCTCAAGAAAAATGGAGTGTTACATCAAAAGGCTATACTCGACAAATGAGACTCTTATATTGTTGACCATTTTGTAGAAATTGCAGAATTCACTCTAGGAACAATGAATAGATATATGTATGTGATATTTCAATGTCAGGGAGTTGAGACAATAATAGATGATATGGTTAGTAGGTTGGAAAGTATAAAGGAGATACTTAAAGCTTCTAAATTTAGGATAAGTTATATTATTGATCCACCCACTGCTTCCTTGGACTTATTCATCAACAACTATTGAAACTATAAGAAGAAGTGAATGATGAATAGGTAGCTATTAAAAGAAAAATCATGTTGGAGCACCATCACCGCAACCACAACTATAATGCCCCCCAAAATACCGTAGAGAAAATAAGCATCTAACATGCTAAATGGACATAAAAAAAATTTAAATATCAACTAATGCAACACATAACTCCATTTATAATTTATATCTATTAGCAATTAAACACAAGGAACATCCTTCTTAAACACAATAACTAAATTACGCAAGCGGAATAACATAACATCATTAACTTCTCCCTAGGGTACTTTAACGTCATTACTTATTCACTACCATAATGATATTTTGCTCACATGATTAACTAATCTATTATTAATCAATCTTAAATATAATGCATCATATTCATTTCCTTTCAAGATACATGCAACTTACTAAATTATCTTATCAATATGTTTTGCATACTATTCTACCATGACATATTTACTTCTTTCAATGCAAAACTAATCCCCTTTCTTAAGTTTATTTTATGATGCAAATCCAAATGTGTTTAAATCCTTAACCATTTCCTAACTACATGATCATTATCCATTTACAATGGTAATTGCAATATTAATGTATAGACATATTTGTTCTTACTTATCTTTTTATCCATACTACACATGCATCTAAATAACTAACATGATCATTTCCTTCATCTTGAATCCTAAATGCATTAGTGCAAGTATCTTAATTCTTTCATTTAATATTATATCCTATGCATGCTTTCGAGCTTCCAATACAATCACATGAAACATCTTATCTACATGATATTCATTTATCAACCACAATTCCTAAACCTTATTCATTCCATTTTCTTAAGATCTTTTCACATATGAATCTACTTCTAGATAATAACCATGGAATATAAACTCATACAACAATAATATGATTCCATTCTATTACAACTATAAATCCATTGCAACATCTAAGTACATGAAAGTTATTTACATTCACTATACAAGAACATCACCATACATCCCATGGTTCCAATATTACAAATCATGTCATAATCCTAAATACCAATTACAATACAATAACAATCATATGAATAATACATCATGAGTACAACTCATTCCTAACACATGATTTCATCTACTTTTATAAGGTATTAGATTACATGATTCCAAGATATCCTTTACATAAATCTACTACAAGAACATCCATAAGCTGCTATAATGAGGAATCCACATTCATGCATGAAGAAACCAAGAGAATATCCCAATGGTTGAAAAGAACCAACCACCTGACCATGTGGAACCAAAGGAACCACCCCACATGCTAGGAGATGACACAAGGTCCCAACACACACTCTAGACCTAAGTTGGCACCTAACAACCAAAGAATACTAAACAATACAAGGACTCTCAATCTAGAGCCAACCATAAATAATCACAAGAAGAAACTCCCAGAGGTTTACAAATCATGAAATCATAAATGCAAATCAACAAGGGGACACATGTAGGAGTAGTGTGTCATCACATTCCATCCTCTAACATAACAAATACTATATCACAAGGCATAAGCCTGATGGACATGTGGAGCCATCTCAACCTATGAGAGATCAAGGGAGATTGACTTACCATTGCAATGGCCTTCCCAAGCTTATCCTAAAACAACATCCCTAAGATAAAGTCATTGGGCTCACAAATATTCATTATCTTGATTAAGGAATTATTTACCCAACCCATTATTTTATTATTATCTTATCACTTGTTTACATCATGGTAAAATTCCAATGTGCCCTGGCAGTCTATACTTCATGCATCCTTACACGGAACCCCATGCAAACCTATCTCTCATGACCCCAGTCATCACAAGGAAGCCCACTCTCCCTAACATGGCCCAAAAAATAACAATCACAAGAGGCTCTATCCAACATGAAAATATAGAAAACATAACTTTCATTTGTAGAAAAATACATCCAAACATATTCTTTACAATATACACATGGCTACAACAACAACAAGTAGTACAAAATGAGCCTATTGGCTTACAAATATGTAACAAGGGCCACAAAAGGGCCATAAAAAATATGTCATAAAACATGTAATTAAGCAACCGAAAGGCCTACTCACTTGCTAGATTAAGAAGAACAACATAAGCTTAAGAGATATCAAAACCTCAATAAATCCATAACAAGGCTAAAAAATAGTCAATTCAAATCTGGAAATCATCTTTAGGCTCTAAACAAGCCTCTGGAACAAGATTCAATTAGAAAAATTATGTCAAATTAAGCAAAATTATGAAAAACACATTGTAAAGTGGAAAATTGAACCCTAGTGACTCCCCGCCTAGGAGAGAGAAAGGAAGTCACCAGGATGATTTTCACTTGGGAGAAACTGTACATTTAAAAGAGGGACTTGAATCCACTAGATCCAAATCCAAGGTTAAAAAGGATATGAATTCGAAGTGGATTGCAAGGGTTAGAAAGTGATTTTCCCTCTTTTGTAAATAGATATGTTGACTTGTTGACTATGTAGAAAGGGAGATAAAATGAATGAAACAAGGAGCTACCAGTTTGGGATCACATTGTAACTTTGGATTTGAGATATTCAGACTAATACAGATTTGTCTTGCAAATTTGGAGAAAATTTGTCGGGACCATGTTGAAAGTGCACACGTTCCTCTGAAAAATCTTCCCGTCGAAAAGGGTTGTTTTGTCTCTGTAAATGGAGTCCAATCTTGCAATTACAGTCACACACCTGCAACCTACACACAGAAAAGAAGGGAAGGTTTTTGGATAGGGGTTTGCCTTAGTCAAACCCTGGTTGAGAGATAGATGTAGTTGCTTAGGTGAGGACCTAAAACATGGTTGAAATTGCAGGGATTGTAATTTTAGGACACTACATTTAGTTCCCACTTTAGTGGGAGTATGTCTTACACCAATACTATCAATAAAGTAGAAGAAAGAGAGAGATGAAGATGAGAGATACAGATCAATACCACAAGAAGTATAAGACATCACTAATCTTGAGGAACAAAGCCCCCAATCTTAGGTTCTTAACTCACTCAAACATATGCAAGAGCATACAAGACCAAAAGAACATAATGGGACCAAAACAAGACAAAGCACAAAAGACACACAACAAAAAAAAACACACAAGACCACACATCAACTAGCTGAAGAGACCTCGATACAAATATCTCAAACAAATAATTGAAACACAAAGACCAATGCCATCACATAAACACCAATAATCACATAAAAGAGAAAAGATGACATCATCCATGAACCATAAATGGTAAAACTATGGGTTCATGAGAGGAAGGAGAGAGAAGACATGAATACACATTTTGGTGATCCATGAGAAGAGAGGTGAACAAGAGGAAACCATGGACATCTCGCCCCTATAATTAGGTGATCCATGGAGAAAAGGGACATGGAAAACTAGCCCCTAGAGTCTGTCTAGGTGATTCATGTAAGGGAGGAAGGTGAGAACATTGTTAGTTCCACTCAACCTTGTGCACATATGTGCAAGTGAGTTTTGAAGCACCTCACAGGATTCTATGCCTGAGTATTGTAGAACCTATATAACATGTATAGTACAAATGTCAAGAAAGTGGCAACATCTCACTCTAAGAGGTTGCCCTCTAGTTCCAAGAATATCCCACTATACAAAAGAAAAGTGGTGACATCTTTCTCTAAGAGGTTGTCCTCTGGTTGCAAGAATATCCCACTATATAAAAAAAAGGGCGACATCTTTATCTAAGAGGTTGTCATCTAGTTCTAAGAATATCCCACTGTATTAAATAAAAGTGGCAACATATTTCTCTAAGAGGTTGTCCTCTGGTTCCAAGAATATCCCATTGTATAAAAGATATAGTGTGCAAGAAAAATATAGTACAAAAGGAGCAGTGTGAGTGCCCCCCCACCCTTAAGATATCAATATAGTTTAATGTTGATATCTTAAGGAAAGTAGAACAAGGATACCTTCCTTCAACACCAAGAAGATATCCATCATGCAACAATTTCATTAATCCAAGCAAGAGAGGGAATGCTCTTCAAGAAAGGATAAGATAGTTGAAAAGAGATTTCCTACTATAAGTGTAAAGGAGAAGAAGAGGTAAAATTTCTAATAGAATTAAGAGAAAAAGAAGAAGTGAGCCTCATGTTTCTACCCCAAAGTATTTAAAATTGAAAGAATACCACCACAAATGATAAAGCATCCCCAGTTAAGTTGGCTAGTTATGTCATAGGGTGAAGAGAAACATGAGAAGAAAAGAAGTGCTAAGGCACTATGTTCATGTCAAGGAAGACAACTAGATCTATTGTAAAATAAATTTGTGCATGATCGTATTTCTTTTGAACAAATTTATTAAATGTGTGACATTTCCCAAGAGAATGTGAATATGAATCATGAAAATGCAATAATCCTCACCTTTCACTTGCTTAAGATTCTTGTTTGGATTTTTAGGAGGAAAGGAAATATTCTTATCATATTTCAATCTCCAGTAGATTATTGTAGGTAGTCTATCAGGATGATAAATGTGTTTTAAGTCATTTTCTTGACATGCAAACAAGAATTATTATTAGAAGAAGGTTTATCATCCACAATTCTAATTTTTCCACTATCAATGCCATCTTGAATAGATTTTTGAAAATCAGTGCAAGCATCGGCATTATGATCATGGGTTTGATGAAATGAGAAAACGGGACGTTTTGAAGAAGAAGAATTCTTGCAACCTCTTTTGATTTGTTACTTTTGAAGACAGCTCTTAAAATTTTCAAGCCTAAGGAGTTAATCCTTATAGAAAGGAGTTTCACTTCCTAGGCCTTCTGTAGTGTTTTGCGTAAGAGGGTTTATAGGGACACAAATTCCTTAAATTTTCCCAATTCCTTGTCCTATAAAGTCTTGTTTTGTTATTATATTAAAGCCACAACTATAAGAAAGTTGCAAATGGGAAGTTGGGGGAATAATATCATGAATTTATTTGAAACCTGATGTGTAAGGTGGAATGAGAGGTTTTGTAGATGAAGAAGGAATATCATGAGAAAGGATAACATTCTTTTCTTTGTCAAGATTATCCTTCTGGGGAGATTTGGGATGAACATATTCATCTTTACTCATTTATATGTGAGGGGAAAGATAATTAATAAAATGCATAACATCATCCTCTGTACATATACTTTGATGTTGAAGATAAGTCCTAGGAGGATAAGGAGGGTCTAAAGATGTAAGAATGATGTTATTATGATTTTTTCCCCCTTGCTCAAGGGTATGTGTATAAGAAGAAGATGGGCCCATATTGTTTTCCATTGCTTTATCTTTTTCAAAAATATCATTGGTTGATATAGTAACTCTCATCTTATTCACACGAGATACCCTAGGAGAGCTGCAAGAATTAGGGTTTCTCGGGTGGTGATCTACAAAATGGTGCATAACACCTTCTACTACACCTCTATTTTCAAGAAAGGTTCATAGCCATGGTGATGTCTATATTTTAATTTGTGATGTAATATGGGTTGGATCAATTATCACCCTTGATGTAATAGAGTTCCTATTTATGAGGTCAATAATCTCTTAGGTGAGCATATAAACCTAGAGGTCTATTAGGCCATGAAGGCTTGAAATTTGAATTTTTAGTGTTGGTGTGTTTAGGATGTTTTCTTAGGTTTTTGGAGTCTAATAATGATCTTGGATGTGTTTCCTTAAGGTCTAAGTTCTTAAATACCAATGTCGTTCCAAGTTGCTAAAATGTTCCAACTTTGTTGTCAAACAACTTTTCAAAGTTGTCGGTAGGATGCCAAATACTTCTCCAATGTTCATAACTATTCAAAAGTTGGTTATAGACATTGGGAAAGGTTTATATATGCTTGTACAATAGTGGGGAAGGATGTTTGGAGGTTTTTGTAAAATTTGGTGGAGAAAGTGAATAGAACAAATCTGATTTTTCCATAATAGTGATATTTTCTATACTGTCCGTACAGGGTGTGAAATATATTGATGAAATTTTGATTTGATTGGAAATTTCCTTGAATCACCTTTCTAATTCACTTGTTCTAACCTGTTGAAGTGAAGTTTGGAGGAAGTTATAAGCGATTTACCCTCTACAGGTTTGAAACCCTCCATTTTCAAGGGTTACAATGCAAATGGGGCCCTAACTTGCAATCTACCCATTGGTAGAATGCAAGTTAGTGGAATTTATTTTGAGATTACATAGGGGCAAGGTCAGAGGAGTGGGTTTGGTAATTTTACCACCAATTCCTAGTGTAAATTGTTTGAGGGTTTAGATTAGAATAGAATGAGATTCATTGAGCACACTATGAATAATGATGTGATGGTGAGTTAATTGATGGATTTGGAACATTTGGACATAGAATAAACCTTCTAAATAGTTACAACCTTCCTGTGACCCCATTCTCACATACCTCCTTTGTAAAATAGACCTAACTTGATCAATTAGGCTTGTGACCCAAGTAGGTGTTGAAGAGTGCAGGAATAGGGTGGAAGCCTAATCCTTTGGAATCTGATAGTAGTCCCAAAAGGGTATCTTAAACATAAATTTTTTAGGGATTTTTTTTGGCATAATTTGGAGAAGAATCCAAAAAATTAGTAAAATAGGGCTACTAGTTGGTAGGCCTATTTAAGCCTCGAGGACCAATACTCAAAGTTGTACTCCAAACTAGTGTTGTGGGAGGTCTTAGTAGGACTCGAGAAGGGTTTTTAAGTATTTTACCATCCCTTGATAGGGGTAGGAATCCAATTTCATATTTGGAGTGTGGTTGAGGCCTTGAGAAAGAGCATAGGCATTGAAAGATCAAGGTGTGTGTGTGGGTTTGTCACCTTACTGCTGCCAACCTTTGCATCAGGTAGTATCAGAGCATCAGAAGAGCCTTGGGAAAGACAAAGAAATGGAAGATAAAACAAAAAATAGTGAGGAGATCCCCACTAGACCTCTGACAAACATGGATTTGGCCAAGATAGTGAGGGAGCAGGTGGCCAAGAATAAGAAGATGGAGGAAGAGATAGAAAAGTTGAAGAAAGAACAGACAGGCAAGAAAGTTGTGTCAGCATTTGATGGAGGAGGAGAAGAGGAAAAAGAGAGACTAATGATGTCGGAAAATCAAATGCAATTTGTTGAAGCCCTTAATAGGGTAGGAAGAAGAGACAATAGAGAATAACTACCTACAATCTCCGGAAAAATGAATCCAAAAGAGTGTATGGATTGGATAGAAGAAATGGTCAATTATTTTGAATATGAAGAGTTACCTAATAACCAAAGGGTGAAGCTAGTTAAATACAAAATGAAGGGTCTAGCTCTTAGTTGGTGGAACTTTCTACAAAATGAAAGAGATGAAGAAGGAAAGAGATCTATAACTTCATGGAAGAAGATGGAGATAGAGATCAAAAGGTAGTTTGTACCTAAGGACTATGAGATCATCTTGTTGGCATTTAGCATGAAGATTGCATTAATGATATGTTGTGATTAATGTCAATTGAACCAGTAAATGGTATTCATGATATTGTTGATGTTATTGTTGTTGTTATTGCAGTTATCATGTAACTAGTAGGATGAACTTTGTGGAAGATGTTGCAAACTGGTATGTAAGTTTGTAAGTTGATCTGGTAAACTAGTGTATAGGGTTAAAACTTTCTATGTTATGTAACCAGTAAACTGTACCAAATTTTTTAGTTAAATCCTAACCGATCAAAGTTTGTAGGTTTAAGATTTGATGTTCAGTAGTAATGATGGTGACATGTGTGGTCACTGTATGAAGATAAGTTCAATTTATTATTTTGTGTTTGATTGTCTAGGGAAGGAGAAAAGTGGATTGCATCTAATGCATGTTAGGGCCCGGTGGCAACTGAGAGGGCGGGGGGCGGGGGGGGGGGGGGGGGGTGAATGAGTTGTCAATTAATTTCAACCCAAATATAACTTAATCAAACTTGATACTTAATACCAGTCAACCAAACTTAATGTTGGTTAACAGTTTAATAGTTAATATTAGTACCAGTGAAACTCAATGCATATAACAGAAAGAGAAACAACATCCACAACACATAACACAAAGATTTGTATGTGGAAACCCTATAAGGGAAAAAACCAAGGTGGGAAACATTACCCACAATTAGATGATACTTCTACAGATAGTATGTGTATACAAATGGGGTTCTGCACAAGCCGAAATGCCAACCACCTAGAGCTCTCCACACAAACACAAATTAGGAGTCACACTGACTACAATTGGATGGTTAAATCCAATGATAATGTACTGCTCAAAGTAGCATCTCCAATGCTAGATTCAGTATCAGTTAAGCTCTAATAATCACCTTAAAAACTTCCCTAAAGTTTGCTCATATGATCATCAATATTCACACATACCATGTTACAATGTCATAACCTTACATACCACATATGTCATCTCACAATTGAGATCTTACATATATACCAAAACCTAAGACCAAATGTGTAGGTCAGCTAATAAAGAATATTACAATTAAATCAATTATAGATAAGTCAAGATGTGATGCATCATGTTGGCTCAATTCAATTACAACAATATCCAATTGATTAAATCATCTCCATAACGTGTCATGTTGATCTCGAATAGATAATGCATGTCGGTCCATAACCGAGACCAATTTGCTAGTAAGAACAAATATGTCAACCCGATTAGACCAATAACCAAAATACCAAAACCAAGTGTCCAAACCATGTCTTTGACATAACCAAGTGATCTCCAGATGATAACAAGTCATCCTCAGTGTCGGCAAACAATATAACCTATCAGTGAACAATATACCAGTGCCTGTGTATAAGTCACTGAACTTACTGGTGAACATAACCAAAGATCTCCAAAAGGATAAGTGTTGATAAGTGTTGACATCAATGACAAAACCAATGCAACACATCCATAATACCAACAATCTCCCCCTTTGGCATTGATGGCAACACAAGATGGAAAAACATGTAAGTGCCAAAACAGAATGCCAAAAACCAAAAACCAACAATCTCCAGAATGGATCAATACCAGAAATCAAAATACAAATGCAGAGAGTATATATCAGTCCCCTAATAAGTAATCTCTTCCCAAAGGATAATGTTTGTTTTTATATAGATATCTCTCCCCCTTTGACATCAAATTCCAAAGCAATATAAATACCAGATAAAACCAATTCAAAGAACCAATTACAATAACCAATTATTATAACCAACTACTCCCCCTGAGAAGTAGCTCTCCTCCATCAAATCTGAAAAAAAGTTTTTCTATTAATTCTGTCAGTTTGATGCCAATCATCAGTTGGCTAGGTCTCTACCGATGAGGGTATAACCCCAAGTTTCTCTCTAAGATATTCAAATGTTTCCTTAGGAAAAGGCTTAGTAAATATATCTGCAATTTCCTCTTTAGTATTCACATAAACCAATCTCACTTCTTTTGCTTCAACATTCTCTTTCAGAAAATTATATTTGATAGAAACATGTTTAGTTTTAGAGTGAAATACTGGATTATTAGATATATCAATTGTTGCTGAATTATCACAGTAAATGATTATAGGTTCTTTGCATTTTACCTTTATGTCCTTCAACATTTTCTTAATCCATAATATGTGAGTACAATTAGTTGTTGCTACAACATATTCTAATTCTGTTGTTGATAATGATGTACAACTTTGTTTCTTGCTCAACCATGAAATCAATCTGCTACCAAGAAGAATGCCCTAGTGGTGGTGCTCTTTCTGTCATCTACATCTCCTACCCAATTTGCATCGGTGTATGCATATAAATCAAAATTTTCATCTTTAGGATACCATAAACCAAGATTTGTTGTGCCTTGTAAATACCAAAAAATTCATTTCACTGCTGATTCATGATTTTCTCTAGGATTACTCTGAAATCTTGAAACAATACACACTACATTCATTATATCAAGTCTTGTTTGTGTCAAATATAGTAAACCTCCAATCATAGATTTGTATCTTGTCGGATTAATAGGAGCTGAATCATTCTTCAATGTCAATTTATCAGTTGTAGTCATAGAAGTACTTATCGGTTTAGAGTTTTTCATACCAAATATTTTCAGTAGTTCCTTCAAGTAGCTTGTTTGACATATGAATATACCTTTATCAGTCTATGAAATCTGCAATCCTAAAAAGAATTTTATCTCCCCAATCATAGGCATTTCAAATTCTTCTTGCATTTTTTTAGCAGTCTTTACACAATCCATCTTCTCCTCCAAAAAATAATATCATCAACAAAAACTTCAATAACTAAGATGTCTTCATTAGTCACTTTGAAATATAAGTTGTTGTCAGCATTACCTTTAGTGTAACCAAGCTTCAAAAGATATTTGTCCAATCTAGCATACCAAGCTCTAGGAGCTTGCTTCAATCCATATAAAGCTTTCCTTAATCTTCAAACCATATCTTTATCATTTGTCAATGAAAATCCATTAGGTTGTTCAATGTAAACTTCCTCTTCAAGATCACCATTCAAAAATGCACATTTACATCCATTTGATATACTTTATAGTTCTTGTGGGCTACAAATGCAGAAAATAATTTGACTGCCTCAATTGTAGCTACCGGTGCAAAGGTTTCATTGTAATCAATTCCTTCTTTCTGTGAATATCCCTTACACACTAATCTTGCTTTGTTTCTCATTACCTTACCATCTTCATTAAGTTTATTTCTGAATACCCATTTAGTTCCAATTACATTTTTATCTTTGGGTCGGGGAACCAATGTCCATGTATTGTTTGTTTCAATTTGTTCTAATTCATCTTCCATAGCTTTAATCCAATTTTTATCTTCACATGCCTCAATAATAAATGCTGGTTCAATTTGAGAAATTAAACATACCTCTTCATTTGCTAGTCTTCCTCTTGTCATAACTCCTTGATACTTATTCCCAATTATCTGACTTTTAGAGTGATTCAGTCTTACATACCTAGGTGTGTTCACTTCTTGTTGTTGTTCAGTCACTATGGAATTCTCTGATGATGCTGGTGTGATTGGATCCACATTCTATACCAGTGCACTCTATATAGGTTCATTTGTGATCATCTCAACTACCGATTCAGAATCCATAGACCTTGAATTTCCTCTAAATTGTTCATCTATCTTCACATTTGCACTCTAAATGATTTTTTGCAATCTTTTATTAAAACATCTATATGCTTTTCTCTTAGATGAATAACCAAGAAATATTCCTTCATCACTTCTAGGATCAAATTTACCAATATAATCATCTCTCCTAATGTAGCATTTGCTTCCAAATATTCTAAAGTATTTAAGAGTAGGAATATTACCAAACCATAATTCATAAGGTGTCTTACCAGTTTCACCTTTGATGTGAACTCTGTTGAAAGTGTAAACCATTGTATTCACTGCTTCTCTCCAATACACATGAGGTAGATTTGCTTCTGATGTCATGCTTTTGGCTGCATCCAGAATAGTTTTGTTCTTTCTTTCCACAACTCCATTTTGCTAAGGTGTCTAGGGTACTGATAGTTGTCTTCTAATTCCATTCACTTCACAAAATGTATTGAACTCCTTAGATGTAAATTCACCTCCTTGATCTAATCTTAAACATTTGATTTTCTTACCGATTTCATATTCTACTAGTGCCTTGAATAATTTGAATTTCCCAAAAGCTTCTGATTTCTCCCTGAGAAAAGTAACCCAACACATTCTAGAATAATCATCAATGATTAGCATAAAGTATCTATCTCCCTGTAGACTTCTTGCTCTTGCTGGACCACACAAGTCAGTATGAATTAAATCAAGAACATTATTGGATTTCTTAGAAATACTCTTAAAAGTTGTTCTAACTTGATTTCTCATTTGACATTCCTTACATACCAGATTATGAGGTTTTACAATCGTAGGTAAATCCCTTACTACCTTAGATGAACTAATATTTATAATGCAATCAAAAATCCCATGACAGAGTCTTTTATGCCATAACCAACTTTTATCAATATGTGCAATCAAGCATGTCTTTTCGTTGTTATTCAAATGAAAGATATTACCTCTAGTCTGATTACCAATTGCAATCTCCAAACCAGTTATATTCATGATTTTGCATTTACCATTCTTGAATTGTAACTAAAATCCTTTTTCAACTAATTGACCAAGACTCAAAATATTATATTTCAAACCTTCAACATAATAAACGTTGTGAGTATTGTGCTTACCATCAAAAGATATAGTGCCTTTTCCTCTGATCAAACAAGCTTTATCATCTCCAAATCTTACTAGACCTCCATTGTACTCCTGAAAAGATAAGAATTTTCTTTTATCACCAGTCATATGATGTGAACATCCAAAATCTATAATCCATTCACCCTTTTCTTCAATTTTAGCTATCAGGGCCTACTCTACTGGTGGAACAATAGGTGTCGGTTGATCTTCTTTTATTACAACAAAATCCCATCCATTGTCTTGTAGTTCTTCATTAGAATCAGCAGCAACTCCTTCATTAGCATAGTAACATGATTTGTCTCTATTCCTCTTAAATTTGTATCTTTGATATTCAAGGTTAGGCTTATATGTTCTTTTGGCTTCTTCTCTTAATCTTGCATGTCTATCAGGACATCTAGATGCCATATGACCAACTTTATTGCAGTTAAAAAATTTAAATGGTGCTTTACTTTCATACTTACTTCCAATAGGACCTTTAGGCATATTCCTTGCAAATAGTGCTTCAAGTTCTTCCAGTTCTTCATTTTCCTTCCTGATATCTTCAAGTTCTCTTGCATAAAGTGCTTTGCAATCAAATTTATCAAATGATGATGATGCAGATGATGAAGCTTTGAAGGCTAGATCTGTCTTAATTGTAGCAACATGACCAAACTCCTCGATCTCAAATGTTGAAAGTTTTCCAACCAAGGTATCTCTAGATACTGATGTATTAGGCATTGTTCTCAACTCATTAATAGCAGTTACTTTCATTTTGTATGCCGGTGGCAATGCTCTCAAAACTTTAGAAACAATTTCATCTTCACTCAAGGAACCTCCATAGCATTGTATTCCCAAAACAATTTCATTTAACCCTTTCAATAAAAGCAAAAATTCTTTAATCTTCTTCCATTTTCAGATATTCATACTTGACCTGGAAGCATTCCAGTTTTGCAATTTTGACAGTGGTATCTCCTTCATTCAATGTCTCCAATTTATCCCAAATAGTTTTAGCAGTAGATCGGTCTGATAATCCCATGATTTGTTGATCTGACAAGGTGCTCAAGAGTGCTTATCTTGCTTTGGAATCATTCTCTTGATCCTTACCCAATTTTGGTCGATTAGTTTGATTCGGTGTAGGACCAACATAGCCATTCTTTGTAACATCCCATATGTCTTTTCCAATGCAATTTAGATGTGTCTCCATTCTGATCTTCCATATACCATAGTTAGTTCCATCAAGTTTTAGACTGTCCTTCCTGAAAAAGTTAGTTGCCATAGAATCTCCTCAAGATGTTAAACTTATGCAAAAAGATGACTTAGCTCTGATACCAATTGTTAGGGCCTAGAGGCAACTGAGAGGGGGGGGGTGAATTAGTTGTCAATTAATTTCAACCCAAATATAACTTAATCAAACTTGATACTTAATACTGGTGAACCAAACTTAATTTCAGTTAACAATTTAACAGTTAATATCAGTACCGGTGAAACTCAATGCTCATAACAGAAAGAGAAACAACATCCACAACACATAACACAGATATTTGTACGTGGAAACCCTATAAGGGGAAAAACCATGGTGGGAAACCTTACCCACAATCAGATGATACTATTGCAGATAGTATGTGTATGCAAATGGGGTTCTGCACATGCAAAAAGGCCAACTGCCTAGAGCTAACTGCTCAATCACAAAATAGGAGTCACACTAACTACAATTGGATGGTTAAATCCAATGATAATGTACTGCTCAAAGTAGTATCTCCAATGCTAGATTCAGTACCAGTTAAGCTCTGATAATCACCTTCAAACCTTCCCTATGGTCTTCTCATATGGTCTTCAATATTCACACATACCATATTACAATGTCATAACCTTACATACCACATATGTCATCTCACAATTGAGATCTTACATATATACCAAAACCTAAGACCAAATGTGTAGGTTGGCTAATAAAGAATATTAAAATTAAATCAATTATAGATAAGTCAAGATGTTATGTATCATGTCATCTCAATGCAATTACAAAAATATCCAATTGATTAAATCATCTTCATAACGTGTCATGCTGATCTAGATTAGATAATGCATGCCAGCCCATCACCTAGACCAATTTGTCGGTAACAACAAATATGTCAACCCGATTAGACTAATAACCAAAATACCAAAACCAAGTGTCCAAACCATTTCTTAGACATAACCAAGTGATCTCTAGATGATAACAAGTCATCCTTAGTGTCGGTGAACAATATAACCTGCTAGTGAACAATATATCGGTGACTGTGTATAAGTCACTGAACTTGCTGTTGAACATAACCAAAGATCTTCAGAAGGATAAGTGTTGATAAGTGTTGACATCAATGACAAAATTAATGCAACACATCCATAATACCAACAATGCATAGCACATGATGAGTTACAAGTCTAATGAAGCAGTGATCATGGAGCGGTTGGAATTTTATTCATAAATGTGAAGAGATTGTTATGAAATCTAACAATCAAGATTGTAATGACTTGTTTGTAATCTTGATGATGAGAATTAGGTTTTTGTTGTGTTACCAACCTAATTAATTTGTATTTAAGGTCGATGAAGTTGGTTTATTTTGGTGTTGGCAAAAGTTGGCAAAAATCAATTGAGTGTGAGGTTGCCTAACCAGAGAATGAATCTACATTTTGAGTAAAAACAGATTGAAGCTTAAGAAGGATTTAATCAAGAAGATGTAGTGTTATTCAGACAGATCAAGAAAAACCTGTTGTTTTCTAATAATCACAATAGAATTGAAATCCCCTAACTGGGTAAGCTCTAACAAGCTTGGTTACTTCATAGATCCTCTCACAAGATGATCCATTAGCTTGGATTCTCAAACCCTCTATCGAGGTTACTCCTAACAGTGTAGTTTTCTTTTCATCAAGGCATTTTTGTAAATCCCTTAACTGGGTGATTCCTAATAGAATCATTTCTTAATAGGACTTATTGTAAAAGCTTTAACAGGCTTGGCTCCTAACAAGGCAAACTTCAGAAGAGTTCAGATAGCAATCCTTGTGAGTCTCATCTCACCGTGGTTTTTACCTATTTGGGTTTTCCACGTATAAATATTTGTGTCAAGTGGTGAATGCTTTCGTGGTTATGATCTTATTTGTTGATTTGATTAAATACCTAACTATTCTGATAGGGCATGATAATTGGAAGCAATGAGAGTTGAATATGTTGAAATTTGATTAAGCATTTTGATGTTTACAAGAATTAAGTTGTTTACTATTAAATTGTTATAACAGTCAAACTGGTAATCTTATGAGATATTATCTTGACAGAGTTGTTTTGTTGATAACTTTTGGAGTTTGTATCATTTTTTCAATTTATAGATTCACCCCCCCTCTCAGTAATCAACTGGATACTTATTCTTTCATCATATCATCAATTGGTATTAGAGCTTCTCAGGTTCTCTTAGATCTCTAAACCTAACATCTTAAGGAAAAGATCATGTAGATCATAATGAAGAAATAAGGTCCTAAGTTCAACAGAGAGAACTATATAATCTAGAGTGACAAAATGAAGATTTACATCAAGAATCTTGGTAGTCAGTATTCAGATCATGTAGAAACTAAGTATATTGCACCTACTGGAGCTCTGACCGATGATCAAAAGAAATAACAGCAAGAGAATCATCAAGCATTAGAGGCTATTATAAGTTCCCTGTCTGATACTGAATATGTATATGTTAATGGTCTTGAAACTACATATGAAGTTTGGAAAAAACTTGAAGAAATTTATAGCGGTGATGAACATGTAAAGATTTCTAAAGAGGAGAGTTTAAGAGGAAAGTTTGATGACATGAGAATGTTTGAAGGTGAGAATATCCAGTAGTATGGTCAAAGGATAAAAGAAATAGTCAGTGAAATAAAGAGTGTAGGAGGGAAAGTGGAAGATGCCATAGTGATCAGTAAGGTACTGAGAACCCTACTACCGGTCTATGCTATTCGAATTGAAGCTATTCAGGAGCTGAAATCCATTGACAAAATAAAGGTAACTCTTGACTCTATCATTGGCAAACTTACTACTTTTGAGTTAAATTGCTATGATGGTAGTGTACAGAAATAAGAATCTGCATTCAGAGCTTATGTCTCTAACCCATGTATGAGAAGAAGTAGAGATACCGACGATAGATATGAATCCAGATCCAGTAGAGATGTTTATGATGAAGACAGTTTAGTGGAACTTGAAGCATTATTGGAAAAAATGATTGCTTAGAGGCACTAGCAAATACAGAGGTAACCTATTATTGAAATGTTTTGCATGCAATAAGATTGGTCATATAGAAGCTAATCTCCCTAATAGTGAAAATGAACAAAAGAGAGACAAATTCAAGAAGTATAAGGGTAAAGGCAAGAGAGATTTTCTTGTAGCTACTGGCAGTGGTATCACAAATGATGAATCTAATGATGAAGCTAGTGAAGATATTGTGTTTGTGGCTATTAAGGAAGAGATATCAGACCAAAAGGCTTTAGTGTCTAGGATGGATAACTCTGATGATTGGATCATTGATAGTGGTTGTTCACATCACATGACTGGTGATCAGAGCAAATTTCTTTCCTTGAAGGAATTTGATGGCAGTGGTGTCAGATTGGCAATGACTCACCATGTATGGTTAAAGGTAAGGGAGTTATTTCTCTTAATGGGAAGAGTAGTGCTGACGATGTCTATTGGGTTGAAGGTCTAAAGCACAATCTTTTGAGTGTGGCACAACTGAATGACAAAGGATATCCACTAGAGTTTAAAAATGGTATTGCAAAATATTTGACAACAAAGGTGAATTGATTGCAACTGGGAAACAAACTAAAGGTAATCTATTTCATCTTAATCCTAAAGTTAGCAATTGTTTGATTGCAAAGATAGATGAAAGTTGGATTTGGCATAGAAGATTTTGTCATATAAACTTTGACAACATTGTTAAAGTGAGTAAGTCTAAGTCAGTAAGAGGTCTACCTCAGATAGACAAACTAGTTAATGCTCTTTGTAAAGAATGTCAATTAGGGAAGATGACTTCTTCTACTTTCAAGAGCAAGTCCTTCTCAGTGGAGAACTTGTTATATTTCATTCATACAAATCTATTTGGACCAATAAGGACTAGAACAAAGATTGCTTTAGTGGCGAATATGTGCCAATGGCGAATATTTTGTATCGACTGGGGGTGGTCATGTCGTTAGAACATTATCAGTTTTTGTCAAAGTCATGGCCCGATCGCCATATGTTTTATGCAATTAAATGTTTCTATGCGATCATTTTACCAATACAATATATGGTGGACACATGGTAAACTTAATTTTTTTGCCTACACTCTCTAAGGTTGCCTTAATAGACAACCATAATTCACCTATAAGCATGTGAAGATTTGTTAACCAAGAGGACCCAATTCGCCCAACATTTTGCTGATGTGTGTCTCCATTCACCCCAACTTTTGCCAACTATATTGTATTTAGTAATTATTTGGACGACCTATAATCACCTCAAAAAATACATAAGTCATGTTATAGTTACGTGGGATTTGCCAAATATTTGTATACCATATAAAATTCCCACAAAATTTTCCATATAAGGATTGGTATAAATACATGCAAAGATCAAATCTATCTGAACACAATCTAGTGGGTTCTAGACTCTAAATTTTGATCAATAGTGAAGTTTCAGGCCAAGGAAAATCATTGTTGTTGATTGCATTGGCACTGCTAGTGGCCTAAAGGTAAGCGATCATATTTTTGAAGTGTTATAATATTATTCTAAATTTATCTATATTTATTTGCATTGTTGAGTTCATTTTTATTTAGTGGCGACCCATCAGTGCCAAGTAGTTAGGACTCAAGGGGGACATTCAAACCCCAGACATCTAGATTGTAGGTTGTAGGGCCAATGAAACATATAGTATACATTATAGTCTATTATTGCTTCTTCAACAAATTAATATTTTTTTGGTAGCCTTTATTTTGTTGGAGATGTTGAACAGGAAGAGGGGTGGGAAACTTGAATGTGGGGAAGGCCATGAGAGGCCAACAAAAAGAAGAACGTTGTCTTTGTACTTTGGCATTGAAAAAGATTGTGGTGAAAACCAGGAAGGTATATCATCACAAGTACAAGTACAAAATTCACCACCTACATCGCATGTTGAAGACAATGGTGAACCTGATATCTCAGATCAGGATGATCTTGAAGAAGATTATCTGGTAGATGCCCAAGTTAGTGGGAATGATATAATCGACTTGGGTGATAATGCCATTGATGATAATGCACAAAAGGGGAAAAGAAAAGCCATATCAAAAAAGGGTGAACCACAATAAAAAAAAGGATCGAGAGTGGGATATGTCAGTGAGGAATTTTCAAATTAATTGGGTATCAAAGTATCCATTCATTGAACTAGTGGAAAATCCAATTGAAGGTGAGCCTACAATAGAATGCAAGTGTAAGATTTGCACTTGGAAACATAACAAGGAAATTAGGTTGCAGCTAAAATTTGACACCATAGAAAAGCATATGGGTAAAGTTTATGAAAAACAAATGATAGACAGGGTTGAAAAATCAGTGATAAGATGGGAAAACAAAGAAGGAATTTAAGCATGTGAGGAATGTCGAAGAGTATTATTTTCATGAGAAAATATAGACGAAGCCTGCTGAATTTAAATGTTTTATTGAAGCTAGTTTTGGAAAAGCAATACAAATAGAACAACTCGGAAAAGTTGTTCAGTTAAGCGTTGTTTTTTATATTTTGAGCAGAGGGTGTGCTATGATAGATTTCCCATCAATTAATGGTTTATTACACTTTTTGAAAGTTCCTAACTATCCTAATAGACACTGGTTAGTAAACAGTGGATGGGAATGGGCAAGTTGTCTTGCTGAGGTTGAAAACGAAGATGTAAAGGAAAAAATAAGAGAGTCAAACTTTAATGCATTTTCTTTAGACAAAGTTACAGAAGTAGACAATACTTCATGGGTATGCATGCATGTTTATATTGTAGGGAATCATACCTGCCAACCTCATCTACTATCTGTTGCTAAAATGAAGGAAAGTGCGATAACGAAAAATTATTTCAACTAGTAAAGAGAAGTTTAATTGAATATCAAGGTATGGATGACATGACGGTAGCCAAAAAATTGGTTTGTGTTGGAGCAGATGGAGCTTCAGTAATGCAAGGTCACAAGAATGATCTTTGTACAAAGATTGAAACTTCATTTGCACCATACATTATTGCAATTCACTGCATGGCTCACAGAATGAATCTAGCTTTTGGAATTGTGAGCAAGTATGCTTCTGTTAAAAAAAAAAAATTTAATCAGAGAGCTCTACTCACACTTTTGTCAAAGTCCCAAGCGATTTATGGAATTGCAACACTTTGCTGATGGAATAACTGATGGGAACAAGCTTCTCAAGGATAATGATACTAGATGGATCTCTTTAGATGGTCCAATGCATCGAGTATTTTTAGAATATCTATCCTTGATTGGACTATTTCACACAACTTGTGATGAATCAGATCAACTAAAATTTCCTGACCTTCTTTGAAGGTTAAGTAATTTAGAGACACTCTAAACTTTAGCAGCTCTTCTACCCATGCTAGAGGAAATGAGGAATATTATGAAGGCAGCCCAAAAAAGAGCTCTATATATTGCAAAATATGCTACGGTGCATAAGATGACATACATGACCCTCAAAAATCTCTATTGAAATCAACCAGCACTATCTAATGAAAAATTTGTTAAGTGGCGGACACTCATAGATTTGAACAATCCTGATAACTTTTTACAAATCGGTGTAGACAGGGAGGTATGTGCCAATGTATGGGGAGTTGAGATACCAATGCACTTCTATGCCACGGTTGACCCCGAGGAACTAGGAAAGTGTCCCAGGAAGCAACTAGCAAGAGTTACAAGGGAATATTTTGACAAGATTGTTGAAACTGTAACTACTTCTGTGAAGAAAATTGCGTATGATCTTTCCTCACAAATTAGAAGTAGATTCCCTCCTGACGACCTTCTCGAAGCCATGTCTATTGTGTTTCCTCATTATTGGAGCCTCAACATTGCATCTGATTTTTGAAGTAAGCTACTAATTTTGATAAAACAATTGTGCATATCCAGAGAATTGAATGGAGTAACTATAAATGGAATATTAGATCAAACTCATCTTCAAGAGAAATCATCTTATTTTGCATACACTATGAGAGAACAATATGGCAAAATGGAGAACCCCCGTGAAGAGGGATTAGTAACAAGGCTTTGGAAAATTATCACTGAGAACTCAGTGTTGCGTGATTCAATGCCAAATATTTGAAGCTTGATGATTTATGTCTTACCATGATATTGGGTTCGGTGGAAGATGAGAAAGTTTTCAGTGCTTTGGAGTTCCTAAAATCAAAGCTAAGAAACAAACTAGACAAAAATTTGGAAAATTGCTTGAGGCTCTATACATCTAGGTATGATGTCCACACTTTTCCTTACAATAGGGCACTACAAATCTAGAGTTCCAAATGTGAAAGAAGAGGTTTGGGAAACACTTCAAACCAAAGTTCCAGTGGGACTATTGAGTCATGTACTGGACCTACTAGTGGCATTGAGATGTAGTTCAACAAAGGTATGCAGACTCAGAGTGAAGAAACCACAGGCAAGAATCAAGAAAGCTTTGTATTTGATGAGGATGAATGGAAATTGTAAGAGATTGGTATTTATTAATCTTATTACTATATCTCATCAATCATATTAAAAAACATATTACTTATTGCAATTAGAATTTAACATTGATTTGTAATTGTATTTTTTAACTTTCTATTTCCAGATTTAAAATAGCATAATAAATAAAAGACCATAATGTGTTTATTGATACAAAGATGTTTATTGTTTATTTAGACATGTTTGAGTCTCAAATTTGTGTGATACATTTTAGAACCATATGATACAATTCATTCAACAGTAATACACATGTTGAGAACTTAGATTTTCATTAATTCTTTCAAAATATAGCCATGTGATACAATTCATTCAATAGTATTACACCAATATGTGTGATTCTCCATGCAAATTGCAAAAGTGAATACAATGTTTCAGAGACCTTTGCAAATGACCCTAAATTCCCTTTTATAGAAACAAGAGAGCAACAACAGCTCCTATGTGATTCTCCAATGTCCATGCAAAAGTGAATACAAAGTTTCAGAACCCTTTGCAAATGACCCTGAATTCCCTTTTATAGAAACAAGGGAGCAACAACAACTTCAAGTCAAATTGCAAGTTTGCAACATGTGAAGACTCAACATCAAAATCACAAACTCAACACAAATTTATATGACCATCACAAGTCGTATTAGCAATTTAACATCTACTACATGTATGATGTCTCATGTTCAAAAAACAAAGTTCAAAATTAAATATTAATTCACGCCATGATAAATTAAATATAGATAATAGCAGTGCCTAAAACCTAGTAATCAAAAGTAGAGAAATGCATAAATGTTAAAGCAAGGGAGAATTTGAGAATACAAATTTACTAGCTAAAGTTTTTCACTGTGCATCATAGATTCATAGGTTGGATTAGCAAAATAGCAATAGCGAGTGTTGGTTTTTTCATATTCACAAAATAGAGTTATTTCAAGCAATGCCAAATTCCAAACAGAAAAAAACATAAAACCTTGAAATTAAGAGTAAAAGAAGAAGATTGTGCAATACATACTATGATTCTTAAAATTTTTGTGCCAGTTTTTGTAGGGTGCTCCACTTTTTGTCTGATGGAAGGTCAATATTCTATAAACTATGGAAAGTCAACTGCAACTTCGTCAACATTCCATATTTACAAGATTGACTTCATATCACTGTTTCATTCAATGCCGAATTTAGAGTTGTAAATGGTTGGATGAATTCCATAAAGCTTTGGGGAGTTGTGTCCTTAGGAAGCAAGTCTAAATTAGACTTCATTTTTATCTCCATGCTATTTTTGTAAGCTTCTTTTCCAATGAATTTATTTGATGGGTCAACGGTCTTAGGCAAACCAAGTTTAATCAAATTAGTTTTCTTTTCTTCCAACTTCAATATCTTTTTTCCACAATTTTCCGTAACTTCTGATGTTTCCCTTAGCTTCTAGCATTTTTGAATGATAGATGGTGTCTTAACTGTGGCATCAATCCAGCTCTTAATTCCCTTGGATGCCAAGTAGTTGTCACTGGAACTATAGACTACTTGCAGAATTTTTTTTTCCATATCCTCTTTTGAATAAACATGTATGCTCTTCTCAAAGTGCCCTTTGATTTTCATATAAATTACTCTCAGACTTTCATTCAATTCAAACCATTCACACAACTTGCAACTCCTTTGCATTATTTTCTGCCAAATGTTTTCTTGTATATACTTCATTGTATTTTTTATATTACCTTTCAATCTATCCTCCAAAGTTGTTATTTTATCATTTGCATTGTGCAGGCCTTCTTTCATTTGTGCACATTTTTTTCTTTCTTCCTCTACTTCCTCTTGAAAATGTTTTTCTTTTTCCTTCCCATGATCCAATAGGTCCTATATTTTTCTCATTTCGGCAGCAACATACTCATAACTTTTGTATAATTTTTGAAAACTGGCTTTTTCCTCATCAATTTTTTTACTTCTTTTAGCCAGTTTTTTTCAGGTCCTTCAATTCTACATCCATCTTCTCCTGCTCTTCAATTTCTACTGCAGAGCCCAAATTTTTTATCCTTTTCTGTAAATCATTGCACTTGTTATCTATTGCTTTCCTCCTTGATTTTTTGTTTACCAAGTCTTCCTATAACTTTTCTATTTGTTTCTCGAGTTTATTTTTTCTCTCTCTACCTTTAGCAGTGAAGTGTAGACCACTTTGTTAGTCCTTTTTGACACACTAATTTTGTCCACATTATGTACTTTGGAAAAATCCATTTGGAGGGTGCTAACTTGAAATTCAGAGAGATCTATCTAACTGTGTAGTAGATTTTTATCTTTAGTAGGGGTCGGGGGCATAACAACCATGAACTCCATCATATCTTTTTGTGGGTCATATGTTGGAAATACCTTGTTCCTTGCAAGTTGTTCATTTAAAACTTCAGTCAAGGAAACCCTATGAAGTCCTTTCTTTTTTTCTTTACTTGCTTTTGTTGTGTGTTCATATTTTTCATAGTAATCATGAAATTGAAAATCTGGGCTTGCTAAAGCAATTGAATGTTTGAAAGGTGACATAGGAATACCAGAGGCTCCAGTTCTGCTTATTTCTATGGTTTTAAATAATGCTTGACTAGGATTACCAACAACAATTCATGATCCTATCCCACTCCCACTGACACTTTCATGTGTATTTTTCATAATCTTTTTAGGTGTGTGATCTGAAGCTGCAAATGATTATTTTGTAGTGTCAGTGGCACTTGATATAGGATTCTGAATAGTATGAGTATCTACCACTAGTGGCCTCTTGCGAGAGATATTTTTTTGTAGCCCTTGTCCAACAACAAGACAACTAGTATCAATAGTAGTACCCATGCCAACCCCACCAATCATAGCATCACTTGACTGAACAATAATGGGAATACTATCCCCAGATTCCCCACCTGTGGCAGTGGCACTTGATTCACCACCAATGGGAATACCATGATGTGGTGGTGGTTGTGGATTTGAACTTGAAACAACTGTAGGTGGACCCTGAGGGTAATGAGTAGTACCTATCTGTGATGAATTTGAAGAATCAAGTCCAATGACTAGTTTAATAGGAGCTTTTGATTTTGACTCTGATGGAAGTTGTACCTAAAGTGGATACCAAATTCCCTCTCCTCTGGGACCTAGAACACCACATTCAAAACCCATTTTTTCCAAAATGCTTACCCCTTACCTATATTTTTCTTTCATGGACTCATTGACTGTACCTAATATTGTAGGGACTGTAGTAGTTGTTGGAGTGGGCTCAACCTCATACTCATCATCATCTTCACTCCTATCATATGTTGTTGTGGGATGCTCCATATTCCACAATTTGCTAAACTCTCCATCCTCGTCGATGGTCTCAAATTCTGCACTAGTCCTTGGTTCACCGAGATTCTTCCTCATAGTCCAAAAATCATTTATTTTGGTTTGAGTCCAAAAACTCTCTTTACATTCTTGCATAATTGATTTGGAAATAGATTTCTTAGATGGACTAGCAAATTTTTGGTAGAAATTGTAGGACCTTCTATTTTGTATGCCTTGGCCCTCCTCTATTGTCCTCTATGTTTTCAATGCCATAATTTGTGATGAAATTTCTTCTATTGAAATGTTATTGTCAGCTGCAATTTTCTCCATCTCTTTTTTAACCTCATCCCAAGAGTCCATGTTTCTAAGCTTTTCTAGCAATGGTTTACTTTCATGTTGACATAACACTGAAGAGTTCCCATTTTTCTTAAGCCTTGCTTGAACTACACCGATTGGATCATACTGCTAGAGACCCTCATCACCAAAGTTAAAAACTATCAAAAAATCATGTACCACATTGAATTATTTTCTCTCAAATGTGAACCCTCGACATGAGAAAGGCAAGGAAGGAAATATGCTCTTCTTTTGCTGACCATGGAAGTTCCTATCTGTGCTCTCCAATTGTCATACATACCCTCTCTGTCACATGTATTGGAAGTCTATATGGTTTTACTGTTGATCCATAAAACCTTAACACAATGAATTCTTCCATGAAGAACTAGTCAACCAATTCTATTTGACTTTCGAGTTGAATGCAATCTCTACAAGACATAGGCAAGCTAGGCATTGGAGTTCTTATAATTTCATTATACATTGGTGCCAAAAATAAGTATACAAAATGGTTGTAGTTCTTTCTGTTATCATGCATCCTTATCTTTGGTGTCCATTCATATATTGGACACTTTGTTCTCTTCCCAGTCTTCTTATCAATATTATAGTTCACAATTTGAAGCTTATTGGTCTCGAATATTGCATGATACTTGGATAGAAGGAGATAGCACAAGTAGGATGAGAACCTAAATGTCTTACAGGACCCTTTTTTTATCATTAGTAATTGCTTTTGCATGGATTGAACAATGTGCTCAATAAAATTATATCTTATTGGCTGACCTACACAATGGATATTATAAATCATTTCAAGAAGGCTGGCACCTACTTCCCTATCATTTTCCAATCCCAGGCAAAACAACAGCAAGGAAATAGTATCCCCAACCCATGGAACAAAATTGTTAGAATCGTAAGGAGGCTTATGATTTTGATCCAACACAATACCAGTACCATTCTTTATTAGAGATTTGATAAATGAATCTCTACAACTTGGATCGAGTCTCTCATAATTCCCTACCAGCTTTCCAAGGTCAATTTGGACATTTGAGTTTTGGGCTTCAAATCCTAGGTTCAACAAACGAGCAAATTCTCCCTCATTTATGAATAGAATTTCCTCTTTTATATTTTTATTGACAATTGCTTTTTTATCTTCATCATAATTTTCAGTGCTGACCATGACAAAATCAGGGCAAGGGAATACTTCAGGTAACACCATGCTTCCCAATCCAGCATCCTACGATGCAATTTTATATGTTCTTTGTTTTAACATTGGGTTGAAAATAGTAAATTTTGCCCTGCATGCATCTGTCGCCCTACTAGACAATGCATATCTAATATCTATGATATGCTTTTCACCATGGATAGCAGGGTCATAAATATCATGGTATTCATCAGTGAAACCTAGTGTTTTAACCAGTTCGGTTAGGTACATTTTATTTTTCACTTGGCCTCTTGTTGAACTACTGCTTCCTATTTTCCTCATCATTATTGTTAATAATTCAAAATAATGCTAGATAAAAATCTGAAAATGCTAACCCTCAAATTGGATCATGAGATTAAAAAAGGCAAAACAGGTGGGATGTAGGTGTTCTAGATTTTACCCAGAATTTCTCTGTCACGAGATTGGCGCAGACAGTCTCTGTTGCAACTTGCATTCTTCAATCTAGTAGTTGTTTCTGAATCTCCCTCGATTTACAAGTTTGTCCATGAAATGAAATACGATTATGATTTACGAGTCTCTTATTTTGAAAACTCTGAAAATTACAAAAGTAATACCTAAAGGGCAAAATATATAGAATCATTTTGTAATTTTACTAATTACTATTAATAACTATTCAATGCCGAAGGACAAAACATTCATTACTTCAGTATAAATTCTTAGGACATTAAGAATCATGTTGTAATTTTATTAATTATTATTATTAACTATTCGATGTCGAAGGACAAAACATTCATTACGTCAGTATAAATTCTGAGGATATTAAATGTAAAACATTCAATTCTGGGCGAAGTTCTCACAAATGTGTTCACTTCCCACATTCAGGCCGAAATCCACCCTAAGCCATTGATCTTTGCTCATCCAATGAACGAGGGTACCTGTTGTCAAATGTTGTGTGTCTCATGACTTCTGCCATTTTTTGGGCATGTCACCATACTCGTGTGACTTTACGAGTATGTTTTTTAAGTATGTTTAATAATTTTAAACTTTCATCCAAAAAAGAGCTTTATAGACTTAATTATATTTAATTAAAATTTAAAACGTTTCAATTTTAGGTGAAGTTCTCACAAATGTGTTCACTTCCCACATTCAGGCCAAAATCCACCCTAAGCCATTGATCTTTTCTCATCCAATGGATGATGGTACCTGTTGTCAGTTGCCATGGGTCCCATGACTTCTGGTAGTTTTCGGGCACGCCACCATACTCGTGTGACATGTCACTTTTCAGGTCTATTTTTTAAGTTTGTTTAATCATTTTAAACTTCCGCCCAAAAAAGAGCTTTATAGACTTAATTATATTTAATTAAATTTAAAATGTTCAATTCTGAGTGAAGTTCTCACAAATGTGTTCACTTCCCACATTCGGGCCGAAATCCACCCTAGGTCATTGATCTTTGTTCATCCAACAGATGATGGTACCTATTTTCAGATGTCATGGGTCCCATGACTTCTACCATTTTTCTTGCACGTCACCATACTCGTGTCACTTTTTGAGTCTGTTTTTTAAGTCTATTTAATCATTTTAAACTTTTGCCCAAAAAAGAGCTTTATAGACTTAATTATATTTAATTAAATTTAAAATGTTCAATTCCGGGCGAAGTTCTCACAAATGTGTTCACTTCTCACATTTGGGCCAAAATCCACCCTAAGTCATTGATCTTTTCTCATCCAACGGATGATGATACGTGTTGAGTGTTATCAGATGTCGTCGATCCCATATAAGAGACATTTAAATTTTAAAGATGTGTAATAGTTTGAGATAACTATTAAATATAATGTTAATATTATTTTTTTAAAATTGAAATTCAAAATTAGTATAAAACATGAAACTTAGTTTCTAGAATAAAACAAATAACTAAATAAAAATATAAATTTTGATATACAATTTGAAAGGTAAAAGTTTAATATAAGAAAGAAAACATTCAATATTAAATCTAAAATATTAATTTAAAGTTTAACAAAATTCTTTAAAAATATGTTTACGATATATAATTTAAAAAAATAAATAAAGACTAAAATATATATAAAGTTCAACATTAATTTAGTTTAATATAAATTTTAATTTAATATAAATAAAATAGGTAAGTTTAATATAATTAAAATAAGTAAATTTAATATAATTAAATTTAGTTTAATATAAGTAAGTTGGAGTTTTATTTCAAATCTTAACTATATATTTATAAAATTATAATCAACCATAATCAATGTACAAATAATTAATGGAACGAACTGATTTTATATATATATATATATATATATATATATATATATATATATATATATATATATATATATATATATATATATATATATATATATATATATATATAGAGGAAGAAGCATTACATAAAAAAGATCATAGTTTTAAATTTGTTTCCATTGTTTAACAAATAATTGAAATAACATAGCTCATATACAAAAAGCATTTGAAAAAAATTAATTAATAAAAATGAAATAGAACTAAAGAAAGCATTTTTATATCCATAAGACTCTAAGAGGCGAACTGAAACAAACTGGAATTTGAAAAATTATCATTAATATTTATGCTTTAGAAATTTACAATTTTTACGTCTGAGAATTGAGTCCCTCAACAACTTAAAAAGCCAAAATGAGTGAGCCACTGAGCCTGTTAGGTTTCGAGGACATAGGAACAAAAAACTACTAGGGGCCTAGGGGGCGGGCTAGGGCATAGGTAGTGAATCGTTTACAACTTTGCCCTAATAATATGGCCCTCCTTCCATGTATAATTCTTTAGACAACATAAGCTAAGAGAATTCTTCAAGCCACATGTAGTTTGGAAAGTTGTCTAGGGGCAACCATTTTTGGAGGAAGTCCTTGCCAATCCGCGCCCATTTCCTATGACGTGCCAAGTGCTCCGCATTTAGGTTCAGGAGAAACAATTGTCTGGCCACTGACACTGTTTGGTCAAGGAGGAGAAGCTTGGATAATTCACTCGCCCAAGGGATCCCCACTCCTACTTCTGCAAGGATGACAACAATAATATCATCTCCAAGGAAGTCTTCCTTAAAAACCTTCCTCAACAGCATCAACATATCCATCTTGTCTCCTCTAAGGTCCAGAAGAGACGCTAAGAACTGAGATGTAATGTCCATGTTAACAGGGTATCTATTTTTGTTTCACAGAAACTCTCTACCCAACACCATCCACATAGCCTCATTGGTGAACAACCCGACCTCCTTGCAGACTAATTGGAGGGTTTGGTCCTTAACGGAGCCCAAAAAGGCCCTCTGGTCCTCTGCAGAAATGCTTCTCAAGCGGATGGGAGTGTCCATCTTGAGAAAATAGATTAACTAATTAAACAACCTAAGCCTATATACCTAAACCAGAGGAAGAATTTAAATATCGTGAGCTCCAACGATTTATCTACCAAATGGAAAAGGCTAATTGAAGATGAAAGAAGTAGAGATCATATATAAATAAAGCTCTTGATTGTAATAATTAATTCTCTAACCATATTATTGCTTTAATTTTTTTAAATCTTTGTATCTCTACAAATCTTTCCCATAAATGCACGAGTGTGCGAAATTGGAAACAGCTATAAACCAGTACCAAGTTGGCAAGTACCACATTGGAAGTCATGGGGATGGAGTGGATTGCAATAAGTGAATAGATATATATTAAATGACTAAAATTATCGATAGTGATTCATGACATTTGATATGTGTCTATTGAATCCAATTCCATTCCGGGCACTTTCTAGTGAGCTATGTTCTCTTCAGAAAATTGGGCCGAAATAAAACTTCAGCCATTGATCTACGATCATCAAATGGTTTAAAATTATTGATGGATTTTAGGTATGTGTCACCCTTCACGTTTCAAAGAGGCCACATTATTGATACATCGTGTAAAGTCCATACTCAATGTGATGTGCCTTGTCTATTAATGGCAATGAATTCATGAAATCGCCAATAAATTATATATTTTTCCATAAATAATATAATATTCACCAAAACAAACTAAATAATTTTCAAGCAGTGGATAAAAATCGCCAATACATTTAAATAATTTTTCCTTCGGAGTAAAAGCTTTTGCCCATACAATTATATATTTGTTCCTTTTAACAAAATGTATTCGCCTCCTACAATATATATTTTCCCCATAGAACAAGGTATAATTTGCAAGAAATTTATGCAATTTTCGTACCCTAGAAAAAAATTGCCAATACAAAATAATTTTTTGCCCTATTTTGAAAAAAAAATTCACCATCCATATGAAAATCTTCCCCCGAAAATAATGTCGGATTCGCTAGGATTTTACATAGTTCCCCAGGGGGTGGTTTCTTAAAGTTATCCCTGGACTAGAAGCATTCAAGGTGACATATATTTCATGATCTTCAATTATGATTGTTCAAGGATGATGTGTGTCACATTCTTGAAGGATAAGAATGAAGCTTTTGGTAAATTCAAGGCATTCAAGGCCTTAGCTGAGAAAGAGAATGGCAAAAAGATAAAATGTCAGAGAATAGATCAAGGTAGTGAATTTACTTCTAAGGAGTTCACTAAGTATTGTGATGAGAATGGTATCAAGTGCCAACTTTCTGTACCAAGGATACCACAACCGAATGGTATAGCAGAGAGGAACAACTGGTCAGTGGTTGAAGCTTCTAGGACAATGCTGATACGAGGAGGTGTAGCAAATTTTTTTTGGAGAGAAGCTGTAAGTACAATTGTCTACACAATGAACTGGGTTCTAGTGAATAGAGGTAAGGACAAGACTCCTTATAGATATTGGTATGGAATATCACCTGATGTTAGTTATTTTAAGATCTTTGCTAGTAAATGTTTTATTAAAAGAGGTGATTATATTAGCAAGTTTGAAGCTAAGAGTGATGAAGGCATATTTCTTGGCTATTCCACCAAGAGTAAGGCCTACAAATGCTTCAACAACCGGACACAAAGAATTGTTGAGTGTTGATGTTTGAGTAGACGAATGTCCTAAAATTTCAAAAGGAACCAGTTCAGAGAAAAATGATGAAGATCCTTGCATTTTGATTTTGGAACCTAAAATAGTTAAAATTGAAACCAGTAAGGCAAATTATGATGCACTTGTTCAACCAGAACAAATAAATTTAGAAGAAGAAGCTGATGAAGAAGTTGAACCCGAAGAGAATGATCATGTTACTCCTACATATGTGAGACTAAATCATAGTCCTGAACAAATTATTGGGGATAAGGATCCTGGAGTACTAACAAGAAGAAGAATAAGAGAGAACTCTTGGATGATCTCCACCATTGAACCAATAAGTGCTAAGGAGGCTTTTCATGATGATCATTGGGTGAAATCAATGGAGGAGGAATTGGAACAAATTGAGAAGAATAACACTTGGACCCTAGTACCACGACCGATAAACAAGAATGTCATAGGTACTAAATGGGTGTTCAGAAACAAGTTGAATGAAGATGGTGTTGTAGTTCACAACAAGGCTAGATTAGTTTGCAAGGGTTATGCACAAGAAGAAGGAGAAGATTATGGTGAAACTTTTGCACCAGTAGCAAGACTGGAAGGTGTCAGAACATTAATTGCATTTGCAACTCATAAGAAGTTCAAGGTATACCAAATGGATGTTAAGTCTGCATTTTTTAATGGGATATTGGAAGAAGAGGTATATATAGAGCAACCTGATGGTTACCCTTTGACCTGATAAGGAAGACATGGTATGCAGATTGCATAAAGCTTTATATGGATTAAAGCAAGAACCCAGAGCATGGTATGAAAGGCTTCATAAACATTTGATGAAGATAGGATTTACAAGAACCAGTCATGATAGCAACATTTATCTCAAGTTTGAAGGAGATGAAATACTGGTTAGTGAAGTGTTTGTTGATGACATTATATTTGGAGGTAATGATTTCATGAGCAATAGTTTTGCAAATGAAATGAAGAATGAATTTGAAATGTCTTTAGCAGGGGAAATAAAAAAATTCATAGGATTGAAGATACATCAAATGAAGAATGGTATTTTCATTACTCAATCTAAGTATGTGAAAGAGGTTTTGAAGACTTTTGGCATAAGTGACTGTAAACCAGTTGGAATACCAATGGTTATAGGTTGTAAATTATCCAAGGAAGATGTATCTAAGTCTATTGATGAAAAAGAATACAAGTCAATGACTAGAAAATTACACCATGTTGTTAACAGTCAACCGAATGTTTCCCATGCAGTTGGTATAGTTGCTAGATTCCAAAAGAATCCAAAGGAAGCACATCTGATAGCAACGAAGAGAATTTTTAGATATCTAAAAGGTACAGTTGACTATGGGTTATGGTATCCATATGGAGAAAATTTTGATTTGAAGGTGTATACAGATGCTAATTGGGCAGGAAATGTTGATGACTGGAAAAGTACTACCGGTGGAGCATTCTTTCTAGGAGGAAGGCTTGTTTCATGGAGTAGTAAAAAGCAGAGTTGTACTTCACAATCTACTGCTGAAGCTGTGTATGTAGCAACTTATATGAATTGCACACAGGCTATTTGGATGAGGCACATTTTGGAAGGTTTTAAGATGAAGATCTTAGAACCTATAAAGATATTATGTGATAATACAAGTGCCACAAATATTTCTAAGAATCCTGTTTTGCACACAAGGACCAAGCATGTTGAATTGAAGTATTATTTCTTGAGGGAGAAAATTCAAAGCAAAGATGTTATCTTAGAGAATGTTTCTACCAAGGAGTAGCTTGCAGATATTTTTACCAAACCTTTGCCTAAGACTATATTTGAGTGTCTTAGAAGACAACTAGGGGTTGTACCCCTTCATGAGGTCAGTTGAACATGATGTTGATTGCATCAGTCCCTGAATTACTTGCATAATTTTACATGGATTGATGTTTGAAGTGGATTTATTCTATAGGGGGAGCATCAAGTTTCAGTATGTTGATACATAGTGAGAACTTGAAATTGCATGTCTTACTTTCAATTTGGCATTGTTGTCAAAGGGGGAGAAGAATTATGTGATTGGGGAGAAGAATAAGGGAAACCAGTGACAAGATGATGACAAACAGAGAATAGTGAATACTTGGAATGTAAACCAGGATTCCTATTCACTAATCACAACAACAAATAAGAGGCCTTGATACTTGTATTGTCATCAATGCCAAAGGGGGAGAATGTTGGCATTTTGCATGAAGATTGCATTGATAATATGTTGTCATTGATGTCAATTGAACCGGTAAATGCTATTCATGATATTGCTCATGTTATTGTTGTTGTTATTGCAATTGTCTTATAATGGGTAGGATAAACTTTGTGGAAGATGTTGTAAACTAGTATGTAAGTTTGTAAGTTGAACCAATAAATCGGTGTATAGGGTTAAACCTTTCTATGTTATGTAACAGCTAAACCCTACTAGTTTTTTTTTGTTAAACCCTAACCAATCAAATTTTGTTGGTTTAAGATCTGATGTTGAGCAGTAATGATTGTGACACATATGGTCATTGTATGAAGATAAGTTTAAGTTATTTTGGCACGTTTAATTGTCTAGGGAAGGAGCAAAGTGGATTGCATCTTGTTGGTGTAAATAAATATTCATTATGGATACTATTACACTTTACTTAACTTAGGATAATACATCTCTTCGTAGTTTGGATTTGAGACACTTAGGGAAGTGTGCACATCAAGATATAGCTTGTAGGAGAAATTTCACCTTTTGTGGTCTTATTTTGCTATTACACTCCACATTTGGTGTGTCATCCACCTCTTGTGGAATATTATATTATTTCTCCTACCTACCCCTAGTATTTCTTACCTACCCTTGTTACTCATTGAGCCACATGTCATGATTGTGTGCTCGTATATCCATATGGCCTTGCCTATATAAGTGAGCCCATATTCATTGTATTGGTGAATCTAGTTGATCATTTGTATATTGATGAGAATACAGTTTGTTCTTGTCATTCTTTTGTCTCTCTTTTATACTTTTAATTGTGCCCTTGATCTTGGCAAAATCTCACATGGTATGAGAGCCATTAGGGCTTCATTGATTGATTTTTGGAGACATCTTGGAAGGCTTCTATTTTTGGATCTGAGGGACAACATTTTTTGGAGGCATCTTAGAGCATTTTCGACCTCATCATTGCATCTGAGAGGCTATTTCCATAAAAATCAAGTATAAACTTGACCTATTTTGGCAAAAATTGAATTTTGGGTGTTGGAGGAATTTTTTGCCCAATTCGGGTTGTACAGAATTTTCAGATTTCAAAAAAATTTATATTTTTTGCCCAATTCTGGTGATACGGTATAGAATTTTCAGATCTTAGCAATGCACAGTCAACCGCTCAGTCAGCATCCAGTCAGCATTTTTTTGAAAAATTTTAGACCCCTCTTTGTTGAGCAATTTGGATTTTTGAGTCAACTTTGGAGGCTCATAACTTGCTCAATTTTGCTCCTTTTTGGGTGCAAGTTTTTTTTTTATTTGGGCTAATTGTTCATGCTCTTCACAATGGTGTGATTATTTTCTAATTTTGGTGCACAGGTGTTTTAGAATTTTTGAATTCTCTCAGTTGTACCTATCCAATCCTCAATTTTGTAACTTCAAAGGATTCGGTTTAGCTCATATGACCTCCTTTTTAGGTGTCATTTTTTTTAAAGTGCATATATTTCATCTAGTTTCATAATCTATGATCAGATTTCAAAGATTTTGAGTGTAAATTTTACTTTTAGATATTGGTCTTATTTGGCCTACTTGGTACTTGTAATTTGCTTGGATCTTAGTTTAGATCTCTTGCATTATTAGTTTGAGTCTTCTTTGGTCTTATTAAGGCAGTTGTAAAGTTGAAATCAGAAGTCCACTTTGCCATTTTTTGCAAGTGGCCCATTGTACACGCACTAAGTATAAAGTGTCAAATCATCATTTTTGGTGCAGGAGCACCTAGGGCGTAGGCTAGTAGCGATTTCTCAATTTTGGCTTGTACTGACCCTAGCTAAGTTAGTTAGTGAATAAGGACTCCAGAAGGATCCGAGAGTTAGTGTTTAGAGTCAATGTAGGCCTAGGTTGGGTTCATTCTTCTTAGGTTTGCTTTTTGTGCTAAATAGTGGTTTGAGTAGGTAGTTGACCTTCTTGATGGTCAAAAGTGTCAAAACTTGGTATAGGAATTAGGGAGGGTTAAATTAGTCTTAGACATGTTTTAAAATTCATATGTGATTACTTATAATAGGCCTCATAGGTTGAGAAGGCCAAAAAGTGAAAAGTGCAAAGATGCAAAAAGTTGTCATGACAACTTTTGAAAGTTGTCATGACAACTTTTGTCCTAATTTGATTAGTGATGGAGTTAAGGATTTTCCAATGCCCTAGAAAGACTCCACACATAGGAAATTCTATAAGAACCCTCTCTTGCATGGTTACCAAGGTTGGAGAATGTGTTTTATAAGTTCAACAATCTGAAACTACTCATTTTCAGACTAGTTGGCAACATTTTGGCTTGTTTTGTTCATTTTTTAAAATGCAAATGGATTGAATCCATTGAGCCAGAAATGGATTGAGTTTCTTTAGTGTTTTATAGTGTTGTAGGTTCCATTTTAAGCTTTGTAATTAGTTTGTATTGTTGTTTTCTTGCTTTGATTTGAAAACAACCAGTTTTGGCTTGTATATAGTAGTTTCTGAAAAATGGTTGCCCCATGAATTCCACACGTGCTACCATCATGGACTGTTGGTACATGAAGGGAACCACTTGTATAGTGTACATATGTAGGGACAAGTGCTGGAGATGATTTTTATTATGACTGTCACCTTGTTCTAGGTGAGTCCAGGAGCAACCCGGCTAGAGGAAACAAGGTGAAATTGAAGTGCAAAGTGCAGGGGTGAATTCCAAACCACCATCTAAGATTTTAAATGGGTCCATGAAGTTGGGATAGAGTTGTCAATGCAAGGAGAAGCCTTGAAAAAATTATTTGATGCCCAAACACCAACTTGACCAGTCACTGCTGGCTAGAAGGCCTAGAAACCCTTCAAAACCCTCATTTTGGGGATAGCATATTGTACAGTGGAGTAAGGAACCAAAACCACAAATATCACTTGAGGTTAGATGATTCATTAAGAAAATACAAACTTTCTATGGGGTATTTTGGACCGTTTTCACTCAAGCCCTAAGAAACCGGATTTTGGAGGCCTAATAGGGCTAATTCCTTGTAGCCCTTTTCTAGGCAAAATGGTGAAATCAGTAAGGAGGGAAAAGATTACAAATCTCAAATGGACCTAAAAGGAATTAAAAACACTTTAGTAGCCACCTCCACACCTCTACATCAACCCACAACAGTAGGAGGTCAATTTGACAAGTTTAAGCCAAGAAGGCCATAATTGAGCACATGGGAAGCATTGTAACTTGGTAGAGTTCCTAGATAAAACACTTGAAGAAAACACCTTGGAATGGTTAAGAAGAAAGCCCTAAAAGAGATTGAGAAGAACTTGGAGGTCTAGAATGCAATTAGGCCTAGAGAGTTTGTGGAATTGAGCAAAACCAACTAGGTGAAGTGTTGAGCAAACTAGTGAAACCCCATCAAATTGGTATCAGAGCCTATAATATTTGGACTAGGTGAGTAGATGTCCTTAGTGGAATCTATAGGAGATAAAAACATGGTGACCAATGTAGAGTTGGCAAAAAAAGTGGAAGATCAGGAGGAAACTAGACTCCTGAAGGAGAAGTTGCTAGAATTGGAGAGTAAGCTTGGTGAGGTAGAAACCAAGGTAGATGAAGTGTTAGAGATTGACAAAGTACCTGAACCTGACCTTTTCCTAGAACAAGAACCTTTCTTGAAGGCATTGAAGGCCTTAAGTGGTAAATCACTAGAAGGATTGTCGTTGTTCACTGGTAAGATGGAGGAAGAAGTAGTCCTAGAATGGATAGAAGGCATGGAGAACCATTTTGAATGTGAAGGAATAACTAAAGCCCAAAGAGTAAAAGTAGCCAAGTCAAGGATGAGAGGAGCTTCTCTCACATGGTGGAAATTTGTGCAAGATGAGAGGAAGAAAATGGGAAAAGCACCCATCTCTTCTTGGAAAGGGATGTTAGTCAAAATCAAAGAAGTCTATCTCCCTGATGGCTATGAAGTGCATATGCATAGGAAGAGGCAAAAATTAAGACAAAAGGACCTTGATGTCAGTATCTATATGAGGAGTTTCACAAACTTAGCCTTAGATCTCATGTGGTGGAAGAATGGAGTTTCAAGGTTGCTAGGTACCTAAATGGTCTACAGTGGAACATCCAAGAAGAAATTATTCTAATGAGCCCAAAAATAGTCCATCAAACCTATCAACTTGCCCTTAAGGTGGAGGAAAAACTGAAAAGAAGACATGACTTAAGCAACAATAGGGGCAGGGGTAGAGGAAAATACAGTAGAGGCCATAAGGGAGGCTTTGGAGGAAGAAGTTCTAAACAAAGAACACAAGGAGAGTTCACTGAGCAGTAAGAGGGTGGCACTAATAGAGGAGGATTCAATAGAGGAAGGGGGTCCAACAGTGGTTTCAGAGGAAGATCTAGTGGCCAAAGTAGAGGTTCCTCATATTTTGCAACAATGAAGTGTTACCATTGCAACCAACTTGATCATCTAGCATATAGGTGTCCAGAGAAGGGAACATCATCACATGGTAATGAAAGAAGAGTGAATTATCTTCAAGAAGAGTCTTCAAGCAACAAGACTTCAGAGGTTGCCTTAGAGTCAAAGGTAGGTGACAACTTGATGATAATGAGAACTTTGATCAAAGAACCAGTTAGAGAAGAGCCAAGCCAAAGAAGGTCCTTATTTAGGATCAAATGCAAGATTATGGACAAAGTTTGTAAAGTAGTCATTGATTCAGGGTCTACAGACAACATTGTGTTAGAAGAGGCAGTGAGTAAGCTCAAATTGCAAAGGATACCTCACAACAATCCTTATAGAGTCACTTGGTTAAACAAAGGCCAACATGTCCTAGCCAATGAGAAAGCATGGGCAGATTTTACCATTGGGAGGTATAAGGACAAGGTGTTATGTGATGTCCTACCCATGGATGCATGCCATCTTCTATTAGGAAGACCATGGAAATTTGATAGACAAGCTATCCATGATGGAGCCAAGAATGCATACTCATTCAAGAAAGATGGAGTCACATTCAAGAATCAGTCTCTCCTTGAGGAAGGTGAAAAGAGGGTAGCAGGTCCTAATGTTCTTTTGGTAAGTGAAAAATAGTTCTTGAAGACACTTGAGGAAGGTGAAGGTATAGGGTTTTCACTAGTAATGAAGCCTAAAGAAGAAGATAAGAAAGAGCAATGAGATTTTCCAATAGAGGTTCAAGATTTGTTGAAGAAATTCAAAGGCATAGTAAGTGATGGATATCCAGCCACCTTACCTCCTAAAAGAACCATAAGCCATCAAATAGACTTCATTCCCGGAGCATCCTTACCTAACAAGGCAGCTTATAAAATGACTCCCCAATAAAATGTTGAGATTGCCAAGCAAATCCAAGAGCTCTTAAACCAAGGTCTAATTAGGAAAAGCATTAGCCCTTGTGTTGTCCCTACCGTGTTAGCCCCAAAGAAAGGTGGTACTAATCTTGGGTTAGTGATTGTCTATCTTTCACCTGTGGTTCGTTAGGATTAGATATGGTTGTCTATTTCACCATAGAGTTCTCATAGAGAGACCTTTCATGTTAGTGTCTTATGAGAGAGAGTGGCTTTCGAGTGGGGGCTACACCCGAAGTGGATGGCAAGATAACCCATCGAAAGTCAATTAAGAAGTGATAACCTAATAATTGATTAGGGGGTGGGCAGACTAAATATTAATTCAGATAATGTACCTCGTGCATATGTGAGTGCTAGTACAGGGCTCATAATGTTGCAAGAAGGCCTGGAATGGAAAACTTACCACCTTGTCTTCACGAAAGGATTGGTAGGGTCAGCATAAGATAGATGGAGCCGAAGGTTCAAGAGAGGTTACCAAGATAACCTAGGATGGGGATCGGGACCTATGGAGGCCTACCATGGTAACCACCATAAGCCATGCGATGACACTCTCTCCTTAGAGTCACTAGTGTTTATGAATTGAGTCACATGGATGTTTGCGGAGTCATGTAGTTCTTTCATACTTGTCTTATTTTTCTTGCTTGAGGGTTTTCTACTATCTCCTAGCATGATGGCGTGGTTCCATTTGGGATCACATGGTCAGGTGGCAGTACCACTTCCCATCAAATGTTCTAGATTGTATCTTCAGGCGAGGAAAGGCTTTGCTAGTGTTTCTTGGTTTGTGGTTCATGTACCAACTCATGTTCATGATTTTTGTTCATTTGAGACCTTGTGGTCATTGTATCAAACTTTTATGTAACCTTGATATTGTAACTTTTGGATTTCATGGTATTTTTGGAAGCCATGTATTTATGAATATTGTAATACTATGTCAGTGGGATGTATGTTAATTCAGTTGCTTTGATCTTTTGTATATATGATCTATGGATAAATAAATGCATTGGAATACTTTGATTCTTTCATTATGGAATTTAGATGTATGTGTAGTTTTAAACTTAAGCATTTAATTTATTTAATTAAAAGGACAATTGGATTAACCATGGTGTTAATATAATCTATGATTAATCTTCATTGGTAACCCTTAGGAAAACATGTGTTAGACTTATGTTGTGTTATTAAGCATGCTATTGTTATAATTAATGCACTTAATCTTTAAAACAAAATATTTCACTCTTTAGTTGCCTAGTTGTGTTGTTTTCCTTTAGGGTTCCTGGCAAGGCATTACATTTGGTATCAAAGCCCAAGATTCAACACTGGGTACTCTGGGTTTGTAGTGAGCCTTTCAGTTGACCTTTTTACTTAGGTCTTAATGTTTGTGTTTCTCTTGTCTTATCCTTGCCATAGATCTGAACCGTTTTCTCTTTTGTGGTGTTAGGTCATGGCTAGGAAAGCTAGGGGAGGTGGCCATATGGGTGGCCACAAGGGAGGCAAAGGTGGAGGATGAGGCCATGGTTCTAACTGTCACAGTCCTTCGCCACCACCCACTCATGTGAGTGTTGAGCCGCAACAATCTATTCATCAGGATTCTTAGCATGCAGGAGAGCAGGTTCCCGAAAGGGAAGAGCTGAGACAAATGTTTTAGGAGGTTTTGGCTAGGTTAGGGCACATGCCTGAGTTTGAGCAGCCTATTCATGCTCAGGTTGAGGAGCCACATCAGCAGGTTCCAGAGGAGAGAGCTGTATTCTTATTTGTTTTAGGGTACCAGGAGTAAGCCTAGTTTTGGGGGGGAGAATGTAGTACCCCTACTCATTTGAACTTATTAGACTCATATTTTATTATTGTTTACTTTTAGTGGATACATTATCATGATGTGTATTCAGACTTATATGACATTATTTCATGCTTTATCTAGATATGAGATGCATAATTTATTTGCAGTATTTTAGTACTTGTGGTTATGTCATTTTATGGATTATTGCTACATACTGACACTTTACTTTATCTATGCAATGTGAAATTATATGTGGTGTGTCTGTGAGTGTATTGGATGCAAGGGGATGATTCTCCTTCACTCACTCCAGTGAGACAGGGAACGTCATGATTCTCCTTCATCAGTGTGTATATCATGTTTTCTATATTGTATATATACATGTGTGGTTCAGCGATGCAAGATATTATAGGTACAAGTACTGAGTAGGTATGGGGTATCATCTCCACCTAGCTTCACAGGTCTGAGTGTGCCTTATATTTTTCGATGGAAGTGGAGGAGATAGTAGTTGATCTTGTTTTACTCAGTTACACTCTTGTGAGTGTCGTCAGTTAGTCATCCTATCAGTTTGTTCGGCCTTCGTATTTTGTCATTTGATCTTTTTATGAGTATTTGCTTGAGGTTTTCTCAGTTTGTGTGTTTAGTGGTTTTAAATTAATTAATTAAATTTATGGAGTTATCTTATAGTTGGTATTTTTGAATTATGTATTTTACACATTGAGATTATAAATTTAGTTAATTAAAAGAAGTTATTAAATTAAGTTGCAAGCTCCATGATATTAGAAATATATTTTATTTAAATTTTAGTGAAAAATAAATTAGATTAATTTCATTTATTGTTTCCTAGAATTTCAAATAAATAAAAGAATAAAAGAATAAATAAATAAATAAATGAATAAAATAATTAATTAGAATTAAAGTATTGCTTTAATTTCTTTATTTAGAAAATTAATTAATTTGCATGAGAAAAGAAAAGAAAGAAAAATGATTTTTAATTATTGCATGTTAACTTATCCCTTTGTTAGAAAATTAGAAAAGAAAATAAAATTGCTTTTATTACTAAATTTAGGTTTTTGGGAAAAAAGATATTCCACCTAGAATTTTAGTTTAAAAGAGGAAATAGGTCTTTATTTTAGAGGACACAAGAAACAAGTCAGGGATTTAGGTGAAGAGATTTATTTGGAACCTTGTTGAAGGATTGGTTCTCTTCTACAAATTTCTTCCAGGAAAGCTATACCAAGTTGGGTGGCTTCTTTTGATTGTTTGTTTTAAAGAAAATATTTTTATTTCTCTTATCTTTTTGAATGATGTGTGTGTTAAGATGTTTGTCAAATTTAAAATCATGTCTGATTACTTATTGTTCTTGGCTAAAGTCCATTCCTGAAGTTAATTTTTATTTTATGGAAAGAAGTTATTTCCTGGGTGTTTTTAGATTTAAATTTTTGAAGATTGGGAAAAGTTAATGTGGCAAATTTTGCCAAGATTTTTATTGTGCATGGAAGTTGCAAGATCTGGGAGGAATGGGCTTTTCTAGAGAAATCATTCCCTCTTGTTTGTTTTGATAATGTTGGAATGTGATTGTATTCTTTGTGCTATCACCGAGATTTAGCCAGAGATTTAATTATCTTTGTTATTTATTCTAGATGTTAATTAAGTTTTATGTATCCCTATTTTAGCTATTAAATTATGGAAATTGCAATAGGAATAAATTTTTTTGTGAAATAAATTTATTGTTTTTATTAAATATTATGGGAAACTTGTATTAATTAAATAATAGGGATTAAAATTTTAATGTGTTAATTATTCTGGGAAATTGTTTTTATTAAACTGGGAGAGAAAAAGATTTTTATGTTTTTCACGTTGGGAGAAGCGGCAGCCTACTACCCCATGGTAGCAGTGCTACCCCAAGGTAGCAAGGGGGGCTGCCAATAAAATAAACGCCTTCCTCGTTAATATTTGCTCACCGAAAAAGTATAGTTTTGGTTCTTTTTTCTTTAATTTATTTCTATTTTTATTTTTATATGTTTTAACAAAATAATATTATATATTTATTGTAGCGTCCTAAAATTGTGACACTGGCAATTTCGACCGCATTTGGGTCTTCACGATGGCGATGCAACATGGAACCTGAATGGAGACAACGAAACTTGTTCACGACATCAAAAACTACATTTTTCCAGCACCCTGGCCTGATCCTCCTTGCACCCTGCTGTCCCTGGAGGTGGGACCATGGCGCCCAGCACCCTGGTCCTTCAGGACTAGGGTGCCCAGCGCCCTGGTCCCCCAGGACCATGGCGCCTAGCACCCTGGTCCCTGGCCCTATTTTTGGGCCCGGTCTCTTTTGGGTCTCGGGTCTTTATGTTTGCAAATTGGAAAATAATATTTCCTGGTCGGCCTAAGGTTGGGAAAATCAGTCTATCAACCCTAATTGGCAAGTATATAAACTACATTTCCTCTCCCATTTGAAGGAGATGGAAAAAAAAGGCGGAAGCAACATTCAAACATTCAAGCATTCAAGCATTCAAGCATTCCTTCAAGCAATTGATCATTCTAAGTCTCCATTCAAGGCTAAGTGTTGCATTCAAGACAAGGATTCAACCATTGAAGAGGAGATCACATACAACATACAACATACAACAACATCTACACCTTCGCATGTAAGAATACAAACATTCTTACAACAAGGTACTAGTACTTGTTTTACATTACAAACATTTACATTTACAGCATTTCTCATTTCTTGGTTAATTCCAAAATTGGGGTTTGACCTAAGGGCAAACCCCTAATCCCTAACCCCCCAATCATCTTCACTTTTTTGTGTGTAGGTTGTAGGTACGCAGCTAAAATTGAAGATCTGGAATCCTTGTGCAGAGACGAACAGATCCCCCTTCATTTCGCGAATTTTTCGGAGGACCGTGTGCACGTCGGGCACCATCGTCCCATCAAATTTTGCTCAAATTTGTAGGACAGCATCGTCTTGACATTTTACTGCTAATTCTAGCTCTGCAGCTTCATCCTATATCCCTATCTCAGTTTATAAGTGAATCTTTCTCACTTTTCATGCATTCCTAGCTTAATCCTTCTATCTACATTCTTTACAAAAGAGGGTAGCCTTGCTGTCTTAACCCTTGAAACTCATTTAGAATCCAATCTTGCATTGTGTGGGATTGGATCTTGTGTGTTTCAACCCCTCTTTTGAATGTAAAGTCTCCCCTAAGTGAAAACCGTCAATCCTAGTGACCTCCCTTCTCTCTCCTTGGAGTTGGAGAGGGGAGAGCAACTAGGGTTCGATTTTTCGCTTTACATTTTGGTGAGCCCAACGTGAACATCCTTTCTAATTATTCATGGTTAGATCTGAAAATTGGATGCCTTGATTACATTTCCATGTTTGATCTTTTGCAAATTTTAGAGGTTAATTGCATAAAAACCCTAAAATTTTCTTTTTAGTAATTGAGCTTGTGAAATGTTTAATTGTTAATGCTTGTTTCAGATCTACCCTTTTATTGCAAATTATCAATTCATATTTGTGCTTTACTTCTAAAAATTAAGTGGTTAAGTGTCAAAACCCTAATTTTTAAAACCTTATTGATTCAACCTTTGACTGACAATTTCACTGATCAAAACATCTCCAAATCAGCTGTAACTTTGGATTCTACAACAAAATCATAATATCTTTCATCCCTAAAAATTTGGAAAAAAGTTGTGAGGACCGTGTGCACTCTGAGCGCCATCGTCCCCGACATTTTTTCTGAAATTTCGGGAGCTAGATCTTACTGTATTTTTCTGCTAAAATCCAGAATTTTGGCTGATTTTATCAATTATAACACTTTCAAAATTACAGTCAAAGTTGGTCTAGTGATTGCTTGGATTAAGGCTTCTAATCATTCAAAAATTGTTGAAATTGAAATTTTGTGTCAAAATTGTGTTCTTATTGTCCTAAATCTGAAAAGTGTGTTGGTATTCATTCGAAATTTCAGTGCTTTATTCAAATTCTTGCAATTTGTGACTTTTGAAATTAAGTGTTTAATCACAACTTTGATTTCCGCTTTCAAAATTGAATTTTGCGTGAAATTGAGTCAACTTTTAAAATTCAAAACTTGCATTGCTCTTAGTATTCCCTCTAAAATCATAAAATTCAAAATTTCAGTTTCCCTCTCTTTTTCAAAATTCAAATTTTGCATTTTTCAACAATCTTGGTAGGGTTCAATTTCGAGATTGCAACTTTAATTTGGCCTATCTACAAATCGTAAAATCACTCAAATTTTTCAGATTAGCTTTAAAATCATCATAACTTTCATCCCTGAAAATTTCGAAAAAAGTTGCGAGGACTGTGTGCACTCCGAGCGCCACGGTCCCTGACATTTTTTCTGACATTTCGGGAGATTGTCATGATTGCATTTAAAAGCCTAAATCTAGGAGATTGGCTGATTTTACTGAAATTTGCTACCTCTAAATTCAAAATTTTCTCTCCCTCTCCAGTGCATGAGTTTTACAACAATAAGTCCTACTTACACTATTCCCGTTAGACGAAGCCGTAGAATTAAGTCTTTCCAAGGTTTAATTACCGAGGAGATGGAACCTAATTTGAATGGCCTTTTTAACGAGGACATGGGTAATTCCTCTAACCCTCTTAATGATGAAGAAGCTCTCCATGAGGTTTCTGTAGAACAACTTTCAAAATTGGATAACCAATTTGATGATTTTCAACAATGGATGTCTCATGAGTATCCCGATAGTCAAGCTCTTTCATTAATTAAGGGTCTAAAACATATGGTTCAAAGTGATAAGAATGGAATTGATATTTTGCGTGGTATTGCACACATTGTGGATTTGAATGTGATGCCTATGAAGAGTTGTGCCAAAACTTTAGGTTATACACAACCTCCTACTCAAGTCAATCATTCAATTCCGTTGACAACTTCTATTGCTAGTATACCTACCTTTACATCAAACATAATGGCTACTTCTATACAAGACATTTCCCCTATGATCACTAGTCATGGGGGCAATCCTTCCTCTTCGGTTAACCCTCTTCCTTCATTCAATCCAACTTCTTCATTCATTCCTTCAATGAGTGTTCCTATTACATCTCCACAAATAATGGTGAAGTTGTTACTGTCAATCATAGTCTCTTTAAACCAGCTGAAAGAACTTCTAGTGTTCCTATTGATTATTTTTGGCCTAAACAATTCCAATCTCTTCCACTGCGAAGTGATCATCTTTTCAAATCTTATCAAAAGTGGAAAATAGATATGATCATATCTCTAAATGAACCTAGAACACCCAAACTTGATATTCCTATCGTTCTTGAGAAGGAAGTTCTTCCTTTGAAAGATAAAACTAATGTCTTTCCTCAAGAAGATTCCCAACCCATTCCTATGGATGTGACTATGTCTATGTCTAATAAACTTTCTAAAAGTAGGCCTATACCTCCTCGTCATGATGGACTTGGTCTCCTTCCTAAACCAAATATTCCTCCTTTATACAGAGCAGTTCCTCCTCCTTCCTCTTGTGAAGAAAAGAGACCTTCCTCTTCTCCTATTATCCAGCCTAAGAGACTACAACCTAAGCACCCAAGTGATAAGGATGAGAACATTCCTCCTCCTCAATCTTCTCCACTTCCTACTAAGACTAGATGAAATCATTCTGCACGTGAACGCCGACGAAAGCATCATCTTAGAGCTCAGGCAGCTGCTTCTCAAACTTTGCAATCCCCAAAAACACCTTCAACAAGCATTATTCCATTTTCTCCAAAATCTCCTAAACATAAGATGCATGACGGTCTTGATCCTGTGCGAGTTAAAGATCCTATTTTTATAAATCTTGATGATGATATGGATGAAAATATTATTGATGATGAAAATATTACTTCTCTTACTTCTGATAGTGAATATGAACTTGTTGACATTGATAACCATTTATCTAATGAATTTTCTAAAGCACTTATCCTAGCTCCTAGACAAGAACAACGTGGCTTGGAACATGAACATAGCCCTTGGTTGGATCTTGTGATAGCTCCATCTGCTGTGTTGGATGTTCCTCCTCTAGCGTGTTCCCTACCTTCCCGAAACATTGATCAGCAAGATTGGGGGGTAGATGACGTGCTAGACTAGTTTCATTAGCATAGCAGACTCTCTCCTCCTCTCTTTTGTTACTTCTTCTATGTGTTATTCTCATTCTTCTATTTGTTGTCCTTAGTGTTGTCTACTTGAGGACAATGCAAAGCATTGAGATCTCTTTTGGTCTCTCTCATGTTGACTCAAAAGACACATGTGTTCCCTTCTTCTAGGTGACCTTCCTTGATTGGGGAATGAAGAACAATTATGCATACATACATATGATATACATGAATTATCATACAGCATACTGACCCCGAGGAAAGCGAAGTCACCTCGTGCTTTGTGTTTTGTGTCTATTATCCTTGGGTTTATCTCACACTTGGGGGCTAAATCTTTGTGATAACATGCTCCTTTCCCTTCTTATTTCTTATGTGTATCACTACCTTAAAGCAATCACCCCCGTTGAGTCGTGTGTGATCACTTTAACGTAGGGGGGAATACACCCCGTCTATCCCTTCAGGATACTTGAAAATTTCTTGGCGAACTTAGCTTTGCCTTGAAAATTTTTGGTATTTCTCTTGCATGACTCATGGTGAGGGAACCTTACTACTGACAGTCATGGTTCTCCCTCGTGATCTTCTATTTTACTTTACCAATCGAAGTCATAAGATCCTTAGTCCACTGGGGGCTTGGTGTATCTTGCCTCCTTGACGTGGTCAAAGTCTTTCAATGTTGTTTCCTTGTACTTTACCAGAAGTATGAGTGTATGCTTATACTCCCGCTAAAGTGGGGGCTAAATGTAGCATCCTAAAATTGTGACACTTGCAATTTCAACCGCATTTGGGTCTTCACAATGGCGATGCAACACGGAACCTGAATGGAGACCCCGAAACTTGTTCACGACATCAAAAACTGCATTTTTCCAGCACCCTAGCATGATCCTCCTTACACCCTGCTGTCCCTGGAGGTGGGACCATGGCACCCAGCACCTTGGTCCTTCAGGACTAGGATGCCTAGTGCCCTTGTCCCCCAGGACCATGGTGCCTAACGTCCTGGTCCCTGGCCCTATTTTTGGGCCGGATCTCTTTTGGGTCTCGGGTCTTTATGTTTGCAAATTGGAAAATAATCTTTCTTGGTCAGCCTAAGGTCGGGAAAATCAGTCTATCAACCCTAATTGGCAAGTATATAAACTACATTTCCTCTCCCATTTGAAGGAGATGGAAAAAAAAGGCGGAAGCAACATTCAAGCATTCAAGCATTCAAGCATTCCTTCAAGCAATTGATCATTCTAAGTCTCCATTCAAGGCTAAGTGTTGCATTCAAGACAAGGATTCAACCATTGAAGAGGAGATCAAATACAACATACAACATACAACAACATCTACACCTTCGCATGTAAGAATACAAACATTCTTACAACAAGGTACTAGTACTTGTTTTACATTACAAACATTTACATTTACAGCATTTCTCATTTCTTGGTTAATTCCAAAACTGGGGTTTGACCTAAGGGCAAACCCCTAATCCCTAACCCCCCAATATCTTTGCTTTTCTATGTGTAGGTTGCAGGTATGCGGCTGAAATTGAAGATCTGGAATCCTTGTGCAGAGACGAACAGATCCCCCTTCGTTTCACGGATTTTTCGGAGGACCGTGTGCACGCTGGGCGCCATCGTCCCGTCAACTTTCGCTCAAATTTGCAGGACAGCGTTGTCTCGACATTTTACTACTAATTCCAGGTCCGCAGCTTCATCCTATATCCCTATCTCAGTTTATAAGTGAATCTTTCTCACTTTTCATGCATTCCTAGCTTAATCCTTCTATCTACATTCTTTACAAAAGAGGGTAGCCTTGCTGTCTTAACCCTTGAAACTCATTTAGAATCCAATCTTACATTGTGTGGGATTGGATCTTGTGGGTTTCAACCCCTCTTTTGAATGTAAAGTCTCCCCTAAGTGAAAACCGTCAATCCTAGTGACCTCCCTTCTCTCTCCTTGGAGTTGGAGAGGGGAGAGCAACTAGGGTTCGATTTTCCGCTTTACATTTATATATATATATATATATAGTATTGTGGTTTTATTATGTTATTTTGGAAATAAAAAGTTATTGTAAAATTAAATCTTCATTTTATTATATATTTTTAATGTGATATAATTATATGATATTATATTCAATGAGTATATATATTTATGTAATTTTATTATATTATTATATATATATTTAATTTGGAATTTTATTTAGATTATTGGTATAAGCTAATCGGATATATTTGTAAATTAATCATGAGCATATAATTAGGGGGTTAATTTTTATGTGATTGATTTAA